>NW_023425449.1:1377500-1977500 GCF_014108245.1 Pipistrellus kuhlii
TCCCAGTGCTTTTTTTAAACTTCAGATTGCTTTCTGTCTCCCTCCCTCTTCTCCCCCCTCTTCCTCCTCCGTCCCCTCTCTCTTTCCCTTCCATCTCTTTCTCTAGCTTCCCCTCCCATCCCTAAGACATAATAACAGAATGAGGGCATGTGTCAAGATGACCTTAAATAATGGGTCGTGATAGCTACAAAACTGCTGTGTCCCCCTCCCCTCCCGCTCATCCATGATGTGCGATTCATCAGCAGCTGTGACTGCGGGAAGGATGCATCGCCTGCCAGAGCAGTCTTTCATTGGTCCAGACACAAACAACGGAAGCCTGAAATGCCCATTTGCATAATGGAGAGCCTTGTTGGGGTGAGAGTAAAGATGTGCACGGACGGAAGGATGTTGTGGTGAGTCCCTGGCTAAGCAGACACTGGCCCCCTAACCCTGGTGGGGAGCCAGGGGGAGAAAGGCTGCACAGGACCTTCGGATGGCTGCCTTCTTTGCTCCTGCATTTCCCTCCCCAGCCCAGAGCGCCCCCTATCTTGGGGGACCCCATCTAGGGTTTCTAGAACTAAAGACCGGAGCCCTCTAGAGCGGCTCCTTGTAGCAAAGTGGATAATATTCCAAAGCTTCGTTTTCTTAAATCACAGGATATATACATTGAGTGGCCAGATTATTATGATCTCCGAACGCATAATATCATAATAATCTGGCCACTCAGTGTGTGTGTGTGTTTGTGTGTGTGTGTGTATTAGAGGCACAGTGCATGAATTTGTGCATGGGTGGGGTCTGGCCAGCCTGGCCAGGGGGAAGGGACATGGGCAGTTGGCCAGCCTGCCTGCTGGTCGAACTCCTAGTCGAGGGGACAATTTGCATATTAGCCTTTTATTATATAGGATATACACTGAGTGGCCAGATTATTATGCATTCAGAGATCATAATAATCTGGCCACTCAGTATATATTAAATACTGTGTGTGTGTGTGTGTGTGTGTGTACAGTTTTAAAACATAATATTTAAAGAAATTTAAAAATACAGCATTTAGTAGGAAACGTAGTAGGTAGTGATTTGCAGATGCTGTAGAACATGACACTAACCTTGTAGACATAATATAGACATAACACCCTCCTGTGCACAGGTGAATGTCCCGAGGGTGGAGGCCAGGGCATGACCAGGAGTCACTGTTGTTCTCTGGAAAGAGAAAGCTTTGTTCCCTTCTTTATACTTTTCTCAGTTTTCCCAAAATTTCTAAAAGTTACATGTAGCATTATTTGTGAGTAGGAAAACAAAAAACTACGTTTTTTTGTAGAAAAATCCCACAAAGCTAACAGAGAACCGATATTGCCTTTTCATACCAGCTCATTATTTTCCTCAGACAGCACGGTGGGAACATCAGAGCTGCCACATCCTTGCTTGTTATTTTCACAATGAGACGCCCCCGGCGCAGGCTCTTCTCCCAGAGCGTCTTCCCCGGGCGCTAACATTTTGAATGAAAAACATTTTTTAATCATCATATTTTTTTGCCCCCAATCTGCTGCTTTATATTCTCTATATTTTAATATTCTGGGAAATAAATAGCTTTCTAACTGCCTCTGAATTTATATTATATTTTGTGTGCATATGATTGATGGCCAGCGGTATTCCTGTTAATTCTCAACAACCATGGAACCGTTGAATGGTTTGGAATATCTAACAGAGGTCTGCCACAAAGTAGGTGCTCAGTTAATAGTCTAGAAGGGGGAAATGAAGGAAAGAAGGTTAGAAGTGAGAGAGGGAGAGAGGCAGGCAGGCAGCCAGGCAGGCAGGAAGGAAGGATATGAGGGAGGGAGAAAGGGAGAGAATGAGGAAGGGAGGAAAGAAGGAGGGGAAGAGGATTAAAATGATAAAAATCAGTGTTTGGATAACATGAGCTATGAACAAGAGATTTTGGAAAGAGACCACAAAAGCACCCAGAGGTGTTTGTGCTTCATGAGATTTGAGTTCAAGTCCCAGCTCTGGCATGAAATCAACATGATAATGGGAAAGTCTGTCTTCTGCATCTGACTTCTCCTGGATGAAGGGCACATAATAATATAACAAGAAATTATAGATGTGTGCCCAGCTGGCATGGCTGCGTGTTTTGAGTGTTGAGCTGTGAACCAGGAGGTCACGGTTTGATTTCTGGTCAGGGTACATGCCCAGTGAGGAGCGTGCAGGAGACAGCCGATCCGTGATTCTCTCTCATCATGGATGTTTCTATCCCTCCCTCCCTCTCCCTTCCTCTTTGAAGTCAATAAAAATATATTTAAAAATAAAAATAAAACAAAAGGTTCCTGTTTGCCAGAGCTGCAGGGATCCAGGTTTGGCTCCTTGGGACTGGCTCGGTGTGGTCCTCGGCTCAGGACACCTGCCGTGAGCGGCTGCTGCGGGGCTGGGGTCTGGCCGGAGGTTGACCGATGCTGACGCTGGCTCAGTGCTGCAGGCAGTTGAGTTCAAGTCCCTGGAGGTGCTCACCTGTGGGCTTGATAATGGACAGGTTTCCCTGGTTCCGGCTCACGGGGCTCTGAGATGCAGATCCAGGATCAGTCTGGGTTACTCCAGGGGGACGGGTGGGGGAGGTAGCAGCCACTTCTCAGGGCAGCGAGGAGGAGAAAGACCCCCCACCAGGAGGAGCCAGGAACCTGTGGCCCTGATGGAGCTACTGGGGGAGGATGAGGAGCCGTTGGGCAGGTGAAGGTGGACAACATGCCGGGGAGCCCGTCAGGGCCACGTGGAGAGGCTCCTGGCAGAGCCAGGGCGTGGGCAGCAGGAGGGAGTGGAAGAGGATGCAGGGCCCCGCCCGGCCCCTGCCCACTGAGTCTACGAACGTTTCTGGTGGGGCTTTAAACACGGTTGCACGCTCTTTGGTTCCTTAATCACTCATTCATTTATTCTATAAGTGTTTACTGAATTGCTATTAAGATAGGTTTTTTTTTTTTAGGATGATGATAATATTTAGAAAATCAAATGTAATGACTCTAACAGTAATTATTAGTGCCGGGCATTGGTGGAGGCACATGGAGTCCCAGGCACTGGGTACATCCTCTTTAAAGTGACACAGCAGAGCAGGAAGCAATGACCAAGGCCAGCCTTCTGTACCAGGGGACCGAGGCCCAGAGGGGAATGAGCCGGCCGCAGATCACACGCTTGTGAAAGGAGGATCCAGAATTGAAACAGGCAATGTGAGGGCAGATTTGAACCCTTCATGGTCTGGAGTGGGGAGGGGTAAGGGGCGGACCCCAGGGAGGGGCTGTAGGCAGGAAGGGCCTCTGGTAGGGAGGTCGCTCTGTGCTGTAGTTAGTTTTGTTTGTTTTGGTGAGAAGAGGGGCGCAGAGTGGAAGGAGAGAGTGATCAGGAACAATGTCTAAATGATGTTTAAGGAATAATTCTCTTCAGCTGATACACATGGTCTCCACCTGAACACAGTTCCGTTCCCTCGACGGGAAAATCCAGGCCTTGACGCACAGCTCTCAGAGCGCCCGGGGCCTGCTGGCCTGTTGCCGTGAAACTCTCACTGCTGGTGGCTTCATGTGTCTTTAAGTCAAGGCTTCAAAAAGAGCACGGGTGTCAAGTTCATACCCACAGATACGTTGAGACTGTGCTTACAGGGTACAGGGCCAGTTCGACAACTGGTTATATGTGTGTGCTTGGAGCTGGAGCTAATAAAATGGGCATAAATCGGGAGTAATGGGTGCTCCCTCGTGAGCACTTGCCCAGATTAAAATGATGCTCAGGCAGTATTGGATGTCGTTTATAAGAGCTTTGAAGATGAAAAGCGGTCTAGCTTTTAAAATGTGTTTTTATGTAAAAAAAAGATCAATTTCTTACAGACTCTTCACGATAAGTTCAAATGAGAAGGTGGCATAACTATTACTTAAGAATTCTTCAGCCCGGCTTGGTGTGGCTCAATGGTTGAGCATTGACCTATGAACCAGGAAGGCACGGGTTCAGTTTCCCATCAGGGCACACGTCTGGGTTTCGGGCTCGATCCCCAGTGGGGGTCATGCAGGATGCAACTGGTCAATGATTCTCTCTCATCATTGATGTTTCTATCTCTCCCCTTCTGAAATCAATAAAAATATATTTAAAAAAATAATTCTTCAGATTAGTTCAATAATATGATTATCTTTATTTTATTTCAAGATTTTATGCTTTTGGCATCCAGACATTTCAACTTAATGAAATACAAATGAAACATTTCTTTTGTCTCTTCTCTCTATCCTCCTATATAATAAAAGGCTAATATGCAAATCGACCCAACAGGAGAACGTCCGGTTGCTATGAGGCGCACTGACCACCAGAGGGCAGATGCTCTATGCAGGAGCTGTCCCCTGGTGGTCAGTGTGCTCCCACAGGGAGAGTGCTGCTCAGCCAGAAGCCAGGCTCATGGCTGGCTAGTGCAGCAGTGGTGGTGGGAGCCTCTCTCTCCTCCGTGGCAGTGCTATAGGGAGAAGGCCTAAGCCAATAGTCAGACATCCCCTTAGGGCTCCTGGACTGCCAGAGGGTGCACAAATTTCATGCACCGGGCCTCTCGTATATACATATATATGGATATGTAGATATAAATAATATAGATAAATCAAGGGACTTTTATTGATTTATGCATATTTTCTTAACATATTCCATGTCATGTATTTATTCTGCATCCTGCTTTCCATTCTTTCTTAGCAAATCAGGAGTCACTTCTTCAAGAATCTTTTTTGGGTTCTTGTGAATTGTGAAGGTTAAACTTACGTTTACCCTTATATTCATCCATTCCCACTCAAAATGCTTACCTACGTGGTACTACCCCCCATGTCCCACCCGTCTCCACCCTCGGCAATATCTCACACACAGCGTGCCCCGCGGTTTTTGCGTTGCTGTTGCTAAAGTGGAATTAATGGCACAACCTACTGGTAAGAGGAATGAGCTCACAGATGCCAAACCTGCAACTCAAGTATCAGTAACTTGCAGTGTCAACTCGCTCAGTGCATATTATTACCTAGCTTGCGTATGTGCACGTGATTTCTGTGCATCTGGTTAGTGATCTTATGGGGAGAGGCATGAGCAGGGTTAGTTAGTGAGTAACTGGAGCTTACATCAGAAAGCAGACATCCACTTGGGAATGGCTATTGGAGAAGAGAGATAATCAGACATTGGAGGGTGATTTTCAAAATGGAAGAATGAAACGTAGGCAACTGATCAAAACTTACTGCTCAGGAAATGTATATCTTCACTTTCCAGAACCATCTGTTCTGCCCAGCTACCTAAGCAGGATGGCTTTTCAGTCTGGGAACAGTTTCTCCTCTGTAATAATTAGGGGCTCATGTTCATTAAGTGTGGACTTACCTTTATATTCCACCGCAAATGCTCTTTATCCAACAGAATATCTGCTAATGAATGTCCTTTTGTGATTAGAGTCTCTAGTTTAATAATTATTCTCCAAGATCCCAGATCTGTAACTTAATCTCACTAAGCTGTTGTCTGCCGTGGTGTGTGTGTGTTTTTTTTGTGTTTTTTTTTTAAATTTATTATAGCAGAGCACTACTAAATTCCTTAAACTTCAACTAATTTTATGAGGGTTATCAGAAGATAAATATTAATAACCACACACGAACTAAGCTTTACATTTTACAGAGAACTTTTACTTTCCTGATGGTTAGGGAGGGCATTTGCATAAATTATCTCCCATTTCCAGGAAGAAAAGGTGGAGATGAATGCCCTTCCTGTATCTTTTGTTTTCAAGACCTTTTAGCTCAAAATAATCATTTATGGGAGTGACCAGTTGTCACCCTTCCATGCGTACCGCAGCATTACCTAGAGATGGCAAATAGAAAACCATGCGAAATGCAGCATTATGTGAATTGTCAGGATACATTATACTGGTAAAATATTATATAAAAGATGTGTTATGGTCATAAAAATACGATCAGGGAATGCTGTGAACACCTCCATGCCCACAAATTTGACAAATTAGATGAAATGGACTAATGTCAGTGAAAGACACAAACTACCAAAATTGGCACACAGAGAAAAACAATCTAAATTCATGTATGCCTTTTAAATTGAACAAAGAATTTAAAACACCTTCCAGTACAGAAAACACCTGGTCCGGATGGCTTCGCTGATGAATTCTATTCAATATTTGAGGAAGAAATAAATGTGAACCTACCACAACCCATTCCGGAATGTGACTGCTATTATCGGAATACCAGAGCCCGCCAGGGAAAGGCGTTACCAGGAAAGGGAGCTGCAGACAGCATCTCTCATGCGCATAAACAACAAGGTCCTCAGCAGGATCGTGGCAGTACTGATCTAGCTAAGCTTTAGGACCGCCATGATCCTATTTCCAGAATGATCGCAAATCCGCAGAGTCGGAGACTAAATACCCTGTTGATGAAAGACCAGAGACATAGGCCAGTGAGACAAAAGACAGACGGCGGAAAGAGACCCACTGAGTCTCAGCAATGACGCAGACCACATCGTGTCCATGGAAGCCTAACAAAGGCCCGCAGGCCACTCCGGGGACAAAGGATAGTCTTTTTCAATAAGGATGCTGGGACCATTGGGCATCTCTCTGTGAACAGAAACAAAACAAAGTAAGCCCAGGCCATGGCCTTGCCTCTTCCATAAGCACAGGCTCAGATGCGTAGGAAACCTGAATGTGAAGTGGAAATGAGCCCGAGGCCCCGGAGCGGGGGCAGCGTGTTGTGGCCACGGGAGCAGAAGGCTAGGGAGAAGGCTGCTTAATTGGAACAATCGCGGGTGTGATTGTTGGCATTCCTTCCCGAGTGTGTGCATCTGGCAGGTTTCTGTAATGAGTGCATTATGTTCATGAGGAGGAAATGATGCCAGACTTTTCAAACAGACAATAAAGTCTGTCATTGAAACAAGGAGGAAGATTTGGGAACAGACTGGTGGCTTGTGGAAGTCTCCCGGACCAGTGGGGTTTCAGACACAGGAAGCTGCCTCCTTCTCTCTCTCCTCTCTTCTCTCTCCTCCTTTCCTCTCTCTCTCTCTCTCCTCTTTCTCTCTTTCTCCTCCTCCTCCTCCTCCTCCTCCTCCTCCTCCTCCTCCTCCTCCTCCTCCTCCTCCTCCTCCTCCTCCTCCTCCTCCTCCTTTCTCCTTCTCCTCTCTCTCCTCTTTCCCCTCTTTCCTGGCTGTTTTCTTTGCCAAGAAGTGAAAGCAGATGCCAATGACCGTGGTGGTGTAAAGAAACTCCACATTCATCCCTTCCATCAGAGCAATGATGAGGTGGGGGAAGGGAGGGACAGTCAGGACCAGCTTTTCCGGTACTCTGGAAATGAATCAAAGACGTGTACCCAATGGCCTCCATTTAATTTTTTTAAAAAGCTGATTCTTGCTCGGCCAGCGTGACACAGTGGTTGAGCATCAGTGTATGAACGAGGAGGTCGCGGTTGGATCCCCGGTCAGGCTCCTGCCCGGGCTGTGGGCTCCCTCCCCAGGGGGCTGCGGTGACAACCTGCATTCCCCGCGCTGGAGGAGAATGGCCTCCTCACAGAGACCCTGATTAACACCGTGCTCCCCGCTGGCTCCTCCTAGAGTAGCCCGCTCCTACGTCTTGTCATTTTTCGGCCTCACTTGAAACGAGCCGGCGGCCAGCGGTCCTGGGGCCGGTGGCCTCTGTGGAGACATTTCCACATGCTCACCCTTGCTTTGTCACCTCCGCCATAGAGAACTGCGGGCTCAGGAGGAACTGGAGGGAGTGCAATGCCTCGAAGGGTTTTGAATAAACCCCACGGTGTTCCAGGCGTCTGGGCAGCCACCACGTGCTCAGGAAAGCCCGAGGAGACCCGGTGGGTTGGGTTTTTCTCGCCTGTGGGAGGCTGGGCCGCACGAGAGGCAGCTCCCGGCCCACGGGGCTGGACATCTGTAGAGGAAGCGCCTGGATCCCCCAGGGACCTGGGAACGAGGCAGGCCGGCCACCTCGCCCTGAATTTGAGGGTCTTTGGTTTTCTCTTTTTAATACATTTGTATTGATTTCAGAGAGAGAGGGAGAGGGAATGAGAGAGGAACATCCATGATGAGAGAGAATCACTGATCGGCTGCCTCCTGCATGTCCCACTCTGGGGATGGAGCCCACAACCTGGGCCTGTGCCCTGGCTGGGAATTGAACCATGACCTCCTGGTTCATGGGTCAGTGCTCAACCCCTGAGCCACGCCACACTAACTACTGAGCTTACAGGCAGGTTTTAGTGAAATGCTTCTGCTTCCAATAAACCACACTATCAGTGTTGGTCATGGTGCCCGCTCCTTGTCTGTGGGTTCCATAACAAAGGCAGCGAGCCTTCCGGTGGAAGGATCTTGTCGAGAAAACAAATCAAGGATGGGCCCTGAAGCCGGAGGCCAGGGCTGGTAGTGAGATGGGTGTGGCGAGGCCCCTCGGTGGGCCGGTTCGTCAATATTTGGCAGGACCGCAGGAGCGGGCGCAGCGAGTCATCATCTCAGTGAGATATAGATGGTGCAACGCAAGGAAACAAGCCACTGGTGTCAGGAAAAACGTCTGCTGCTGCCTGTGCTCTGCCGGGCCCGGACTCAGTCATTGAAAGGGAGGGGAGAGCTGTGCCCAGAAGCTTCATTTAGTCAATTCCACCCCCCCCCCCCCCGCCCCCTACCAGCCCCATCTCTCTTCCATCAGTAGCAATTTCTTCCTCAGAAACACTATGTCAGCAGATTCTCAGACTTAAGAAGCTATGGGCCGACGATGCTTTAATAGAGCAAAGAAGAGAGAACTTCATTAAGGCAAGGACAGACATTACTTCCGGCTTACTAAGCCGTCTGGGCCTTGTGTGTGCGGCTCTGACTACCAATGTGTTAGGAACCATATAATATTGGCATTGGAGAGAAGAAATTTGGAAATATAGGGAGCAGGTGACACATCCTATGCTTTCCAATGTTAAAATAGCAATTCCTGGAGTATTGAATGGGCTGTGGAAACCACAGCTCAGAAAGGGTTTGCTACATGGGGATGCGATATGAACGTGAAAACTCGCATGTTTATTGTACACACTGAAGTTACTTCTCTCCTTTTTTTCTGCGAAGGTGGGATGCTGAAAGTCTTCAAGGAAAGTAAATTGAAAACTGAGTGATGTGCTAGTTGCCCTCCTTCCTCCTGGTTTGCAGAAGGAAGTCCTGCAGGTGGACGGCAAGGGGATGTCACAGGAGTCAGGGCTGCTTTCCCCATTTCTGTAGGCCCGGTAGCGTGACTCGGTGTGGTCAGTAAGATGGACAGAACTCACATGAGTCACCCCACCAACAGACCTTTGTAAATCAATGGAGAATTTGTCTCCTTTCCTTCACCTTTTTTGCTTCTCACATTTTTCATTTTTTGAGTCACGAGGAAGCTGCTGTTGGCCATGGATGTAAATACGGGAACTCTGCCTTCTTAAGTCACTGCATTGGGGGCTGTTTGTTACCGCAGTATACACTAACTTGTCCTGACTAGTACAAGGGTTGGTAGCCAAGGTCATGAGAGAATTCTGGCAAACAGGGTGATGCTGTGATTGGTTGCACAGCTTCAATGGAGAAGGCTCGAATGGTTAGAAGGAAAGAAATGAGTATGAGTTCACTTATTTCTCATGGTCTTTGCAGTCTTTGTGCTATCCTCACTCACCTTGAACCCGCTGTTTTAATGTGGAAATATTTGGCACCCCAAGGGATGCCAACACACTGTTCCAAACCTTCACAAACTTGCTCTTGAAACAGCTGAGCCCCTGAGTCTGTGTGTGTGTCCCAGAGGGAGTGGGTAGGAGCTGGAGAGAGAGGATTACAATAGCCGAACAGCCAGAAACACGCGCTTCTCATAAGCCTTTGTCATATGACCTTCCTGTGTGAACAGAGCTGAGAATCTATAACACACATGTCTGTACACACGTGCACACATGCATGCATGCATGCCTAAACGCTCAGTTGCTTGCTTTCTTTCCAAACATCTGAGTACATAAAAAAGAATGATGAGGAAAAAGCTCCACAGAAACAACGAACTTAATCCTGGCATGATTGTCCCACGTGACTCAGAGCAGCTGTCAGCGCGGTGACAAGAATGTGATTCTGAGACAGAAGTGACATGCCCCCCTCCCCCTCCCTCTCCCACGCCCGCCTTCCTCTGCTTCGCATGCAGCTCCGAACTCCAAATTCCAGGCAGAACTGGCTGCCATCTCAGAGTCTTCAAAGGAAAGCCTTCTGGACACATTTTTCATTAACTTATTTTTAGCCAGAGAAGCAGGTGACACCCTTAAGAATAAGTAAAAGGACGGGGAGGGGAGCAAACACAGGGAAACGATGGGTTGTTGACCTTTTACGCCGTATCCTGGAAGCTCAGCGTGTGTTCCCTGATGTTTTGTTTGTGTCTTGTTCACCGTCGCGAAGGACTTGGGACCAGAAAGGCAGAAGGTCCAGGGCCTCTCACTCCGCTGAGCCCCTGAGATAAGGCTCCGGGCAGGGGACAAAGGCCCTTCTCTCCGGGGCTCGCTGTGGAAACCAGGAGGCCAAAATCTGTATCTCAGTGGGACATTTTAATTCGGTTCCTCAACCGGCATTATGAGATGAAGATCACTCTCATTATTTTACTCTCAGCCTGTTTCCAGCCAGCGTTCCCCTTCAGTTTGCAAGTTAACCTCTCAGTCACGACGGGGCTCTCCCTGCCCTGTAGTGCAGGGCATCCACACCAGCTGCACCCTGGGTTCAAAAAACAATATGTAAAATGACGCCCCCTTTCCAACGGGGTCACTGTCAGCCGGCGCTGTGCCAGGCATGCTAAAGCTTCACGCTGATGTTTTCAAAATAAGGGTCGGAATGAAACCTGCCCTGGCCAGAGTCATAAGGAACGGACAGAATGTGCAGGGAAAACCCATTTATTTTCCCAGAGAAGATCCACTTTAACGTCTATGGAAGCTGGCTTTCTCTGCAGAGCATTCCATGGTGATGGGGAAACGAATGGAAAGTAAGCAAGTGAATAAATAACGCCGTTCTTCCCGCACGATTATGGAGTGAGACGTTAATGCGGAAATAAAGGGGAACGGATGCCGGCTGCATCGCGTCTCTTCTCATTTGCCCTCAGACTACAAACTCCATTACACTGTTCTCTTTAATCTCTGCCCTTGTCCGCGCGCAGGCAGCCATTTAGAACGGCTCATGCATAATGGATGAGAGGCTTCCCTGTGTAGCGCATGTGCCCTAATTCAATAACATGGCACAATTATAATTTGACTTTTAATGTATTATGGTTATTTATTAACGTTTTTAATTAGCCTCGGAATGGCTTGTAGCAGAATCCAAACCCCCTGCTAGTAAGAGAACTGTGCGAAAGGAACTGTTTTTGGTCTCCGTGTCTATAGGAAAGCCTTTGAAGGGGCTTTGGGGCCCGGCCGGCGGGGTTCAGGGGTGGAGCATGGACCTAGGAACCAGGAGGTCACGGTTCGATTCCCAGTCAGGGCACAGGCCGGGCTGGAGGCTCGAACTCCGGTGTAGGGCGTGCAGGAGGCAGCCGATCCATGATCTCTCTCATCATGGATGTTTCTCCCTCTCCCTTCCTCTCTGACATCAATAAACTTATTTTATTTTTTTAAAATTGCGCTTGGGCACAGAAGTAGAAAAGCAAGTGCCCACTGCCCACCCCCTGCAGGCTTCAGGCTCGGCTCCTCCAGAGGGAAGGCGGGGGCAGCTGGAAATGGGTGCGGGACTCCCCTGCTCAGGTCCCCCGTGGGGACCCATGGTGCTCCTCTATCGGATGCTCAGGCTTTCTTGAATGCACGGATATCCTTAGGGGGGAAATGCTTTATTATTTTCCTTCACAAGGAATTTGGAAATTCACTGCAGGACAGAGGAATCACCAGAACGTTGTTTTCATAAACATGTACCATCAAAACATAGGATCATTCAGAAGCCGGTCATTGTCATAGATGCTCACGGCCCTGCGTTTTGAACTCGGCACTCCCTCCGCTGTCACACCCGTGAGTCAGAGTAACCCTCTGTGAGCTGTGAAGATGTAGCGTAGCGCCCGGCAGGGAGCTTATTTCTGCCAGAAGGAGCCCCTTCCCTCGGTCCCTGCCTCCGGCTCTGGGAAGAGGAACGAGGGGTTTCCCGGCGCTTTCCAAGGCGAGCTTTACCGCTGAATGCTTTCAGGTTCTGACAGCCGTAATTTGATGGCCCCGTGCTCCTAACTCTGTGGTCAGAAAGATGATCATGTTTAAAGCCGACTAATCCAAACCTGGAGCACGTGGCTGGCCATGATTGATGCTCTTACTTACCCATCTGGCACGGAGCTAGACATTCCCCTTAAATAGCTTCGCTCTAGTGTCGGACCTGACTGGCCACAGCCCCTCTGGGCCTCCCAGCAAGCCTCTCCCTCTATGGGACCTGAGAATGGACACCCCTCACCACCTCATGTGGCTTCCTCCTGAACGGGCCGGACACCCACATGCCATATGTTCTAAATTTTATGCTGGCCATTCCCTTAGCAAAGCCAGCTATAATTTGTAGGAGAGCCTGAGGGGATGATCGTCTGGTCCAGAAGGCACAGGAGTTTTAACCAGAGGCAAAGGCTGCCCCCAGTTTACCAATGTCTCCTCTCATGCCCTCATTTCTAACATCACACATCCAGGTCTCTTCCTCCTGGAAGCCTGCCTGGATTAACCAGAGGGAATTCCCAAACACATGGAATCCCAATGGAGCTGGGTCCTTGAATGCAGCCATGCTGTGGTGAAGCTCAGGGCCCGTGCTCTGCTCTGTAACGAGTTTGTCTAGAGAGCATGATCCTAGATGGTGAGATCCAGGATCAGTAACAGGCGAGGATGAGTGTGCAAAGCTGTGTGCGCTCCCAGTATTTCCAGTCTGAAACGCTGGCTCCACTGGATGAAGGAACCACTAGGTGGCAGTGTGGCGCTGCCTTCTGGGACAGGGCCGGTTCCATGCTCCTGCACCCAGCATTGTCAGTGCAGGCTCAGAGGGCCTTCCCAACCAGGTGCAGGGGTCCTGGGAGCAGGTGAGTCCACTGGTCACTTCCGCTCTAAGAAGGTGACCTTGCCTAAGTGCAGGGATTTCCCCATGGAAAATACTTACCCCTGCACCCTCAGGCTACACTGAAAATAGTCACTGTGGGTCTTGCTACTAAGAAAAGACAACATGTCTGGCCTGTGTGGCTCAGTGATTGAGTGTCAATCCTCTCTCTATAAAAATTGATAAAAACATATTAAAAAGAAAAGGAAATATGACGATTAGTCTACAAGACCCTGGGGTTTTTCCTGAATGGAGAACATGGTGCCATTGTCTGCCACGGGACTAGGCGTCTTTGAAAGCAGGTCCCTACATTTACGGATGTCGTGTCTTTTTCTGAACCTAACAGGGGGCTTATCACACTGCAGGAATCTGACAAATACCGACTGGCATTGAATGGTGCATGCCTTCGCCGCTGTCATCTACTCAGTGGAGATGAATGAAATGCATTGATTATTGTTCATGTTTTGCTAACACTCATCCAATAAGACGGCCAGTTGACTGGTATTGAGCTAAAGTCCCCTCATGACCCCGATGGTCCCAATGAGAACAGGGTTCCCAGAGATGACCACGCTCAGGCCCTCGGGTGGAGAGAGGGAGAAAGGAATCTTGCGTTTTATGAATCTGGTAGTCCTCCCCTGTTGATGATTGAGCTTCACAAACCTCCACCTCATCGCGCTGGATGGGTGCCAGCTGTCTGTGGGAAAGCGCGCTCAGCACTACCCAGAGCGAGTCGCTGGGGGAGGAGCTGCGGGAAGAAGACATATGGCTAATGATGACATATTATTGCGGGAAAGAGCGGCGTCCGCACAAGTGCTGGCAGCAGGCGCTGGGTGGGGGGGATCTGGGTGGGGGAGCGCTGACTCGCATGGGCGAGGCCGGGACGCCCAGGGCCCCTGGATGCTGCCGTGTCCCTGCTCGGTCCTAGGTCCTGTGTGACGTGCACCATTGCTGCCTGGGGGTGAGGGGCAGCGCCCACGGCACTTTGTCACGTGGAAGGTGAGAAGGCCGTTGGTCACTTCTGTCAGCATCTTCGCTTCCACCTCAAACACTGGTGTTGGTGGGATCGTGTGGCCCAGCCCTTGCATGTGGACGCGTGTTTTAACTCCTGGAAAGGGACTCCAGGTCAGGGCTGTGTTCCTCATTCCATCACAAGTGAGCAATAGCTCTTTTGCCATGTCCCTTATTAAAGAGCACTGCGTGCGTGTGTGTGTGTGTGTGTGTGTGTGTGTGTGTGTGTGTGTGTTTTAAAATATATTTTTATTGATTTCAAAGGAGAAGAGAGAGGGAGAGGGAGATGGAAACATCAATGATCGGTTGCCTCCTGTTCGCCCTACACTGGGTATCGAGCCTGCAACCGCACCATGAGCCCTGAACGGGAATCGAACTGTGACCTCCGGTTCATAGGTTGACGCTCAATCACTGAGCCCTGCTGGGCTGGGCTACAGAGTAGGTAGGAGTTGTCTCCATTTTCTGCATAAAAATACCGAGGCTTACTGACTTGTTCCGACAGCGAAGAAAGGACGTGACTGAGGATCTCCGGTCCTGAATGGAGAGCTCAGCTCTGTGGATCCAGAGCCCCTTCTGGAGTCCACAGATGCGGGTCAGTGAGCCGGTGGTCGGCAGTCCAGCTGAACTCTGGGAGGGGGGACAGCAGGAGGACATCAACGGCACCGCCGTCCCTGAGGCAGAGCTGCACACGGATTATTCTCGGGTGGAAGCCGCTTCCCCAGCAAAACCTCCGAGTGCCCCGGGCTCACGCGCCATTTAGACTTCGCGGAAAGGAAAGGACGGGGCAGGCGTGACCCCGGGACTCTCTGGGAGCCGCGTCCACAGCCCAAAGGTGTGGTCATCCTGCCTCACCTGCTCTCCCTTCTCCCTTCCCTTCCCATCCAGGTGAGTGACAGCAGTACGTGCAGCAGGAGTAGAGGCCGAGGCTCTGCATCTGTTCTGCTCAGGTTGCAAGCCACTATGGTATGGGACTGTTCCCAATTCGCTATAAGTTCATTGCCATCAAATACAATTAAACATTCCACTCCTCGGTCTCACTAGCCACCCTGTAGGAATCCCATAGTGCAGCGTTCTCCTTGGATGCCTCTCTCATCTCGGCAAGTCCTGGTGGGAAGTGCTATCCATCACTCAGTGCTATCCATCACTCCCTGTGGGATCTTGGCTATGGCACAGCCACACCAGGAATTCAGTCCCGCATTTGTAAAATCTCTTATTTCCCCCCTAACCAAACACCCGGGCAAACATTCCTCACTGGATTTTGAGATCTCCAGGCTGCAAATCACACTTTTTCTTATGCCTTTGTCTTCGGAGCCCCGTAGATGCATGATATATACCCGCGGTCTTACACATGCTTTCTGCAGGAGGAGACAAGCGTATGGATATATTTGTTTTCCTTTTAGTGCTCTGATGTGTCATATATCTCCAGCCAGTTTTATTCTTTTGCTAGGAAATAAATTCAGCCGCTATGAAGAGGGACCAAAGGGGGGAAAAAAGGCACCCAAAACCAATGCACCAGTATTAGATATTCAATGCTTAACCATGCATTAGACTCACACATTTATTACTTAATTTTATTTCCTACAATAAACCTGCTGGAGGAAATAGTACAGACCTCAGGACATCATCAGAGGACCAAGAGCATTACCCTCTTATTTAGAACATACTGGAGGGGCCCTGGTGGGTATGGCTCAGTTGGTTGAGTGTAGTTCTATGCGCTGAAAGGTCAGAAGGTCAATTTCTGGTTTGATTCCCTGTCAAGGCACAGGCCCTGGTTATAGGTTAGATCCTCAGAAGGATTCCTCCCTTCTCTATTTCTCTCTCTAAAAGTCAATAAAACATATTTTAAACTATCGAGTACCCTGGACGGGATGGATGAGGAGGTCCTCTCGGACAGTGTGATGTTGAAGTGGACTCCTCACTGCAGTAGTGGGGGGAACCACATCAGTGTTGGAGGAGAGGGGCCTGGGCAGAAGGAGCACGAGGAGCAGTGCTGGTGGGCGAGTCCTGGGAGCAGCCTGGAGGGCAGT
Source organism: Pipistrellus kuhlii (assembly GCF_014108245.1). Classification (NCBI taxonomy): domain Eukaryota; kingdom Metazoa; phylum Chordata; class Mammalia; order Chiroptera; family Vespertilionidae; genus Pipistrellus; species Pipistrellus kuhlii. Next base: position 1,393,535 of record NW_023425449.1, read on the forward strand.
GGCAGGAGGAGGTCAAATAATAAAGTGACAGATGATAAGAGAATTTAGGGGCTTCCAGGACTTTGATTTTTCTTTTGAATGAGATAAGAAACCAAATGTCGTGTTGAGCAGAAGAATAACTACTTAAGCATCCATTTTTTATTAAAAAACAAAAAAAAAAAAACAAAGAACATGAGATTAGGATGTTGGACAGGAGAAGACACTTCCCTTGGTCACTAAGGGTACAGCCAGCACTTAAATTCAGGTCTGGATTGGCAAACATTGCTATTTCCATACCCACCTCACATAGCACTGAGCGGCTTGAACAGAACAGACCATGGAATGGGAATATTGATGAGGAGGTCTAGCTTGGCAGGACAGAGGCACCATTGGACACAGCAGAGCTGATGATGTCGTGTGTGTGTGTGTGTGTGTGTGTGTGTGTGTGTGGATGAAGAGATGTAAGGAGTCTCCTCGTGGCTATCTTTTGGGGGGATGATAGAGAAACATGCAATGGCCACATTTATTCCCTGGCTCCCTTCACACCTGACCTGGAGCCACTTCCTCTCCCCTGGGGGGTTCTCTCCTGGACGCTCAGGAAGAGGCCAACCAGCATGACCTCCTGCCAATTGGCTTTGGGACTGCTACTGGTGCAGAGTATGGATCTCTGTTGTGAGTGGCTGTTCTGTGGCTTCGCTCGCCGGAGGTTTTATTTTATTTCAAAGCCTTGAGAACATAGACTAACTAAGGAGCCGGCAAGCTACCATGTCAGCTCCATCTCTCAAGGATTCTGCCAGGATCTGTCAAGCAGTGACAAACGTTATGTTGACATATCTCTCCATTTCCTAGTGACTAATTAATAGCAAGCGACAGGGAAGGCTGGAGAAATGATTCTAGACAAAGAAAAACCTACTTCCTACTCATCCCAGGCTCCCGCAGCCCTCTCCACTGCACACACACTTAGGAAGCCAAACAAACCATGGGCAAGGCCGTCCAAAAACAGGGTGGCTTCGTGGCGCAGTGGAACCCTTTTTCTTATCATCGTCACCGTGAAACTACGTAGAAAATCTGTGGAGAAACAGCTGGAGATGACCCTTCTCTCCAGAGCAGTGCAGGCAGCGTAGTGTGCAATGAGCAGAGCCTCTGAAGTCAGGTGAGGGCAAGTTCAAGTCTTGAAACCAACTTCTTGCACCGTGACCTTCAGCTCTCCGATTCTCGCCCGTGTGAAGCAGAGTAATAGCCCTGGGTTATCTGCAAGGCCGCTGGGAGTGTGAAACAGTGTACGCAGAGCCCGTGAAGGCAAAGCAAGGTTGTGGGCACCAGCGGGCACACGGGAGAGGCTCCGTTAGCGAATGAGCACTGGAGGAGCAGATATGCTTGGGACCTCTATCACCTCTCACTCACCATGGGCCCCCACAGAGCGTGCTTCCTCCACTCTGTTCAGCCGGCCGGTCTCTGAGACTCAGCCCATGGGGAGCACAACCACATGTCTCCAGAGCAGTGCTTCCTCCCTGAGAAGAATCGCAGACAGGATCTCCAGGTGCCCCATCCGCTTGCACAGACCTCTCCCCGGCTCCCCTCCTCAGGAATCTCTGATCTACAGGGATGGCAGCCTCAGGCAGGCCTGCGTGTGGGAGTGGATTCCTCTATCTCCTTCTGTCCTCTCCCCAGTGTCACCTGAGGGGACTCGACAAAACCTCCGCGCAGTCTCCTGGCCCGTGTCCCTCTGACTCCAGAGACCCTCACTAAACCATGTGTGTGGTCCCTGCTATGAAATAGGGACGTTTTCCGGAAAGCACTCAGCACTCTCCGAACTCCTCCACGCCGACTCCCTCCCAGCTGGCCGCTGGGTAATGAGGCATCGCTGTTACATTTCTTCTCCTATAATTAAGCCCGGAATTCTCAGCGCCAGCTGAGCAGCAAAGAGATGGTCCCCGAGTGGAAGGCCAGGACTCTTTCTCCTCATCAGCAGTTCTCTCCTCTCCTCAGTTCTACAAACACTTACCTCCCACGAAGACGTGTTTGCACAGAATCAGGCCAAATAAAGGGGGATGTTTGGGACAGAGATGTTCTTTATTCATTAAGACATTTTTAGGATAAAAGTGGGCATATATGGACATATCACACTGGGTAGTCTTCCCCCGGGAGCTGTGGGCATTGGGTCCAGGACTCCTGCAGATGCACAATCTTTGGGTGCCCAAGTCCCGTGTGCCCGAGTCTGACAGGTACCAGCTGCTGAGAGTGGGCTTGGCAGCAGGAGCAGCAGGTGGAGATCTTAGATAGGCCAGTGGTACCCACTTTGTCCTACATGGGGAGGCCAGTTCCATGAACACCCGACCAGCCCACTACAGACTGGGGTCCTGGCCAGCCAACCTCCTGGGCAGGGGTCCTGGGAGGCCCTGCCGGGTGTGAGAGCCCCAATCCTGTGGACGGACACTGGGCAGGACTTCTGGAATTCCATCTGAGATCCCAGGACAGAGGAACCCACAGACCCCGGAGCCCACATGGAGTCCACAGGAGGCTGCTGCCTGTCTTTCCCCGAGGGCGGAGGGACTGGTCAGGAATGGAGCCGGTCAGGCCGGGGTCACAAGCGCCAGGGCCTCAATGGGTCTCCATTGCCCCTATCTTAACCAGCCCTCTCCAGGCCCTCACTTTGGGCACCTGTGGGAGAGGTGGATCCGGCTCTACCTTAAGCGCTGACAGTTCTTCGAGTTACAGATCTTGAATTCTCTCTGTACTCCTCTGCCCCTTGCAAGTTCAAGTTTCCCAAGTCCTTAAGGGCGGACCCAGGTGTGCCATTGCCGCCCTCCCCCTTCTCGCAGGGTGTCAATGACTTCACCCTGCTCCCAGGCCAGTGCAGCTGCGGCAGGACTCAGGGGCTCCTTGGGCTCCAGCGGCCGGGCCCTCAGACCTCTGGTGGTTGGCCTCCCCCACACAGAGTCCTCCACCTCCGGTCCCTCCTGGTCAGGTCAGCCAAGGCCCCCCAGGGGGAGACCGCAGTGGTTTTAGCTTTGGGGGCAGACTCTCCCCCGCAGCTCGGCAGGGGGAGCGGTGGGTGGAGGTCTCGGTGTTGGGAGAAGTGCACGTAGGGATGCTATGGTGGTCCCTGTCCCATATGCTGTCTGCTGGGCGTGTGAGGGCCCGCGCAGTTCATCCATGCTGACCGGGATGAAGGCGGAGCCTGGGCTTGCATTCCCACTCCTGCGTTCCACCCCCTTCCAGGGGGCTCCGGGGCCTGCCCCTCCGAGTATCGGTCTCCGGTCTTCGCTGTGGACGAGGGGCGGATGCGCGTCGTGCGTGTGGCTCCGGGGAGCAGGCACACGGTGATGTTTGCCACGTCCAGCCTCCACGTTTGCTCCCACAGAGTGTTGACCTTTGGTTCTGAATGCAGCAGTGACCTGTTGGAGGGCTGTTTCCTCTGCAGCGCATTCTGTCCGTGTCACCTGCTGCGTCCGATGAAGGATGGTGCGCTCCGGGCGTGCTGGCACCGCGCGTGAAATATGACACGGCCGACAGTCAGGCTGCGGGCGGGCTGGGCCACCAGACATGACTCATGCAAATGACACGGCCGCTCGTCCATCATCCAGGGGGAGGCAAGGTCGAAACAAAGCAAAGCAAAGCATCGCGGTTCATTTCCCAAACACACCCCATCCCATTGCGGAGCCAGAGCCGGCGGGCAGGCTCACCTCTGAGGGGTGGGCGCTGTTCCCAGGGGAGACGCATGAGAGCTAGAGGGAGGCGAACACGGAGAGGGTGTGACAGCCACATGATGGGTGACAAGAGGGCGCAGGACATAACGGTCAGATGTGAAGGGACGGAAGGACATCCGGGAACAAGGCAGAGACCGTCATGACAAAGATCGACAGTGAGGGAGAGGAATGGATGAGAGAGAGAGAGAGATGGGAAGTGAGAGGAAGAGGAAGAGGGAGGAGGACACAGTGAGGGTAAGGGTGGGAATAGGGAAAGGAGGAGAAGGAGGAAGGAAAGGGGGAGGAAGAGAGCAGGGGACCAGCCCCGGAGAGCCGGGCTGGAAAGAGGACAGGAAGTGGAGAGGACAGGGCACTCTGAGCTCAGGTGCAGGAAGGACAGCATGGAGGGCAAATGGAGGCACAGGGAGAATGCAGGCACCGGAGGTGAAAAGAGAAGAGATTATATGGCGGGGGAGTGTGGGGGGAGGGGGAGAAAAATATTCAACATAATATTCAGCTGGCCAGTGTAGCTCAGTGGGTGAGCATTGTTCTCTGCGCCAAGAGATTGCTGGTTGGATTCCCGGTCAAGGCACATGACCAGGTTTTCAGACTGAATCCTAGTAGCAGGTATGCAGGAGGCAGCTGATCGATGTTTCTCTCATCAGTGTTTCTGGGTCTCTCTCCCTCTCTTTTCTTCTCTCTCTAAAAGACATCAGCCCAGCTGGTGTGGCTCAGTGGTTGAGCAGTGACATAGGAACCAAGAGATTGCAGTTCAATTTCCAGTCAGGGCACATGTCTGGGTTGCGGGCTCCATCCCCAGTAGGGGGCGTGCAGGAGGCAGCCAATCCATGATGTTCCTCTCTCAATGATGTTTCTATCTCTCTTCCTTTCTCTCTCTCTATAAAAAAAAAAAAAAAAAAAAAAAAAAAAAAAAAATCAATAAAAACACATTTAAAAAAATATTAAACAATCTCAGTGTACTGGACACCTGGGGCTCAGAATTCACCCAGGAAGCCTGCGGTGTATCGCCTGGTGTTCCATTGTATGAGGTGTGAGAATCACGTCAGGGCCCTGTTCGGAGGGTAAGCTGCGAGTCTGTCCCAGGTCCCTGTGTCTGTGAAGATCATGCCTGCTTCCCTGTGAGCACAGAGACAGGTGAGCAGAGGGAGAGGGAGGCGGTGCAAAGGGGTGAAGGATGGACAAGGCTGTGATCAGGGCTGTGCCCAGGCCACTCTGTCAGGATGCCACTTGTCTTTGGTGAACGCTGCGCATCCATCTTCCCGGCGTGGGGACGTCTCCAGGACAGATGGCTGTCTCCGGTGCTCATTCTCCTGATTCAGGGAGGCGGGCGCTCACTCCTCAAGCGCATGGAGATGCTCCTTGTCTCCTGGCTGTCACTGATGGCGCATTGAGTCAGCTGACTTCTCAGCCGCTGCCCGGGCAGCCCCCGGAGCGCTGGAGTGAGCGTGCCTCCCTGGTGGCTGTACACAGTGGGGAGGGGGTTGCTCATGGGAGCCGCTGGCCTCCTGGCTGCACGGCCACCTGCTTGAAGAACCTTCCCCTGCGTGCGTGTCAGGAAGATGCCCAACCACTGAGCTGCCTGGCCACGGCTCAGGCCACAGCTTCTGATCCATCTGCTTTGCGGACAAGTCAATCCTTGTCTTAGCCATCAGTTATTTACGTGATTTTTTCCAGTCAATACCCCTGTCCACAGGAGCTCCCAGTCCTCTTCTCTAAGCCACAGGCAGGACTGGACACTGTTCCTCCCCCCGCCCTCAGGGAGCGTCCTGGGCAGTCGTTGCCGAGGAGACGGGATGAGGAGCCTCCCAGCAAGCTGACCCTCCGCAGGCGCGGCTCCGGCTCCGGCTCCGGCTCCAGTGGCAGTCTGGCTTTGATCTCCGCAGCCCTGCTTCCGGGAGATCCAGCGAAGGCTACGTCTTCTTCTTTGTGGGTTTATTGGGCGTTAAATGATTAATATACACAGAATCAATCATCCCCACCAACTCTTTCTTCTTCTTTACGTTCCTCAAAAGAGACTTTTGCATGTTATGGTAGAAATGAAGTCCCAACGTAAGGCCCATGGAGGCATACTTCGGGGAGATGTGCTGAGAAGGGGTTGGGTCATGGGGTAGGGTCCTTGGAATACTGGTTATATTTTATGCCATGTTTGCCGCGTGACTTCAGAAGTAAAGATTCTCTCAGTGGAAATGATTTTCCTGGTTTGAAAAGGACTTAGGCTTTTCTCTCCTCTTGAAAGTGTGGCTTCTTTTAATTGCCATCAGCAAAGAGGCAATAAACAGATCATTAGCACTGATGATGTCATAATGGATAATGGAAAAGCATTAATTTTCATAATATCATCATTAATTACAGCTCACATTGAGATGCAGCAAGGCTGACTTTGTCTTATTAAATGAAGCAAATGCTTTGAAATATTAATTAATAAAATCAATCTCAATAAATTGGTGATTGTAAAATTTATCGTTTAAAAATTTCCAAGCAAGCAAAGAGAGTTTTGCAGCCCAAGAATATGCCATTAATATGATTTACTGCTTCCATTTCATATCGCATTAGCCTTTGGAAAACCACTAGACAATCCCAGAATGCCTTTCCATTTTCCTCAATCTCAACCTTCATCGTCTACTCTAATTAAGAATGATGTGACCTGGCTGGTGTTGCTCAGTGGTTGAGCATTGACCTATGAACTAGACCATCAAGGTTCTATTCCAGGTGATGTGGGTTCCGTCCCCAGTATGGAGCATGCAGGAGGCAGCCAATCAGTTGTTGTCTCATCATTGATGTTTCCATCTCTCTCCTTCTCTCCTTCTCCCTGAAATCAATAACAATATATATATATTTTAAAAAGAACAATGTGTTATATCATCTGTGTTCAAGTGTGGATTAAATGAGATCCCTAATGGGAAAGCATGTACAGCTGATCAGACACCTCCCACCTGTGCAGGAATCCTTTTCACTCCACCAAGCACCACAGCTGTGGCTGGGGGAAGGGTACCTCCTTCTTTGCTTTTCTGAAATATTAATCATAGTTGCATAAAAGCTCATGAACAGTCAACAGTTATTAAATGATCCTCTGTGCCAGGAGCTATGTTATTAAACACTTCCAATAGGTTATTTTATGTAATCCTCAAACATTTGAGGAAGATACCAGAATGCTCACTTCACCAATGAGAAAACGAAGGGGATCCATGAGGCTGAATTCCTTGCTCCGGGTCAGGAAGGTAGGGGTGAGAGAGCTGAGTCTAGTTCACTCCAGAGTCCAGATCCTTAAACAAGGCTCTTCTACTTCCAAGAGCATCTGAGCAGCCCTCCTGAATCTGTTTGCGTCCTGTGCCTCTGGTTGACCAGTTGGCTCTATGTGATGGTTTTAGTTGGGTCAGCACGTGAGGAAGGGATTCATGAAGAAAGTAAGATTAGACAAAGCATCCTAAAGAGAGGGGCTTAATGCTGACCTGACACCTGTGAAGGGGAATTTGTGAGAAGACTATTTACCTGTGTTTAGTCTTTCACTGTTTGAACACCGATTTTGATATCATTATTCCGATGATGACTCAAAGTCCAGTGAGATGTAGGTGTGATTTTAAGGAGTGTAAGCATTTTATCTGGCCTCAAATAATCAATTTAAATACTTTTTTTTTTTTAAGGAAATAGAGCGGAAATGGGTTTGGCTCAGTGGATAGAGCATCAGCCTGCAGACTGAAAGGTCCCAGGTTCAATTCTGGTCAAGGGCATGTACCTTGGTTGTGGGCACATCCCCAGTAAGGGGTGTGCAAGAGGCAGCTGATCCATATTTCTCTCTCATTGATGTTTCTAACTATCGCTCTCCCTTCCTCTCTGTAAAAAAAAAATCAATAAAAAATATATTTAGAGAAAAAAAAAGAATAGATATGAAAAAAAGAATAGAAATACAATTTAATCGCATGTGCTTCTGTGTTCTCATAATGCTATTACATGTGTCAGGTATGGCCCTTCCTAAGCTGTATGTGAATTCATCTGTCTTACTGTCTTATTTTTGACTCTACAGATCTCAACTGCTGTCATCACCTCTCCTTTTAGGAGTTAGCACATGTGGGTTTAGACTATGTCCCCACGCCCCAAACCACATAGCTGTGTGACTGACTATAGGCAAATGACTATCTTTTTAAACGTCGTTTTCCTCATATTAAAATAAGACTGACAATAAAGTCATATTTACTGACAGTGAAATGAGATGGCATACAATGAATGGCGAAGAGAAGAAACTCAGATTATGAAAGTATTATTATCTGTACGTTTGTAACCAACACGTAGCCCGAAACATGAAACCATGTATTTGAATTAATTACTTGACTCATTAGTGGGTTGGCAATGTCCATAGATAAAACCACTTCTGTGAAATAGCACATTTCCTATTATTTATAAGAGGAAGCCGAGACACACACCTGGCAGGTACGGAATGAAATATTCTGGAAGTATAGATTCAACCCCACCCAGATCTTGGTGTCCACAATACCGTGAGCTGCAAGTACGATGTCAGCATCACGATTCTTTTAGAGACGAGACTTCATTGGTCCCTGAGGTGATGAAACAGTATAAAACTGATATAATGCACACTTGGGGATCGCATTAGCAGGGGTGTATTTATAAACTACAGCAGATGCATAAATGAGCTTATGTTTTCACGTCTCTTGCCTAAAGGATCTGTGCGGAGCTATTTCTCAATCTCTCACTTTGCGGAGACGATGGTTGTGAGACTAATATTCTCTGCTTAATTATTGATGCTGCATTGATTTGTGTTCTCATAGTTCAAGCACCAACTACCAAAAAAAAAGTTCTGAAATATAACCAATAAAAATCACAGATAAAATGTACAGTTGAACTCAAGAGGAAAAAAATACGTAGCTCCATCTCGTTAATCTTTCAAGTTTAATTTCCTTTCCTTTAAAAGGGAATCTATAAGAAATGAATTCCCACTTTAGCAAAACAATATAAATGTTGATCGTGGTAATAGCATCTTTTATTTAGGGTTTACCCTGTGCTAAGCTGACGACTGGATATTTTTTATGCCCTATCATAATCCATCCACTACACCGTATCCCTTACGGTAGATTGGAATGTGTGTGTTTTACATGTGAAGACAATGATGGATGGTGAACTTGAGGTATTCCATTGTTTTCTAGAAAGTGACAAAGTGGAGGTCACTCAGACTGCAGTGCTTTTGCTCTTTCCATTGCTACTTGTGGTTTCAATCATGATCCTTTCTACATACAATTTCCTTTATGTTCCTCTGCTCTCTTGCCTACCTGGCACGGCGCAGTGGTTGAGCATCAACCTATGAACCAGGAGGTCATGACTCTATTCCCGGACAGGGCACATGCCTGGATTGTGGGCTGGATCCCCAGTGTGGGGCGTGCAGGAGGCAGCCAATCAACGATTCTCTCTCATCACTGATGCTTCTATCTTTCCCTCACTCTCCCTTCCTCTCTGAAATCAGTAAAAATATATTTTAAAAATTTCCCTTGCTCTCTCCTTGAGTGCCTGGTGTGACGAGGTTGGTGTGGGCCAAGGTCCTGGGACCCAGAGGACGTCAGCGGGCTTTACTGACAGGAGCGAGAGTAGAAAGGACATGGATCTGTTAAGCTGCCCACATGAGAACACATCAGAGAGCGCTGGGATCAGCTCCGAAGGCAGCAGGGGGGCCAGAGTGCAGAAATGGAGCCACAGGGTCCCGATTACCCAGACCAGTGAGGACGGCCAGTCCTCTCCCAGACCAGTCCCTCCCCCACAGGGGGCTGGTCCAGCCTGGCGGCTGCAGGCACACCCTGAGTATCCTGGCTTGCTTCCATTCAGTGGCTCCTGGGCAGAACCACTGGGCCCTTTGGGGACTGAGGCTTTTAAGAGTGAGGGTGTCTCCCCCAAACCCCCTTCCCCCTCCCGCTGGCCACATGCCGCGAACCCCGTTCTGTGGAGACAGATTAAATTCCCAACACCGTTTGCTAAAGTAAATAAGGAAGCTGGGGTTCATGGCAGAGGGAAACAGACCTGGTTTTGTTTAGGGAACCTGTGTGACTGATTCTTAGACTAACGGAATAAACATGATCCAACCCCGAGTCCCTAGGGAAGTTAACGAGTCTCTCTCTTTTTCTTTCTTTTTCATCGTCTACACTCAGATCCCTCTGTGACCCAGCGACCCTTCTCCCCTTCTGGGTGGCACTCGGTCTGCGACTTTCCCTTTAAGTAAATGGCACGAGTCACACAATATTGAACACTGCTCTATCACTTAAGTGACATGTACTAGTTGCTTCATAATTGAAGTAATCTCCCTGGTGGATAGGATACCGGGTCCTAAAGAAATCCATGTCCTCATCCCAGGGGCTTATGACTGTGTCATGTTACAAGGGGAGGGGAAGTGAAGGTCACAGGTGGAGCGATTGTTGAGAAAGAGTTGACCTTGAGATGGAGGGCCATCCTGGGTTACCTGTGTGACTGATTGCCCAATGCAATGCCCAGGGTCCTTCTGGGGGAAAGGGGGAGGCAGGAGAGGCAGAAGCAGAGGCAGGGAGGGAGCTGAAAACGCTACATTTCTGGCTTTGACGATGGAGAAAGGGGGCATGATCCAGGAAGCTTCTAGAAGCTGGAAAAGACAAGGGCAAAGATTCTCCCCTCGCGGCTGCTGAAGGAACAGGACCCTGCTGATACCTTGGCGTTAGCCCAGGGACATCCATCCCAGCCTGGGCCCCCAGAAATCGGAGATAATTAGTACCTTTGTGTTAACTTAGGCACGCGTTTTGTAGTAATTTGTTACGGCAGTAAGTGACTCTACCCTTCTCATCTCAATCAGAACGTATCGGTCAGCATCCCAGCTACTGTGTTTGCAGAAGCGGGGTATGCTCAGACACTGCAATGGTCTTTGCCAGGAATGTGCTCAACACAGGTTCACGGGGGGCATTTCACAAGCCAATAGCAGGGGCCAACCAGGAAGTCACCTGCTTCAAGCCAAGGACAGCTAAGGCACAGGCTGTTCCAGGCCAGGGAGAGGTAGCCACATCTGGTGGAGGTGCAGGTTTTCTGTGAGGTTGCTTCTTGGTGGTTTAGTCAGCCGAAGGGCTGGTGTCCAGCTGCCGGCACGGAAGTAAAAGTCCCTTGTTGCTAGAGCTTGTTGCTAGGGAACAGTGGCTTCGGTGCTGACAGGGGAGCTGATCACAGGACTTCTGCCTCTTCTGGAAAAGAGTGGTCCTCACCCGGCAGGGGCTAATGACCCCAAGGTCTTTGGAGAGCTACTTGGGTCAGCTACGTGTCCCCTTGTTGCAGTCGCTTCTCCACATGTTCTTACCCATAAGCCAGCAGGGGGAACCCTGGCCACTCAGCTCCCGAATGCCTGTGAGTGACATCCCAACACCACCGACTTCATTCTCACACCCACACAGCTTCCCTTCTGAAGACAGCTTTGTTTTGTCTGTGTCACAAACAGGCGCATCTGAAATCATATCAAACCGACACACGACACAAGGTCTTCCCCTGTCCTTCCCAGCACCTAGAACAGTGGTTTGCAAAGTCTATTGACTAATGAGTTTGCCGACCACTGACCTAGAATATTCCTGAGCCCACGGCCTCTCGGAGGCAGCCCCGAAGGCACGATGCCCGTGCGTCCCTCAGATGCACCCCACAATGCCAAGCAGGTGTGTTTTCCTCGTGGACACAATCATCGCTTGTGCCAACGCTGGGAGAAGCCGGGGCTCTGGTACATGTGCCAGGCAGTGGGCATCGTCGTGAAACCCAAATGAGAGCCCTGGAAGAAGCCTGGTCACATGAGATGTCACATGCCATCACAGTTGACCCACGCCCCCGGCCAACTGTGCGGGTGAACACGGTGGCCGGGCGGGGGCGGGCTGGGGAAGGGGTGTCTCTCGGTGATGAAGGAAGTCAGCTCCAGGGCTCGTCATGGCCACTGCTGTCAGGGTCTCCCCTGAGGTCGCCGATGGAGCCGAATGAGACAGGAGCGCAATGGGTGAGGGTGGTGCCGTGTGGTGGGCACTGGCGTGGTGCAGGGATGTATGGGCGCCCAGCCCTTTGCCACCACCTCGGTGAGCAGGGACCCACTCTTGCTCGCTCAGCTTTTAGCTCTTGCGTTCTCTTCTCCCTGAAAATGATGTAGAAGCGGCTTGTGCTTTATTATTGTTATTAATATTACATGGAACAGTTATTGCAGTGCTAATAAAAAGGAGGGTTTTGTGCATATAATCTCTCTTTTTAGGAGAAGAATGTGCCTCTCTCGAAAGTCCGGCGTGCAGCGTTTACATCTTCATTTTATGAGCATAATTAGCAAGTTTGTCAGCACTGTCCTCAACGATGATCAGCATAATAATAGCCGCTACGTTTATGGGGCCCTTTACCATTCCCAGCGCTCTCCATCCTTCATGTGTTACATCGCCATCTCTCTGGGTTCTGCTAACGATCCCTTGGGGAAGGCGGGACATGAGGGGTGCCTGCATGCCCTCCCCCGCCCTTGTGGACAGGGAGGCGGAGATTCAGAGCGGGACACGCGTGGATGGATCCTGGGTTTGTGGCTGGTCTCCTGGTCTACTGGGTTTTGAGTTGGGCAAAGCTGTGAAGGCCATCTCCTTAGAAAGTGTCATCCCAGCCTTGTTTAGTGTGATTTCCCACCCACATCTCCCTCCTCCTGTTCGTGAGACTGCGGGAAGCTGGACAGGCAGCCCGGATGTGAACCCACCAAGGAACAGTGCTCGCCCTTCACGGAACTCCCTCTTCGGTCAGCTGTCGCCGGAGGAGGGAGGCTGTCCAAGCAAGTGCTTGGTGAGCTTCCAGTGGGATTGGCCTCTCTGGTGCTTCGTTATCACTGCCAGGTCCTCGCAGCCATGGTCTCATGTTGTGGGAAATGACTGAGCAGCAGTGAGCAGGGAGCGCGCAGAGCCGGCCGGACGTGGGCAGGAACCTCGTGTCCCCTCTTCCTGCCAAAGGGTCTGTGATCCCCTCTCTCTCTGGCTCTCTCCCACCCTCGTTCTGGGTCTAGGCTCCATTGAAGTCTATGCTCATTAGGTGCTTGTTGAGCTTCAATGGAGCCTAGACCCAGAACGAGGGTGGGAGAGAGAGAGAGAAAGAGAGAGAGAGAGAGAGAGAGAGAGAGAGAGAGAGAGATCCAAAACAGAGAGGCCTGGTGACACCTGAGACATTGCAATCACATCATGTCGTTGGTCAAGTACTGGCCTACCTCCCATTTCCCTCATCCCTTTATTTAAGCATCTGACTGTGTGTGGGTTGTTCATGGTAGCTATTAGTTCTTAGACTCCCGTGCCAGCTACCTTACTGAAATTATGTCATCTGCTCTAATTCTCTAAAGAAAGGCAGTATTTATTATCTTTGTTTTTAGATGAGAGCATTGAGGACCTGAGAGGGGAAGTAATGGGTCCAAGCCCCACAGCCAGTGAGAATGGTCCATTCCAAAGCCCAGCGCTCTCCTGGGTGAGGTGCGGGAGCTGTGATGCAGGTGGAAGGGGTTCTGGCACCTAAGTTCTGGGTCTCCTTTATCGAAGGAATGTGGGCAGTAGGTGATCAGAGGGCCAGAGAGCACCCTTCCCTCTCCAGCTCCAGCACCCACTTGACTTTCCTAATAACATTCAGACCCTGTTACACACACACACACACACACACACACACACAGAAAGAAGAATGCAAAGAGGCATCAGCAACATGGAGGCAGCCAGTTCACCTCGCTGCTTCTGAACCTTAATTAAACCTAATTTGTAAATCTTAATTGAACCACATGTACAGGCATTAATGAAGCAGTATAATAACATTGCTGCCTCAATAAGACAACACACCAATACTGAACACTTACACTCCTGGAAAATGCACTCACGCGGGCCTCATCAGAGCGTAGTGGCGAAGTAGATACACAATTAATCTCATTAATTGCAATCAGAGGACAAAAAGTACAAACCCGTCGCCTGGAGGAGTCAACTTGGCTGGATTTCCACGCAAACAGGAAGGCGCTAATGAAATGACAGCGTGAAATGAGCGAGCATCTGAGGGATGGAGCTCTCGGTGGGAAAGTCAGGGAAGGACACGGAGCTGGGCAAGCGGGCCGGTTCTCTCAGCTCTGCTCATGCATTGGTTTGACAGGGGTGCACCCAGCGCCCACTCTGCTCAAAGCTTCACCATTGTGTTGTATCAGATCTTCACATCATTCACCTGTGGGTTCCACAGCGAGGTGTGCCAACGCAGCTCAGGAACGCTGGACAAACAGATGAAGGCAACACCCCCCCTCTTAATCAGGCCCCTGTTCTAGAAAATGAAAATGTAAACGTAGACAAGAAGGTGTGTAACTAGAGGGGACTATTTTGGGTCAGACCCTTTCATAAACAACTCATTTAATGTCTTCTTTTTATTTCCACAAAAACTGAAGACTTAGGTGTTAGTCATCACGTTTCGTAGACTGAAACGATGTTGAGGTTCGGCAGTTGGTTCGCCATATATTAAGTAGATAAGAGGACTTAACAAGCCATCTGGCTGCCAAGGCCAAGGCTATTGCAAACTATCCACAACCGGTTGGCTAAACGACGTGTATCCGATATTGGGCTCAGCGTTCTCCTATTTCAGAGGTGATGCTTAGGAAGGCTCTCAGCCTTGATTACGTTTCCTAATGGGGATGCCGACACCCCAGACACCTGCCTTTACTCTAGACACCACGGGGTGTTCTTTCTCCTCCGTGGTTCCTTCGTGTGCTGAAGGCTTCATGTATTGTCCCTTACCCAGCCCCCTTCTTGCCTACCCTGTATGTTTAACAGTGGTCCCTGATCCCCAAAACTAGAGTATGTCTTCCTCCATTCGGGCTCCACCATGATTTGGGTCTTGCCTGATCCTCACACTTGAACCCTATTGCTAGCCCAAGCATGCCGCCTCACCATTGTGTCCCTGTCCCTGACCATGTCTTCTGTCTAGCTTATCTCACCATCACCTTAGGAAACGTGTTCAATGTCAGGCTCAGGTTATACCTCTATGAATTCTCTTTCTTATCAGTTAAAAAAGTTACCTCCCTCCCCCACAGCTTGCCAGTTTTGTCCTTGGTCCGTGTGTAGTGTCTATTACTAGAGAATGGTTTCTCATTTCCATGCCTGTGCTTGTACCGGATGGGGAGTCTCTGAATTGAAGCATTCATCACATTCTTCCGGCATCCTGGGCATGGGGAGGTGTTTCTGTTGAGTGTACTGATGAAGCTTAGGAGGTCAGGCGCCAGATCACACACCAATGCAGCTGCCTCCCCCAGGCCCTCACTCCCCGAAACCACAAGCAGTTCCTCCTGACTGCACGCAGTGGGCACGAGGGAGGCTCACTCAGCCCATGGGGATGTGTATCTCCTTCCACCAGAACAGGGAGGACCGTGGTTTGCACAGGAAGTCTGCGAGTCACAGAGCACAGTGCTCACTTCCCTCTTGATGCCACCACTGGTCCATGTCTCAGGGCCCGAAGGCCACCTCCTGGCTGTCCACCAGGGGCGCCTGTGTCCTTGTGGTAACTCATCTCACTGACAGGTCCTTTGCAAGAGGGAACGTTACTTTCGCTTTGCCTTACTAGATTGTTGTGAGATGAACATCAAACAACACACGTAAAAGGTGGAAAAAGGTAGTGTGTAATATATAAAAGCTCAACCAATGGCAGTGCATAGAAATGTCTTACATATCCTCTTCCCACTCGTTCTCTTCTTTGTAATATGTTTGTTATTGGTGGTGGTATTACAGATATCTCCCATTTTTCCGACTCTGTCTTTGAAGAGGGCAGAAGTCCTCTTGTGTTGACATCATTCTGTTCCTCACTTCTATTTACCCTTGACCCTTTACCCTTGGCCTAACAGGAAACAATACAATAGGACAATGATATATTTTCTCTAGGGACAGTAAATCATACATCAGCTCTGTTGCCACTTTCAGTGATCTGTAGTATGAAATTAAAGATGCTTTTGATTATTAAACTTCATCTTGAGCTGTGCAACATTCTTATCTCAAAATTGTATAATATTGAAGATAGGACATTAGATTTAAAGATAGTCACTCATCTCCTAGGAGTACATAGTGTTTGTCTTAAATTTTATTAACTATTAAAAAAAAAAAAAAAAGGACTGACGGCTTGAATAAATGGGTGGAGGAGGCCAAGGTGAAAACCGTGAGTTTGAGTTGGGCCCAGGGCACAGCAAAAGCATGTGCGCAGACCCTACCAAGGGACCAGGCACAGGCACAGGGTGGATGGTAGAGAACCATAAGCAGTGAGAGCGCAACACAGATGTGCCAGGCGAAGGAGTGATGTCCCTGAGACAGATCCAACATATAAATATCAAATAAGCCAGTGAACCTAGGGAGCTGAGCTGATTCAACAAGCTGCCATATTTCATATTAGTTCCTCAGGAATCAACTGTTACTTCGGGCCAATAAGGTAAGTCACCACATGCATTATTAATTTAATGTTTTTTATCATTCCACTTGATTGTGCTCAACTTAGAGATGAGGAAATTGTCACTCAGATGTGTTCATCAGCCCTCAGAATTTATACTCTAAATCAAAGATTCAGGATCCCAGTCCCATCTGCCTGATTCTAGTCTGTTCTTAACTACAGTGAAGAGCCTCTAAGGGTAGACTTGTCTGTGATGGATTGCCGACTCTGAGCAGACACGGTTGTTATTTCCAGGCCATGACCCGAAGAGGCCAAGGCTGAGGTGTAATGTCCGACCCGTCCTATGGGGTTCACTCTTCCCTGCAAGGGTGGCCATTTACTCAGCATTCCGACTCCCACCCCCACTGCTGACAGCCTCCTCTCAGCATGGCCCCGTCTCCGCGCCAGGGGTCAGCGAGCATTTCTGCAAGGAGCAGACTAGTAGACAGAGACCGTGTTCAACGAAGATGTATTTACAGAAATGAGCAGCGGCGGCGGGATGGGGCTTGTGCGGGTGCAGAGTGGGGTCTTTTCTTTCCGACTGTTCAGGCCACAACCTAAGCCTCTGTGGAACTCCATTCACATGCATCTTTGTTATGTGTGGCTAATCAGAGGTTAAAATAGTCCAATTCTTCTATCTATCTATCTGTCAAGCCTAAGTGACCCTTAAAACAAGTTGACTGAATGACTGGCCAACTGGTTTTTATAACGCTCACTGACCACCAGGGGGCAGACACTCAATGAAGGAGCTGCTCCCTGGTGGTCAATGCACTCCACAGCCAACCTTCTGCATCTGGCCAACTTCCTCCAGTCCTTCCCCATAGCCACCCAACTTCCTGTGGTCCCTCCCCTTGACCTGCCAGCCCTATTGGCCCCTATTAGGACTGGGCGAGATGGCCCCAATCGGCCCTGATTGCCAACCAGGCCAAGGGATCCCACCTGTGTATGAATTTGTGCACTGGGCCTCTTCTAACGAAATAAAATGCATTGATCATTTATTTTGCATTTTATTTCATTAGAAGAAAGAGTGTTTGTCCTGAACTATTAAACAGACTTCAGAATCTACCAATGAACAGGACAAAATATTATGAGCATTAAAACAATACTGGATCATAAGCATTCTTGTGGAGGAGCCTGAATTTCATAAAGAAACAGTAAGTCAGAAGACGCAGCATCTCGGATCTGGATATGTCCTTAGAATCCCCAACTCATCACTCAGTCCGTGATAAATGGAATACGTTTTAAAAGCTCTTCTTTTCACAGATATTAAAGTCTGTTGTCCATAGAAGTCTGTCTCTTTGGTGGGACTCTAGGCTTCATTATTTCCATGGAGATAGCTCTGATTACAGAATCTCCTTATAATCTGAAAATTAGATTCTTTCATTCAAAATCTAGTCATGAAGTTTCCTCTGTTTCAGGGTCTGTGCTGGGAAGCTAGGTAACAAAGACCCAGAAGCCACATGTATGTGGGAGAGGTGACTCCGCTGCACGGGTGGGGTAAGCTGTGTGGGGTGTGGGAACCAGCATGCATAAAAAAGCGAAGAAACAGGCACCACATCCGGCTGGATTTCTGTAATCACAGGCAGTTGTCTCTTAACAGACTCTTTCTAAATCAGGAGGGCAAAATATACAAAAACACTTTCTTTTAAAGGTTTAGTTACAGGAATCCTTTCAGCACGGAGCAGGAGAATAAATGGCACAGCATGGTCCCTTGGAACCCTGAGCTGAATGTCAGAATCTGATTTAGAAATCTCATTTCTCCCAGGGATCTTCACCTTGAACACATTGTGGCTCTGTGTACACAAGCACACCTATATACATTCATGTATAATGTATATGTATGTACTCATAGAGATAACAAGTAAATAACTACATAAGTATCATATAATTTGATATATTATACTATATAATACTAGAGGCCAGATGCACAAAATTCATGAACTGGGGGTGGGGGTTCCTTAGCCTGGCCTGTGCCCTCTTGCAGTCTGGGACCCCTCAGGGGATGTCCGCCTGCTGGCTCTTCCAGTCTGGGACCTCTCCCTCCTACTGTCCACCTGCCACTGCTGCTGCACTCGCCAGCCATGAGCCTGGCTTCTGGCACTACCCCTGTGAGAGTACACTGAGCACCAGTGGGCAGCTCCTATGTTGAGTGTCTGCCCCCTGGTGGTCAGTGCGTGTCATAGCAACTGGTCGTTCTGCCTTTTGGTTGACTTTCATATTAGGGTTTTATTTTGTAGGAGGATTATATATGTTTATAAATGTATAAATTAAAATATATAAGTAAAAAATACGATATGTAATAATATACTTAGTATAATTTATTCTTTCCATATGCACGCATGCAAATATAGTTATATATAACTTTATATAGGTTGCATGTGTAAATATAACCATATAGGTATAGCTACTTTTAATTTTTTTGTTACTTTTTATTTTTATTGTATATAATATGTGCATACATTTGTAACCCTTTCCTCTTTCTCTCATACACATGCACCTATGCACACACAGCCATCGCTATTTTTATAGCAAACCATTTAATATCAACGTATTCCAGTGCTGGTCATTGGGAAAGTGGTGTGGAGACTTTCCGAACGCCCTTTTCTCCTGTTACACCCAGTGAAAACTCACGGGCGGGGCACCCTCATTTCACAGCAGCTGGCCCCTCCTCCCGGGGACCACGGTTAGCAAATGAAACATGTCGGGTTGCCCACTCAGCTTGTTCATTTCAGGTAGCACGTTGTGCTTTCCACAGGTACCTTCTGGGCGGTAGCGAGGCCTCATCTATACTGAGCATATTCGTTTTTCATCTCAAATCCCGTTTTAACTGGACTTCCTGCACCCCATCTGCTTACCTTCCTAGTGGCACCCAGTCTCTCAGGGAGAGGTGGAGTGACAGCTGAGACACTGAGCAGCCTGGGAGGCTGGCGAGGACAGGAGGACTTCCTGGAGGAGGCGGGTCTGGGCGGGTCTGTGAAGCCCATGAGTTTGCAAGTATTAGCACTCCCTGGGTTTAATTAGCACATTAAAGAGAGCAGGGATGATGGATGGAAATTGCTTGAGTTAATGAGGCCTTAATAATAACCCTAATTCAGCTTCTCGGCATCTATCACTCACAGATGGATAGCTCACGTCTTTCCTAATAAAACGGTCATCATAAAGGAAAGGAAGCCGCAAAATAGGCTGTTTTCATTCTTTCAGTCACATCCTCTCTAAGTGAAGAGACTGAGTCCCATATGAGCTCCACAAAATGCTTTCCATTTTTTTCCCTATTTTAAAAAAATTTAAATTGGATTTCCTTGATGCTGCGGCCAACCTTGCAAACCATGTATTTAAGGAGAATAAAAGCCAAACTCAATGTGAGCCCACGTAATTTAAGGCCCTCTCATTCGGCGGCGTAACTATTTCACCTTAATGGCCCCGTCCGGCGGAGCATTGCTGTCCTTTTGCCAAAAATTGATTAGATGGGCTCTTTGTAAAAATTATGATGACTGGGAAAATATGGGTGAGTTTAATTTCATCGGTTCAGAAAATATGATCTCCTTTCCTAATGGAGTAGAACATAAAACAGAGGAGATGGAGGGCTAAGCCGGTGGCAGTAATTAGGGAGCTGGCCAAGAAACGCAAGCGGTGGCTGTTTAAGATTCATTTCCACGGAGGTCTGAGCAAAGGAAGCCTTGGCTGTGAGAGCGGGTGGAAAGACATGGTTTATTAAGCAGCGCGTCAGAAGGACCGAGAGCATCTTGACTGTGGCTTTGACATTTTTCTATTAATTGTCATTGGCTGTTGTTAGGGGAGACACAATCTCCGTGTGCTAGTCCGAAACCAGAGTTTTCTTTTGTAAAATTTTTATTTATTGATTTTAGAGAGAGAGTGGAGGAGAAAAAGTGTGTGTGTGTGTGTGTGTGTGTGTGTGTGTGTAAGAGAGAGAGAGAGAGAGAGAGAGAGAGAGAGAGAGAGAGAGAGAGAGAGAGAGAAAGAGAGGTTGTTCCTCTTATTCATGCATTCATTGGTTACTTGTTGTATGTGCCCTGACCAGAGATCAAACCCTCAACCAGGTGTATTGGGATGATGCTCTACCCAAATGAGCTGGCTGGCCAGCGCCTTCTTTTCCATTTTCAATGAATGAATTGGTAAAAGATAGTTTGGAATCTACAAGTCACTAGCCTTAGCTTTCTCAATTTCTAAATTATTTAATTTTGATCCATTAGATAGTCTATAGTATCTAAAAGAACTCCTTGAAACAGTGGAAACATAGATTTGGGAAATATTAAGTTTCCATTACCCCATGACTTAATATGAGAAAAAGCTAATTCTCATAATTGCAAACATTAATATTTAAAAGGCAGAATGAGAAGCATGAAGTCACAGTAAGATTTGGGAGACGAATTCCATTTTCTTGATAAGGCCTGATGAAATCTGAAGAGTTTTATAAAGTAGGTGGAATTCATCTTCAGTATAGAGAAATTGATTACATTCTCAGAAGCGCCAGGCTTTCAAAGATTTGAAATATTGGGAGGGTTTAGGAAGCGTTAGCATAAATCCTAGCGGAGAAAGAAGGTGTTAGTACAAAGCTCAACGTCTAAATTCTGGTCTTACTCCAGCCTTCCCAGACACAGAATCGTTTTCTTTTCTTTTTCACTAATAGGAACATCATCCCTAAAGATCCTTTAAAATGGCCTGTGATCCCATTATTCTGATGCAATGTCACATGCGTTTGAGCATTTCCTCCTAAAGCAGACTAAAGGAAAGGCTCAGAGGTTGAGCATCGTCTCCCACACGGGCAGGTTGCATGTTCAAGGGCAGGTTGCAAGTTCAATTCCTGGTCAGGGCACAGCTAATTGATGTTTCTCTCTCTCCTTCTCCCTTCCTTTATCTTTTTTCTCTAAAATCAATAAAAACATATTTTTAAAACAGGAAGTATTAAGGCATATCACCTCCAATGGGTCTTATAAATGAGTTATTCAAGAAGTGATCATTGGCTTCCTGTGGCTTTGCGGTGTATATAACGATATGTGTGTGGCCCAGCAACTCTCTCAATGGAGAAATGCTGTTTATGTTGTGATTAGCCGATGATATATTGTTCTGGTGGTTGACGCTGCTTATCATGGCATCACCTATATATAATAGATCCCATGCGAGTCACCAAAACTTATATGTTGTCTCATTTTTAAAAAAATATATTTTATTGATTTTTTTTTACAGAGAGGAAGGGGAGAGGAATAGAGAGTCAGAAACATCGATGAGAGAGAGACATCGATCAGCTGCCTCCTGCACACCCCCTACTGGGGATGTGCCTGCAACCAAGGTACATGCCCTTGACTGGAATCGAACCTGGGACCTTTCAGTCTGCAAGCCGACGCTCTATCCACTGAGCAACACCGGTTTCGGCTGTTCTGTCTCATTTTGAATTTTCCAGAAACTCCTCAAAGCAGGTGTGGATGATATGATACTCTCCCCTGTTCGGAGGAAGTGTCCACACCTCAGGTGTGGATGATATGATACTCTCCCCTGTTCGGAGGAAGTGTCCACATCTCAGGTGTGGATAGTATGATACTCTCCCCTGTTCGGAGGAAGTGTCCACATCTCAGACTCTTCGGTGGCTCCCACAGGCTTCCCCGCTGGTACCTGGATCGCTCCTTTAGCTGTGTAACCTCTAGCGATTAGCATCATTGGTTTCTGTGAAGGAGGCGTGACACATGAACACATCTAGCTTTGGGAAGGAGGCTCGGAGGAGAGTTTCAGTGTGGGAGTGGCCAGTGCTGTTTGGATGGGGCACTGAAGGTGAAAACCACATGACCAAAGACAGGTTATACTACTTCAGAGTAAGACCTCCTGCTGCATCAGAAGACTTCATTGAGAGACAAACGGTCAGCACACAGACCTGCGGGCCAGGTCCGGTCAGCAGGGCCCAGGAGTGGTCCTAGGAAGCACCTGGTAGGATGGGAAGGATGGCTATCTATGAATGTAGGGTTAAATACATACTGTAATCAAACTTACAGACGTGGTTAAATACATCGTTAAATTAACATATTCTGCTGCCCGTGGCACACCATGTGTGGATGTGAAAGCCCACGTCGCAGAGGCCCCTGCGGGACAGCCAGCGGCGTTCCTCCTCACAGCCAGGGCTGGCTCCACCGGGACCTGACAGGAGATGGATGAGCAGCGTGTGGCACGTTCTACGCGAGGGCGCTGTTGGTCGAGAAAAAAAAACATGAAAAGCCAATGCCTGCGATGACAAAGATAGATTTCTGAACAAATGGAAAAGAGGCCAGGTGTGGAAGTTCATGCCGCGTGATCCCTCCGACAGGAAGTTCAGGGACAGGGAAAGTCAAGCTCTCTGGGTAGAAATACAGGCGGCGGCTTCACTACGCATGCAACGAGGAGGGGTAATCCGGACCTCCAGAATCTACAGGACCCAATGCCACGGCCTGGAGGCTTCCAGAAGGCGTTTCCTTAAAACCAGGCCTGAGCTGCCGAGAGCACCCGCCTGCCTGCCGGCCTCTGGGCCCAGGGCACGTCCTTCGCTCATGAGCAGGAGGATGGAGCGCTGCACCCTCCCCCGCTGCCCCGGAACCGGCCACAGCGTGTCCGCCGCTCTAAGTGCAGGTGAGGGTAGCACGGGGTTAGTTAGGCTTCACCCAGTGCCGGGCTGGGGGTCCCAGAAAGCAGGTGGGCCCGAAGGATGCTCCCCCGTGGGCCGGGCCCTCGGAGGAAGGGTGGGCGCCGTGTTGTCCTTAAGACCCTGGCAGTCTGGACTTGCTGACCTGCACGCCTCCTCTTGTAGATTCTGCATTGGATGCCTGTGTTAATGACTCACTGAGTTGGGGTGAGCCTAGCAGGTGGGACATTAGCATGGCAAAGGGTCTTCCACTTTGCCTGGGCTCATTCCCTTGTTTTCCCAGAAGGTCCCGCGCTTCCTGCCGAGGGGCCTGTGGAGCCCGGGGGGTCGCTGCCAGGACAGACATGCTCGCTCCTGGTTCAGTGAGAAGAGACGTGGTGGCGTTTTGGTGAAATCACAGAGACAGTGCCAGGAGGTCAGTGGGATTTCTGAGCCATCCCCGCCATCCTTCCATCCCTCCATCCCTCCATCCCTCCATCCCACCATCCCCGCCATCCTTCCATCCCTCCATCCCTCCATCCCTCTATCCCTCCATCCCTCTATCCCTCCATCCCTCCATCCCGCCATCCCACCATCCCTCCATCCCACCATCCCTCCATCCCTCCATCCCTCCATCCCTCCATCCCTCCATCCCGCCATCCCGCCATCCCACCATCCCTCCATCCCACCATCCCGCCATCCCTCCATCCCGCCATCCCACCATCCCTCCATCCCACCATCCCGCCATCCCTCCATCCCTCCATCCCTCCATCCCTCCATCCCTCCATCCCGCCATCTCCACCATTCCTGCCATCCCCGTGGACAGAAGCCTGTGGCTGCTGTGCCCTGTGCTCCTGGGTTCAGACTCAGAGGAGCCGGGGGTTGGAGGGCAGGGCTGCGGTCCCACAGGTCAGCCGGCACCTCCGCTCTGCAGCAGCCCGGTGGGAGGGAGGTTTCACCTTCAGGATGGAAGGACAGCAGGGAGCCGAGGTGGGAGTGGGGGAAGGGGGGACCAGGGACGAAGCTGCTGACAGAGACCAAAGTTTAAATAAAACATGTGCGGGAGCGGGATCAATACTCTGTTTGTTAGGGAGAAGTAAAAGTACAAAAAGGCTTGTCCGACAGCGGCGGGAACGCGGGATCGATGCCGCCCCGCTCGGCATGGGAGTCACCTGCCGCCATGAATAATTCAGGAGGACGGTGGCCACGGACACTGTTTGCTGTGGACTCAGCGCTGTCCCTCCCGTGACCCAAATCCTGCAGAGAAGCACCTTCCACAAACTGAAATCACAGTGTTCCGTGAGCCGGCACCATGGGGGCTTCTGTCGCAATCCCGGACAGAATGCGGATGGTGAGCCATCTGCTGACATTCACCTCCTGGCGCAGCCTGAGCGCAATCAACTCCGAAGGAGGTGCCCCCACTGCCCGCCCCCCCGGGAGAGGGGAGCTGGAGGCCCGGGAGCCAGGACGGCGCCTTCTGTCCCGCCGGTGCCAGCCAGCGAAGCAGTGTCCGCGGCTACCCCTGGCCCTCACAGGCCAGCCCGGTGGACACTGTCCGAGGCAGGATTCGGAAATGGGTTATTGGATCATCAGGTGAAGCGCTCTTATCCCCGTGAAGCCGGTTAACGTGCTGATCAACTTCCTTCCCAAGAGCTAAGTTGCGAGGTGGCTTCTCATCGCACCCGAGGCTGAGCCAGGACCGGGGAGCCCCGCACCGCAGCTCCCGCCCTCCTGGGCGGTGCCATCTGGAACGCCACGCCGTGAGCCCTACGCCAAACCGGCCTTCGTCCTCACCTCGGGATGCGCCTTGGCCTCGTGGCTTCCTGTGCCTCAGTCAGAGCTTTTGAATCATAAAGAGGACGTAAGGCTGAGGTTAAGCCTAGCCCAGTGGTCGGCAAACTCATCAGCCCACAGAGCCACATATCAACAGGACAACGACTGACATTTCTTTGGAGAGCCACATTTTTAAACTTAAACTTCTTCTAACGCCACTTCTTCAACATAGACTCGCCCAGGCCGTGGTGTTTTGTGAAAGAGCCACACTCAAGGGGCCAAAGAGCCGCATGTGGCTCACGAGCCGCAGTTTGCCGACCACAGGTAGAAGATCAACTGCAGTGCAACCCGCTGGGTTCAACAGGCAGCAGCCGTGGTGTTCACCGCCGGGGCCGGCCCGCCCGCGGTGTGCCCTGCCGGGAGCGGGCGCGGAGCGGCAGGTGGGCCGGGACTGCACGTCTGGCTCTGTGAGCGCGGTGCCTCCCAGCGAGCAGGCCTCCTCTAAGGAGGGGCGTCTCCTGAGCGGGCCTGAGGCGTGGGCACTCCCTGGGCCTGGCCCTCACTCTGGTTTACATCCCAGACTGGGGGTCCGGCTCCCCAGGAGGACAGGGAGGGGCAGCGTCAGGAGGTCTGGCTCACTCCGTGTGTGAGGAGCCTCCACTCGGCGAGTCCGGGCTGAGCAGATCGCTTCCTTGCTGGCACGTGGGCTCCTTTTGCAGGGAGCAGGGGTGGGGTGAGAGGAGGAAGGTAGAGGATCTAAATCAACCTTTCGTCATTGTCACTCCATCTCAGGCACCTTTGTAGACGTTTTTCTTACCCCCCATGAGAGTTTAACATCACAGATGTGCTGTATCTTATGTGCTGCTTGTATGTTCCTTGTAGATCTGTTCTTTGGAGATGGAGATGGAGATGTTTTTGCCCCCACTCAGTACCAAGTTTTTCCCTCTAGGGGGCAGCCTTGCTCCTGCATAGAAGGTAGGATCCAACTGTGTGTTGATTGTGGCCGCCCCAGGTCTGCAGTGACAGGATGCTACGCACACGGGTTTTGCACAGCATTTGAAGTGAGGAGGAGTGTGACTGCTGCCGACGGCCACGCAGGGCACGCCGTCCTGGGACGTCAGGAAGGACTGTCCCGGATGAAGGTTGGTGAGGAGGTGGGGTCACGATCAGTCCTGGTTTTTGAAAAACACTATTCTCTGCGTCAGTCCCCCGTTGGTGCTTCATCCTGAGCCGCGAGCTATTAATCAATGACACAAACAGGTACCGAGCCTGACGGTGTTTGCAGGCGCTGCTGTGGTTTGGGGCCACCGGCCCGGGGAGTCTGATGGCGGGAAACGGTGGAGATGATGATGTTGCAATCCCCGGTGCATCCCTCCGATCGGCCATTAGCGTTATTATCATTATTCTTATTGTTGTAGCCACTAAAACGCCGCTGCCAGGTGTGGGTGAGCACACGTTCCCTCTTTCGTCTCCTAGCAACCGACGGGGGAGAGGGCGTTGCGCTCCGTCTGGGAGGATGACTGGTGGCGTCTCGAGCTTGACAGCAGGCGGCTACGCTCCCAGCTCCTTCGGAGGGCTGTACACTTGACCCATCTCTGCCCGTGAAACTGCCACGTGACACCTCCTCCTGGGCCTGGAGCAAGGTCTAGGAAGCATATCCTGGTTGTTTGTTTATTCTAAAACAACAAACAAACAAACAAGTCAGGACCCTGTGGTGGAATTAGATTGACAGGATGGGTGTTGGCTGAAACCTACAGACAATCCCATTACTTGAGTCAGGATTGCCTGGTTACCCACTTCCCACAGAAGCAGAGCTGGTAACTGAAGCTGGTAAATAGAAAACTGACTCCCCTGACTAACTCCCCTTTGGGGGGGGCAATTACCAGAGACACGCAGCATGTGCCCTTCAGACACTGAGCTGTTTGGGGGGTGCAGAGATGAACCGGATGGAACAAAACCCCCCTTTCCGCGGGCTCATTGCCCAGAGGAGGTGGCAGAGTTCGGAGGAAGGGGGGAGTGTGTGACTGTAACTGTCCCTCCTTCCCCGTGGCAGCAGCTCGCCCGGCACTGCCTGCCTCTGATGGTGTGCAGACTGGGTTTGCACAGCGCCGTGGGCGGGACGCAGAAGGTGCTAATTATTTACTTTGTGAGTGAAGGATGCATGAAGGAAAGGCTGTGTCTGGAGAGCAGCCCCCTCGGTGGGGCCCAGTAGC
Source organism: Pipistrellus kuhlii (assembly GCF_014108245.1). Taxonomy (NCBI): domain Eukaryota; kingdom Metazoa; phylum Chordata; class Mammalia; order Chiroptera; family Vespertilionidae; genus Pipistrellus; species Pipistrellus kuhlii. The sequence goes on from NW_023425449.1 coordinate 1,420,228, forward strand.
TACCTCTTTCCATGGAAGACAGAATCCAGTGCATTTTTGTTTGCTCTTGAATGAACCAGAGACTCAGGAAGTTGTAAGAGATGTTTGCAAAATAACTGCAACTGGCCTCTCTGGGAAACAGGAGACCATGTGCAGGTGGGGGAGGAAGGAGTCTCTGAAGGAGGGAGGAGTCTCTGGGGGAGGGAGGGGTCTCTGGCACTCTGAGAGGCAGTTCCTGGACCCCGCATGTGGGGGGCATGCTTCTTTGGTTTGGGGTTATCTATTAGGACCTCTGTGGTCCCCTTCTCACATGTTCTTCAACTCTAAGAGCGTTCCAGAACAATCCATCTCTCCCGAATCAGACTCGCTTCCCCTTTGGGTTATCCATGTGCTCCATGGGGAAATCAGAGAACTTTATTTTCATTCCCTGAAAAAAACCAAAAATGTAAACAAATATTTATAGTTTATGTCTAAGGTGTCCACGCTAAATGAATGTGAAATGGTAGACATAGAACTGGATGAAGGAAATAGGTTATTAGTTAGGGATGGAATCAGGGGGATCTGTGGACCAGAAACCCCATTAATGTAACCACATAGTTCTTCAAGCTCTGTGCATGGGCAAATCACATTTAAATCAGCTAAAAATCATTAATGGTAAATTTTAAAATCACTTAATTTGTAGCAAATGGCCAAGTTATATTTTTAACTTTTGAACTCACACAGTCCCTCAGGAGTGAGAGAATTTGAAGGCAAATACTTTTTATCTCAAACTATGTACCAGATAGAGTAGCTGGTAATTGAACATGTGCACATCCTGAGCTTTGTGGTCTAGGAAGGATATATAAAATGGACAAAAGTAAGGTTTGGGGTTGTTAGATTTTCTAAGAAAGAGAAAGCTTTTCAGGTTAAGGGCTTTGTGAGTTTAGCAAAACAAACAAACAAAAACAAACAAACAAACAAACAAACAAAAAACACCAACAAACCAGAAAGGACCTTTTCTAGGAGCAGCTTGGGGCGAAAGTTAATTGCCAGTGTGCCCCGGGTCCGTGGGCAGAGTTCTCCGGAGGTAATTACGCAGGGAAGGGGAGAAAGGAAAACTAGAGTGCAGTGGCCATGAAAGGTCACGCTCATTTCCCCATGTATGTTCTGCGGGCTACCGCCACCCCCACAGCACGCAGGCCACGCTGGATTTTCTAAGAGGAAGCAGCCACAGGTCACATCTCCTGGGATCAGATGCAGGGAGAGGCGCAGGTCAGTGGGCCGGAGGTTGAGTGTAATCTGCGGACGATTTAATGGGGCTACACTAACTTAGAGATAAGGATGGACCTGTTCCTCAATAGCCAAAACTGTCTTGGGGAGGGCAAGGGCGCTCCATGAGCTCTGTGGAACATGCAATGTTCATGGATGTTCACTGACCTTCCCGCATCGGCAGACATGCGTGTGGGAGGGGTTGGAGGAGGCACAGAAGCCCACTCCTCAGTTACAGTCTCTCCAATGGACACATCTGCCCGTGGGTCCCCGGGAAGACTACTCACCCTAACTCACCAGTGGACTGGGGGATGTCTTGTTACTCGACTTACCGCATCTCCTGAACAGGTGCCAAGCTAATCGGCCTTCTCTGGTTAGTGTAAGAAACCAACACTGCTCATTTCTGAAGGGAATATAGCTCTACCCCCAAGAGCACAGGGGATGGAGATGGCACCCACACCCGGTTCCACATCTCGCACATCTGCCAGGAGCCGCTCTGTGGGTGGGAGGCTGCGGCTGGGGCGCCCCTGGGGGAGGTGGCCGGCGGGGATGCTTGCCGAGACCTGCAGCAGGGAGTGGGCGGTGGGAGCTACCCGTCCCACGCATAGACGCGGATGGAGCGGAAGCCAGGCTGGCTTTGGAGGTTTTGAGAACTGTTTTCAAGTTCTACTTCCAATTGTGTGATCCTGACTGGTCTAAATCGCTTAGAGCAGTGTTTTTCAACCTTTTTTGGGCAAAGGCACACTTGTTTCATGAAAAAAATCACGAGGCACACCACCATTAGAAAATGTTAAAAAATTTAACTCTGTGCCTATATTGACTATATTTAAAGTAATTCTCTTGAATAGGAATCAAATAAACACAAAGAAAGTATTTTATAATTACTTTATTATGAAATATTAAGTAAACAAAATAGTGAAAAATTATAAAATTCTTGTCTTGTCTGCACCTATGGCACACCAGGCAACATCTGGTTGAAAAACGCTGGCTTAGAGAGTCATGTTTTCGTGTCTGCGACAGCATAAATGAGACCTGAGTTATCGGGTCGGCAGGACCATTAGACAAGATATTACAGATAAGGTGTCTGTGTGATAGCAAGCACTTGTTGCATTGTCATCATCATCACCATCATCATTTGTATTCTTAGCTCTTTGAAACACAGTCTCCACTCCAGCCAGCGTGACTCGGTGGTTGAGTGTTGCTGATCTATGGGCCTGGAGGTCACGGATCAATTCCCGGTCAGGGCTCCATCCCAATTGTGGGCAGTTCCGTAGGTAGCCAATCAATGATTCTCTCTCATCATGGATGTTTCTATTTTTTTCTCTCTCTCCCTTCCTCTCTGAAAGCAATAAAATATATTTTAAAAATCGATAAATAAATAAAATAAACCCCAGCCTCTGTACCTGAACAGTGCGGAATGGAAGTACCACTTTCTCCTGCAGGCTTGGGGCTCTGAAGCTCAGTCTCTGGGTCTCCTCACTCCTTAGGGTTTAGAAAAGGGGCTTTCAAGCCCCAGGGTCTGATCTGGGCAAGGCCTACCGAGAAGCAGAGTGAAGGCAGGATGGGAAGCCATGACCAGTGAGGAGAGGGGATGGAGTTGATGTGGGAGTGACCACTAGGGGGCAGGGTTGTACAGGAAGAGGCGCACAGGGTACCCAGCAGGCAGATCATGGGGGAGACTGGCCCTTGCAACTCTTGGTTCTGTGATCAGAGGCAGTCGCTTACCTTCTCACAGCCTGGACATCAGTCACCTGAAACCCCTCCCGCAAAGGATTCCTGTGGCTCAATGAGTGCCTCCTGCATCATGTGTGCTTAACAACAATTAGTCCTGTACCTGTCATAGTCATTTAACTCCTCGATCCCCATGGCAACCCAGATGTCTCCCATCACCACTTCATCTCTTTGTACTGAAAACGGCAAGCCGATCTTCTTCCCCTTCGCCTCTGGGCTCCGACATGTTCTGCACAGCTCACGCCGAGTCGCTATCCTAGTGCCATTGGTAACCCTCGGACAGCAGTTCCTGGACCTCGTTCTTTCCTATGGAATGAAGTGCCCTAGCTGCTCGTCCGGAATGGGTGCGTGGTGGCTCTGTATTAGCAAGAGGGTCCAGCAGATGCGCTTGGGTACCACAGCCCGAGCCTGGAGCTGACACCGTTCTGCCCTTACCTGGGGCCAGGCAGACAGGGGAGGTGTTTAGGATGGTCCTTGTGAAAAACTCTGGTATCTAAGAAGCATTGGCCCTGCATGACCTCCATGCTTCTGGGGTTTTTCTTTCTTTTTAATTTACATTGATTTTAGAGACAGAGGAAGGGAAGGAGAGAAGGAGAGAAAGAAACATCAATGTGTTGCTCTACCCATTCGTGTGCATCTATTGATTGGTTCTTGTATGTGTCCTGACCAGAGACTAAACCCACAGCCTTAGCGTCTCAGGGCACATGCCCTGGTTGTGGGTTCAGTCTCTGGTCAGGACACAGCCTACCGGGTTCCATTGCCAGTAGGGGGCGTGCTGGAGGCAGCCGATGGATGATCTTCCTCTCTCACCCATGTTTCTATCCCTCCCTCTCCCTTTCTCTCTGACACCAATGAAAATATTTTTTAAGAAAAGAATTTTCTTTTAGCCTTTGAAGCACAATGCGTGCACGCCGCATGCTTTGCAGAATGGAGACAGCTGTCTTCCGCAGTGTTTCTCTCTGTAGCATTATTGCATTGTTATTAAATGAGCGTATTCATTCCCTAATCCTGAAATCAGTGATTTATTTGGGAAACTCTAAGCAAATGTAAATATTTGGAAACACTTTTTAGTTTCTGGCGCTGTCTCCACCTACACTCCTCAGTATTGCATGTGACACCCCCTGTCCTCATAGACTGGGCATAAGAGGAGGGTTATTGAGGAGCCTTTTCTTCAGAAAGCTGGGCGTTTGATCTGGTCCAGCTGTGTGCATCTGTGTGTGTTTCTTTTCTTCTGTTGTTTGTTCTTTGGTGATGTCTCTTGAACATGCAGCTTTATACTCAAAGCTCTCATGTCTTCATCTTTAAAAAGTGAACTTAATAACCTGAGTGTTAATATTGGTAATAGCATGTGCCATCACAAATCTCCAGCATCGAGGACACGGCAAGGAGGTCATTACAATTTGATTATTGTCTACTTCCGTATCATGAGAATGAGAAGAGAGTTTGGGGACCCAAAATATCTAACCCGAAATGCAAGCTTCTCATATGTGGACCACAATCCTACCCACATTGAATGGCTTAGATTATCCTAACTCTCCCAATGCTCTCCATTCGCACCCCTCGGGCCCCCAAGCTTGGATGCTCCCAAAGAGCCAGCCCCATTCATCCTCACTGCTTCTCCCAGGACGACCCCGCCCTCAGCCACTGGGTCCAGGTGCTGCAGAGATGCGCCCAGCCTGAGGAAATCTGAGCTGGAGTCAATAATAACAGTTCCAGCTCTACTTCCTGTATCTGATTTCCACGCGGGCATCTGACACGCATCTAACTAATAGACGCGATGGCCTTCCACGAGCATCCTTGATCTTTACAGAGGACTGGAGGCATGACGCTTTCTCCCAGGCATTTTGATGTGTGTGTGTGATGTGTGTAATGATCTGAGGCTGAGAACTGCTGTGGTGCTTGTAAACATGCAGGGAGGGCCCAGGGTGAAAAGCCAGTGTGCTGAGAAAGACGGAAAGGAAACACGGAGAGAACCAGACAGCTCGACTGTTGCCTACGTGGGGAAGGCTTCTGCTGTGGATTTCTTTGCGGAGACAACAACACAGCAACAGCAAAGCACTTCTTTTTTTAAGAAATAAATATATTTTTATTGATTCCAGAGAGCAAGGGAGAGGGAGATAGAAGCATCAATGATGAGAGAGAATCATGGATCGGCTGCCTCCTGCATGACCCCCACTGGGGATGAAGCCCGCAACCCGGGTATGGGCTCTGACCCGGGATCCAACCGTGACCTCTTGGTTCATAGGCTGATGCTCAACCGCTGAGCTTGAGCCACGCCAGCTGGGGAGCAAAACACTTCTCAATCACTTAGCATCGCAGGCCAACGCCTCCTAACCTCCCGTCATGCTCTTGCCTCTTAGGGACACGTCTTCTCCCCACTTGCTGAGGCCCAGCTTACACAGTTTGTTCTTGGCTGTTTGAGATTTTTACGTTGTGTTTTGTTTCCTTGGTTTCCTGGCTCAGCTGCATGTAATTAACGAGCTCCATCTTTGTAGTCCCCTGAGGCCGTGGTCCCACTCTCACTGCGGATGGCTGCTGAAAAGCCATTTCAGAGGCTCACCTGTGAGGTCTCAGTGTCAGAGGCCACGTTGCACTCGGCTTCATACTGCATGAGTCCCTCAGGCAGAACCTGGCTGATGATGCCCCCCCACCCGCCACCTCCAAGCACACCTCAGCCAGCACCAATTCGAGGGCAAAGTGCCATTTGATCTGACTGAGGTGGACAGGGCACGGCCGCTCTTGCGCTAAAGAGGAGAATCAAAGCCCTGATCCAATTAGCACTCGAGGCCTGGGAGGGTCTAGTCCAACAACACTCTTGCAGGGATGGCGGGTGGAGAGTGAGGTTTTAGATGTTTAAAGAAAACGTTTTTTGTTTGTTTGTTTGTTTTCCTACCAATTCACTAGACATTTGAGGATCTTCAATAAATCAGTCTCCCGTCTAAATCCTGGGGTTAACCTCGAATAAAAGGCAGGGATTGGAAATGCAGCCAGCAGGAAGTGTAATTAACTGGGGCTGCCGCACTGGAGGCATGGACAAGTCAATCAGAGAAGCAGAGAGGAGAAGCACAGACCTCGGAGTCCTGAGCTGCAGGTGCCAGATGGAATGAGGAAGCATTCTTTCTCTCATACGTGGCCACTCCCCAGGAAAGGCCATCTACTCAGACAGTGGCCTCACGGAACAGCCAACACAACGGCCTGGTGCACGAGCTTCCTGGGACCCCCTCTTGTATTGCAAAACCAGGAATGGAAGAAGCAGCCTCAGAGAGGAACTTCCTCCCATCTGGTACAGAATCTCGTCAAGGCACATGGAGCACGTCAGGGCCTTATCACTCAACAGAACACGTTGGCGCCAAGGCCCTTTCAGTAGAGATCCCAGGGTTGGCTTTGCTATAAGTTCAGCCCCTTTCCCTCCTTTTGTTTAAGGACTAGAGTCCCGGTGCATGAACTTTCTGCGCAGGGAGGGTCCCTAGGCTTGGCTGGTGATCAGGGCTGATCTATGGGGCAACTGGTGGGGTGATGGAGGGGGCAGCACCCGCTAGCACCTGCCTTGGCTGGCCTGGCACCGCCTGCTCACTGGCCCCACCCCCTCTCTCCGCCACTGCTGGTAGGGGCCTGCAGGCTGGGGACAGCTCCTGCATTGAGCATCTGTCCCCTGGTGGTCAGTGCACATCATAGCAACCAGTCCTTCCTCCGTTCAGTCAATTTGCATATTAGGGTTTTATATAGATTAGGGGTGTCGAACTCAATCAGAGAAGGGGCCAAAATCTAAAATCCAGCCTAAATCGCGGGCCGAATGGTTTACTGAACAGTCATAAACTGTCATTGTGATGGAAATGCAGCGGAGTGCAGTGATGACAGCACGGTGCGGGCCACATTGCAAGGCCTGGCGGGACGGATTTGGCCCTCGGGCCTTGTGTTTGACACATGTGAATGAGGTCAGCAGGAGGATGTTCCAGGTTCACATGGCCTTTGCTGCTCTGTGTTTCTGCTTCAGGAGAAATCCAAGAAGGGCTCTAGCCAGTGGATAGAGCGTGAGCCTGCAGACTGAAGGGTCCCAAGTTTGATTTTGGTCAAGGCACACACCTTGTTGCAGGCTCCTGGCCTTAGGCGCCAATCAATAGATGTGTCTCTCTCACATTGATGTTTGCCAGAAGCCAATCATTGTTTTAATAATAGAGAGCTGAGGGCAGGGAATTCGGAGGGCTGGTCAATCTTAATTTCTCTGCAGTGTTTCCCAAACTTCTCTTGTGATGAGAATCACCTGGTGGAGTTGTTAAAATACAGATTCCTGAATCCCAACTAAGAAGTGCTAAACTAGAATTTTTGGGAACATATAGGTAAAATTGTATACTTAACTCACTGCTCTGTCTTAGAGCACTAGTTAAGTGCTCCACCTTAGAGCATTAGTTAAGTATACAATTTAACAGATTTTTTTTTTCCTGATCTGACAAAAAGATAGGTGTAATTTTGATTCATTCACACCTGATGGCTATTGTTGTGTTGGCTGTTGTCATTTTATTCATTTGACAATCTAAGGGAAAGAGGTCAGTGCCCCTGACTAATAGTAAGGTATTGCATGTCTAAATTTTCTTGTGGCTCACCCAATCCTATCCTAAAAGCTTTGTGGCAACAAAGAGCGTTGTCTAACTAAATGTATTTCGTATTAATGCAGAAGAATTTCTGTATCGTTATCAAGTGCAAGCTCTGTATCAGACATTGTGCTAATTGTCAAGGTGAGTTCACATCCATCCCTGTCTCCAGGAACGCGTATGGGGGGGAGACACACAAATGAACACTGATGGCCAGTGAGGAGGCCAGCTTGTGTGTCTTGCCCAAGTCCTCTGACCCCCCTGCACCCCGACCTCTTCTGCCCACCAGTTGCTTCTCAAGAACAGGAAGGCCCTCCTGTGAGTGAGGATTGTTCTCTGCTTTCTTTTGCAAACTCACACCAGTGCCTTATGGTCCCTTCGGGGCTCTCCGCCATTAGCAGAAACAGTCTGAGGACCGCCTCCTCAGCCCAGGGCCAGGCGCTGGCTAATATTTGCAGAGTGTGGGAAACGTTAAGGACGGAAGGTTTTAGGACTGCACTGTGGTCTCACAGAAACACATAAAACCAGAGAGCAGAGCAAACCATTCCTTGGAGCCCTGGCATGACCGGGTGGAGCCAAAGGGGGAAAAACAATTACAATGACCACAGCGAAGCCAGAACCGCCATCCCTTCTGGAGTGAGTGGCAAGAGCCTTTGGAGGCACTAATCAAAGAGAGAGGGGAGAGAGAGAGAGAGAGAGAGAGAGAGAGAGAGAGAGAGAGAGAGAGAGAGAGAGAGAGAGAGAGAGAGAGAGAGAGAGAGAGAGAGTGTTAAAGGGGAAGGGCAGGTGTTAAGGAGCCAGCAGCCCCTGAGCCAGTACTGATGGCCAGTGGAACACCCTCTACATTCAGCAAACATCCTCAGGCTACAACTTGGCCCAACTCTCACCTGCTCAGAAGCCAGAAAGTGGGGAGCAGTGTGGTCCAAACCCAGGCAGCGAGATGGACAGGTTTGTGTTCTTCCTCATTCGGCCGGCCATGACCGCCCTGTGGGTACCAGCTGAATTCTGCCTCCTTCTCCAGCCTCGCAGTCCTAACCTCCAGCACCTGCCACAGGCCTCCCATCCCAGCTCCCTGGCTGCCCCCGGGCTAACTCTCTCCCGTAGAACTCTACGGAACTCTCTATCTCAGCTTGCGTCCCTTCGTGGTTCATGTCCAACTTGATGATGGTATTTAGTTCTTTGTTGACCTCGCTGGGCTGCACTTGCTAGTATTTGGTAGAGGATGTTTGTATCTGTGCACATGAGCGATACTTGGATTTAGTTGTCTGTCTGGCAATGCCTTTATCTGGTTTTGGCATGAGAGAGCTGCTGGCCTCAAAGAGCAAGGCAGGAACTACTCACACTCAGCTTCTGTTCTTTAGGAGAGATTGTGAAGAATTGGTACAATCACTCTGGCTGGTTTGCTCAGCGGTTAGAATGGTGGCTGGCAGACTGAAGGGTTGTGGGTCCTATTCCAGTCAAGAGTACAAACCTTGGTTGCAGGCTCAATCCCTGACCCCAGTTGGGGCACGTGCAGGAGGCAACCAATCAACGTGTCTCTCCCACATCAATATTTTTCTCTCTGTCTCTCTCTCCCTCTGTTCCTCCCTTCCAATTTCTCTGAAAGTCAATGGAAAAATATCCTCAGCTGAAGATGAACAAAAATAAATAAATAAACATAAAACAATATAAATCGGGGATATGGGTCAAGATTCATGGTTTTGCTTGTGGATGACCAATTCTCCCAGCACCATTTTTGAAAACACTATCCTTTTTCTATTGATTTGTCTTTTAACCTTTGTTGAAAATCAATTGATCTCATTTGTGTGGGTCTATTTCTGGACTCTATTCTGTTCCATTGATTTATGTGTCTGCGTTTTCACCAATACAAGGCCCTCTTGATTGCTATCGCTTTAGACTACACCTTGAAAGCAGGGAGCTTCAGTCCTGCCATTTTATTGTTTTCCATACTGTTTTTGATATCTTTGTTGTTTTCTGCTTTGCAAAACCAATTTGTTTAGGGTTCTGTTTAATTTACAGATCAATGTATTTAGAACTAACAGCCTAACAGTATTGTTAAAATTGTTTTATTTATTGATTTGAGAGAGAGAGAAACATTGATCTGTTGTTCCACTTGTTTATTCATTCATTAGTAGGCACCTTTAACCTTGACAGGTTGGGATGACCGACGCTGTAATCTATGGGGCTACCCGGCCAGGGCCATGTGGTCTTTTGTGATGGCTGCTTCATGTGCTCTGGAAAGGATGGATGCTGATCTGTTGGGTCCCAGATCAGTTTTTTATACCAATTTCCATCAATATTTCCCATCAGTTGCAAAGAATGTAAAAGTGCTCTCCAGTCATTTTGGATTTGTCCATTGCTCCTCTCAGCTCTGAGAGCCATGCCTAAGGATGGTCTGTTTTAGGTTCATATATGTTCAGCATAATTTTGGGGTGGCTTTTTTGGCTTATTTATTCCTTCACTATTTTGTTGTTATTATGAATGTCCTTCTTTATCCTGGTAGAAATAGTGCTTCAATAGACGCTTTCTCATATTAATGTAGTTACTCCCAGCTTTATTTTGTGTATTTTCCAATATTTTCTTTTGATCTATGTTACACTTGAATAAGAAAATAAACAGAAATCATTCTTTTCATCAGAAAACTTAAAAGAAAATAAAAAGATAGGACATTGACTGAGATTATAGTATAATATTACAAATCATATAATATTGTATTTTAACATACATATGTATATGATGACATAGCTTTGGTTCTAATCATATCAACTCTCTGATAGAGGAAAGCAAACCCTAGCAAGAAGCAGCAAATCTCTAATCTTTCAAATACAAATTTTATAATAAGAATAAACATAATGGTGCCAATAAAAATAGCAATAAAGCTAAAAAGAGCCAGATTTTCTTAAATTTACTATGCGCTCATAATAAGTTCTTTTACCCATATCTTACCACTTGACCTTCATAAGAACCCTCTGATTTATATCCTTTTCTTAACCTCATTTTATAGTTTTTGGTAGGAAAAAATCCCAAGATCCCCTGGTCCCTTAGATTCTGTTGTTGCTGTTTTTTTGTTATCCAATCAAACAGTAAATGAGGTACTGCTGTGCAGAGACTGTGCCAATGTGATTAGGATGATGCATCAGCTGACACTAACAGACAGGGAATTTCCAAGTGGATCTGCCCTGATCCCAGGAGCCCCCAAAGCATGGGGTTCTCTCTGGATGCAGCGGGAGAGGGGGCACAGCGGGATGGGGCGAGGTCTGAGGCATGAGCAGGCCGGGCACCATGGCTGCGAGAGGATGGAGAAAGCCACGGAAGGAATGAGAGCAGCTTTCAGAAGACAGGGCCTTCCAGCGGACAGGCAGTGACTCAGGAAACAGGAACCTCAGTTCTCTAACCGCAAGAAGCCTGGGCTCACCATGGCTGGCTGGCATGGCTCGTTTGCTTGGGTGTCATCTCATTCACCAAAAGGCCGCTGACTGGTTCTCGGTCAGGGCACATGCCCGTGACGTGGGCTCGACCCCCAGTAGGACGTGTGCAGGAGGCTGCCTATCAATGTTATGCTTTTACATCGATGTTCCTCTCTCCCTCTTCCTTCCCCTCTGTCTCTCAAAATCAACTTAAGATTATTTTTAACAAAGAAACCTGGTTCTAGCAGCCCCTTCAGTAAGCTTGGGAGTGAGTGGGTTCTCCACCAGAGCCTCCAGGGCGGCCCAGACCCTGCAGCACATCGTTTTTGGCTTTGCAGGACTCGAAGCCGAGACCACTCCAATGTCTCACCTATAGGACTCAGATTTAATAAACAGATGTTGCTGTAAACTACCAAGTCTGTGATAAACGTTTTCTTTAAAAAAACAAACAGACTTTTTATGGACATTTTAGAGAGAGATAAAGGGAGAAGGAGAGAGAGAAATATCGCTGTGAGAGCAAAACATCATCAGCTGCCTCATCTACTTTGACTACGGGGGATGGAGCCTGTAACCCTAGCATGTGCCCTGATGGGGAATCGAACCTCTGACCTTTCAGAGCACTGCATGATGCCCGACCATCTGAGCCACACCAGCCAGGGCAAGTCTGTGATAATTTGCTACACACCAAGAAAAAACTAATACATAGCGATGATTAAATTTAGAAAGATTGCAGAACTTGCCCCAGTACAGTCTAATTCAAAAATCCTTATATCCTCCCTCTAAGCTAATGCAAAAACACACTGTGTCTTTTTGCCGTGTATTTCAGCTCCTTTCTCTTGTCTAAATGCCACGTGCTCTCTTTGGGTCACCATCAACCATCTGCGGTTCTTCGTATTCTCTGAGGCCCCCGTGCCACCGGAGCACAGAGCTGGGGTTCAAGGAAGGGAAAAGTCTCATTAAACTGATTTGACTTCCTAAAGCGGATGCGTTTCCTATCCCCTTCAGATCTCAGCTAAAAAAAAAAAGAAAAAAAGAAAAAAAGATTTTAATGAAGCTTGCATAAATCAGAATGTCATTATATGGTCTAATAGTTAACTAATCCTTAATTGTGCAGTACTTTGAAATTTAATGACCATTACAGAGAGTCCCGCGGAGACGAAGATGGAGCAGGGGCGATCACTGCAGAAGAATGCACTAGAACAATGCCCGTTACCGGAGCCGGAAGCCGCGCTTTCATGGCCGCCTTCTTTGGGGAGAGTTTGCAGGAAAACTGAAACGGGGCCTATTGTTCAGTTGTTTCTGACATTTTCTGTTCCTCTGGTTTGCTGACTTGCGTTGTCACAGGTTGACGAGTGGAACAATAGGCAGACATCAGACAAGACCTTTCTGTGCTCAAGGACAATGGGGCCAGGAAACAAAGGGCAGGAGGAGCTATCCTGGACTCGTCTCAGGACAAAAGGGCCTTTAAAACGTTAAAGAGCAGAACACCAGGATCCAGTAAAACAACAGCACCGATCAATGCCCACGTCCTGTCCCTTTGTGATGCATATTTCTGGGAGGTTCACAGAAACACTTCAAGATCTTAACCAGACTCCTCCCACGTCTTTGCTGGGGCCCCTCCCCTGGACCAGGTAACTCTGTCTCATCCATTACCTAATTTCCTTTAGAGCCAGCAAAGCAGACATTCACCCCACCAGTTTGCAAGGGTAAAAATACACTTGAAATATCCATGCAACTTTCTCAAATACCCCAAAATTTATTTGTAACATATTATGGAAAAGTAGTAGCCTGAAGTCTGATGTCAACAAAATTTCAATGATTATTTATGGTATCTGTGTAGATAGCATAAAAAGTCAAAATTAAAAAACAAAAACAAAAAAAAACGACTGTCTTGAAAGAATTTATCTTTACATTAGAGGCCTGGTGCATGAAATTCATGCGTTGCGGGTGGGGAGGGGGGCCGTCTCAACAGGGAATCTCTCAGCCTAGCCTGCACCCTCTCCAATCCTGGACCCCTCAGGGGATGTCTGACTGCCTCTCAAAATTCCAGGACCGCTGGCTGTTAACCGCTCACCTGTCTGCTTGCCTGATCACCCCTAACTGCTCCCCTGCTGGCCTGATCACCCTTAACCACTACTGCCTTGCCCCTCACCCAAGACCCAGAATTCCCTCCTCCGGCAGGTCCCAGGCACCTGAGACCCAGGCTTCCCTCCCTCTGGCCGGCCACAGGCACCCAGAACCCAGACCAGTTTCCCCAGCACTGGCCGCAGCTGCAGGTAATAGTGGGCGGCAGCTTTGCCTGGGCGGCAGCCACTAGCACCTGGGACCACAGGGCAGGTGGCTTTTCCTCCTGGGCCGCAGCTTGGCTGATCCCCATTCCTCTCTTGGGAGCTCATTTGTGCCTGGCTGGTCCCCATTTTAAAATGGACAAAGTACCCTCCAGGCCAGGAACATGACCATCTCCATCCTAACGAGTTGCTTGATGTACTAGTTTGTAAACAAATACCAGTTCAATCAAAAAGAGGTCAAACTGAGTCCAGATGACAGACCCCAAAGAGTGCTGTGTTTCCCGACACTGAATCGGACCCTCAACCAGCCTGCCGGCCCGGGGCTCTGCCCCCCTTCCCCATCGGCGACCTGTGGGTGAAGGTCACGAGCCACACGGTCCCACCGCGTTCCACTCCGGATTCACTCTCCCAACCTGGAGCTGCTGCGCACCGGACGTCCTGGCAGATTGGCTTCTAGGAGGAGGAGGCGCTGATCAATCACAACCAACGTCCTGGCGCTGCTCAGAGGGACCCCACTCCGTGGATGCTGTGGACGGGCAGCCTGGTAGGCAGGATCGTCTCTGTGGAGCTGAGTCAGGAAAGCCTGCTTCCTCCCTGTTGACGTGACAAAGTCGAGCCCCTGATTCTGCGAACTGAGGGCGGGCCCTGCTGGGCGATGGCCTTTTCACTGTCCTCTCCAGCGCGCCTGGGGGTGATGCCGGTTACAGAACTGCACAGGTTTCAGGGGTGCAGTTCGACCACGTATTATCTGTGAGCGGCGTGGAGGGCATTCCGAAAGGTCAGCCGTTCCGTGAGGCCGGAGGCCACCGCCAGCCTCCCAGGCCTCCGCGCAGACCACGAGGCGCTGGACGTGGGAGGGAACAGCGGAGTCCCGGCAGCTCCAGGACCCCAGAGGCCCCTGGGAAGCGGGGGGTGGGGCTGGCGTGCGCCCATCCCTCCACAGCTCAGCCTTGGTACCTTCAGTGGTCAGGGCACGGAGGTGAGCACCACCGTCCCTGGCAGCAGCTGCAGGCCTCTGCCCCACCTGGCAGGTTCTCCTGTCTCTAGACCTTCCCACAGCACAGGAGAGCGCGTGGACCCGCCCACACTGGGTGCTGAGGACAAAGTCTCCCTGGGCCTAACCGGAGCCCCCACCAGCTCCCTGGGTCCGGCTGCCCTGGTGGATCAGGCTGAGGAGCTGGGGGAGGCTGTGCGCGGGGCAATCTGCATGGTGTCACCAAGAGTTCCGGGACTGGACCTTCTGCCTGATGACCTCATCGTCCTGCCCCCCTCCCCCTCCCCCCTCTCTCTCCTCACCCCTCCCTGCCTTCCCCCTGCCCGCATGCCCTTCTCTCTCGGTAGCATGCACGCACACGTCTCACAAGCAGTGAATCTTGAAGGAATGACACATCCCATCTGCACGCTGTGCTAATTGGTGCTGCTGTGTCCTAATCGATAACCAAGGACAGAGCGCAGAGCAAGCCGGGCCAGCGTGGCTCAATGGTTGAGCATCGACCCACAAACCAAGAGGTCCCGGTCAGGGCACGTGCCCAGGCTGTGGGCCCCACTCCCAGCGTGGACCGTGTAGGAGACAGCTGATCAATGGACTCTCTCATCACTGATGTTTCTCTCTCCCCTCCTCTTTGAAATCAAAATATAAATTTAAAAAATTAAGTATTCAATGTACAAAACAGTAACAAGTGTATATAATCCGTTTTTCTCTCATTCTTTATAAAGATATGTAAATTTCTCCTGCCCCTTTCTATCCCTCCAACACAGTAATTACTCCTGTTTTCTTTTAATTAGTCTTTTTTTCCCCCTCCTCTTCAGGCAAATCTCGTTACTGGATGCTAACTTTCAAACAAGCAGATAAAACATTCTTTGATGAGTCTTTCCCTCTAATTATTTGCAAGATAATCTTTCATTTAAATATTAGTAAATTGTGGGCGCTCCTGCTTGCATAGCAATGAGCTGCTCACTGACGCTCTGCGGCTGTGTTCTGGGCTCAGGGTATCAATGCTGCTGGCTTAGGAGCAGAAGAGGATCTGGTGGAAATACCATTTCTTGCCCACCAGCCGTGCTCCCCGAGAGCGAGGCGCCCTGCATCTCACCGAGAGGGTAAAGTGGTCCCCGTTCCACAGGGGGTGTCTTTCCGAGCTTCGGAGCAGCCCGCTGCCAGCTGCAATGTTCTGTCTCCCAGCTCCGATTAGAATGACTTTGGTTATTTATTGGGACCTGGCTCCAAATGCGCTGTTTGTAATTAAAATTTTTAAATCTGAATACCAGACGTGGTAGCAGCTACTATATGTTTCTTCAAAGAGTTTCGGGAAAGCAAAAGAAAAAGGTGCTTCACTTTGAGTTCGACGTGCGTTCCGGCGGTTAAACGACAAAAGGAAATCCCTAGCTGTGGGCAGTAAGATGGCCTCCATTCCTTCTGCTGCCACTGAATCTTTTGGAAAACCTGCTGTGTGCGTCCCTGTGGAGTGTGTGTAGACACATCATGTGAGTGTGTGTTCCTGAGTCGAGGTCAACCGTGTCCTTGGTGCTTAAGAACTGGAACTCTTGCCCAGCTGGCGTGGCTCAGTGGTTGGCGTTGACCTATGAGCCAGGAGGTCACAGTTTGATTCCCATTCAGGGCACCTGCCCGGGGTTCGATCCCCAGTGTGGGGCGTGCAGGAGGCAGCCAATCAAGGATTCTCATTGTAGATGTTTCTCCCTCCCTCTCCCTTCCATTGATCGTCAGAGAGAGTGGGAATGAGAGGGAAAGACAGAGAGAATCATGGATGTGAGAGAAACCCATCGATTGGTTGCCTCCTGCAGGTGCCCCGACCAGGGCCCGGACCAGGGAGAAGCCTGTAACCACAGTACGTGCCCTTGACTGGAATCAAACCCAGGCTAACACGCTATCAACCAAGTCAAACTGGCTGGGGCAGGAATGTCTACTTTGGCCCCAAGGATCCTCCTGGACGTCGGGCCCACCACAGGGTAGCTCTCCGTGGTTCGTGTCTCTCTGAACAGCCCCCTTCTCCGTGCCCGGGCTGCAGGGTCAGCCTCCGGCAAAGGCTACGAGAATCTATTTGTGGGTGATTTACCTACAGGGAGTCGTCCCGCTTTCTTATTTAACTTCCACATTGGATTTAAATGTTTTGTATTTACTTTGCACCAGACATCATGAGCCCGAGGCCAGTGAATGAATCTGGAGTAAAGGAACAAATGAGCTGGACTCGCTCCAGATGCAGTTCATTTCCCGGGAGCTGGCGGGAGCCTTGGGAATGAACTGTTTCCCCAGAGGGGACGGTCTATCGCTGGGGTCTGCCTTCTGCTCACAGAGACTCGAGAACAGGAGTCACGGGCATCGCATTTCTGGTGGTGGCGGTGGGTCTCTCCAGCAGAGCAATGTGCCCATAGGGGGCGGTGATGGTGTGGCATTAGCCCAGAAGACAGTATCTCCGGGTGGATTTTAATGGCTCCTGAGAGTCCCCTGCCTCTAAATTGGTCTTTTCCCCTCTTAGTAAGTGTGGACTTTATTGCTAAGAGCAGTTCGGTTCGCAGCCACATGGAGCAGCAGGCCATGGGTCTCCCATCTGCCCCGGCCCCACACGCATGGACGCCTCAGAACCGGTGCGCCCCCCAGCACTGCCTGGGTTAGGATGGATCGGCCTCCCTTGGCACATCATGGTCATCCAGAGTCCATCAATCTGCATGTGTTCATGTTGGTGTGGCAGCAAATACACATTTGACACGTACATCTGCCGTTGTGGTATCATACTGAGTATTCTCCTCTGCTCCATCTACTCACCCCTCCCTCCCCTCCAGCCCCAGCGAGCGCTGGTCCTCTACTGACTCCACAGCTCTGCCTTTTCCAGAATGTCCCTGCGCTGTCGTCATGCAGCATGTCCTTTCTCAGACTGGCTTCTTTCCCGTCACCCTGAATTTCCTGTCTCCCCCCGCCCCCCCAGACCTCCTTCCCCCGGAAGAGTGAGAGGCGGAAGCTGCACGCAGAGCAGGTTGGGTGGGAACACCCCAGACTTCTGCTCAGTCTCAGGAAGGTTCATCAGAGACACTCGTCCTTGAGCCAAAGGCAGCTGACAAGGAGCCTGAAGTCTCCCCCAGCGCGGGTCTGCCTTGCCGTCCGTGCGGCACGCACCCAGGTGGGGACCCACCATGACAGGTGCTGCCTGGGTGAAGGTGCAGCCACAGCCCCCCTGGGTCCCCCTTCGGGCCCATGCCTTGGAGTGGAATCCACCAGGCATGCTCTCTTTTGCCCGACAACACGCCTGCTTGCCTTTCACTCTAGAATGAACCCAATTTTTGACATGCAGCTGGTGCTCAATAGATGGTTTGGTTTTCCCCACTAAGAGCATGGGCTAGGAAAAAGAGCTCAGCAGTGAGCCTCGCCCTCCTGCACGCACTCTCTGACGATGGGCTGGCGCATCAAGTATTGCGTCCGGAGGCCCCCTCTCTCGCCAGAGCCCTTTCCTCAGCCCCCCGGATGTCACCATGGCTCTCTCGGTCTGCGCCACGCTCTCTCCGGGGGCAGTAATGCCCCTTCATGAGGCTGTCATTGCTGCAAATTAGCGTCACACGGGAGTGGACCTGCCTGTATTTACTCCAGAATGAACATCACTTAACCCGTCCTGCCTTCCTGGTGACTTCTCGGCAGGGAGAACCCTAGAGACTTCCTTTGTCTCTGCGTGGAGGAATTAGCATTCCTGGGGGATGGTGGACTGCATGGGCGACTGTGCTCCTGGACCCCAGCCTGTTTACATCATGGGTCAGACTAACACTAACTCGGGTGGAAATGGTCATAAAAGTCAATCATCCCAATGTCTGAAAACCCGCAGCTTAGCGATTGCATGTGCCGTCACTCGCAGAATGCCCAAGGGCGTGCTTCTGCATAAATCAGGCTGGTCTTAGTGCCGGTTCTGGGAAAGAAAGAGGCAGATATAGTTTAAGAATGACGGTGTTGTTGCTTAAACGAGTAAAGAACAGTAACTGACAGGGGACTGGGAGAATGCCAGGGCCAATGGGAAGGCATTGGCTCCATCAGTAAATGGTCCACAGTCCCCACCGAGCAATGGGCACAGCGTTCCCAAAGGGAAGGGTGACGGAGCGCCTCGGCGAACACTCCCGGACTCCAGTGGCCACATTCCAGGACACGGATCAGCCACTGTGAAATGCAGCCCTCAGGTGGCAGAGTCCCTCATTAATATGGGGCAACCGGGGAGCGGTTATGATGCTTGCACGTGTATCACAGAATTTTTCAGTGTTACCTTCTTGTTGTTAGAAATGCCCTTTATTCGCATGCATTTGCTAGAAATACCTTTTACCCAGGTTCCTCCCAATGGAAGCACCCCCTAATAGCTTTCCTAGGGCTGCATCCGAAGAAAGAAAAGCATATGCCCACTCTGTGAACCCCGCCTGCACTGAGATGTTGAGATTGGCGTGGGGATAACCCTTCCCCATCTCTTCAGGGAGCCGACACCTGAATAAACCTCTTTCCTTTCTCACCAACAGCTGTCTCATGAGTTTGGCTTTTGTGGCTACAGGCAGCCGAATCTGGTTTTCAGTTACAAGAATAGAATCATTCTTGGCACCTGTTTGTCCTGGTTGAGTGTCTGCCTGGTCTTTCAAGTTCACAGTTGCTGTGTATTTCCTGTTTGAAGTGGTAGCACAGATACCGAAAATCCCAAATGGCTTATTCACAGCCCTCCCTTCAAAGAGGGTTCGAAAGCCCATGTCATGGTACAACAAGGAAACGAGACTTGCTTTGAAGTCTGAGTTGAATGCAATGACTTGAGCAAAATCGCTTCATTTGCCGGCTTTAGAATTTTCTGTTCCATAGGCACTAAACATTTTGTGGTAGACTGTGTTGTGGTGTTTAACTGAATGTTTCGTATCAAAGAAAGATATTAGTTGTTAACACAGTATCAATGCTTACCTGTGAACCAGGGATGCAATTCATAAATTTTCAGCCCTAAAATGAAAGGTGCCTCTCAATAGAGAAGAAGAGAGAAGAGAATTGAAATGGAAGGTCCTTGGCCATGTGCTGACTCCTTAATTCTTACAGACAACGCCTCTTTTGATTAGACAGGTTGTCCTCAGTGCAGGCAGCGTCATGGGATGCTGTCAGGAGCCACCTGTAGGAAGCCAGCCTGCGTCAGGTTTTGTGTGGTTTCTATGCAGCTTGAAGTGAGAGTTTAAGGTAATAACAGCCTTGGACAGATGCATTCTTCATGTTGGCTGCTAAATTTCACCTATTTGATCATTTCCTTCATTCAAATATCTGTTCTTCCAATCATTCATTCTTAATAAGCTATGTTCAAATATTGTTCTGTTTTAGAAAATGCTTAAATACTTCATAATCCCTGCCCCTGAAAGATTTACAGTTTATGGAGAGAGTTAGCCCACATACCTCAGTGTGAATATTGTTTTATTTTTTAACTAAAGACCTGGTGCATGAGATTCGTGCACTGGAGAGGGGGGTTCTTCAGCCTCACTCACAGTGTCATAAGGCAAGAGTTCCTTCTGCTCTAGGGGACTTTCCTAAGGTCTAGAAGCCACCTGGACCCCTTGGCTTGGGGCTGCTTCCCTCAGCTTCACAAACATTCTAGGTGTATCAACAAATCATTTTTACAGACAAGTGGTTGAACTTTGGAATTTTCCAGGATAGCCTAGAGAGCATCTTTGCTAATTCCCTCCCTCTTATACGTCACAGTGGTCTGACATATTTCAGAAAGTGAAACCATTTCATCTATAAACAGGGAAAATGCAGCCTTTCTCCTCCTCCTTGCACAGGGAGAAGCCCAGTTCTCCCGCCATCTCTCTCCGTGTCTCCTTTACTTCGCACACAGAGCGCTTTACTTCTGATACTTCCTGTCACCAAATGTGTGGGAGGTTTTCCCCACAACAAGCAATTCTGTTTGGCACCAGCTGAGAATTTAACTCAACTCTTACACTAGCCACCTGAGATGGTGTCAGATCCCACAGGGAAGGGCTCAGTCCCACAAGATAGAGAAACAGCTGGTGTATGTTTCTCTTCTTAGGAGGACACCAATCATCTCAGATTGGGGCCCCACCCTTCTGACCTCAGTTAACCTTAATCACCTTCTGAAAGGTGCCATCTCCCAGTAGCCACATTGGGCTTTAGACTTTGACATTTAAAAATTGGGGAGGATGTGTCACAATTTAGTTCATAATAGATACTTAGATTTGGAAAAAGACCTAAAACCAGGGCCTGGATAATCAGAGACCCAGCTGCTTTAGAGTTTTGTGAAGACTCAGAGGAGATTTGAGTAAAAATGAGTTGTCACTGGCTGGACAAGCAGTGCTTTCGCTGTGAAAGCCTGGGAGAGGGGGAGGGGAGGCCTCTTCCCACAGGCTCCACCCAGGGCTC
Organism: Pipistrellus kuhlii; assembly: GCF_014108245.1. Lineage (NCBI taxonomy): Eukaryota > Metazoa > Chordata > Mammalia > Chiroptera > Vespertilionidae > Pipistrellus > Pipistrellus kuhlii. Next base: position 1,440,845 of record NW_023425449.1, read on the forward strand.
GGAGCCCGGGGGTTCACTTGTAGTTCATCCACATTCCAAAAGACACCAGAGCCCCAGACAAATTAGGATGTCACACAGCCTGCAAGGCAACAGATGATGCCCAAGGCACAGTCTGCATAGAACAGTGTCCCGGACAGAAAAACAAAGGAGCAGCACCAGCATTTTAATCATCCTCCCTCACACTGAGGCTCCACGCCTCCGGCTGTGGTGTGTTGCTGGTGGGTACTCAGACGCCCATCCTCTGAGGAAGCGATCAGAATATGGCCTAGATTCTGTAGAACAAAGGCTGTGTCTTCGAGGTGGCACAACTGTCCTTGAATTTAATCAGTTTTCTACTTTCAGATAAGATTTTTTTAAAAATTAGACCGTGTAACAGTCTCTTCAAAAATCTTTAGTAATAGCTTGTCCCTGGCGAAGCGGCAGAGTTGGATCTGAAGAACGAGAAGCAGAAACACTGGGTGATGTCCAGCAGCCTCCTCCAGCTGTGGTTCCCTGGGGCGTGCTTACACTCTGTGACCCTCAGACTCTCCATCTGTATAATGGGAATGGCGATGTCCTGCTTGGAAGTCTGCTGGCCGTTCTACGGAGCAGTGTGCCCACAGTCGCAGCAAAGCTCCCTGTTGCAAACCAAGAGCCCTACGATGTCCTTCCCAGAGGAACAATTGCCTTTGAACTTGGCTGACTGAGGAGGAAGGACTCTGAGCCTCAGGACAGAACTCTCTGCTGGGAGTGTGTTTGTGCATGTGTGTGTGAGTGTGTGTTTGTGCTTGCGTGTGTGTGTGTGTGTGTGTGTGTGAGAGAGAGAGAGAGAGAGAGAGAGAGAGAGAGAGAGAGAGAGAGCGAGAGCACATGTATGCTTGGGGCCATATGCCTTTAGTGGTCTCAGTGTGGGAGCTCACAACGTTTGACACATTAATTCCGTCTCCACTGGGAGCCAACGTGGGCTATTTAAATAAAGAGCAGGGGCAGAGCACACATTTGCCTTTTAAGCTTTCATTAATCATGTCTCATGGCTTTCTAAGAACTGTCAGCAAGGTGTGGAGTAAGATTTACTGTAACACGGATCAGTTCATCTAGCTTTTCCCTCACCCAACCCTGGGCCGATGGGCTGGGGATTTCAGCCATTACACGGGCGCACACACAGACACACACGTGGCTGTATTAACACATGAGCATATCTAAATGTAAACTTAAGTGCCTACCTCTATTTATGTGTACTTATCAAATATGTGTGAGTGATTGTTATGTATGAGGCATTACCCAGGTTTATGCATATATGCCCATGCACAGACACTGACAGGGAAGTGACACATTTTAAACTTCAGGGGATGCACTTGGCACATCCACACCAATAGTTTGAGTGACATACAACTCAATAGACTCAGATATTCTGATAATATAAAGCCTACATACGAGACATTTCCCTACCAAGTGGATGATGTCATTGTGTATAACTGTCGCCTGCATTGTATGTAATTAAAACTCCTGGCTTCTTGGTGGCTGTTTCTTCCGTGCCAGTCACCCGGCCAGCACTGGGCACACGTGGGCAGATGCTCTCAGGAGCCGACCTGCTGGGGAGTGTTTGGGCCTCAGGATCCGTGGAGAAGGAATGGAGTCACTGGTGCGGAGCCCACTCGGCAGACCAAGACTGCGACCTACCTGTCCCAAGGAAAAGCCTTCCCCGCTCTTCTGGAACCTGGGGCCCACAGAGGGCAGACAACCTACCTGTCCCAAGGGAGGGCCGCCTTAGGATAAATTGTGTCACTTCCCTGTCAGTGTAGTGCCAAAGTTTCTTTGTTAGAAACTTCCTTTCTGTGCCTTTTTTTCTGCCTTAAAAACACTTCCTGTTTCCTACAGCTCCTGGGAGTTCCCTTCTGTTGGCTAGATGGGATGTTGCCCAATTCATGCATCCCTAATGAAAGCCAATTAGGTTTTCAAATATCCTCAAGTTGAGGAGGAGGAGGAAGAGGAAGAGGAAGAGGAGGAGAAGGAGGAGGAAGAGGAAAGGGGAGGAGAAGGAGAAGGAGGAGGAGAAGGAAAAAGAAGAGTAAAGAAAGGGAGGAGGAAGAGGAATATAAGGAAAAAGAGGAAGAGGAGGAGGGAGAAGGAGGAAAGGGAAGGGGAGCAGGAGGAAGAGGAAAGGGAAGGAGAGGAGGACAAGGGGGGAGGAGGAGGAGTAGGAACAGAGAGAGGGGGAGGAGGAGGAATGGGAGGTGGAGGAAGATGAGGAGGAATGGGAGGGGGAGGAAACGAAGGGAGAGGGGGAAGGGAGATGGAGGAGGTGGAAGGGAGATGGAGGAGGGGGAGGAGAAACAGAGGAAGAGGGGGACAGGGAGGAGACAGAAGAGAAGGAGGAAGAGCTGTCTGGGTGCGTTGCCTAGCATCAGGCCAAGTGGTCAAGGCACCTGTACTAACACTGAGAAAACCGGAACTGAGCTTTGGCACACTTCGCTGGCCACACCACCCTCCTGATGCCAATTCTCCTGGTTGAATGGAAATTATCCTCTGGGCTGCCACCCCCGCCCCCTCCCCGTAGATAGCCTCTACAGAACGGGAGCAGCTCCCCTTTCTTAGGTAAATCCCCCTTAAAATCTGAGGTCTTTCCTGAAAATCCTACTAAAATGTCCTAAAGAAAAACCCAAACATACAAAGGGGGGGATGTTAAAAGAAAGGAGAGAGAAAAAGCAAACAGCCATCACAAGGATAAACAAGCCAATCAAAGCACCTGGAGGTGATGTGAGGAGGACTTACTGCTGTGCCCGCTGACAGAGTGACTGAGCTGCCTCCAGGCTGCGGGCAGGGGAAGAACAGGACTTCTCTGAGATGGACTAACACACAGCAGGGGACACAGACGCCTGGAGGAGCCGGGAGTGCCGAAGAGCACTAAATGGAGTGCAGGCTGAGTGTGGAGAAAGTGTTACACATCCTCCTCCTCCTCCTCGGAGAGCCGGTGGTGGAGGTGGAGATAAACTCGCCAGAAATAAAGATAAGGGATGGATGTCTCATTTAAGTCTGCACTCTGTGGTCTATATTGATTCCAGTGAACGTCCCAGCAGTGGACACTGTGACGGTACATCCCGCAAACATGTGGGGGTCTGTACCGCTCTCGCTGCCCCGGGATCCTTTACGTGGGACGAGACTTGAGAGGGAGATGGATGGGCAGCCTGGCCATCAGGAGCTCCACTCAGAGGCCTGGCCAGTTCTGTGTGACTGTCCATGTGTCTCTGGGGAACGACTTCCTTTCTGTGCCTCAGGGTTCTCATTTGTAAAGGAAGGAATTGGGCCAGACAGCATCCAGGGTCCCTCGGACTTCTGTTCTCCATTGTTTTAATAGGACGTTGACTCTCTGGGCTCCAATCACTGACTCTTGTCCAGCCCATCACGCCCCTCGGGGTAAGCCAAGGGCTGAGTCCCTTCTGAGCGCCCTCCTCAGCTGGCTCAGGGGAACCGTTTCAGAGGCTGAAGGAACACAGCTGGGCACGTGGCAAGCAAAGGGGAGTCAAGGGTCAGGCTGTCTCGGGAGGTCACTGGCCTCGCGTCCCTCGCAGAGTGGGGAAGGGACAAGCTGAGAGGAGTGTGTCTGGACCGTTCCTTCACCGACCTTCCCTGTGAGGTCACCTGTCTAACGCTCCGTACATGGAACTAGTGGGTAAAGGAAACGCTGAATACCAGTACACACTCACAATGCAGTATTCCTCAGCCTTAACCGATCCTAAAGATTCCTGCGGCAACTTCTCAACTCTGCAATTGCAGTACAAATACAGCTGCAGACAATAAATACATAAATGAATGAGTGTGGCTGTGTTCCAATCAAACTTTATTTGTGAACATTAATATTTCAATAGCACATGATGTTTACATCATAAAACATTCTTTGTCTTTTCTTTTTATTATTATTGACTTTCCACAGAGAGGAAGGGAGAGGGATAGAGAGCTAGAAACATGATGAGAGACAAACATCGACCTGCACATCCGCTACCGGGGATGTGCCCGCAACCAAGATACATGCCCTTGACTGGAATCGAACCTGGGATCTTTCAGTCCACAGGCTGATGCTCTATCCACTGAGCCAAACCAGTTTTGGCCATTCTTTGTCTTTTGATGTGTTTTTTTCAACCACTATCCTATATACTAAAAGGCTAATATGCAAATTGTCCCCTCGACCAGGAGTTCCATCAGGGGGTGGGGCCAGCCTGCCATCGCCTGAGGCTCCTCCCCACAGCCAGCCTGTCCCTAATCACCCGCACTGGTACCCACGTGTGCACACACGTACGAGTGGCTGAGAGGCTGGATGGGCCAGTAAGGCACAGGTGACTGCTGAGGTGGGGATGAGGGCAGTCCCCAGGCTTCCGAGACCCTGGCAGAGGGAGCACAGGCGCAGGAAGGAGTGATTTGCCCTCCCAGTCATAGGTCAGGAGAGGATCTCTCTCTCTCTCTCTCTCTTCTAGGCAAGGCCCCTAATTCTCATACTTCTGGGAGTTAAGGTGTGTGTGTGTGTGTGTGTGTGTGTGTGTGTGTGTGTGTGTGAGTCTCTCTCAAACCCTCCTCTCAGGGGCCTTTAGCTCCAAACAATCTGCACACCACAGAGGCACATTGGGGGTGACTCATTCTGAACCCCATCACGCCAACACAGGCAATGGGACCGACCGGCCCAGGGGCCGCAGCTCGCCCATGATGGATAGAGAAGGAGTTTGGGATCTCAAATCGTCCACAACTCAGCTCACCTTTCCCTGCGACCTTAGCAAAGGGCTTTAATTCCCACCTTCTGGTTGTTTCCGCACCCAATGGAGACACTGAGCCCATAGGGAATTCAACACAAAAGGACCCAGAAATGCCGGCACCTGTTTTGTTTGTATTTTTCTGAACGTCCTTCCTTTCTCCACTCACCCTCCCTATGCTGATGGTTGTGAATCACAGGTTGAGAACGGCTGCTGTAGAGCCTAAGACCATCGGAAAACACAGATATTTACATTATGATTCATAACAGCAGCAAAATGACAGTTATGAAGTAGCAACGGAAATAATGTTATGGTTGGGAGTCACCACAACATGAGGAACTAAATTAAAGGGTCGAAGCGTTAGGAAGGTTGAGAACCACTGCTGTAGGCAGTTAGACGGACATGAGCAGGGCAAGTAAAAACACAGCTGCAGACAATAAATACATAAATAAATGAGTGTGACTGTGTTCCAATAAAACTTTATTTATGAACATTAGTTTTCAATAGCACATGATTTTTACATCATAAAACATTGTCTTTTGATGTGTTGAGTGGGCCCTCCAGGTGCCTAGCAACGGACAGCCAATGGCTGGGGGGGACCTCAGCTCCAGGAAGACCTTCCTCCCCTAGCAAATCGCTGGTCATGAGGTTTGGACCCCTGACCTTTCCCCCTTGAGGTCACACCTACGTGTGTTGGGAGCAGTTGTGTCTCAGCTCCAGGCCCAGACCAGCAGCAAACCCAGCCGGGCTGACGTCAGGACCAGTTGCCCTGGATCGTGACCCTGCCCTCCATCCCTGGCTCCTCGCCCTCTGGGAGATCCCCCAGCAGACCCTGTGTTCTCTGTGGCGCCCGGTCCCAAGGCGTGTTTTGGGTTTGTGTGTTTAGGATTTCACCGTCCTCCGCGTGGCCTGAGGGAAGCTTGGGGCCTTAGTAAACGAGGTGCGTGACCCCCTCACCTTGGGCAGGTCTCCCACGGCAGGGGGTTCGGGGTCGGGGTCAAGGAGACTGCATGACAAGGCGCCATCAGGACCATCACAGTGGTGACTAGAGGGACCGATGGGAGCCAAACCCCCCTGTGATGCGGGTGGGCAGTCTTCATCCGGGGCCTGCAGGTGGGGGGGGGGGAGGGGAGGAAGGAAGGGAGAGGGGAGGGAGGAGGGGCGGGGAGGAGGGAAGGAGGAGGACCTCAGCGGTCTTGCCACCCAGGTGGGAACCATTGACCAGCCACTCAACAAACACACACTGAAAACACACAGGCTTATTCTCAGGTGTGGAGGGACGCAGAGGGGCATCCAGCAGGACAGCGGAACACGGGTCCCTCACTGCTCTGCTAGGAGGGGGGCCACGGGACAGGGGGCGCCTGGGGAAGACACGCTGCCTCTACTTGGTCCGCACCCTCTGCTCTCTGCTCTCTGCTCTCGGCTCAGAAACGCCTTGTCAAACTCCCTGACACCTGTGATTGGGGTAATTCATCTTCCCCTCGCTCAGCATAGGATCCCACTTGCAGCATTTTTATAATGGAAGCTTTTTCCTAATTATCAGGAGCTAATCACCACATTTGGGGCCAAACATCCCCCATCAGATAGGATGGGCACTGGGCAGGGGGTGGGTGTTGGGAGAACGATGGCAGGAATGTCTCCTGCTCAGCGGATATGTGGCCAGGAGCAGCCTCGCTGATGGGCACCCGTCACACTCCCCCGCCCCCCCAAAGGCCCCCCTCATAACTGACACGTGTGGGGGTCACAGACGGCAGTGCTCACATCGTGTACGCTGCCAGCTTAACCTTTCCCCGCAGTCACTGCCGGCCAAGGACTCCGTGGTGTGTTCAGGAGAAACAGGCCGCAGGCCAGGGCTCAGCACCCCTCTCCCTGACAGAGGCAAACGTGGCTCTGTTACCCAGCAGCGCTTTAACTCGCTGAGAAGAGCCGGGTCCTGCTGCTGGTTCTGGTGGCCGTCACCGAGCAGGGCCGTGTGGGCCGCGGTGGCTGTGTCACCACTCCTGGCTCCTCAGCCCCGTGGTGGTGGGCACGCTACCCCCAAGGTTTCCCAAACACGCCGAAACCGGTGTGGCTCAGTGGATAGAGCGTCGGCCTGTGAACGGAAGGGTCCCAGGTTCGATTCCGGTCAAGGACATGTACCTTGGTTGCAGGCACATCCCAGTAAGGGGTGTGCAGGAGACAACTGTTCGGTGTTTCTCTCTCATCGATGTTTCTAGCTTTCTATCCGTCTTCCTTCCTCTCTGTAAAATATCAATAAAATATATTAAAAAAAAAAAAAGATTTCACAAACACGGAATTCCTCCCCCAGATCCATCGCCTGCTCTAAACCCTCGAAGCGGCCTGTGTCCTGGGGGAGCCCGATGTGCTAGAGCGAGTCTCTCCCTGAGACCTCGGCTCGCTGGCCTCTTTAGTGAGAGCAATGACAGGGCGAAGGCAGTGAGTGGGAACAAATTACCCCTTCGGTCTCAGAGTATTTGTGTTTAAAAGCTAGGTCGGGAAAATCAAACCCTATTGACAAATTATCCCTCAGTATGTTACCCAAATGCCTTCAGATTAGAAGTGAAATGTCTCGTGAAAAGCACTCGATGAAATACTGGCCTTTGAAATGGCTCCTCTCAGCTCCTCCTGGAGCACAGCTCTCCCAGACCGTGCTCCAGGGGGAGCTGAGAGGAGGAGGAGGAGGCAGGCAATCGCCTACCCTTTATCCGGAGCTACAGACACAGCATCGGGCCCTGTCCTCGGATTCCCAGCCGGGCCGTGGCGGCAGGGCCAGGGCCCGATGGCAGCCGGAGGGAGCCATGCCGATGCGCTGGGAGTGAGAGTTCCTGGCTGTTTCCTGGGAGCCGTGCGTGGCCAGACACAGCCAAGGAATGCGTTCCAGAGCCTCGCCAGCTGGCTGCTCGATGGTTTTATGGACGAAAAGGGGCCACATGCCAACCTGACAGCTGAGGGGAGGCCTGTGTGGCAGTCTTGCAAACTCAGAGCCCTGAAGTCACCCCAGAGGAAGGTCTGAAATTAAACTTTCACTAAACGCAGTTACGGTGGGTAGTCACGTCCCAGCCCACCGCCAATGGGATGGCATTAGGAGGTGTGTCTTTTGTGAGGTGTGTCTTTTGGCGGAGCCCTTACAAACGGGATGAGTGCTCTTAAGAAAGAGGCGCCATGTCCTTTACCCTGGGAAGATACGACAAGAACGTGTTCTCTGTGAACCAGAAAGAGGGCCCCGCCGGACAGGGAACCGGCTGGCACCTTGGATGGAGTCCCAGTATCCAGAACTCCGATTTCAGTTCTGGACAGGCTACCACGTCCAGGGCATTTTGTTACAGCGGCTCCCAGGGGCTGAGGCAGTACGCGTCCATTCACATGTGCGAGTGGACTCAGGTGTCCATGGAGAACAGTGGAACGCATTGAGCATCCTTTGGAATCGCAGTCGTCTCTATGGGAAGCTTTCCCACCTGACGGGCTTGTGGACAGAACACGCTAAAGTGGGCGAGACGTCCAGGAAGCTGACAACTTTGCTGAAAGTTAAGGGCCAGGACCCTCCACCTCTGCTGACACCTTAACACCACAGTGGTCGGCAAACTCCTTAGTCCACAGAGCCAAATGTCAACAGCACAATGATTGAAATTTCTTTGGAGAGGCAAATTTTTTAAACTTAAACTTCCTCTAATGCCACTTCTTTAAAATAGACTCACCCAGGCCGTGGTCTTTTGTGGAAGAGCCACACTCAAGGGGCCAAAGAGCCGAAGTTTGCCGATCACGGCCCCAGATCATTGGAGCCACTGCTCACTGACCTGATTGGGGCCCCCAGGGTGTCACGGGAGACGGGCTAACGGAGCCAGAACAGGCAGGCCTGGGTATCACCATCGCTCCAGCCACGTGACCGGGTGACTTCATTTCTCGTCCTCCTCCCTAAACGAAAGAAATAATCTCCCCTGCTTATCTCAGAGGCTTAAGGTGAGGATTTGTAGTGACAGCACGGTGAGAGAAATAAAACCACGGCGTCTGTCCTCGCTCCTGGAGGGCTCACTGCGCGAATGCTCTGAGCTAAGTGCTTTGCTCACTCACGCTTGACAAGAGCCTGGGGAAAAGATAGCGTTCATTTATAGATTCATTGGCAAGAAAAATCAGTCTGAAGAACTTAATCTGGGCTTTCCAAACCCACCTAGAAATTAAGTCGTAGAAGCAGGAACCCAATCCAAATGTTTCAGACTCCAAGCCCCATGTCCCAGCTGTTGAGGAGAAAGTACTTAAAATAAACAACGTGGCCTGGGTTATCATTAACGTGCATGTGTTGTTATATTCATACTAGAGGCCCGGTGACAACATTTGTACACAGGGGTGGTCCTTAGGCCTGGGCAGCGATCAAAATGCGAGCCTCTGGCATGGTAGGGCAGGTCCCGGCTGACAATTCCAACTTCAGGAGACGGGCCGGAGACGGGGAGTGCAGCACAGGGAACAGTCAGTGACATCCTAATGACCAGGCTGGTGCCGGCCGGGGAGGACCAGGCTCATGGGGGGTCTCTGGTCAATGACAGAAATGCCCAGCCCCCCGGCGCACACCTGAAACTAATAGGAAATGTCACAGAATGTCACCTGTGATGGACAGATGAAAGATAAACAAAATGTAAGGGACATGTGTGGGCAGGGATGCAGCAGGTTAGGAAACACATGTATGTGAACACATATGATTATGGGCCTGCACGGAGGAGGCCCCTCACCCAGGCGTGTGAGCAGCCTAACCAGGGGAGGGGTTTGCCTTCGGGGGACGCAGAGGTGAGAGGTGACAGGAGGGGAGGTTTGGGGGTGCTTTGGAGGAGACCCCGAGGAAGATCCCTGTCTGTGCTTCCTGTGTGTGTTCTCCGCCTGCTGGTGGGCAGGTCAGACTCCCACAGCCTCAAGGCTAGGCCTGCCAGGTGCCCATGCAAATGTGCAGATAGCCCATTGGATTGGCACTTGGGCAGGAAGGAATGTTTCCAACTGCTTTTCCCTCTCATCAGAGGGATGAGGGAGGGCCCTCGGAATCAGAGGTGCGAGAGCAGGAGGAGTGTCTGAAACGGCCCCTGTTTTGAGAAAAGGCGTCTCAGTTTATTCCAGATTTATAGACGAGGCCGGGGTGTGGGAGGTGTGTGGACGGCCCTGGGCTGGACAGGGGGACATAAACGAAGGGGGGAGTTCTCCTCGGATCCTCCCACAGCACCAGGCTGCTAGCACTGTGTGTTTGTTCTTGAACAAGTTTTTACATTTTTTTAAAATTTATTTTTTATTGGAGAACTTTGAAAAATGCCAGGCGTAATCAGATTCAGGCCCATAAAGCTGACATTTTTCCTTACAGGAATATCTTTTCCTGTTGCTTGACATTTAAAAAAAAAATTTCTCTGCAAGCTCCTTTATTTATTTATTTATTTATTTATTTTGCAAGATTAGCTAATATTCATTTGAGTGACGCTTTCTTCTCGTATTGTGGACGTTAATAAAAGCGATTTTTGTGCTTCATTTTGCACTTCCACTCAACGCTCCTCTCCTGATAGAAAGGATGTCCCAAATGCTCACATTCCTCTTGGGTCCTGCCCTTTGGCGTTTATTTATTTACTTTTACTGAATTTACTGGAGGTAACAGCTGGTCACTCACTTCATCGTCACTGCTCTGCAGGTTCAGCAGATTTGAAACAGTGGGGGAGGCCAGACTAAACTTAGAACAAAGAACATTTACCCTGAAGTGCCAGGTGGCATCACTCATGGGGATACAGACAAGATGAAGGGCGGGCTCTCGCAGCTCCCACCTGCAGAGCCTCCCAGGGCCCCACTCGGACCAGACAGCCTGTCGCTCATCCTGGGACCAGCATGCCGCAGGCCGTGCTTCCCAAGGCCAAGTTCAAAAGGCTCACAGTGGAGGCCTCCTCCCATGCGTCTTCTCCACGTCACCCCAGGCAATGGCGGGGCCTTGTCAATTCCTCACCCCTGAGCACAGATCACAGGGGCCTTCTCTCTCTCTCTCTCTCTCTCTCTCTCTCTCTCTCTCTCTCTCTCTCTCTCTCTCTCCCTCTCCCCGCCCCCCCCCCCAGCCCCTCGCTCAGTGTCTCCCCTCCCATCGGGATCCGATCTATGTTCCTCTCAGAGCACACCCCACGCAACTCCCTTACCACGTCCTCAGGACACGGCGGATCGCATTCCGAGATAAAGCAGGTCCCAGTGAATGTTCACCTTCTACAATGGAGAGGGTGAAAGACTGAGCTCTCCCCAGCAAGCCTTCTAACGTGGAAATTAAATCTCCGTTAATATCTCTGGCATCGGGGCTCCAGGAGCCAGGTGACAGGGCGATCGCTCAGAGGTGCGAGCCCGAGAGCCACAGAGACGTTCAGTTGTGAGTGTTGCCTGCGGCCTCACGGAGAGCCTCTCCCGAGCGGAACTGGTAGGGCCCATGGGTCTCCGAGGGGCGGTGCTGGCTTGTAAACACCGGTTCTTCTGGTTGGGATGGAGCTTCTGTCTCTGATGGAGCCCTGATGCCTGCCCCTTGGCCACTGGTCGGCCTGTGGTCTCAGGAGGAGACAGAGAGGAGGTCTCCTCGGAAAACCCAGGCCCCGTGTCCGCACTCTGCGACAGGCCCCGGGTTCCGGTGCCAGCGTGTCACTCAGGTCAGCGTGTTCCCAGGAAGTTCAAGTGGGAACGGGAATGCAGACCCTATAAGCAGCAGCTCTCAGCCTTCCTAACGTCTCGTTTGCTGCTGTTATGAATCATAATGTAAATACCTGTGTTTTCCGATTATCTTAGGCGACCCTGCTAGCGGTTCTCAACCTGTGGGTCACCTGAGACCATCAGAAGACACAGATATTTATATTATGATTCATTAACAGCAGCAAAGTGACAGTTAGGAAGTAGCAACGGAAATAATGTTATGGTTGGGGTCACCACCTGTGAGGAGCTGTGTGAAAGGGCCGCAGTGTTAGAAGGTGAGAACCACTGCCATAGAAGGTCCCAGAGAAGCCAGGGCACATGCCCCCGTATTCTGTGAAGTGGAAGGGACTGGACGGGGGACACTCACAGGATCACAAGGTCAATGTCCTGGCGTGGCCCCCTCCGTACTAGGCGAGCCTTGGGCAGGCCAGTCCCTTTACAGTGAGGACAGGTGCTTCCTGACCACCGCCCACGGTTGCTATAAAAGTCAGAGCGGATACAGAGAGAGATGGCGTCAACTGAAGAAAACAGCTAGGGGGGTGTCAGATCCCAGATATTCCTGAGCTCAGACTGCGCACAAATCACAACACTATGGAGAGAAAAATAAAAACAGGGCCCTGACTGGTCTGGTTCAGTGGACAGAGTGTCGCCTGCGGACTGAAGGGTCCCAGGTTCAATGCCAATCAAGGGCATATACCTTGGTTGCGGGCAAATCCCCAGTGGGAGGTGTGCAGGAGGCAGCTGATCCATGTTTCTCTCTCATCAATGTTTTTAACTCTCTGTCATTCTCCCTTCCTCTCTGTAAAAAATCAATAAAATATATATATTTTTAAAAACTCCTTTTAAAAAAAATAATAAAAACAGGGTGTTTCAAACTCCCATCCTGACAGCGAGCTTGTGTGTGTCTCTCCAGGAGAGAAGCAGGTTTCATTCGGTTTCTCTGTTTAAAATTCAAAGGCATCTTCCACAGCCAGTCTGCTTTGGCGGTTCCATTGGCTTTAATTAAAACATGGCTTTGTATTTGTCTGTCTCCATACGGAGTAAATAATTATTTTTAATTAAAAAAAAACCAACCCACAAAATGGAATGTATTTTAAATGTGTGTTGTCTGTTCCAAATTTGGCTAGTGTGCTGAAGCTTAATTAACACAGAGAATCTTACCAGACCCCATACAACCGATTAAACAAAGAATTGTTTACTGCGCATGTGTCTGCTAACCAAGCCAGCCTGGACTCTGGGGAAAGGATACACGGGGCTCAGCGGTGGGCACCCTCAGTTACAGTTACCTGCCCACAGAAACCGGAGTGGACGGAAGGAGGGCACAATGGGGAGTGAATACTAATGGGCTTCTCTTCAGGGCTATACTAGTAGAATTCTAAAATTAGGTGGCAGTGATGTTTGCACAACTCTGAAAATACACTACAAATTGTATACTTTAAAGGGGTGGATTTTAGGCTACATCAATCACCTTGTATAATAAGAGGCTAATATGCAAATTGACTGAACGGCAGAACAACCAATCACTATGACACGCACTGACCACCAGGGGGCAGATGCTCAATGCAGAAGCTGCCCCCTGGTGGTCAGTGCACTCCCACAGGGCGAGTGCCACTCAGCCAGAAGCTGGGCTCACCGCTGGCGAGTGCAGCAGCGGTGGTGGGAGCCCCTTCTGCCTGCACAGCAGTGCTAAGGACCCCTCAGCAGGCAGACATCCCGAGGGGGCCGGCCTGCTGGGGGGCGCAGGCTGGGCTGACGGACACCCTCCCCCACTCCCCTCAGTGTACGAATGTTGTGCACTGGGGCTCTAGGTTCTCAATAAAGCTATTATTTACAAATAAATAAGCATGTCTCATTTCACACCTACTGCTCCCCTGCAGCCCAAGTCCTCCTGGAAAGGAGGATGGTTTTGGGTGTTCGTGACCTTGGAGACGTCTTTGCAGGAAGGAGATCTGGGCTCCTATTTGCTCTCCCAGACGAGCAGTGTGCACCTCACTCCCGCTCCTGCAGCGCCCCCCTGAGAGCAGGCCTCCCCCAGAAGGTGCCTGGGAGGCCAGGTGACCAGGCGGCCGGCACACAGGGCAGGGGTCTGTGCTGCTGAGAGACTCCCGTTCCTGGTGCCGGCTGAGGGTGCTGAGCTGTGCAGCTGATGGAAGTTACCAGGTTGTGCTCTGGGCAACAACACCCAGGGAGGTGCCAGCAATCCACTGAGGCCAGGGGGTTTGGCCATCGTTTATCAGAGAACCTCTGGCATGAGTTGGTAGGTGGGTAAGACAGTGACCAAGGCTTGCACAGGGAAGTTAATCAGTATCCGGAGCATTCTGTTAAATAAAAATAAAAGGAAAACAACACTGTGAGTCCTATTCGTTTTAGCCGAGCTGTGTGAAGGTGGCAGCTAATTTGGCAGTCTGCATTAAAAGATAGTTTAAAAAACAAACGAGAGGGTTTTTTCAGCGGGAACAAATGGGGCCGTTAAGCTCTAAGGCACACTGGATTCTAAATGAAAAGGTAGATTGTCTATGATTCTGGTATGGCCCGAGGTCTCTCTTCGCCAGGAGTACAGAGTTAAGAGGCAAAAAAGTCAATTTTATGTGCAAGGGTGACCTGCAACGATGAGAATACATTTCCGGAGAAGAATTAATCAATCCGTTCCATTAGAAAAATACTTGCTAAGCATTTGTGTGAGGGCTGGCTCTCTCGTGGCCACCGCGGCCACAGGAATGAGACGGGCGGGATGGGATTCTCAGGGCTCAGAGCCCGGCCCTCGGGCGGCAGTGAACTGAAAGGATGTAGATCCCCTCCTGTGTGAAGCCTACTCCGCGGTTCTCCCTTGGACTTGAAAGGCCGGACGTGACCTCGGGGTCTTGCTGACCGGCCCCCAGGGGAGAATTTGGTCTTTTCCCAGATGCCCTGTCACCTTCTTCTCACAGGCTCTCCTGGCCCCGGTGGCCCTCCGGACCTCTGTTCCTTTTTGTAACAGCTCACTGCTCGGCTCTGCCACATGTGTTTGTCATTCGGAAACACGTGTTCTGTGTACCCCTGAGGTTTTTAATCCTCACCCAAGGATATCGTTCCATTGATTTTTAAAGGGAGTGGAAGGGAGAGGGAAAGACAGACAGAAACATCGATGTGAGAGAAACACATTGATTGGTTGCTTCCTGCACGAGTCCCGAACAGGGCCGGGGCCAGGGAGGAGCCTGCAACTGAGGTCCATGCCCAGGACTGGAATCGAACCCAGGCCCCTTTGGTCCACAGGCAGACGCTCTCTCCACTGAGCCAAACCGGCTAGGGCAGAACTGGCCTACTGCATCTTTATGAAAATATGACAAGTCATGTTACTGCGATTAAAAAAAAAAAAGGCAGATTCTACATTTTAATAAGCATTGGCTGCAGCACACCCACCCTGGCATTGGTCAGAGCTGACGGCATTTCGGTGTTGGGGGAGCTCCCATCTCCTGAGAACACCCTCCTCCACAGACCTGCTGCTTCCACCTATTCATCACGTCGCCACCAGCCGCCCGCCGGGAGCCTTGTGTTCACGAACGCACCTTGTCCCTCACACGTGGCCACATGGGGCCCTCTCGGAGGGCTGACACACTCCAGTTCCTTCTCTAATAACTGGGGGACGCCGCCCCCCCGAATCCGTTCCTGGCAACTCAGGCAGAGTTGATTAAATCGCATGGCTCGCCTCCCCACTCCTGTCCTCAGAACGCAAGATGCTCACGCCGAAGAGCTGTTGATTAAGATGATGTCGGACAATTAATTATGCACCAGGATAACCCCTGACCTGTGCCAGTTCCTTCTATTATGATCAGTGAGATTAAAAAATTACCAGATAATTACATTCTTGTGTCTTAATCAAGCCGTGGGTGGCGGGGTAGGATGGTGAAGTAAGACTCAAGTAGAGAAATCATGTTCAGGTGATTAAAAAAAAAAAATGAAGGTTTGAAAAGATGATTATTTCAGTGATTTTACTTCTGTTACCTGGAGTGCTCATCAAACGTGGGTTTTTGTGTTAAAGTGCAATCTCGGAGGTAGGGCATGCGTTTGGCTATAAAAACTAACAAATGTGCCAAAGCCGGTTTGGCTCGGTGGATAGAGCGTCGACCTGAGGACTGAAAGGTCCCAGGTTCGATTCCAGTCAAGGGCACGTACCTTGGTTGTGGGCACATCCCCAGTAAGAGGTGTGTAGGAGGCCGCTGGTCGATGTCTCTCTCTCATCGATGTTTCTAGCTCTCTATCCTTCTCCCTTCCTCTCTGTGAAAAATCAATATAATATATATTTTTAAAAATAAAAACTAACAAAGGTGAACGAGAGAGCAAGGGGTGTGGACCGTGTGTGCTGCTGATCCACGGAAAACAACCTGCCAGACACACACCCCAAGGAGCCAATCCTACGCTTCTGAAGCATGAACTATAAGAAAAGAGAGAATACCTTTAGAATTTTTGAATCACTAAGTTGGCACAATAATGATGTTACAGAGAAAAGCCAGCATATTAAGTAAAACTTCAAGGATGTTCCATATCCACAGAATTTCCCGTCTCCTTGAACGTGCCACCCGGAAACGATCTCTTTCCTCACCCATGGCCCACCGCTCCCTTCTTCCCCACGGTGCTCTGTGTGAGCACACTCTCTCCTGCACACTCGGGAGGGGCGGGGGCTGCAGGGAGATGGATGGCTGTCGGCCCCACAATATCCTGGCTGATCGCGCACCGTTAGGTAGATGGCTGTCGGTCATGGTTGACCAGATGCCCGTGGCCCCGGTGACAGGGATTGATGGGCCTCCAGCCTGGGTGTCTATTCTCGGTGCCTTACCTTGCTGAGCCCGAGGCCATCTCTGCTGCTGGGAGACACTCCCACGCTTCCCTCCCTGCCCTTGAAGGCGCCTGTCTGCCTGTGGGGGCCCGGATCCCCCCGACTTTGAAGCAGAGTCAGAGGGAGGACGTGGCTATCACACACACAACAGGGACACTGGCTCGTGTTCCAGGTGAGCCACCGTGCTCACCGGGAGCTCGGTCTCTGTGCCCAGGACACAGTGACCCGTCTCTCCTCCACAGTCTCTCCTCCATAAGAAGGTGTAAGAGCCAAAGTAAAAACGTTTAATAGATAGAAATAAGCGCAGCTGTGGACAGTGTACTTCCCATCCAATGCGAGCGTCTCAGAGAGACGTCGCCGTTGCATCCCAGAGGGTTTTGCTTTTGTGTCTCAGGCACTGGATGACGCCTTTGAGTGCCTTTACAGCACAATAAAAAGTTCTCATCTTGTTTTCTGCAGGCAGCCCCACGTTACTCAGAGGCCGTCTGTGGGAACTGAGTCCTCAGATCCTGCACACTCACTGATGTCATCATCTCCTGCCTGTGCCCATCCTGGGACTGTGATTCCTTCCTAAAAATCCCATTCTTGACATTGGGGACTGTCACGTGGCTCTACATGACGGACAGTTGTTATCAACCGGGCGTTTTGTGTCATAAACAAAAGAATGCCTGGTTAGTGACTTCTATAAAACAGAGGAGCGGACTGGTTCTCATTGCCGAGGGGGCGTGAGGAGACCTGCTTCAGCCATGCCTGGAGGAGGCAGGAGCTCAACAGACGCTGCATGGAGCTTCTTCTTGTTCCGGCCTCACTACAGACTGGACGGTGTCCCTCAAAAAATGCACGTGGGAGTTTGGGGGGGGGGGTGAGAAGAGATAAATCAAAGAACTGATATACTTATAGACATAGCCCATGGTCACGGTTACTTCACACTTTAAAAGAGCAGAACGATGACCTTCCCCGTATTTTCCCTCCAATGAGAGGAGAATGCTTCTTGTCCACCCAGAGTTCCCTGTTAGCTGAGACACAACGTGGAAGGCAGGTGGGCTTTTTCTGACGCTGAAGACCCGTGGATTCCTGTGCACAGTGCTTCCTGCGGGGCTGACGGGGGAGGGGCCAGAAGGAGCCATTCCATAGTGTGGAGGAACTTGATGACTTTCCCTGTATCTGAGATCCAATGGGAAGTACAGGACAGGCAGACGTGTTCCTCTGTGACACACTCTACCAGGTGGGCACTCTGGGGCAGGCACTGAGCGGAGGGCGGAGCCAGGAAAGGGCGAAGCAGCATCCTCTTTTAGAAAGACCCCAGGCTAGTGGACAGGACAGACACACAGCCCCAAACCACAACACGGGGGAGGGAGATGAAAGGGAGAAGAAGCTGCTGTAAAAGCAAGGAGCTTAATTTGCCTAATTAGACAGCAGGCTGAGAGCCAGACCCAGGACCATCTGACCGATGAAGAGCCGGGTGAGAACGCGTGCTCATCAGGTGCTCACAGTCTCATTGGGGCCCACGGAGACCCCTTATTGTTCCTCATGAGTTTCGTAACCATTTCTTTTTTTTTTCTTCCTGCTTAAATATCCATTTGTTGAAAGCAGAGCTTAAAGTCTCCGGGGAAGGCAACCTAACGCCCAACAGGGAGGGACCCACCTTTCGGAAATGAGGTTGCAAAACGGGGGCCGAGGCCAGTCCTGGCTCCTCGTGGTGGCCAGACGACCTCTGCGCGCACACAAGCTCTCTCGCAGGGACCTGGCATAGATTTAGACATGAACTTGGCCACAGACAGACTGCCAGGGTTAGAGACAGGAGAGCTGGATCAGAGGAAGGCAACTAGTGCCACAGAGAACTTGCACCTGTCACTCCAAACGACATGATTAGATAGGAAGAATGAAATCACTCCCCTAATGCTTTTCCTTTAACAGAGTCCCGAAAGTCCTTCTGGCTCTCACTCTCAGACCCTCAGATTTCTAGAACTGAGAAACGCCTGTCTCCTCTCTCTCTTCCATGGTTCGCCCTCCCGCCTCTCTCCTCCCGGGGGCTGAGCATGGGGCGTGCTCCGGCCGGGACTCTCCGTTGCCGTTAGAGGTGGCACTTCCCTCGGCGCGTTCAGGAGAGCTCATTCCCGTGGACAGAAACACAGGGACCCAGAATGGAAGGCAGAGCCACTGAGGAGAGAGGAGAGAAAGCACAAGTTGGAGTTTTCAATGACCAGAGCTCAGAACCAAACTTGTCTGTCTCTGACGATGTTTGGTTGTGCGGTAGTAGAGCTATGCTGCCAGAAAGATGGCAGAGGCAGCTGAAATGAGGGAAACGTTTTTAAATAGATAACAACTCAAGTGAAAGGGTTGGGGGAAGATTAAAACAAAGGGAAGAGGAAGGAAGGAAAGAGGAGGGGAGGTCAGAGGAGAAGAAGGGAGGGGAGGGAAGGGGAGGAAAGAGAAGATGAAGGGAGCAGAGAAGAGGGGAGGGGAAGGGAAGACCATCATGGACACATGCTCCACTCGCTGGGAACCACAGCATGTCTCTTCTCCTGTCCCTGACCATCATGAGTCCCTCACAGACTGGTGCCTCCCAGAGTCACCTTTCCCCACGCCTCCCCTCTGCTCAGACAAGACTTTCCCAACCCTGCCTGTCCACACCACTTCCCTCCGCCTTCAAACGTGTCCCAATTTCTTCATACTTTGCTCGGTGCACTGATCAGAATGCTACCTCGTCCTCACTTTCCTCCTCTGACCTGGCTGGACCTTAGGGCAGAATCCATGCCTTTGTGCTCTGAGAAACTCACTCAGACACAGCGTTCAGGGGCCAAAGAGCCTTTAGGCAGCAGCTGTGAGTGGCTGAGGGTCCGAGAGCTGCTGCTCTGGGGTTCAATGTGAGGGAAGGGGACACAGCTGTGCCCATGGGAACCTCGCCCAGGCAGCCCTCAGCTGCCCTTGGCTGAGCCCTCCCCGCCCAGGAGCAGTTACTTTAAACGATGGTTCTATAGGCCACAAGTTTAGTCTATCAAGATAACAAGATCTAATCTTAGGTGAATCACAAATAGACACATTTATACAGAACATTAGAGAAAAACTAGTAATTACATTGAAAGCATAACACAGCTACCTACTAATTGCCTGTAACTATTTATGATGAGGAACGCAGGGAAAGGTCTATGAGACATCTTTTCGGTAAAATTGTTGTCTTCACTGGATCCAACTATTTTTGGAAAAAAGACACTTTTTCTCCCAATATCTTTGACACTGAGACATGTTGCCAGGGAGCAAGGCTAACGAGAAGGGGGGGAAGGGGGGCGTAGAAGTTTGCACTAGGACCCTGCAATTTACAGATTCACAGGTTTCTTCCTCCGCCACAGAGTCATGGCTAAGCTGGGAGGCTGGGACGAAGGGGAGTCATTTACTTTTAAATCAATCACAGGCCCCATTGTGAGCTGATGAATTGAACAGGATTGTGTCCCAAAGGGGAAAAAAATTAAAAGAGGAAAGAACAACATATTAAAAACACTTATTATCACCGAAACCAGTTTGGCTCAGTGGATAGAGCATCGGTCTATGGACTGAAAGGTCCCAGGTTTGATTCAGGTCAAGGGTATGTACATTTGGTTGTGGGCACATCCCCAGTAGGTCATGTGCAGGAGGCAGCTGGTCAATGTTTCTCTCTCATCGACATTTCTAGCTCTCTATCCCTCTCCCTTCCTCCCTGTAAAAAATCAATAAAATATATTTAAAACAAACAAAACAAAACAACACTTATTATCTTCTGGATGATTTTACTGAAATCCCAAAAGACAAACATGCCCACGGGAAGGGCATGCCTAGGGTCAGCGCGATGAGAGGCCATGCAGACGCTGGTTATAATTAGAATGGCGAGGGCTGTACTGTTTGTGGATTTCATGATCCTTTGAATGTGTGAACTCTTAACAGGTGAGGGTATGTCTAGAGCGAGCATGTGAATGAGTGCCTGGCCCTAACAAGACATAATAGGAGTGCTGCCTACATGGGTCCGTGATTGAGCATCGACCTATGAACCAGGAGGTCACGGTTCGATTCCCAGTCAGGGCACAGGTCCGGGTTGTGGGCTAGATCTCCAGTGTGGGGTGTGCAGGAGGCAGCCGATGCATAATTCTCTCTCATTATGGATGTTTCTGTCTGTCTCTCTATCTACCTTCTCTGAAATCAATAAAAATGCATTTTTAAAAAAGACATAGTAGAAAATACGGTAATA
Organism: Pipistrellus kuhlii; assembly: GCF_014108245.1. Lineage (NCBI taxonomy): Eukaryota > Metazoa > Chordata > Mammalia > Chiroptera > Vespertilionidae > Pipistrellus > Pipistrellus kuhlii. The sequence continues at coordinate 1,461,270 of NW_023425449.1, forward strand.
CCGCTATGCTTATGACCAGGTGTACATATCCCGTGTCTAGGAGTGTGCGCAGCCTGTGAACAGTCCGCACTCTGGGTGTGCTGAGGAAGCAGCGACGAGCTGAGGGAGCATCTTGCATATGGAGGGCAGATCCGGGGCCGGATGGGAGGCGGGAGGGGAAGCAGAAGCCATAGCTGAGTCTAGATGGTTTGATCACCTCTAAGTATCGGTAGGCCCGGAACTTTCTCCAAGTTCTCTCCTGCCTTTTACCCAGCAGCTCCATGTGCTGGGAAGTGAGATGTCCTTCATAAATATAAAATGGTTGATTTAGCACTTCAGCGAGGGAGATGGATACACAAGTAGTGATGATCTATGAGAAAATTATACTAGGTATAGTCTTACTCGGACCATATTTCTCCCTGCGTTACTTCTCCAAGTAAGATTCATCGGCTGTTTACAGCAGAGGCATTTGGAGTTCCTGTCTTTTATGCAACACTGCTTGGAATGAAGATTGTCAAAACACACTTAAAACGATTTCTATTAGGGATTCTTAGGAACACAAGAAACTCAAGAACGGCTTCCATAACAAGAATACAACAGCAAGGTCAGGGGCGGGGGCGGGGGAGTCTGTAGGGACGGCCCATGCAATGTGTCCCAGCTGGCAGAGACTGTAAGCAGCAGTCCTAGAGCGGGAATGCAGGGAGGTGAACGGCTGGGCCAGGACCCTTCAGAGCCTCCCGACGATCTGTGATGAGCGAATGATGCACTTGATTAGAATCGGAAAGCAAGTGCATGATGAGGAGCACAGGGATGGAGCTCAAAAATCAGCTCACCTTCGAGGCCTCCTCGTTAAAACCAGAATCTAATTCCCATCCCGGAGAATGTCTTTTTCCAACTTTATGCGGTAGCATCCTTAATTGGATTACAATTCATGAAATGCAGGCTCATTTAAAATGGTGTCATTAACAGATTGTTTGGCAAATGTTAAAGGAAGGTATAGACACTTAAACACTTGTAATCAACTTCTGGGAATATTGCATCATCATCAGCGCATGCAAATTAATTGAATCAAGGTAAGTGAGAAGATTAGAGAGACAGGCTTTATGCCTCCTTGTCAATTAGATGTATGGGTAACACCCATTCGTATGGGACTGTGATGTGCCAGTCACTGTGCCACACACACCCTCAGAATCAGTCCCCCCACACCCTGAGGAAGTCGTGACGTGGCCCCACTGCCCCGATGAAGGAAGTCTGCTCAGGAGGGCTGGCACTTCCTTTACAGTCACCAAACAGGAAGTAGGTGACCCAGAGGAGAACCAGGAACGGGGGGTTCCAAAGTTGGTGATGATTATGCTCCTCCACATAAACGTTTTCGGCACCGACTAACGGGGTACATGTGGCTGGAAAAGAAGCTAGAGGCCCTACCTGTGTCCCCAGAGCAGGAGGCTAGAGGCTGCAGTCACTGTAGCACAGGCCACACGGCTTTCTGCCCTGGTTGATTCTGGAAGCCAGAGGACCATCTCTCATCTGCCCTGAGAGTTATCTTCATTCCCAAATGGACATTCACTGAATTTAGATTCAACAAACTGAGCATGCATGATATGCTTATATTTATTCTGAGTGGGGCCGGGGAGGGGGGAGTAGGGGAATAAGGACACATGTGCAATACCTTAATAAAAAAAAAAGTTTAAAAATGTATGATATGCTAATACTAACAGTGCTAGAGGATTCTCCATCCATGGCTTCATCCTGGAATCTGTCTCTTTCTTCCTCTATTTATTTTTATTTTTTAACCAAATTAACCTTTAAAGTCTATATGCTGCTCCTAGAATTCGAATGCAAGTACCTTAATAAAATTGCTTTAAATTTGACCCAAGATAGTTCACTTTTCTTGTTTAGAGACTTCCAAAGTGTATTTTTAATAGACTTGATGGGAGTGTCTAACTCCCTCAGAGGAGCACTCACCCACATTGACCAGTGTGTGTGTGTGTGTGTGTGTGTGTGAGTGATTTATGTTGCCTTCTCCACTGGGATATAAGTTTCAAGAGAGCAGGTTGGCTCTCTTCTTTTTGATCCTCACGAACATAAAATTTCAGAAAAAGCAAGCTAATCTATAGTAACACAAAACAGGCTAGCGGTAGTTTGATTATGACAGAACACAGGGAGGGGTTGAAGGAAAAAATACAATGAGACACAAGAAAACTTTTCATAGTTTTGATTGTAATAATGGTTTCCTGTGTGTGTATATATGTGTTAAAATATATTTAATTGTACATTTTTAATACAGTAGGCATAGTGTACTCTATATAAAGTATCCTATATAATAAAAGGCTAATATGCAAAGCAACCAAATGGCAGAATGTCTGGTTGCTATAATGCCCACTGACCACGAGGGGGTAGACACTCAACACAGGAGCTGCCTCCTGGTGGTCAGTGTGCTCCCACAGGAGGAGCACTGCTCAGCCAGAAGCCCTGAGCCTGGCTCACGGCTGCCCTAGGGATGTCTGATTGACAGCTTACCCTATGGGAAATGGGCCTCAGCTATCAGTCAGACATCTCCTGAGGGCTCCTGGACTGCAAAAAGGCACAGGCTGGGCTGAGGGCCTCTGCCCCCCCCCACCCCCTCCAGTACATAAATTGCATGCATTAGGCCTCTAGTATCTTAATAAAATTGCTTTAAATATAAATTACTGGTAATAACTTTGGAAATTTGATGAATCATTATATATGGAAAATTTGTACTTCAAATCCATTACATGTGGATCACATAGATTATGCAAGAATGAGAACGCTCCAAATCCTTCAGCTGGTTCCCTGATTTCGGGTTATAATGAACTGGGACCTACGGTTGCAAAGATTACTTTTTCCTGTGTCTGAGGCCTGTTTTTCCTAGTAGGGCTTCCAGATGGATCCCTGCGATTCAGACTTGTTCAACATGAGTGGAAGGTCCTTTTATGCCCATTTCCCCCTAATTTAAATGGTAACCATCTCATAGTCATTATACAATTAAATATTCCTCAGGTGTAAGTCATGTCACAGTGAAATATTTCTATTTAAAATGTATACTTTATATATTTACATATTATAGTATATTTACTTGTGTATTACAGTTTTTGCTTAATTCACATACTAATAACATTAAATATTAATTTGATCAACAATAAAAGTGTGTTTGTGGAAAGTAGCCAAATTCGGTTACCAAGATGTTTTTAAGAGACATGAGTAATTGAATTCATGCCATCAAGCCTCCAGATTAAAAAAAAAAAAAAAGGACAAAGTAATAGCTAATATTTAATGAATAGTAAAAACGGTGGCAGGAAGGTCAAGATACAAAGCCAAGATAATATAGCAAATGATGACACATGAACTTGATGGGCTTTTATGTAGGCATTAAAGTGATAATTATGAAGACTATAAAGCCACAGGCAGTGCTTGTGATAAAAGAGTGAGTGATAAAGGCAGAATGCAAATCGCATTCGTTCTGTCATCGGGATTTGCATAGCAGATGTTCATGCTCTTAATTCGGTGTCAAGCACTGTCCTAGGTCGTGATGTCACACAGACCAACAAGGCCATGCCTGGAGCTCTCGGGAGCTCAGGGTGGATGGAGGCTGCCATGAAGTCATTGTACAGTGGTCTGGGAGACCTGCTCTAATGATGTGGAGACAGCACAGAAGTCAATCAGAAGAAGGAATACAATCCACAGACTGAGCTGAAACAGCACTGGCAGATGTATTGGAGCTGAGATCATCTTGGTATTTCCGAGAAATACAAAGCAATCAAATCCATCATTTCTTTGGAAGCAGCAGCCACTGGACGAACCCGAGAGGGCCTGCTTCTCCCACCTGCCCCCTCCTTGTCTACACCCCGGGTCTACAGGTCTGCTGGGAGAAACCGTCTCCTGCTCCCCAAGAGAACACCCTGGTTTATATCCATGTCTTCCATGGCTCCCGATTCCCCCCAAATGCTGGGTCCTTAAGGCCACCTCTGACCCTCCGCCATACGTCACAATCCCAGGATTTCAAACACCTGTGCTTCCTCACAATATCCGTAGGCAATGCTGCCAACTTTAACATCTAAGTATTGTGACCATCCATCCCGATTTACCCAGGACATTACAGCTGGCGGAAGGAAAGTACGCTCTAGCCCTGGCTGGTTTGGCTCAGCAGAGGCAGCGTCAGCTGCTATGGACCAAAGGGTTCCGGGTTCAATTCTGGTCAAGGGCATGTACCTTGGTTGCAGGCTTCTCCCCAGCCTGGGCTCTGGTCAGGGTGCATGCAGGAAGCAGCCAATCAATGCATTTCTCTCACATCGATTTTTCTCTCTGTCTTTCCCTCTCTCTTCCACTCTCTGTAGAAAATCAATGGAAAAATATTCTCGGATGAGGATTAACAAAAAACACACACCAGAAAACCTACAATTTTTTTTTTTAAAGTATGCTCTAGAGCAGCGGTTAACAACCTTTCGGACCTCATGGACCACTGGTTGGTGACTGCTGCTCTAGAGAATATACAGAGGAGGGGCCAGCAGGTACCACCCATGGGCCACACCAGGCCTCTGAAGACCCCGGCACCTCCTGTGAACTAAGAGGGCCTGCACCTGCTTAAAGGTGCATTAATGAAAGAACAGCCTCCTAGGACAGGAGGCATTACAGGGCTCACCACATCAGTGCCCATAAGTATTAATACATCCTGTTGGAACACAGCTGTGCTCACTCGCTTTCACTTCTTACTGAGACAAAATTGACAAATAACCCTGTGTACCTTTAAGGTATACAATGTGCCTGTTGGATTCGTTTGTATATATTGCGGGGGATGATTACCTCCACAGTGCAGCTAACCCCTCTGTCACAGCCCATAAGCATCACCTCTTTTTTTGGTAGGAAGAATTAAGATCTAACCTCTTCGCCGCTGGGGAGCTGACGACGACACCTGTTGTTGGCTGTCACCTCAATGCGTGTGGTAGATTCCAGAACGGATTTATCTGCGAGCTGGGAGTTGGTGCCCTTCAGCCGTGTATGTGGAGCCATGGCTGCCTCCGTGTGCCCACGGCAGAGCAGAGCGGAGCGGCGTGAGAAAGATCACAGGGCTGCAAATCCTGACATGTCTTGCTTTGACAGAAGAAGCGCTTATGCCCAGAATAGAAAATCATCAGAATAGTGGAATTGCCATATAGCGTATCAGTAACTACCTATTTTTTTTATTTTTTTTATTTTTTGGTTATGCTTTAATTTAAATAAAGTTTTTCGGAAGAAATGAGATGAAAGTTTAACAAATATCAAGCGTCATATGTCTTTTTCTTGATGAAATTGGCAATGAATATAGCATTTAGTGTTCCATTGTAGGGGTCAGCGGTAATGTCACTGCCTACATGAAAGCCACAACATACCCATGTGCCTCAGCATCTCCTGGTCACGTCAGAGGTGGGTTTTAAAGGTCTGTGCCCGCCTTTACCCTCTCCTACCATCCCTACCCCCTCTTCCCTCTGGCAGTCACCATGCTGTCCTCTGTGTCAATGAGTTTTTCCTTTTTTTAATTTTTATTTTTTATTTAACTTAATCCCTTCATCTTTTAGGCCTAGCCCCTCAACACCTCTCCCTCTGACAGTTGTCAGTCTGTTCTCTGTATCCATGAGTCTGTTTCTATTTTGTTAGTTTATTTTGTCCTTTAGATTCCACATGTAAGTGAAACGGTGATAGAAGGAGACTTGACTTGGGGTGAGGATGCAATATGCAGATGATGTTTTATAGAATTGTACAACTAAAATCTACATAATGTTAACCAACGTTACTCAACAAATTCAATAATTATTTTTAAAAGTCTGTGTCTGGCCCTAACTGGTTTGGCTCAGTGGATAGAGCGTGGGTCTGCAGACTGAAGGGTCCCAGGTTTGATTCTGGTCAAGGCCATGTGCCTTTGTTGCCGGCACATCTCCAGTTGGAGGAGCGCAGGAGGCGGCTGGTCAATGTTTCTCTCATCGATGTTTCTAGCTCTCTATCCCTCTCCCTTCCTTCTCTGTAAAAAGTCAATAAAATAAATATATATTTTTTAAAAGTCTGTGTCTGAAGATGGTGATTTCAACTATGTGTTTGTTTGTACTCATCAATGTAGATTAAAAGCCTATTGTTCTGAATTCAATTGTTTTCTTTTTCTATTCCCAGTTTCTTGTGCAGAATGAAAAATAAAAATAAATGTGTTGACTCCATTAGTAGACGAGGATCTTTGCAGACAGTTAAATGATAATTTCGCATTTCATGCCTCAATTATGATCTGTTCATTCCCACACTTGGCTCTATGTTTTCCCGCACCACACTCATGTCACCAAAGTCAATATTTCAGAAGTTCGTTATGTTAAGTGCGCACATTAATATGTGTGCTCTGCAAATTCAGCCCAGAGTTTTAAAAAGGAAGAGAACAGATTCCGTGCTTTTGTGGCGACAATATAAGAACGTTCTGGTGGCACACGCCGTGTGATCAGAGCAGTGTTCTCAATAAAGTAAAAAGTCAACAGGTCAGCTGAGCTGATTGTGTGGTCCAACCAAGTAATTCCTTACATGGTGGATGGCCTTGACTGCATAGACCTGGCTCCAATACAGTCATATTTGTCAACACCGACACATACATTGATAAGCACACAGTTAAAGGGAAGATACTGCAGAACGTCAGCCAGGGGATGGTCTTGATGACAAGAACACTAGGGTTAGGCTGACAATTCTCACTGTTATGGAATGTTAGTGAAATTTGTTAAATGTTTGCCACTGGACTACTTTAATGGCTTTGAGTAGAACTGGCGTTATTTCTTCTTTACATGCTGTTGAAAGTGGTCATGGAGAGGACCTGACCACTGGTTAACTGGTGAGTTGAACCCGGGCATTTGAAAGCTCCTCACCCCTACCCAGCCTTGGAATGGACCTTCTGCTCATGTTCCCACAGCGGGGCCATTGCTAAGGACGTGGCCTTGAATGAGCCATGTCGTGTTGAGACCCTCTGGATGGCATGCAAGACCAAACCCGAGCCCATGAAGGGCTCTACGCAAACTCTGAAGATTCCGGGGGGCAGTGTGGCCATCTCTGGGCTTGCAGCTGCCCAGGTCAAGCCAGGAGTGGAAGTCCCCTCACCTTTTAACCCGGCAACAACCCATCTGAGAGCCTGACTCTCTTACTCTCCCCTCACCCTCCACCTGGGGGCCAGTTTTAAATTCCACCCAGGAAGCTCCGAGCTTGCAAACCAGCAAATGAACAGCAAAATCTGCCAGTCGCGCCATCTGGACCTTTTATTGTTGTAGAGGTTTCATTGTTGGAAGGTTTTCAACGACAGATTCGATATCTTTAATAGCTATCACCCGGGTCACCATTTCCAGCTCTTCCCTGAGATCGGCCAGTACCTGTCTTTCAGGAAATGTGTCCACTTTATAAGTTGCCAAATTATGTGCAAAATGTTTATGTAATATTTCTCTATTAGACTCTTAATGTCTGTGAGTTATTTATTCCTAAAATGAGTAATGTGAGTCGTATTTCTCTATATTTTTCTTCATCAATCTGGCTAGCAGCTTATCAATCTGATCTTTTCCCAAAAACTATCGATTCCACTGATTTTTTTAAAAAATATATTTTATTGATTTTTTACAGAGAGGAAGGGAGAGAGATAGAGAGCTAGAAACGTCAATGAGAGAGAAACATCGACCAGCTGCCTCCTGCACACCCCCCACCGGGGATGTGCCCGCAACCAATGTACATGCCCTTGACCGGAATCGAACCCGGGACCTTTCAGTCCGCAGACCGACGCTCTACCACTGAGCCAAATTGGTTTCGGCTCCACTGATTTTTTTTTAAAATTGTTTTCCTATTTTCAATCGCATGGACTGGAGAACTTCCTCCCTCATGTACGAATGTAATGTTTGGAAACTCCTTTAAACAGTACATTTGCAACACGTTACAAATTTTTATATGCTGCATTTTCGTTTTCTTTAAGTTAAAAATATATTCTGATTTCCTTAATCACTCCATCTTTGTCCCATTGGGTTATGTGGAAGTGTCTTTTCAATTTTCAGATGTTTCTGCCTTCCAGAAATATTTGTACTTAGTTCTTTTTGGAAAACATACATTATATCATTCCAACCTTACTGAGGCGGTGCAGGTGCGTTTGGTGGCCCGGAATCCATCCTCCTAGTGCTGGGTGCAGTGTTTGATGAAGCACAGTTTGGCCACTCTGGTTGACAATCCCCCTGCTCACTGCTGTCCCATGTGCTTGGCCTGGAGATTCCTGAGAGTGGGGAGGCACTCCCTCCTGTAACCACGGTCTGTCTGTCTTCTCCTGGCAGCTCCTTCCATTTCTGCTTCATGTGTTTTGAGTCCATTCACAATCATGTGCACAGCACAAAGCAGGCAACACCTGTGGGAAGGGGATTGTCTCACCATCATTAAATAAATTTTTTTTCTTTACTTATTTCAGAGAGGAAGGAAGAGGGAGAGAGAGATGGAAACATTAATGATGAGAGAGAGTCATTGATTGGCTGCCTCCTGCATGCCCCCTATTGGTGATCGAGCCCACAATCTGGGCATGTGCTCTGACTGGGATTCTAACCCGGGACCCTTCAGTCCGTGGGCCCATGCTGTATCCACTGAGCCACACTGGCTAGGTCATCATCATTCTTGTTACCACCTTGCCTTTGGCCCTGTGTTAGCGTCTGGACTCCAGCAGTGTCTGGGTGACCTCCTCCAGCCCCAAGTGGGGAGGTTTACCTGGAAGGCCTGGTGGGGTGTGTGTGTGTGTTGGGGGGGGGGTCCCTTCCCCTCTCTGAGAGGGTTGTGCTGGCGTGTCCCCCAAGCCACCGAGAGGCTGATATGGGGTCTGCAGCAGGGAATGCTCCTGAAAGCAGCCTGAGCCGGAAAAGCAGCCGCTCCCCTCGGCATGAGCCTGCCGTGGCGGGGCTGCTGTGGGCACACTTGGTTCAGATGCAGCGAAAAAAGTCTCCTCTTGATGTAATGCGGTGCGTTCAGCACTTCCCGCTCCTTTCAACTTCCATAGCACCTTGATATCCAGCAATTTTGGAGAGACCTACGCAGTGAGCAATCGGATTGCTTTTAAGTCTTTTACTGAAAAATGACTCCAAGAAATGCAAACTGGCTTTAGTCATATTCTGTGGAGAGGGATTCAGGTATAGTAACACCAACCCCACACAGCACAGCAAACAGAGTGAGTTACCGTCAGAGAGCCGGCTAAAGGAGATTTTCAGTAAACCATTAGAGCACACCCCAAACCCTGTAACCACCTCTTGTCTCCCTGGACAGCCTGAGTCCCCCTGCATGACCTCTACCCCCTGTATGACCCCTACCCCCTGTATGACCTCTACCCCTGTATCACCTCTACCCCTGCATGACCTCTACCCCCTGTATGATCTCTATCCCCTGTATGACCTCTGCCCCCTGTATGACCTCTATCCCCTGTATGACCTCTACCCCTGTATGACCTCTACCCCCTGTATGACCTCTACCCCTGTATGACCTCTATCCCCTGTATGACCTCTATCCCCTGTATAACCTCTATCCCCTGTATGACCTCTACCCCTGTATGACCTCTACCCCCTGTATGACCTCTACCCCCTGTATGACCTCTACCCCCTGTATGACCTCTATCCCCCTCAATAACCTTTATCCCCCTAAACTGCATTCCCGTGTAACCTGTAGCCCCCTGTATGACCTGTATCTGTCTGACCTACAATATATTCTCCTGCATGACATGTAACCCCTGTATGACCTGTGCTCTCTGTATGACCTTTTACCCCCCTGAATAACCTGTATTTCCTGGTAGCACCTGTATTCACAAAATGGTGCAGGGAGCATGTGGTGATCCTTTGAGCACAATTGTAATCAAGTCCATGTTGATTTGACATGAGGACAGTTCTCTAAAGCGTTTATGTTTCCATCAGTGATGAGGTATGTGAAGGAGAGGACCACGGATCTCTGAGGGAGCACCGTACACAGAACGGCTCTGTGCCTGCAGTGCTCCTAGCAGAAGCAGGCAGGGTGGTTATCAGGCAGCCTGCCCTCACTGCCCTCGGGCCAGAGCCCTGTCTTGCATGCACTGACCATTTTATCTCCGACAGAGGCTCAGAGGCCACACCGCCAGCCTGTGCAGGGGCATGCGCTGTAGCAGAGGACGGTGGCCCTTCCTTCCGCCTAAACTGGTCCACACGCTGCCCACACTCTCTTCCCCACCCCTGTTCTCCCACTGGACACAGCGCTGTGAGATGGAAAGCCACGTGAGGGAAGGGGCCTTGGTCTACCACCTGCAGGACAGCTACAGAGGAGACATGCCCACCATGTATGTCCACACAGAACGCTGCCTAAGTGGGAACAGATCTTTGTTCTGCTAAAACATGCCAGTGGAGTTGGAGATTATTTGTTATAACAACCACTGTTATTTTTACTTGGCAGATCCCATGGTTTAGGAAGGTTGTAACATACTTAAAATGTTCATACAATAATCAAAGACAAACTAATAAAGGGCATTCTGGAAGTTAGCTCTAGACCAACCAGGATGTTTTTCTCTCTATTAGAGTTTGACTTTCTCTCTGTTGACTTTCTATCTGTACCTGCACGCACATTCAATAATTCATTTTACACTCTCTACTCACCACTTTCTTTTATTTGGGATTGTTATTGATTTAGAGTAGCTCTTTTTGTTTTATTGGTTATTGGCTAGAATTTTGTGCTTCATTCTTTATTTCAAAAGCAGACAAGAGAATTGGTTTCTCCGACTTGAATATTGCTCTCATGTAGTTTGCAAATGATTCTTTGAATTTCTTTCCTAAATTAAAAGAAAAGATTCTCAAAGCCTTTTATACAGCTTGACAATTCTCTCAAAATATTTTCCTAGTTATATAATCTGAATAACGGCGTTAACTTTTCCATGTGAAATATCTGATCCCCTACGGGGAGAGCAATAAAGAAGGCACGGACTTGCCCCAACATAAGTGGAATAAGCCAGTCATTCCCGGCTTTGACTTTATCCTCCCAAGGGCCCTCTACACATCTCAAATCTTTAAATTTGTATATGTTACTACTTTGGGGAAATTTTGGAGCGTTAATTCTCTGAACATTTTTCTCTGGTGCACCTCACCTTCCTTTCGGCTGAAGCTTGGTTATTGTCTTCGCTCTGCTCTTTGTTCTCATGCTTTCCAACTGGGTCATTCCTATGGGCCCGCACTTCCTGCTTCCTTCTTTCGTGTTCAGTATGCCGGGAACTTCATGCAAAGAGGGGGCATCACTTCTTTATTTCTACATTTCAGAACTATGTGTTCAGACATTGCCCATGTGTGTTTATCCAGTGGTTGGCCTTTTATTTAGGCTCTAGAAGCTGCTTTCCCATGAGGGAGGCAGTCCTGAATGAATCAGTCTGAGTTTTCCTTTTTACTTGTTTCCGGATTTTGAGTCACCGGCAATGAATACATACGTTAAATAAATATGTATGTTGAATGAATGACCGTCTAAGTACATACACAGGACCACTCTTTCTGTTGAAGATACCTTAGAGAGCTTCCCGGAAGCTCAGAGTTGGGGTAAGGATCCCCGGTCCCTACAGGAAAATGCAACGCTGTTTGCTGCTGAGCTGGACTCTGGCTTTGTAGCCACACACAGCGGCGTCACCACGCCCTGGGCCTGAGGCTTTCCCTCCGGATTTGACTCAGCATTTTTCTCACTGTCTGCCGCTCCCGTTCTGATTTCTTAGGCGGCTGGAGCTTCTGCCACAGCGCTGGAATTTCTTGGGTTGGGGGGTGGGGTCTTGAAGGGAAAATAATCTAATTAATGGCCATCTTAGCAAGTCGCCAACTTGAAGCCAGCCTGGGAACAACTCACCAGGCGAGACTGTGTCCTTTTTGGTTTGTTTTCATCATCGTGTTTTCATCATTTCTAATGAGCTATCAATTACACATGCAAATGAAGCGAAGCAGACATTGAAGAATTTCTATATCAGTATCCTAACAGTATTGTTGTGATTTTGTGAGATGGGTGCAATTTATGCAAAGCAGGGCCTCCTACCTGGGGTTGCTCTTTATTTTTTATCGACGATGTAATCTACAATATGTGCTTCTGAGGAAAACTTACACGTGGAATTTTCCATCATCTATGAATTTGGAAACAGCCAGGTTTGTCTTTTCTAGGCCGCACAGCTGCTGAGCACCCTGCAATGCGGGGCGCTGGGGACTCGTCAGAGGCTGAGCGTGGAGTGTGTTTCTCCTACCGCTTCCTCGGGTGTCAACCCCAATGCTCCTCCGGCTGTGACTTTCCTGCTACTTCCTTCCAGACGCAGCCTCGCCTGCCCTGTGGTTGAAGTTATGTGCCTGCCGCCCTCTCTCCCGTAGGTCCTACTGACCCAGGCCAGCTAACCCTCGCCTTACGCCGCTCTGTCTCAGCTCAGTTTAGACCTTCCGGAAGGAGCCATATAATTCAGTCTGTTTACCTCACTTCATAGGTAAAGAAATAAGATGCCTTGTGAATGGAGCTCGCTAAGATCCAACAGCCAATGTGGGACCTGATTCCATCTGTTCTACCTTGTAATTCAGGGTACTTACCCGGAACAGATTTGTGACTTCGTTTTATTAGATTTGATTAAGGGGGGGATACTTGAGTTTCTAGCTTATTCAAATTCTCAAGGAACTTAGAATATGACCAAAAAAATAGTAAGTCAGAAGAGTAACTGAAATAAGTTGTTGACTGTATTACACGGTTCCTGCCAATGTGCTGGGGAACCATGAAATTTAATCTTTCCCACATATAACACAAAGCTTGACAAACATGCAAACTTGGTTTTCTTTTTTCTCTAAAAGTAGGCAATTGTAGTGTCATGATGAGAAAAAATCGAATGACTTGCAGATGCTAGCTTACTGTGAAGTGCCCTGTAGCGGTGAAGACGTACTAGCAGAGGGAAGAGGCGCAGGGCAGTGTCTGGCCAGGACAGAAGAATGATCTGTTTGTAACACAGGGTAGCGCAGAGGCAGGAGGAGGTCTGTGGACAGACCCCGCAGCACCGCCGAGTTCAAGCACCAGGTGTACGTGACTGCGCAGGAGAGAATTACAGATACTCGGGCATGCTTGTCCTGGGGTAACAATTACGTTCTTAACAACTGTATTGGGATACCTTTAGCAAATAAAAAGTACATATTTAAATCATACAAGCTGATGTTTTGATATATGTATATTAATACATTGTGAAAACAGTACCACACTCAAGCCAAGTAACACATTCAACACTTCCACATAATTACCCTGTGTGTGTGTGTGTGTGTGTGTGTGTGTGTGTGGAGTAGTTTCAATTTCAGATGTCTTCTTAGCCCAGCCAGCATGGCTCAGGGGTTGAGTGTCAACCTATGAACCAGGAGGTCAAGGTTCGATTCCTGGGCAGGACACAGGTAGTAGGCTCACTAAATCCCCAGTGGGCCATGCAGGAGGCAGCGGATCAGTGATTCTTTCTCATCATGGATGTTTCTATCTCTCTCCCCATCTCCTCCCTTCCTCTTTGAAATCAATACATATTTTTAAAAAGATGACTTCTTAAACAAATTTGAAGGATGCAATACAATCATGCTAACTATTGTCACTGTGATGTGCACCAGGTTTCCAGAAACCATTCATCTTGGGTAATTAAAATTGTGTATCTTTTGATCAACATCTCCTCAATTCCTTCTCCCCCCTCTACCTCCTCTGGCAATGACAGTTCTCCTCCTGGCTCTTAGGATTTTGATTATTTAGATTTCACACAGGAGTAAGGTCACGCAGTGTTTACCTCTCTGTTTGGCCTATGTCTGTTAGCATAATGTCCTCCAGGTTCATCCATGTTTTTGCAAAGGTCATATTTCCTTCTTTGTAAAGGGTAACTACTATTTGTATATAGATAGAGAGGGCACATTTTCTTTATCTGCCTATCCTTTTGGACATTTAAGTTGTTTTCATATCTCGGATACTGTGAATAAGGCTGCAACGAACACAGGAGTGTGGGTATCTCTTTGAGATGCCTGTTTCACTTCCTTTGGGTGTATATCCAGAAGTGGTATTACTGGATCACATGCTAGTTCTACTTGTAAGCCTTTGAGGGAACTCCCTCCTGTTTTCCATAATGGCTCTACCAAGTTATATTTCCACAAACAGTGCACAGGAATTCCCTCTTTGATCCTTGCCAAAACATGTTGTCATGTGCCTATTGATTATTAGTCATTTGAATAACTGTGATGTCAAATCTCACTGTGATGCTGATTTGCATTTTACTGACGATTATTGGCAATATAGGTACCTTTTCCTATATCTGCTGGCCATTTGTGTATCTTCTTTTAAGAAATGTCTATGCAGATCCTTTGCTCAATTTAACTGGAATTTGTTTTTTGCTTTTTTATTGAGTTGGTTAGCTCCCTCCTTCCTAAACTGTAGACATACTACTTTATTTTCTTGTCATATTGCATTAACTAGACCTTCTCCTACCATGTTGGAAAGGGGTGCCCTGTTCCCGACATTTGTGGAAAGATCCATGTTTCTTCCATTAAGATGACACTAGGATTTTTGTACATGATTTTTGTTGAGAAAATTTATCTCTAACAGGAATATTTTGAGGCTGAGAATGTGGCAAGTTGAATTTGGGGAAACTGTGGGATAGGATTGGTTAAATAAGACATACTGATTCTGGTTTGGGACATGCTGATATTATAATGCCTGCACTATATCATGAAGTTGTGAAACATGGTATTGGGTTGTTGATTTGGAATTCCACAGGCAAACCGGGGTGAGTCTTACTAACAGTAAGAAACTGTGTTCCAGTCTTGCCTGGGGAAAACCTTGCCAGACAGAGCCTGCCTACCTGCGAGGTGAAAATTCACAGAAGCTTTAAAGCCTCCCCACGCTAGACAAGTCTACAGAGACTTCAATGACTATTTCCTCATCGCTGTGCAAACCTCTCCATGTAAGCAAGGCATGTCCCCTGAGTAATCTTTCACAATCAATAAAAAACAACCGAAATTTGTGCTTCACAGAAATGTTCACGTACTTAAGAATATTAAGGCTTTGTTGTTTTCTTGCCAGAGAAATAGGGGGTGGGAATGAGGAATCATGAAAACTGGCAATTTTCTTTGGACAGGTCCATTCCCTCTCAACCACTGTTATGTAAATAAGTGCTTGTTTCATAAATGGTGGCTTAATTGTCAAAAATAAAAAGATAGCAGGGGACAGCAGGCAAGGTGATTAGCCCATAATGTAAGCAACAAAATTAAGAGACACATTAGGGATGTTTAAAAACAGCCCATCAGCTTGAGCATTAGGAACCTTGGCTACTAACACACAAAGACACAAACAAGAAGCCATTCCACAACGCAACGGGCTAATTTGGTGAAGTGTAATCAGTTAGGGTCATCTGCTACTCCGAACACAGGTGCTTCTTTTCCCCTTGTCCCTGATGCCAACACGGAAACCGGCAGAGGGGGCTCCTGAGAACCATGACTGGGGTTTAGGGCCGAAGAGGGAAGGAGAAAGCAGAACATATGGTTGGTCTCCACCTGTGTGTGCACATGAGGGAAGAGAGGAGCGGCTATGTGCCCGGGACAACCAAGAGGAGACTCTACGAGATGGGCAACTCTGAGAAGACAACAG
Organism: Pipistrellus kuhlii; assembly: GCF_014108245.1. Taxonomy (NCBI): domain Eukaryota; kingdom Metazoa; phylum Chordata; class Mammalia; order Chiroptera; family Vespertilionidae; genus Pipistrellus; species Pipistrellus kuhlii. The sequence goes on from NW_023425449.1 coordinate 1,476,879, forward strand.
AGGCTTTGAGGACATGATACCAGATTGAAAAAAAACAAAACAAAGCAGACTTCCATCCTAATTGGGGTGAAGTTGTTATTCCTGAGTGTCAGCGAGGCCTGGATCAGAGTTCAATCTGCCCTTTCCCAGTAAATGGCGTTGGGATGGCGCTGCTCCAGCCCAAACCTGGCTCAGGCCCGGCCTCAGTTCCCAGCCATCCGGGCTGTGTTCTCGAAAACATGACACATGCGTATCTTCTTGCGAGAATTGTTTCATTTTTTAAAAATGTATAATTTGTCCTTACTTATTTTCAGCGAATGAAAACCCAGAGCATCCGCACGACATCCCTGTCACCGAGCTCGGACTTCACGTCCGGAGTGTCTGCAGAGGCCAGGAGCGTGAGGCCACGCTCTGGATCAGGAGCAGAGCAGCATTCCCGAAAGAGGAGGGTCACAGACGACGCCCTCGGAGCCCAGCGGGGGCGGCAGGGTGCAGGGCCGGAGGAGTGTGCGCCCTCCGCCCAGGCCATCACCCGTGGATCTGGACCCACTAAGCCTGACGCCAACAAAGCCCACCCATCGGTGGAAGAACAGCTGTCTGGTTACCCACCTTCACGTATTGTTAAAATGTTTAATGACATTAATTGGGGTGACAGGGGTTCCCAAAGCCATACAGGTTTGGTGTGTACAACAAACACTGCCTTGTGCACCCGCCGCCCCAGCACAGTCTCCTTCTGTCCCCATTTGCCCTGCTTAGCCTACCTGTCTCCACCTTCACCCCCTCCATCATGCTATCACCACGCTGCTGTCTGTGTCTGTGTGTTCTGTATCCATGTTTTCTGGCTACCCCTTCCCCTCTTCCTTTCCAAGCCCCCCCGCCTCCTCCTCCCCTCTGACAGCTGTCAGCCTGTCCCCGGCAGCCAGGCCATCCAGGCCTCTCTCTAAGTTAGCCATCGCTCGGGCTGGGAAGGCTCCTGGCGGGCCAGGGCCAGGCACTCCGCCCCAACCAGAGCTGGGCAGCACCAGGAAGCTCCTTTTCGAAGGAAGGCGGCTGTCTGTACAGGAAACATAACTTTTACCCCCAAACTGGGGGCATCTAGGCTGTGCTGACCGCTGTAGGCTTAGCAGAGACACCACGGAGATTTGAGAGGGCGTGTGCACTCAATAGGATAAACACTGTGATAGGTAGAACCGTGAACACAAGGCAGCCACAGGGAGTCCTATTTCTTGGGGCTGGAGCCGGGCTTAGGGATCGCCTGTAGGATTCTCCGCAGCCTCTGACCACACCTCACTGAGCAGGTAATTGCCGGAAAGGTGGGAAGGAATTAAGCACCGTGAGTAATATCCTCTGTGACGTCTCCTGGAGAAAGGTTAAGGAAATTTCATTTGCCGGGAGAAGATGAAAATAAATTAGTTCAAGTCACCATGGAAAACCAGGCAGGCAGGGACAGGCAGCGATAAGACCCACAGGAAGAAATATGAGATTTTTAGAAACAGACATTTTAATTCCTAGAATAATAAATGTGAGAACAGTTTGAAAGAGAAGGAGAATGAACGCAGAAAGCATCAAGATTTTTCAGTCTCAGTTAGGAAGGACCGGCTATCATGAAAAGCCAAGTGAGTTGTTAGGGTTTTTATTATTTATTTATTTACATAAATTAATGTTCAGAAAAACCAATAAATCAAATCAAGCCTGAATCCTAAAAAAAAATCTCTTTAACAATTTCAGAAAACAGAGGCAAGAAGAAAAAAAGGGGTTTCAAATGAAACTGCCAGAAGAACCCCCTTTCAGAACTCTGCGCCCTTGCTAGTCATTGATTCAACACCCCTTCACTGTAGTTTTTCCTGATGAATATGGGGTTCTTATCAACTTTGAATGTATTATTATATCAGCTGGTACAAACCTGATAGACTAGAATAGGTGGAAAGAAGATCCTTTGGGAATTGGGAAGAGCAAATCAGCTTAAGTGTTTTCACCTGCAGGTTCCATGGGCCTCTGGGCCCGTGAAGTCTTTGTATTATGTGGTCAAGTTTATTATTATTATTATTATTGTTATTATTATTATTGTTTGTGGTTTTTGGTGTTTGTTTTTTTTTTTACAGAGAGGAAGGGAGAGGGAAAGAGAGTTAGAAACATCGATAAGAGAGAAACATCAATCAGCTGTCTCCTGCACAACCCCCACTGGGAATGTGCCTGCAACCAAGGTACATGCCCTTGACTGGAATCAAACCTGGGACTCTTCAGTCCGCAGGCCGACACTCTATCCACTGAACCAAACCGGTTAGGGCATGTGGTCAAGTCTTAACAGCTGCCCAGCTGGGCACTCTCTGGGCAGCCCCACTTCCTGCTGAACTCTGACCCTGAGGAGCCCTCCCTTGAAAGTATGTGGCAGGTGTTTCCATTCAGTCACGTGATGGCAATAATTCCGCTCTCACCGTCTAAAGAGCTCTGTGTATGTCAGTTCTAACTCCCTTCTGCACTTAATACTTCCAAGACTCAATGTCTGAAATAGTAAGTAGTAAGGTCACCTACCTACGAACCAGGAGGTCACAGTTCTCTTCCCGGTCCGGGCATATGCCCGATTTTGTGTTCGATCCCCAGTGTGGGGCAGGCAGGTGGCAGCTAATCAATGATTCTCTTTCATCTTGGATGCTTCTATCTCTCTCCCTCCCTTCTTCCCTGAAATCAATAAAAACATATTAAAATAAATAAATAAAACGGCAGTAAGGATTCTGAGAGCTTATTTGAAAGTGATTTTAAAGGTGAGAAGTGCTAGACAACTTTGCGACATCATGTCACTGTCACAGACGTTCTCGAGGACAGAGGGGCAGCAGCGGGGGATCTTTCACGGGCAGCGATGACCGAACTGGGAAGCACAGAGCCCAGAGGGGCCCCTGTGTCCGCACTGGCCCGAGCCCGCGTAATAAACGCCACAGGTGCTCATCTGAGAAATAAAGTTCACCCGCGTTCCTGCGCTCACACGTTCCACAGGTGCCTGTGGAAACAGGATCCTGTTTTGGTTTGGAGACAGCTGCTGGGGACATGTGGAAACAGGTTAAACACGCTTACTCACGAGCAGCTTGGCATCTGTGGGGGCAGCAGCTGGCGCTGCCCGGGCCGAGTCCCCACACCGGGCGCCGGACCTGCCTGCCACGGGGACCTGAGGCGCCGGCCGCTTGGTCCTTATCGCCGGCACGCATCTCCGGGGCCGTGTTATAATTGCGGATCGTAATGACGGGACATTTATAACTCCGGTCATTAGGACGTTATTTAACGGGAACCTAGGAAAAATGTAATTGCTGTTAAATGGAGTGGACCAGATAACACTGCACACGATCCAATCTGTAATAAAAAGGGATGCTCAGTGTGGGACGGCGTGGGGCTGCGTGGGAACCGTTAGATGGAGGCGGGGCTTTTCAAATATGAAAGCCATTGCAGTACTCAGTAGTCTGAGCTGTTGGGTCATAAAAATAATGCCTGGAAACTCACAGGGGCGGCCTCACCCGCACTGCTCCGGAGGTCATTCTCTCCGCATGGATCTGCTGCCTGCGTCTGTTTCCTCGTCTATAAAACTAGCAGTCGGATTGTCCCCCCCAACTGTGACCCCCCTCTCTCCCCTCACACACACACACCTCCCCCTGTGCAGGATAGAACGCTAACTGTTCCCATGGAGACCTCGGTCCCTGTTGTAGAGTCCCCGATGGCTCCAAGGTGCCGCCCTGGGGAACCAGTGCCAAGTGTCAAGGTCATAAAATGACACAGATGCCCTTCCGGCCACGGCATGGCGCCCATGGGAGAAGGGTGGGTCCTGGCTCCCAGGCCAGCATCCTCGCTGCTCTACTGACCCGGCTCCCGGGCAGCGTAACCCGAACGCGAGGCAGTTCCCACGGCCAAGGGGAAGGAGGAGAACAGGCTTATGAAAACCTCCCCACACAGGACCATGCTCCACTGGCAGAACGAGTTCTTCAGCTCAAGGCCCGCTGGGGCAGAAAAGTGCATTCCTGACTCTCGCGTTAGAGCATCCTTTTTTACTCCAATACCCCCCCCCCCAGCTTCACCTGTGGGAGGGGACTGTGCTTGGCTCAAACCGTGTCCCTCCATGCTGACGGCGGGCACAGCTTCCTGTCTGTTTGGGCTCACAGCCCATTTGGCCTGTTTGGTTCTCATGGAAACATCTGGAGCAGCATCCCTGCTTCTTTGCAACAACTCTAGCTGGTCCACGAGGAGCGGCTCCCGGCCACACTGGCAGGTGTGATCCAGGCCACACTTTGAGCATAGCTCAGTGAGCCCCAGGCAAGCCACACGCAACCCCCAACGCAGAAAAACTCTGCAAGGCAGTGTGTGGGCATTCTCTTAAGCCATGGAGTCTGTTTTAATTGATGCGGTATTACCGCTGATACTTGATGCATAGAAGTAATTGTTAGAATAGAGCAAAACAACTGTCTTTCTCTTTCTATACGCTTGGGTTTCAAGACTAATTTTCTCAGCAATGTTTGAAGCAAGTCACTTTGGAATACCGACCTGTTCATTGGTAGACCTGTCTGTGTGGTGCCCATTCTTCTTCCCTGAGATGATGAGAATTACCACTTGCTCTAATGGGTACACAGACTTCACGGGGATTTGATCTATAGCAGAATGAACAATAGACAAGTTTCTCTGCTCACAGTGTTTTCCCTAATATACTCCTAAATTGTTAGGTACCACCATTATTGTCTCTATTAAGGAAACATCTGAGAGAAGAGACGGATGCTAATTTTTCTAATCAACCATCGGCAGTCCGCCCAGAATCGATCCTCTTTTATAGTGAAGCAGAAATTCATTTTGCAAGAGGCTGGCGTATCTTCGGTTGCCCTGGGAAAACTTAAATAGCTAAAAGCTCTGGGATGTTTCTCTCTACACATAATGAGATTATTAAGCAGCCGGGCAGTCTCTAACCCAGAGAAAAATTCCCAAATGATAAGCCCAAACTTTCTATTGCTCATTTCAAGCAAGTCCTCTCTAATCAGCCACCGAGTGGATAAATGTATAATGAACCCCAGTCAGTTATTCTGTTAGCAGGGACACAGTGATGGCCAAAATATCACTCGATCCTCAGGGCACGCACACATGTTGGAGTGAAGAAGTGCACAGAGACACACGCTTTGTTGGGAAGCTTTGGGCATAGGAGAATCAAGATCGCATGTTACAATCAAGAAGGATGGAAACTCAACCACTGAGTCATTTCCTTGTACCCGAGCCCTCCAAGGAATTTTCAGATGATGATGGTACACCAGTCAAGGTCACAGAGCTCCTCCTGCCCAGACTAAGGATTATTCTCGGTTTTGCCAGTGACCTGACCAAATCCGTGTTTTTCTCACCTAATCACAATACTGAGATTTTATCTCAGAAATAATTGCAATCCAACTTCATGAATCTTTCAGTGGCCCTTTGCAGGGTGTTTCGTGTAAATTTGTGCTTTAAACATTAAGCTTACTTTTTAGAGATCATTCCAATGTTCACAAAATAGTTCCAATATTCACAAATTATAGCTTTCCCTTTAAACCCCTGCCACGGAGAAATCCCTAAGTCTAAACAATATATATATTTTAATCCTCACCCGAGGATATTTTCCCATTGATTTTGAGGGAGAGTGGAAGAGAGAGGGAAAGTCAGAGAGAAAAGAGGGAAATATTGATGTAAGAGGAACACATCGATTGGTTGCCTCCTGCATGCACCCCAACCAGGGCCCTGGCTGGGGAGGAGCCTGCAGCTGAAGTACGTGCCCTTGGCCAGAATTGAACTCGTAACCCTTCTGTCCACAGGCCAACACTCTATCCACTGAGCCATTGTGGCTAGCTCGAAAATGGAATATTCCTTTAGGTAGTTCAGTGACTACGTATACCCCAAGGATATGACACAGTATTCTCAAATTTTCACTCTGGGGGAGAAATGTTTTGGTCTCTCCGGCGCACATTTAGCATCTGCCTATTCCCTACTGGTTTTGTGGGGAAAGGTGGGGTCTGTGTATGGGAGGATGATGCCATTTCCTGGAAGGACACTGTCTCTTTAACTCAGAGCATCTCACAGATTTGTGCGAGTAACAGCAGCCTGTGGGGTGCTGGTATAAATAGCCCATGGGCCAGGGCACTGGGTCTGCCACAGACAGGCAACAGTAGCCCCTGGTGGCCAATGTCCAAATCAGAATGAATCTGAACTTAGTTAAGGAGAGAATGTGTTTGGAAAAACTACTGCAGTCAGAAGAGGGGGATCTACTGCAGCAGTGAGAGCACTCCAAGCATGAGCCTCTGAGCACCAGGAAGCTGGAGCAGCTGGGAGGACTCAGCAAGGCTAGCCAAGAGCAGTGCAGTGGGATCTGATGGGCAGGTGGCATGACCAGCCCGTTCCGGCTGTTTGGGGAGCGGGGTTCAATGCTCCATTGTTGCTTAAGCTCTACAGTGGGAAGTTCCGGAACCTTGGGGAAGGAGAGCATCCTGTCTAAAGTTTGATCGAATCAAATGAATGGCTGGCTACCTTATCCACCTGGTCCGTATGGACAACAGCTCAGATAATCACTTATGTGATGAGAAGGAGGAAGACTACTCCTGTTTGATACCAAGAACCTCCCTTTCTTTGTTGACCCAGGCCATGCCCTTTTCTGGGCTCTTCCCTGTCCTCCCTGCCTGTGCTGTTGCCATTCCGTTTTGATCTTAGAGAGTTTCTGGTGTTTGTCTAGCGTGCACTAATCTCCCTGGATGAGACTGAAGACCACGGCCTTTCACACTGGCTTCTGGGGTCCTTCTGAGGACATGCCCACCTTCAATGGGCCTGAGTGACCAGCTCTGCTTCACAAAGTGGTGGCGTGGCCGTGGGGGCTGAGCAGGTGTTTGCTCAAGGGCATTTGCTGAGTTGAGACTCGAATTTTGAGAGCCATAGGTCCTAGATGCGATCAGCTCAGCCCTTCGAACTCCCATGCTGGGTGAGTTGATTAATCCCCAGCGACTTTGCTGAAAGGGCAGAACATACGTGTGAATCCTGATTTTCCCATTCATTATGTGTGTGGATTTGGTAAAAATAGTTGAGCTGCTGAGGAGCTAGCTTCCTCCGCAGTACAGTAGGCTTAGAGCCACTTAGAACCACCTTCACGGAAACATAGCTGTTTATTGGGGCATGGCGTGTCTCCAGAACAGCCTAGAGCAAGTGGTCCAGCCTTCCTTATTATCTCTAGATAATAAGATGAGAGACACGGAAGAGGGGCTGGCCGAGCAGTCCAAAGTCTGGGCTACTGTCCCTGCTGTGCCTCGTGCTCATGATGCAATGCCACGCTAATCAGACACCCTGAGAAATAGAAGGAAAATGAAGTCTACTTTGTTTTCTAAAACAATTTTAAGGAGAATAACTACACTGAGAGAAAAACGTTTTTCTCACTTGAAGTGTGCTTGCATAAATACCATCAATATCCTTTTGGGTTAAATGAATTAAATTCCCTATTTATTTATTTGATTTTTAAGCATATAACTCTTTTTTTAAAAAAAAAAACAGCTAGAAATTTATGCAGAAAAAAAAGTTTGCTGCTACTAGTATAGCCCCTTATGACTCTTTCAGAGAAATCATTGATTTTTTTCAATTGGATAACTGATTTTAAGCAATTAGTCAGTGCAAGTAACTAGTTAATTAGCTTTGAATCCATTGGCATGCAGTCTGCAGCCCTCCATGCAGTATTACTTTGTGCAGAAGTAACAGAAGGAGGCCAAGGGATTTGTCTTTTTAAAGAAAACGAAAAGGCAGAAAGGAGAGGTTCAGAAAATGGATTCTGAAAGCTGGTTCTTTGGAAATAATTTGTTTCACTTAGTTAAACTTTCTTCTTATTACACAGTTGAGGAAAAAATATGGGTAGCTACCTGAAAAATACTCAGAATCTTACTACTTATAACCATCATTAATGATTTCATGCATTCTGGTCTCAAAATCACATACACACATTTTCAAAATAAAAATGTAGTAACAAACACATATGTACATGAAGTGTCTACTGTGCATCAGACACAGCACTTGGGAACACACATACCGATGGCGTGTGATCTCTTGAAAAGAGGCAGAAACGATAAATATGAACCAGAATAATGACCCAAACACAAGCATAATTACAAAGAGATAGTCCCGAGAAACACTGAGCTAGAGGCGTGAACTGTGATGAGCCGGCGCTGCAGCCAGGGGGAATAAATGGCGGAGGAAGGACCCTTTACATTCTGCGCAGCTCACACCACGGCCGGCTCCCGGCTCCCGGCCTGGCCAGGTCCTGCCCTCAGCCCCGTCTTGCCAGGCACACACACACTCAGAACCGCATCCAGGGACTCAGGCCTGCTCTCTGTGATTATTCGGCTTCATCCCATGGTTGAAAACGCCCAATACAAATGGACAACAAAACAACATACTTTCCAACAACCCCTGATAAACTATGATGGCCAAGTCCATTTTGAGAGATCCAATACCCTAATCTTTCTATTTAAAATATATTTTATTGATTTTTTACCGAGAGGAAGAGAGAGGGATAGAGAGTTAGAAACATTGATGCGAGAGAGACATCGATCAGCTGCTTCTTGCATACCCCCTATTGGGGATGTGCCTGCAACCAAGGTACATGCCCTTGACCGGAATTGAACCCGGGACCCTTCAGTCCGCAGGCCGATGCTCTATCCACTGAGCCAAACCAGTTTTGGCCAACACCCTAATCTTATCACCTCTTAATTTGTAGAAAGTCATTAGTGGTGATGGGCTTTCCTTGAGTTAGGTACTTAATGTGCCTAACCGGCATCACTTGGTTGTAATCTTTTGAACTGGCCTTGAAAAGGGCCAGGTAGCTGGGTTGCGGGCAGGAGTTATGACTGCATGGAAGGAGGGATGTGGGAGATAGGACAGTGTGTGCTGCACTTCCGGGTCCATGTCCCCAATGTCTCTGCAACTTCAACAGAGAGCATGAGTCTCGGGCAGAAGCTGCTAGCTCCCTACTAACACCTCACCTGGTTGTCCTTGGCACATAGCTCCTCTTATCATCCAGGCTCCTTTGCAGGGTAGCCATGCGACTCAGCGCTCTCCCGTCACATGTGAATGGTCACAGATTGTGCCATTTTCAGGCCTGTTCCATGATAAATGAATGAATGAATGAATGAGTGAATACCACCACCAACTACTAAACTCTCTTGGTGCTGTTCCAGGCAGTTCCTGGGGGAATTCTCAGCTCCTAGGCGGCTACCTGTAGTGCTCAGGCACGGGGACCTGAGACAACACCTGGTGAGGACAGAGCGCACCTGTGGGCTCCGACCCCGGGGTGGAACCCTTCCCTGAACTGTTTTGTGAGAACCATGTTCCTTAAGCACCTGGAGCTGGACGTACTTGTTACTGCTGGCTGGCCTGTACTGACTGACAGCACCACGGCCCAGAAAGCTATGGGGACCAGCTATTAGTTGAGCACCTGGATTTCAAGAGTGATGTGGTGTCTCTCGTCACCAATGGATGGCTCCTTCCTTTGTCCCTCACATGCCGGTGGCCTTCCTCACACCACGGGTTCCCACAGCACACCTGCTGTGCCTTATTGGGAACTATCACGGAGAAAGCTGTGACTGTCGCTGGCTGCAGTTATGGGCAGAAGCCAGGCCTCGTCCAGCTGGCCTTACTAGTGAGATTCTCATTCCAAACTCCTTCCAAGGTTGAAGTGTGGGCAGCGGGCATGTTTTATGTCCCTTCAATTTCACTCCCAGTAGAAGGAGTCCCTCCCACTAAGGAAGTTGGAGGTCATGTCGTTAAGACTTATAGCTTCTGTTAAGCGAGTCAGGGTAATTTTGTTAATAAGCTGAAGGGGGATGGATACTAGACTGTCGGTCACCTTGGAGAGCATGGTGTTTCTCTCACTTGGTCTAACTGCCCAGTAACCCACCATCAACAAGTTCTTTCAATAAGTAAATTGGACGAGAAATTGAACTGAATTCTACTTAGGGTTCATTACGTAAGAATTTATGGGAAAGCCAAGCTGGTGTGGCTCAGTGGTTGAATGTCGACCCATGCACCAGGAGGTCGTGATTTGATTCTTCATCAGGGCACATGCCCAGGTTTCAGGATTCATCCCCAGTAGGGGGCATGCAGGAGGCAGCGGATCAATGATTCTCTCTCACCATCGATGTCTCTCTCTCTCTCCCTCTCCCTCTCCCTTCCTCTCTGAAATCAATAAAACCATATATATATATATATATATATATATATATATATATATATATATATATTTTTTTTTTTTTTTTTTAAAGAATATACGGGAAAGAAGGTTGAATAAGGAGTGACTTCTGCCTTGAGGAACATAGATTTTAGGAGGTGTCGTAGAACATTAAAGAGCACGTAGCTTAGATGAGTATGGGACTACATTGCGGCATCGGGTGGCAGGAGGACGCACAGGGACTCCCTCCTGCAGGAAGGAGCTAACCCCAGATTCATGCAGGGGATGGTGCTGTGGAGCGACCAGGGCTGTGACTGCAGGTGGTGGGAACAGCCAAAGCCAAAGCCAAAGCTTGGGGGAGGGAGCAGCAAAGATCTTAGGAAAAGGAAGGAATCTGATTGGCTAAGGCAAGTGGCCTGTGGAAGAGTAATGATAGGGAGGGAGCTGAGAGGGCTTGAAAAGTTCATTGTTGGAAAAAAACAAAAAAAACAACGAGGTCCATGTATTCCATCGTGAAATGTCTAAATTGTAGTTCGGGAAGTCGGAGGCGGTCGCTGCATGTGTTGAGGATGATGCCAGTATAAATTGGGGTGCAGATATCTATGGGCCTCTTTTACTCCTCAGCGGATACGCTGGTGCTGGGCACGGAAGGATTATAGAGGTTTTATAATATCTAAATGAACATTGCAGACTATAAAGAGATTTATGCATGAAACGTACGAAAAGCCTGTTCTAAAGCAAAGATTAAGCCTGTTGCTTTGAGACGGTTTGTTGCTTTTTTCCCAGAAATTACCCATCCCTCTGTAGCTCCCGGGAGCTCCCGAGCTTGGTGCCCCCGGAGGAAGCCACCCTGGGTGTGGAATGTGGATGGTGGGAGGGTTTAATTAGGTGGCAACGTTCAAGTCCTAGCTTCCACCGTACATGTTTCTGTCATAACATGGCACTCCTGGGCGTGGATGGGGAGACCAACTCCCCCTCCCCACAACCGCCTGGCAGGGCTGCCCCACCTCGGGAGAGCGAGACCACTGGTTACGGAGGGTTGAAGCCAACAGTGCACCTTCTAGCGATGGAAGGCCGAAGCTAAGCTGCGCCTCCAATTTCCGGTGATGTCTGGGCATCGGTGTTCATCAGTGCCTTCCTCCACCTTCTCCGCCCCCATTTGTCATCCCTTCCCCGGCTCTGCCACCAAAGATATTCATGAGCCGCACACGCAGGACAGTTAGGGACACCACATACAAAAGGAAGGTAATATTTCTTGTTCAGATGCACCCACGTTAAGACAGAGCCGGGAAATCACTTTTATGTGGCAGATTTAGTGCGATAGTCCCTTTTTCTAAAAAAAAAACATTTCTTCGGAAAACCAACGTCTTGTCTGTGGATGGAATCCGTTATATTTTCTATGGAAATGAAATTCACGGCTTAGGGAATCTCACTGAGTGGACAGGGAATGATGAGGAGCACATCAGGGAGTTCTCTGGGGGGGTGGGGGGAGACAGGGTGAATGGGTGGGATCAAGCTGGGGTTCAGGCTAGGGACGGCCGGGCTGGACTGGGTCTGTCACCAGTAACAGCTGGGCCAGACGGAAAGAGGGACGGGCACAGCTGAGGAGGTTGTGCTGTAAGTAGTAACACTGAGTGCCTGCTCTATCTCCAGAGTTGTGCTCCCCGTGGGTCAGGCACCTACCCCAGTTTACGGAAGGAGAGGGAGTTAGAGTGGGTTTAATCTTGGACCAAAAGCACACTGCGCAGCCCGCCTGCACAAGGCCCTGGAGGCTGTTGGGGGGAGGCCTCACTGCCTGGCTGGGAGGGCAAAGAGGGAGGTGGCCGAGGCAGGAAAGCAGCTGGAGCAGCAGGCGGGAGACTTCCCCCGGCTCCGACCCTCCCTGCCTCCGGGACCATCAGCGCAGCTCTGCTCTCCCCTCTTTGGGAGACTTCGGATGGACTTGCCAGGGCGGGAAGCCGAAAGCACAAACATGGACAGTTCAGGCTAGCCGGTGTGGCTCAGTGGCTGAGCAGAAGGTCACGGTTTGCTTCCTGGTCAGGACACAGGCCCGGGTTGCAGGCTCCATCCCCAATGTGGGGCGTGCAGGGGGCAGCCGATCCATGATTTCTCTCTCATCACGGATGCTTCTATCTCTCTCCCCCTCTCCCTTCCTATGAAGTCAATTACAGATATATCTTTTTAAAAAAACAGGAAACGTGCAGAGTGAAAATGATGTCATTTTCAATGTGAGGGATCGGCGGCTGCATGATGGCAGTCACCTTGACCAAGTCACACTGTGCCTCTGGCGCCTGGTCTGGGAGCTGATGTGACGGTCACGTGGCCTCGGGAGCTGAGGGATTTCCTTCAGGACCTCTGGCTGTCGCTTCTGATTGACACAAGCAGAGAAACAAGGCAGGTTCCTAAAGGCGCCTGCCTAACTGTGCCGCGCGGGCACGGCCAGGGGTGACCCTGAGAGGGGGCGGCTGAGAGGCTTAGGACAGACAGACAAGGGAATGGAAGCTGGGCCTCGGCGGGACGCTGCTTCCTGAGAGGCCGCCGCCCATGAGCTGTTTCTTTACAGCCGATGCCACGAGGCAAAGGAAGGGTGTGATCAATATGTTCACAACATCCTCGTGGGTTTCGATCCCTCTCCACTACACGCACCTGAACCCTATCAAGCCCACGGCACTCAGGCATGTGGGGTCACGTGTTCGGACCACAGGTTCACGCTCACAACCACAGCTGCTGGCTATCACGGTGCTGGGAGGCACTGCCCTCCACGCTGGGATTTGCATGTGGCCATGAGAGAGAGGACTGTGCCCTCTCATAGTCCCAGGCTTGAACCTGTCCAAACACCGTAGCCGCGCCCCACACCTACAGTCGTTTAACTTGTCCCTGGGTCAGTGGTCACTGGGCTGGATGATAATCTTGTAGCCAAAGAGAACCCTGCAGGCGCCTAGGTGATTATAAACCAATCACATCTCCACAAAGCCAGGATTAACTTATTCAAATACACAAGTGATTATATTCTAAGAGCAATTCGGCTAATTACATTGCATTAAAGCATTAGAAATAAATTAATTCGAAAAGCAAAGTATATACTCCAGTTTTCTCTGTAACAGCCTGCGCATAAATATTTAGTGTGCATGACATCTTTGATGGGGAGTGTTTAGCAAACATTCACTTGGGGAAAGAAATCAGCACATGATGGGATAATTGCTTGTGGGAGGCCTGGACCCAGAGCTGGAGGAAGTGAAACTTGGGAGTTATAAGACTGAGGAGATTCTCTGACCTACATGCTTCCAGACTTCACTCACGTCTGAAATCTTCATATATGTTCTCTCTATTCCCACCACATGTTCTCTTCCCTCCCTCCTACTGGAAAGCCATGGGTATGAGATAACACTCTAGACCAGTGGTTGGCAAACTCATCAGTCCACAGAGCCAAATATCAACAGCACAACGATTGAAAATTTTTGGAGAGCCACATTTTTTAAACTTAAACTTCTTCTAACGCCACTTCTTCAAAACAGACTCGCCCAGGCCGTGGTGTTTTATGGAAGAGCCACGCTCAAGTGGCTTGCAAGCTGCAGTTTGCCTACCATGGCTCTAGAATGTAAGTCAGCAGATGAGAGAGCATCCTCTCTTATCTTCCAAGGGGGACTTTGAACAAGTGCTTAGCTCGCTGCATTCCGGTTCTCTGACTGTAAGCTTCATTGGTTCACGCTCACTCACTCTGAAGTAACGGTTAGGCGTTTGCACTGAGAGGCAGCCCGGGATCGGCACAGACATGCAGGGGACGGACAGCAGCTCCTGTGTGCGTGGGGGATGTCCTCGCCAGAGGAGTGGCTTTTTAATGAAAACGTCTGACCGTCCCCAGGGGAGGGAGGCCAGGGGTGAGCAGCCCGGCTTCTCTGTAGCAGTGTCAGGGAGACACGGCTAAGCTGACTCCCGGAGGGAAAGCAGTAAACAGACATGAAGTCGGAAGGAGATGCAGGGCTGGAGAGGCAGCTTTCCAGGCAGTGGGAGAAGGAGAGCGAGGACACTATCTGTGTGCACTGAGCTCGGACTGAGTTTGGCCTGGACCAGCCCGCTGGCTGTGCGAGGGGTGTGGCGTGGGGAGGCTCCAGCAGCTGCACAGGTTTAGCAAACAGATGGCACAGAGGCCCCCAGAAAGACAGCACACCTCCACTTGGTTTCTGCCCAGGTGTATCACGACCAAGCCACATCTTTAGAACCTTAGAACCACACAGAATTATTTCATTTTTCTTTATTGAATTAATGTTCTTTCTTTGAGGAACTGGTTCCCCCACCACCTGCTTCTGAATAAAAATGGAGAAACGCCCTGGCACCTGTCTTACTGCGATTGGGGCTGCTTCAGCCAAACACCACGGACTAATGACAGTGTGTTCCCACACCAGGGAGCTAATGACAGTGTGTTCCCACAGCCCTGGAGGCTGGCGAGGCCTGAGGCTGTGGTGTCTGTGAGGGCCGCTTCCTCACAGAGGCTGTCTTCTGGCACGTGTGTGTGTGTGTGTGTGTGTGTGTGTGTGTGTGTGTGGAGTTGGGGTGGGGGCGGGGAGAGGCTAGGAAACTCCCTGTCTCTTTCATAAGAGCGCTCACTTATTCCTGAGGAGCCCCCTCCTGACCTCCTCACCAGCAGAGGCTCCACCCCAAAGACCAGGGCAGCTCATGGTGAACATGTGAATGGGGAGGGGTGGGCAGGAATAGTCAGTCTGCAGCCTTGGCCTCTGCGGGAAACAGTGGACAGACATACGGAGAGAGAGATGGATACACTGAGCCTTCACTCTGAACTCCGGTTCCCACGATAAACTCCCTCCAGGGAGGAATAGCCCAAGTGTTATTCTCTGAGAGAAAAACTTGGTGGCTTACTCTGCAACCCCCACTGAAGCCACGAGCGGACTCCACAGCCTCCTGCCTTTGCGGGTTTTAATTTTCTGGGTAAATAGCACCGGTTGGGTGGCATTTCCGGTTGCATTTATCAGATGCTAAGCCGACAGGCAAAGTCACCCAGCACCCCCTTCCGGAGTGTTTCTCCGCACGATGGACTGTGTTAGTTGTTTCAGAATTTGAAAGAAAAATTAACCTCATCCCTGACTCCAGGCATTTACTAACCATGGGGTGGTCTCTGTGTTAAGCAACAGGGGAACAAAGGAGAACATCAGTGTCCTAACCCTGGGGTGCCAAGCTCCTCACCAAGGAGTAACCCAGATTGTATTTGATGAGAATCCAGAGCAAGGGCCTAGGATGGTAACCCACGTCATTTCTCTGCATTTTGCTTCTGAACTTCGAAAATCCATGTTAAATAAATGAAGCCACCTTGTCTATTTCAAACTAAAAACATCTTTATTGTTTTAGATAACGACTTTCCTTATAAATGAAATTTATTTACTGGTGCGAATCTCATTTAAAATGAAAACATGTATATTCTAAAATGATTTTTTTTTAATTCCATGTTCTGCTTCCCAGAGAGAAGGAGTGTAAATGTTTGAGTGTGTCCTTCTAATTTTTAGTACCGTATTTTTCGGGCCAGAAGACGCACTTTTTTCCCCCCAGAAGTGGGGGGGAAAAGTCCCTGCGTCTTATGGTCCAAATATAGCCTACACATATACTTAAAAAAAAAAGTTTTTTTACTTGCTCGGCTCTGTGTGGTCTCTGTGTGCTTGCCCGGCTCTAAAATGATTCTAAATGCTGCTGTTTACTTTACAGGGTTGATTACATGTGTTTATGACTGTGATGTTGGGTTTTAATGCACATAAAATATTTTAGGACACTATTTGTTTCAGAATCTTTTTTTCTTCATTTCCCTTCTCTAAAAACTGGTGCGTCTTATGGTCTGGAGCGTCTTATGGTCCGAAAAATATGGTAGTTTGACGTAGCTCCAACTATTAACACCTGGTACATTGTTTTGTGTTCTCCGTTTTTTATTGATGTAAGTTTTCCTGTGGCCTTAGCCATTCTTTGGAAATCTCTTTGGAATGTTTCCAGTACATGACTGCCATGTAACCCAGGTGGCCATCCTTTATTCCTGGGTGTGTTCATTTTACATTAGGTTTATAAGTAAAGCAGTTGTAACGTTTATTCGTTTCTGATTATTTTCCTCAGTCATTTTCCCCTAAGTTCTCTCCCCCTTGAACGTGGGTTGGACCTTCATAACTGTCTAGACCCGTGGTCGGCAAACTGTGGCTCGGGAGCCACACGCGGCTCTTTGGCCCCTTGAGTTTTTAGCAAAAGCCAACATAGGAGTACCCTAATTAAGTTAATAACAATGTACCTACCTATATAGTATAAGTATCTGGCTCACAAAAGAAATTTTAATCGTTGTACAGTTGATATTTGGCTCTGTTGACGAATGAGTTTGCAGATCACTGCTTTGGTCATTTAAATTGGCTGCTCAAGACAGACTCCCCGTAGCTGTGGGGTGAGTGAACGGCGATGAATGCATGACTGTGGCTGCTGCTGCTCCATCGTAACTCTATTTGTTATCATCATATTTGATGGATGAAGTTGCAATCAATACGAACTCCTGCGGGAACCATATATAGATTTCTTCTGCAATGAATATGCTATAAAACAGAGGCCAGGAAGATTTATGTATGTGCCTCACTAATTCATGGGGAAAAAATCCCATTGAAGGGTGGAATGACAGAGCAACTTGTTATATAGTTAGTTTGTAAAGAGAACTGCAGACTCTCCTACTCACCTGCTTTTTAAAAATAATGTAATTCAACCGTTTAGCAGGCATGTATTGATCATGGTCTGCGGGCGGGAGCCTGTGCTCTCCGGGGCTGAAGGAACGAGGGGAAGAAGCTCAGGGGGAATTCAACGTGGCCCACGCCTCAGTGTGTGTGCCAATGTGACAGCACAGATAACGAGCAGACAGGTCAATGGCGACGTGAGAACAGCCTTAGGTTTTTGATAGTTACATAAGAAAATAAGTTCAAATCATTGACAACATCTAATCTAAATCTACAATATAATAGTTTACAATTACCTCCTACTTATCCCTCACTCCAGGCCTGATGACCGACTCACATTACCAGAGGAGACCTGTGCTTCACGCCTCTATGTGGTCAACTAGATATCCATGTCCAGCCCACCACGGACACAGATCGCTCTGCTGGGCGTGGACCCACACTCAGATTCTGGCCACCTTCACACATGGTTTCAAAATTCAGCCTCTCTTTGCTTTCTTTGCCAGACTCCAAGCTCTTCTAAATGAGGAATCATAACTAGTTCGCTCCACACCCTCAGGCACTCATCAGACTGATGGGCCAGAAGCACAGGCTGGTTAATATTGGGTGAATGAATGAGAGCAGATAGTCAGCTTCACACTCACATATCTCTCTATAGATAATCCTGCACATGCCTCTGACTTTATGTCTAGCCAAACCTCAACATGTATTAATAAACCTTAACAATGAGGGGAATAGCAATATGTCTTGGAAAAGCAAGGTACAACGATGGTAAGTTTGAACACAAAGAAGTAGTGAGAGGCAAACGTCCTAGACTCTCCACTTCACAGTTCCTCCCCCTCCGCTATCCCAGAACAGGCTGCACAAAAGGCCAATCCAGTGTCTGGGTAACCGCCGAGAGTGCCCATTGTAAAGAGTTTGTGTGAGTTTAAGGAAATACATTTTTCAATGTCAGAGTATGGATGTATTTCACTGAGACATAAAATTTCATTTCCTTGACTACATAGGAAATGTAAACATCTTTTCATTTTTTTCCTCTGATTTTTTCCAATCAAACTATAACACACACATGGAAAAGACAAAACCAAAAATTGCATAATTAAATGAGTAATTATAAAGGAAAAGCTATATAACCTCATCTAGATGGAGGAGAACATTGCCCTTAAATTACTTCACTGGCTGCTATACTACGGAGGTTTTATATTAATTCTTGAGTCATAAATGTTCTACTTTTATAATATGGTTTCAAAAACATTCCCCTTCATGTAAGTTTTCTAATTTGTTGATATAGGATTTCAATCTCATTCAATTGTCTTGATGAGGCCTGTGGCATTGGCAGTGATGATACATTAGATGGGGACTATGGAAAACTGCTTTACATTTCTCAATGGGTAGAAGAGAGAGCGGGGAGTAAATGCTTGGCCTTGGCCTTGGCTATGAAGTCAATTTGTCAATGCTTTGTTCTGGCATTTCAGAACCTTCCGGGGGAACAAAAGATGAAGTTTCCTGAATGGCCTACAGGTCTCCTCCTTCAGAGGCACGCTCTGGTCGGCCTAGAGTTTACTTGATCATTTCAGGGTTTAAAGAACAGATAGTTGGGCAATTGTAATGCATGAATCAATCTATTCCTTTCACACTCATTTCAAAGGCAGCTGTAACATTTTTTTCCTAAGACTTTTCCTCTTTGGGGGACTATATAAGTCACTCCTGAAATTTCCTTCATGGCGTGAGTGGAAGACAGATGCTCACTGAGTCCTGTTTCTCTTCTGGTGAGAATAAGTGGTCCAGCCTCGGGAATGGGAGCAGCAGGCCTTTATGCAGGCCACGCTGATGCTCGCTCTTTTTTTTCTTTTTTAAATGTATTTTATTGATTTTTTTACAGAGAGGAAGGGAGAGAGAGTTAGAAACATCGATGAGAGACAAACATCGAACAGCTGCCTCCTGCACACCCCCTACTGGAGATGTGCCCGCAACCAAGGTACATGCCCTTGACCAGAATTGAACCTGGGACCCTTCAGTCCACAGCTGATGCTCTATTCACTGAACCAAACCAGTTAGGGCTAGTGCTCACTCTTTGTTGTCTCTGTACCTTCTGATACAGTAAGCATGGCAGGCTCAGAGCTCGCCTCTACCTTCTATGAAACCACACTGCAGACTCATTGGATGGCTAGGTCAACGCCCTCAAGAATGAAAAAGCACAGGATTTTGTCTCTTTTGTCCTTCACTGGGAAAAGCATCTAAACAGCTGCAGGCACATGGTAGACACCGGAGAAATATCTTTGGAAGAATGATCCAATGGTGAATCCACTGCAGGGACCACGCCCCGGGCTGGGGACCAAGGATGCAGAGCTGGGGAGTGAGCAGGAAGCAGATTGTGGCTCCAGACTGAGACCTTATTCTCTGATCCAGACCTGATCGTCCTAAACCAGATATGAGTTTTGAACTCCTATTAGTCTCCAATGTATTTCTCACATGATTCACAATTTAAAGATAAATTGATTAATGTGTATTCTCCAATATCTACAGAAAAATCTAGGCTGGGCATGGAAGTGATATATGTGGGGTTTATGCAATCACCATCTCAGGAACAACGTCTTCCTTATATATATCAGCACCATGCTTGACATGGACACCAACATCGGGCATTTTAGTGTCCCCATCGATGAAGGTCAGCATCTATTTGGTATAAGATTTGGGAAAAGAAGTTACTAGAGCTGACTCATACTTCATCTTTTCGGAGCTTCTATATGACTTTAAAAAGTATGTATATTATTTGTGACATAAAACCTTGACTCTGAAGGGCTTCACTTTCTTTTCAAGAAATGAAATATAACACTTTATTCTCATAATTCCTGAAGCAGAATGGGCTGTCATGGCGGTAGAAATTCTCCCATCTGCAGTGTGGTTGTAAGGAAAGCTATTGGGTAAGGTCTGGCATCAGATGCTTTGGGTGTGAACTCTGAATCAGGTGCTTTGGGTGTGAACTCTGAGTGCACTGCATCTGCTGTGCATAACTGGGGACCACACACTTCACCTCTCCGAGGCTCAGTTCTCCCATCTGTGGGATGGCTGTAAGGTTGCTTACCTTCCAGGGGGAATGTGAGGGTCAAACGTAATGACATGAGTTAATGCCAGAACATAAGACAGAACCTGATGGACCCAACTCTTTGTGGGTGGGATCCTCACAGATTCTAATAAAAAAATCTGCCTCTGGTTGTCTCTCTGTTTAGAATAAGAACTAAAACTTGGAGCATTAAGAAGGAGGGAAGCAACAGGAGGAATAGGAGACATTTATATTTCACCCTTTGAGCTGGTGTGTTTCTAAGTGTTGTCCATGCATCACTGCCATCCACTAGCGCTACTCTGGCAACGCGAGAAGGTGGATAACACTTCCTTTTCTTGGTGCCTCTTAGTCACGCCCATGGGAAAGCCTACTGTGTTCGGGAAGCATCCGTGTGATGGGAACACGGACTGTGGAAGAGGTTTAGTAGGAGACAGATGGACCCTACTATGTCATACCAGGAAGGATGTGCTGTATCATACATGGGATGGACAGCATGTACTTTACAACACATGGACTGGAGAGCATGTCCTTTTTCATGTATCGAATGGAGAGTATGTTCTTTTTCATATGCCAAATGGAGTGTTAATAAAGGGACTTTTAAAGTGAGGGAGTGTAGGATTGCAAGCTTAAGATCATTCAAAATTAAGCAAAACCATGTTTAATATTTCTATGTAATCACTGTGGTGCGATGATTCAGTTAGCCTGCCAAGGTCAAAGGCACAGAGACCAAGATGGCGGGCAGAGTGCCCTGAGGCCGGCGTAGGCCCCCTTCATATCATTCTTAGTTCCGGCAGGCAGGGCCGGGCTCCCTGACACAGGCAGCCCTGCCCTGAGTCCCGCCAGGCGGCAGTTCCTCTTCTTGGCAGCGCAAATTGGAAAATTGAATTTTTCTCTGCATTCTAACCAGACTCAAAATTTACTATGTAGTTAGGCCCTTTATATAGTTATTACCATCATCATTATTTAGCTACTGAGCTTAATGTATGGCTGAGAGAGGGGTGTTCTCTGAGGGGGTGGGCTGGCTGGAGGGTCTGAGAGGGATGGTTATTGCTGGAAGCATCGGGCGGGTGATGAGGGGACTGGGGGTGGCTCGGCGGTCAGGCTGGAAGTTCACCTGGAGGGAGAGGGGCTGGGCGGGAAGCCACGGAGCAGGAGGGAGCCGGATCTGGACCTGGGGAGCAGAGGGCTCAGCCCAGCCTTTCACCTCAGTCGCTGTCTGAGTGGAATGGGGTTTCTCTCAGAGGCTTCATCAGCCGTTAGGTTACAAAGGACAGCCCCTCGCTCCTCTGAGCCCTGGCCTGATTCCAGAGCAGCGGGCCTCACAGGGCCCACCACAGGAACAGTGTCACTGGCAGGAGTTAGGCTGGAGGAATAGGTCATGTTCATTTCTACCAACAAAACCAGCTTTGTTGCCCTAATCAGTTTGGCTCAGTGGATAGAGCGTCGGCCTGTGGACTCAGGGGTCCCAGGTTCAATTCCGGTCAAGGTCATGTACCTTGGTGTGGGCACATCCCCAGTAGGAGGTGTAAAGGAGGCAGCTGATGGATGTTTCTAACTCTTTATACCTCTACCTTCCTCTCTGTAAAAAATCAATAAAAATACATTCAAACAAACAAACAAACCAAAAAGCTTTGTTTTCTCCTGCAGAGAACTTGCTGTTGGACTGGTATTTATAGGGGTCACAGCGGGAACAGAATCGCCCTAAGTGCACTGGCCGGCCTGGCTCCCTGGCGGAGCCCTGACCTGGGAACCAGGAGGTCACTGTTGGTTTCCGGGTCAGGGCACAGGCCGGGCTGTGGGCTCCATCCCCAGTAGGGGGCGTGCAGGAGGCAGCCGATCCATGATTCTTTCAAATGTTTGAAGTTTTTCTCCCTCTCCTTTCCTCTCTGAATCAATAAAAATGTTTTTAGAAATTAAAAGAACCCCCCTAGCTCTTTGCCGCATCTACTGCGAGGATGAAGACCATTCTCAGCAATCAGACTGTGGACATCCCGGAAAATGTGGACATCACCCTGAAGGGGCGCACTGTGATAGTGAAGGGCCCCAGAGGCACCCTGTGGAGGGACTTCAACCACATCAATGTGGAGCTCAGTCTCCTCGGAAAGAAAAAGAAGAGGCTCCGGGTTGACAAATGGTGGGGAAATACAATAGAAAGGAACTGGCCACAGTTCGCACCATCTGCAGTCATGTACAGGACATGATCAAGGGTGTTACACTGGGCTTCCGTTACAAGATGAGGTCTGTGTACGCTCACTTCCCCATCAACGTCGTTATTCAGGAGAATGGTTCTCTTGTTGAAATTAGAAATTTCTTGGCGAAAAATACATCCGCAGAGTTCGGATGAGGTCAGGCGTTGCTTGTTCAGTATCTCAAGCCCAGAAAGATGAGTTGATTCTTGAAGGAAATGATATTGAACTTGTATCAAATTCAGCTGCTTTGATTCAGCAAGCCACAACAGTTAAGAACAAGGATATCAGAAAATTTTTGGATGGTATCTATGTTTCTGAAAAGGGAACAGTTCAGCAGGCTGATGAATAAGATCTAAGGTGTCCAACTATAGAAATACCAAGATGCCGAATGATTTCTCACACTTGTTTGTGAAACTATAAAGATGTACAATAAAAGCCTTGTTTTGGTTTGCAAAAAAAAAAAAAAAAAAAAAGAACCCCCCTAAATGCGAGCTAGATGATGTTTGGGACTGATGCAAGTGTGTCAAGAAGTTGCTCAGTGACAGGAGGAAAGAGAGGAGAATCACAAACAAAGAGCAGGAAATGGCTGTTGTGACAAAGGACACAATAAACTAGATTTGGCCACGTGGGAAGTCTGTCTCGGAGAAAGAAGAGGAATTATAAGTCAGGGTGGAAGGACGACAAAGCAGGAACCCAGCAACCGGAAAGAAATGAATGCCTCAGGGAGCCTCCTGCTTCCGGCTCAGCTGAATGCTTCCGATTCACTAGTCCTGGGGGCAGCACCTGCTGTAGAGCCAGGCATGCCTGCTGCCCCGCTGGTGCATTGCCCGGTGCCCCTCTCCCTGGCTTGCTAACCGCAGCCCCAGCGGAGCTGGCACTGGGCACAGCCGAGCACAGGTGGCAGATCCACACTGTGTGACCGCAATGACTCTCTGGCATTCTTTGAATGGCCGGTGTCCTGAGTTTTACAGGAAGGAGGAAGGCTCACTCCTCTGGTCACTGAGAGAATTAAATGAGATAATGTATCTTATCCCAATTTTTTAAATATGATTTTTAAACTACAAATTTCTAGTGTGGTTTTTTTTTTCTTTTTAAATCTTCACCCGAGGATGTTTCTCCATTGACTTTTAAAGAGAATGGGAGAGAGAGGGAAAGACAAAGAGAGATATTTCCTCCCCCAGAAGCCCTGACCAGGGTCCTGAGAGGAACCTGCAACTGAGGTACATGCCCTTGATTGGAATTGAACCTGGGGAACTTCTGCATGTTGGCATGTTATCCACTGAGCAAGATCGGCTAGGGTTACATTTCTAGTTCTTAAAGTTAAAGGTCTTTATGAGATTAGATTAACATTAAAATTACATATGTATATATGTTTATATTAGAATAATATGAATTATGTATACAAAATTATATCTATACTAGTGCACAAGTTTGTGCACCAGTGGGGTCCAGCTGGCCAGCCTCAATTGGGGTGTGTGTGAGGGGAAGATTGGGGGTGGGGCTGGCCAGGGGGAGGGGCCATGGGCGATTGATGGGCAGGTTGAAATCCCAGTCAAACTCCCGGTGAAGGGGGCAATTTGCATATTAGCCTTTTATTATATAGGACCTCTATCTCAGCTACTTGTCTAGATTCTATTAGGTTGAATTCACATTTAGGCACCGATTGCTCTGTGAGCCATCACCCAGAGCATACGTGGAGGTAGAAATATTTAGCATTGCAACCTCCACACCGCACATCCTTGGCTCCCATAATGTCCATCAGAGTGTTTTCCTCCCGCGCATACTCAGTAAATGTTTGCCCAAAGAACACTGAGTCTGGGAGTGAATAAAATCATCACAGGGCCTGAGAGAGAGGTACTTGCTTCACATGAATATAAATATTCAACCAGCTTATCAGCTATTCTTTCTTTTTTCTCCTTAACCTAGGATCTTATTTCCCTCAGCACTTACAGCTAAAATGTGATCTGATTTTAATTAACAATTTCAAAACGACTGGAATAGACCCTTTGTGTGGTTGAAATAATACGTTTACAACGGAAAACAGTAGCCTAGAATGAAGAAAAAAAATGCGTTAATGCTTCTACACAAAACTCTCCATGATGAAACTCAATTAGCAAAATCCTTGTATGCATCTAGAAATCTGGATCTTACCGGGGGGAAATCTTGTTAACTTGGGAGTATCAATAAATACACAGAAATTGATAAAGATTCTTATTTGGTTTAGGGTTAGTCTCAAATGACCCCCAAGGCTGAGAAAAACAGAACACATTTCTATTCTTCCAATAGTATAAGAAAACATGAACAATGCGGCATATTGCTTTGTTTCAGAAATGGAATAAACGTCAGAGGGAAAAGAGACATTTGGGCTCTGCATACATAAAAGGGATGAGAATCCCCCTGAGGAAATTCTAAGTAAGCTACACAGGGTAAGATAAAAAGGAAGAAACACGTGAGGTGGCATAAGTGTCGCATTCCTGCCGTCACTAATGAAAAGGAAAGATCCCCTCAAACGCACGTCCTGAGGTCCTTGTCTGAGGAGGAACGTGGGGGCCGGAGTTAGAAGGTGACAGGAGTGTCTGTGGGCGCTCCCGGCTTGCGTGGAGAATTCAGGAAAGCGCACTCACCCTTCCAAAGGAAAAACGGGGGGAATGGAGGCGTCCGTGTGTCCCTCTGGAAAGCCAAATCTCAACTACCTCATGGCAGAAACTATGAAACCAAGGAAAACACATTCCACAAAGGAGTTTGGGAAGTTAAAAACGCATAGACCCGTGGACGGCAGTCTGCGGCTCTGGAGCCACCTGCGGCTCTTCGGCCCCTTGAGGGTGGCTCTTCCACAAAATTACCATGGCCCAGGCGAGTCTATGTTGAAGAAGTGGCATTAGAAGTTTAAGTTTAAAAAATTTGGCTCTCCAAAGAAATTTCAATCGTTGTGCTGTTGATACCTGGCTCTGTTGACTGATGAGTTTGCCAACCACTGTCCTGGACACCTACAAATATTCTCCATGCACTGCGATTGAAAAAGGGCTCTAAAAATTATCAGAATCATCGCCTGGTAAAGTTCTCCTGCCCACATCAGAATGTCTACCCTACTGACAAAAATGTCCTTCCGACCCTAAAGAAAAGTTTCAAAGGTACCTTTCCTGTTCTAAACACAAAGTTCATCATTTGCCCTTTTCAAGGGCCATTGCTTTGATCTTTTATTTTACTTTATTTATTTATTTATTTATTTAATATATTTTATTAATTTTTCACAGAGAGGAAGGGAGAGGGATAGAGAGCTAGAAACGTCAATGAGAGAGAAACATTGACCGGCTGCTTCTTACACACCCCCTACTGGGGATGTGCCCACAACCAAGGTACATGCCCTTGACTGGAATTGAACCTGGGACCTTTCAGTCCCCAGACCAACACTCTATCCACTGAGCCAAACCGGTTTCAGCATTGCTTTGATCTTAAGAAGTGCAGATATTCATCCTTTTCCTTAGTTTTTAAATCCTCTCTCGATGGTATTTTCCCATCAATGTTTAGAGAAAGTGGAAGAGAGAGGGAAAGACAGAGAAATATCCATGTGAGAGAAACACATCGATTGGTTGCTTCCTGCATGGGACCTGACCATCGGCCCGGACCAGGGAGGAGCCTGCAACCGAGGTATGTGCCCTTGATCAGAATCAAATCCAGGAACCTTTCGTCCATAGGCTGACGCTCTATCCACTGAGCCGCACCATCTAGGGCCATCCTTTTTCTTAAATAGGTAATGCATTCAGCCAACACTTCCCTCTAATTATGTCTTTTGGGAACCTAAGCAGGCACAGCCCATTGCCCAGAATGGCTGATAAAGGGCTCTTTCCTTTTTCCATTTAGGACGTCACTGTCCGTCACGCTCACTCCCCACACAGAATACTGAGGGTGATTTTTATGTAAGTAGTTCAAATTAAAAAAAGTAATAAGGGGGATTAAATATAGCATTGGGGAGGCATAGCTGTTTGTGTGTGTTTTTAAATATATATTTTATTGACTTTTTATAGAGAGGAAGGGAGAGAGATAGTTAGAAACATTGATGAGAGAGAATCATGGATCAGCTGCCTCTTGTACACCCTCCACTGGGGATGTGCCAGTAACCAAGGTACATGCCCTTGACCAGAATCGAACCCGGGACCTTTCAGTCCGCAGGCCTGAAATATGGCCCAGATCATCACAAGCTTGGAAGCAGTCCCTCTGAGGTTCCCTAAGGCAGCCGTCCCTAAAGAATATTCCCTGGAGACAGCAGGCAGGATCCCAAGTCACCCCACACTCCATGCCGGGCCTTCCTGTAAGCGAGCGGGGCTAGGGAGGGGCTGGTGTTCAGGCGCAGTAGCGTTTGTCAGGAGGAGAGCATGTGGGTGTGGAATCCGCAGCCCAGAAGGTAAACATCCCCCTTTTTTCAATGACGCTCAGAGCTCTTCTCTGTGAGCACTATTCCTCAGGCTCAGGGGACAATGGGAACAAGCCATCCTCTGCCTGACCCCGAATCCCAGTTGCCATAACAACTGGAGGCAGTTCTATAAATGAAGATGTGTTTATGCACAATTTTGCAGAGAGAGAGAGAGAGAGAGAGAGAGAGAGAGAGAGACCCAAATCTATAGTTTCCTTCAGTGCAGCATCCGTGACGGTAAATTCTCTAGAGCAGTGTTTCCCAAACTTCCCTAGTGCTCTAAGACAGAGTTAAGTATACAATTTTACCTCTATGTTCCCAAAATTCTAGTGTAGCACTTCTTAGTTGGGATTCAGGAATCTGTAGTTTAACAACTCCACCAGGTGATTCTCATGAGAGAAGCTTGGGAAACACTGCTCTAAAGTAGGGGTGTCGAACTCAATCAGAGAAGGGGCCAAAATCTAAAATCCAACCTAAATCGCGGGCCGAATGGTTTACTGAACAGTCATAAACTGTCATTGTGATGAAAACGCAGCGGAGTGCAGTGATGACAGCGCGGTGCGGGCCACATTGCAAGGCCTGGCGGGACGGATTTGGCCCGCGGGCCTTGTGTTTGACACATGTGCTCTAAAGAGTTCTTCCCTGAGCCCACAGGTGAGCACACTTGTTCGGAAGTGTGTTGCCTCTCCAGGCACCTCGCTCTGAGGTGGTTTTCCACTGTTCTCAGGATCAGGGGAGGCTGATACAGTCTCTGGACAAGCGGTGGAGACATCGCTACCTGGAAGGAGCTGGCTAACAGCCTCAATCCACCCCCTCACTGGCTGGCCAAACATCACAGCATAGGCAGCATGGAAGCCAAGGAGAGGGGAGGGAGGGAGGAGAGGAGGGAGAGAGGGGAAAAGGAAAGGAGGGAGAAAGAGAGAAAACTGTAAAATCCCATGGGAATCAAGACTGCTAGGACCAGGGGCAGGGGGAGAGCTCAGGACCCAAGAGGCAATGTCACCTGGGGGTCCCTTCTGATAAACGAGACTGAGCGAGCTCTTAGGAGGGCCCTTTGCTCATCCACCTGAAACCCATGAGGGCAGCCTGGTGGAGGCAGCCAGGACAATGATTAAGCGAGATCAGACGTGCCTTGTAACCAGGTTATCAGACGCGTCTTCTCCCGGTGGAGACAGGTTCTGACAGCTGGCATCATAGCCACCCTCAGTTCTCACAGCAAACACCATACTCTCCTCTCAGAACAAGGTGTGTGTGTTTTAAGCAGATCACCAGTACATTATTGCAGGAAAGGAACCAAAAGCTTCTATGCAGTCACTGGGGAATGATATGTAATCAGACGTCGGTTGGATGGGACATGTGGGCATGTGGGCATGTCAGGGGCATCCTAGTGAGGATCTTAAAGGGGCACAGGCGCTCCTGTGGAAGTGAGGGACCTAACCGTGGTCTTGAGGAGCAGGAAATATGGCACACTGATTCCATGAGAATGACTATGGACACATGTAAATGCTAAAAATATCACAGCTACAAATAGGCATGGCAACAACACAACACACACACAAACACTGGGCTGAATTCAACAGAAAAGGATGCTAGGCGCCAGGAATTAACGAAATGATAATAAACAAGTGACAGTATCCCGGCGACCCAGGGAGGTCTGAAGGGAAGACCGGTGCCCTGGGGCCCGGACTCCGGGATGTAACACCTGCAGGAGGAGGGTCCCAGCTTCCGGACAGAACGGTGCCAACAAAAACGCCGTCACAGCATCCGCCCCGAGCACAAATAACGGTTTAAACACACCTGGCGCTTCTACGCACGTGTGATCATCCAGAAGTGAGGGCTCCTCCTCGCCCTGGCAAGCCTGAGGAGCCCGGACACAGCAGGCAGGGCGGTCCTTTGAAAGGATCCATCCACCACGCAAGGCCCAGAGGACCCTGGCGGATGCAGTCCCTGTGCTGAAGCCGGGACCTAATTATAACTGCCAGCGGTTCTAACGCACAAAGTCCCCAAGATGCTAACGAGGCAGAAATCCAACAAAACAGAGAATTAGCTTGTGAGGGTTTGAAGTCACACACGGCACAAACAGATATTGCAGCTCATAAATGAACATGTTTGAAATAATTAGAAAGGAATAGAGAATATACAGCAGGACTGGAACTCTATGAAAAAACTCTATTAAAAAACAAAAACAAATTAAATATTTTTTGAGAGGAGTAATAAATCAGGTTTCACGTTATTTTTATAACCCTTACCCCGAGGAGATGTTTGTTAATTTCAGAGAGACATGAAGGGAGAGAGAGAGAAAGAGAGAGAGAGAGAGAGAGAGAGAGAGAGAGAGAGAGAGAGAGAGAGAGAAATGTGAGAAAGAAATATCGATTGGTTTTCTCCAGTATGCAACCCAATCTAGGAATGTGCCCTGACCAGGAATTGAACCCACCACCTTTTGGTGTACAGGACAACTCTCCAACCAACTGAGCCACCTGCCAGGGAAGACATTCTCTTGTATGTTAAAGGTTGTCATTTCAAAAGAGTGTAGACTAGCCCAGCAGAGCTCACAGGGCATGCGTGAGGGTCAGTTCAGAATAACAAACCTGGAGATGCTCACTGAGTGTGCCACCCTTGCACCTGTGAGCTCCTTGAAGCTGAAGGGGTCTCATCAGCATCAGGTGGCCATCTGCTGAGGACTGGAGAGGAGCCACAGAGAAAGGAATGCAGGTGGAGAATGCTGTGACAAGAACGACCATCGCCATCCAGGGGAGGCCATGGATCAAAGTCAAATGGAAAAGGCAGCTTGGAATAAAAAGTTAGCTCCGGGCACTATGTCATCTTAAGGGAGCCATTTAGCTCAATTCAAAATCCTTGTCTTTAATAGTGGGATAATAACTTCTAAGTCATAAGAATGAAGAAAGGATTAAGGTAAGCAAGTCAAGTTGTTAATACATTTCCTGACACATATATAAACTCCAACCCATCACTGCTCTAAAACACAAAGTCTACTTTAAAAGAGAGAGAGTTTCTTACCATATTTTGTCCAAATGTAAGAGAACACCAGCAGATTACGGGAACACAAGACACAAGATATGTGTCGTCACATCATAGCCAGAGCTGGGGTTCTCTCAGGTCAGCCTTTCTAAGCAGGAGGACATGACAGAGGAGAGAGAGGGCCAACACTTCAGGCAGAGACGGTCTGTGTATAAAGGACTGTAAAGCAGGTAACAATGGGGGGCTGGCTATGTGAGAAGCAGTGAGAAGAAGCATTCGGTAAGACTGGAAACCAGGCTGGTGTCAGACCCAGCCAGGCCTTGATTGACATTCTGGGCGTTAGATTCCTGAGCAGCTGACTGAGGTGATGAAAAGTGCTAAAGCTGATCACCGCCCCGCAGTGAGGAGGAAGGATTAATGGAGGAAGTGGAGAACATGTTCCCGACAAGGAAGCGGGCTCGCAGACTAGGATGACAGGATTGGGACTGAGACACGCCACGAAGGCAGCTTCCATGTGACTGGGAGATCAATTGGGGATGATCCGTTAATTGGATATTAATTGGGGATGACCAGAAGGCAGAGGAGGCGCAGAAAGCAAACACCTGAACTGCAAGAGTTTAATGCAATCAGCTATGTGGATGGTTTTGCCATTTGCTTAAATATAAAGCAACACCCCTGACTGGTTTGGCTCAGTGGATAGACATTGGCCTGCAGACTCAGGGGTCCCAGGTTCGATCCCAGTCAAGGGCATGTACCTTGGTTCCAGGACCATCCCCATTGGGGGTTGTGCAGGAGGCAGCTAATCGATGCTTCTAACTCTCTACCCCTCTCCCTTCCTCTCTATAAAAAAAAATTAATAAAATATATTTAAAAAACTGAATCCTTTTGGGCAATTTAAACTTATTTACCTATCTACCCACCTGTCTACTGTCTTCATAACACATACCCGTGTTTCTGTCAGTTTACGTCCCACGTGCAGCCTCACAGACAGCGGTTACAATGAAATGGAAAGGAAGGCTGACTCGACTCTGGGCCTCAGGCCCCTCGTTAGTAAGTAAGCGGAAGTGAGCACAGGATGGTGTTCCTCAAAGTAAGATCTTCTCAGCTAAAACACACCTACATTGCCTAACAGACAGCATAATAGAGGATAATGCAGATGGATGTATTTAAAAAATAGTGCTCTCATTGCTGTGTCCACTGTTTTGATGCCAGTTCCAATCGGGAAGCTTTTAACATAGAAGCATCCCTGACTCCATCCAGCAAACCCTTCGTGCGTGTGAGCTTCAGGGCCCATCCCAGCACCGAGTCTTACACAAGCTTCCCAGGCCGTTTCGATGTGCAGCCTCCAGTAAGACCCCGCTAATCCACACTGAGTATTGGGGGAGGGGGGGCAGGGAAGGGTCTTGAATGAATGGCACCCATT
Source organism: Pipistrellus kuhlii (assembly GCF_014108245.1). Taxonomy (NCBI): domain Eukaryota; kingdom Metazoa; phylum Chordata; class Mammalia; order Chiroptera; family Vespertilionidae; genus Pipistrellus; species Pipistrellus kuhlii. The sequence continues at coordinate 1,507,802 of NW_023425449.1, forward strand.
CACTCCAGGAATCGCTTACAGAACAAAGGCTTTCACGAGGCAAACTTGTATTTTTTAAACTTCTTCGTCAAGACCTGGATTTTTATGTGGAGGAATTGTGTTTGAAACGTCCTTGGTGATCTCTTTTCAGTGGCAGCGTGTCCTTGAAAAAGGCTTTGTCTGATGCTGTTTTGTTACACCGTCCGCACGGCGCTGGAGGAGCTTCCTTTTGTCGCCATCGCTGAGCCAGTGGCCCCGCGGGCACACACCGTCTCCCCGCACCTCCCAGACCCCGCTGGCAGTGGTGAGGGAGGACGCACGGTCCACGGAATGTAAATATGTTTAAGTTGCCCAAAAAGATTCAGTTTATAGAAAATTGTTAACAACTTGCCTGAACCACACACTATGGCAGGCAAAGGGAATACAAACACAAAAACACGTTTTTTCATCACCAAAAGTTTCACCGAAAAAACAAGGTCAGGAACTGTGATCAAGACTTGTCACGTGGAATAATGCACCAGACAGGGGATATGACAATTCCGGGTCAGGGCACACGCCTGGGTGGTGGGCTCAATCCCCAGTGTGGGGAGTGCAGGAGGCAGCCGATCCATGATTCTCTCTCATCACTGACGTTTATCCCTCTTCCTCTCCCTTCCTCTCTGAAAGCAATAAAAATTATCTTTTAAAAAAGAACAGCAGCCATTGGAGGAACTCTGGGGGTGCAGAATCGGACTATTTTAGCTGCTATTGCCCTGATGTTTTCTGCTCCTTCATATTCTCTCTCCTCTTGGGCTTGGGCTGGGAAACTAAAGGCTGAATTAACGAGTTGGCAAAAATAAAAACAACAACAACAACAACAAAATGAGTTTCCTCAGCTTGACACATTGCATTGCGGGAAGAAGAATGGTCACATTTATCAAATTGTCTCATCGGGGTGATTTGGTTCCCCGGGCTGGCTGGCTGGCAGGAGCCCACCGGCAGCTGCATGGCGTTCCCCCCGGTGCTCAGCATGGGGAGCCCTGACAGGGAAGAGACACAGCGATGCGGAGAGGGAAGCTGGAGGGGAGGAGCCGGCTTGGCAGAAGCCATTACAGGACAACCCGCCATTTCCATGCTTCCCAGCCAAATGGTTTAAAAACAGAATAAAATCCAAAAGCAAAGCTTTCCTGTTTAACAGGGGGGCCTGTGTGTATGTCTGGGCTGTGACTAGCTTGAGGGGGGCAGGGGGAAGTCGCAGTTCTTCAAAACTCAATCAAGATACCAAGATGCTTTTTCTATATTTTTTTTTTTTTAACCAGAACATATTCTGTTAGAATATAAGCTCCAAGGGACCAGACTCACGCTTGTTTTGTTCCTGCTACATGTTTAGCAGGTGGGACCACTAATTTATATATATAAAAGCCTATGCAACCATTACAACCTGTCAACTGTTATGATGGGGTCAACTGGTCGCTATGATGCACATTGGCCACCAGGGGGCAGACACTCGATGCAGGAGTTGCCTCCTAGTGGTCAGTGCGCTCCCACAGTCCCTCCCCCTGGCCGGCGCTGATCAGCCCAACTGGGACTGGGTAAGACGGGCCCCCATCAGCCCTGATCACTGCCAGGTTGAGGGACCCCACCCATGCACGAATTTGTGCACCGGGCCTCTGGTATATCATATAAATAAATGAGGCACGTCATTTTCTCCCCGAACAAGCATGCACTACAGAGGGGCCGTTTGTTACTCCGAGGCTGTAACTCCAATGACTGAGCTTTACAAGGAAGGTGGCAGCATCTGTGCAGTAACGCAGAGGAGGGCCAGCTGGGTCCGGCTTCATGATGACAGTAAAGGAAGACGCCACGGAGGTGGCGATGTGGCCACAGAGCCTTTTAAACGCGCATGGCGCTGGCCTGGTAAACACACGTGCACTAGGAGATTCTAAAAGGATAATCCGCAATTAGGGGAAGTTGGTAACGTAGCCACGATTTTTATGGTTTGTGTATGTGGTGTTTTTAATTTTAGAACCAGCACAAACTTAAACCAGCAGTGCCCGAGCCGCACGGAGCAAGGGCGTCAGAAGAGGGAGAGGACAGATGGGGAGAGGCTAATGCATCTGGAAGACAATCGCCTGGAGTGAAGTCCATCGGACATCCAAGCGGAGAAGGGAGAGCGCCTGGGGGTGACACACACGGGAGCGTGGCTGAGGGCCCGGGGGAGCGGGCTGGGAGCTGCCCGCAGGAGGCTGGGAGCGACGGTGCTGGGTCCAGCCCGACAGAGATACGGGGGTTCTGGGTCCCCGCGGAAAGCTGGCTCAGAGCAGGACCCGCCCCGGCGCTGGCCCAGCCGCCAGGCAGCTGACGGACACGGGCTTTGGCCTGGAGATTGCTTTCTCCTGTTAGAGAGGGGTGGAGAGTCACTTTCCTTAGAAAAAGGAGAGAAATAAATACAGCTGGAGGATAATTACGTTTCTGCCGCAGCATGTGGAGGAGATTAGGCTATTTTGCTGAGGCAGTGACTTCAAGTGCAAGCATTTCTGTTGCCTAGAAAAACAGAAGACGTGTCTCCTAATCTTGAGCTCTGGTCACCCCAAATCAAAATGACACCCCCCCCCCATTTATATCGAGGCTTTAGAGCTCTTAACCCCACCGCCAAGGCTTCGTATCTGCGCGCAGGGGCGGCGGGGAGGGCGCTCGTCAGCATCCCGCGCCCTCCGCGGACCTCCCAGCACAGAGAACATGTGGGTCCTCCCTGTCACTCACTCCCAGTTCACCCAGGGTCCCTGAGACACAGGCACGGCAGATGTTTAGGACGAGGCAGCTAACAAGGGGGCCAGGGCCTCGGTCTTCAGGGCTCCTATCCCCCAAAAGGCATTCATCGCTTCACACGTGAGCTGAAGCGGAAGATGAGCTTTGGTGGTGGTGGTGGTGAGGGACAGAGAGGCAGGCACAGCAGGAGTCGGAGTGAGTGCTCAGCCTGGGGATGACTCGGATGGAGAAGACCTCTGGGAGGTGGTGGTTCAGGGGAGACCTGGGGAACGGGCAGGAAGAGGACATGGGAATGCCTGGGAGAAAAGGGGAAGAAGAAAAACAGGAGTAAAGAACCAAAGCAGAAAAGCCCCCTTGGCTGAAGCCAGTTTGGCTCAGTGGGTAGAGCGTCTGTCTGTGGACTAAAAGGTCCCAGGTTCGATTCTGGTCAAGGCATGTACCTTGGTTGCGGGCACCTCCCCGATAGGGGGTGTGCAAGAGGCAGCTGGTCGATGTTTCTCTCTCATCGACGTTTCTAGCTCTCTATCTCTCCCTTCCTCCTCTCTGTAAAATATCATTAAAATATATTTAAAAAAAAAAAAAAGAAAAGAAAAGCCCCCTTGATGCACCAGGAAGCAGCAGGCCGGAGGCTCAGTGCAGGGAGGAGGTGGGGCAGCGGAATCAGAGAGAGAGACACACATGAATTGATTACCTCCCATACACACCCCAACTGGTGATCAAACCTGCAACCTGGGGATGTGCCCTGATCAGGAATCACACCCACAACCCCTTAGTGCACCGGACGATGCTCCAACCAACTGAGCCACCGGCCAGGGCAAGTCTTGTGGTTTGGACCTTGGAGATAAAGGTAGGGGATAGAGACAATATTATTCCTTTAACATACGGAGGTATTGCGAGCATGGCCATGGCGAGCCATCTTCTTGAAAGGACAGGACCCGAGGCAGACTGGGGAGACCAGGTGTGTGGAGGAGGGGAGAGAGGCGGTGTTGAGACGTGGCACTACCTCAAAGGGGTTCTCAAGGACACTCTGACCCAGGAATTTGTAACTCTGATGGCCTGGTTTGTAACTGGAAAGGTTGCCAGGCTGCTGGCGCAGAGTGTGGGCGATGGCAGACCCCAGACAGGACCCCAGAGAGGCGCCTCACAGGGGCTGTGCTTGGCACTGAGAGAGAAGAAGGAGTGGCTGTGGCCGATGGAGGAGGGAGAACACCATGGGCGCTTGGTGAGTCCAGAGGGGTGGGGCTAAATGGAGCGGGGGTGGGGTGGGGCAGGAAGGAGTTGTCTTGGGTGAACTGTCCCATGGGAGGGCGGAGAAGATGGGACTTCAGGAATACAAGTGCCGCGCTGGCCTCTGGTACCCGCTTTCCAGGACAGTGTGATCTCTGCACACCCAAATTCACCATAAATCCCACAGACATAGAATGTGCGGCACACAGTGCACCGTGACAAAATGCACCACAATAGTCCACATATTTACGTGCGCCATCCATGTGTGTGTGCCTCTGTGTGTGTGTGTGTGTGTGTGTGTCTGTGTGTGTGGTGTGTGTGTGTCTGCTTTCTGAAGAAAGGGTAAGTTCTTACAACATGAGGAGTGTTACTGAGCTCACCTGATGCTGTTCTCTGGCCCTTATGGTCTCAGATTCTTCCCTGTGGGACTCTCCCTGTCCTCCTGACTCAGCTGTTGTTTCCAGCTCTTTCACACCTGCTGAGGGGACCTCCTTCACATGATACACAGCTGGGAGGGGAGATAATTTTCCAGAACCATTCCAGAGCCATGCCATTGGTACAGTATCTCGCAAATGGCACAGACTATGGCCGGTTGACTTCTGACTGGCTCTCCCTTGAACTTCCAAACTTGGGCATTTGTCGATGCTGGGGGAATGTGATATTTTCTAAACCAGTTTATTCCTTCTATCAGTCAAGTAAATCTGATTCTCTACGAAGGCAAATGCTGGAGACTAAATTGGAACGATCTCCTATTGCTAACTTTAAATATAGGAGTAAATGGCTCTCAAGGTCAACAGGAAGGTTATCTTTGTCCCATGGGCTCTGTGGGCTTCTTGATCTAATTCTCCCCGAAGCGCATCCCTGTGCCCTCTGCTGCCCCAGAGCCTATGGGTCCCGCGGGAGAGAATCAGCCTCCAGGAGAGCTGAGTGACCCAAGCTGCCTCTCCCCAGCCGCGCGGAAGGCTCCCCTGGGCTGGTGCCAGTGAGGTCTCAGGGCTGAGAGGCAGCCCAGCTCGGAGAGTATCTGACAGAACCTGCCCGTTTCACACATGGGGCTGGGAGACCCCGAGATGTGAACAAACATCCCGGAGGCAAGGCTGGCGGGTCTATAGAGCAGGAGCTGGACCCCAGGAGTCTGCCTCTGTTCGGGCAGACTTTTTCTTACCACACACAGTCCTCCCCAGACCACAGCGGAGAACAGACGAGGGCTGTCAGATGGGAGGGGTTGGGGGCTGGATGGAAAAGGGTGATGGAATCAAGAAGTACACATTGAGAGTTACAGGACAGTCACAAGGATTATTCCCTAGGGAATAATAATCAGTGATACTGTGATCACATGTATGGTGCCAGGTGAGGACCAGACTACCAGGGGGGTCCTCCGTAAAGGATATATATGTCTACGCACTCCACTGTACACCTGAGGCTAAACATGCGGGAAGACTGAATGTCCCCTGGAATGGACAAACAATACAGAAGGGAAAACAGAAAGATCGTAAGACACTGCAAGTGGCTAACTTAGTGCTTCCAAACTCCAAATGCCACGGCATTTTAGCAGAAGGGAATTCAGAGAGGAGAAATATCTATAAGAATATTACCATAAAGTGGGACTCTCATAAGGACCAAAACCCTGATACTAATAACCAATAGTACAAACCGGGACTCTAACAAAGAGGGCTGCTTGAAGGGTAAGATTCTGAGACGCCCTGAGTGATCAGCGGGCAACCCTCACTCTCAGGCACAGCATTTCCAAGTTCATGGTCACTGCACCCTCCTGTAGCCAGGCAGAGGAGCAGAGAACAGTGGCTTCAGTTGTAACACTTGACGTTAGTTAGTTACCCTTGGCAACCAGGTGGTCCTCACAGATTTACCCAATTTACAGAACAAACAAAACAAAACAAAAAAACAATAACAAAAAATTAAGGCTCAGAGAAATGAACACATCTTGGGGGGTTGAACACACTTCTTTACTATGCAGAGAAAACAGGCTCGCATACAGAGTTTATGAAATTGAGTAGCGTGTTCATTCTGCTATGAGAAGACAATCCTAAATATTAAGGAATGTGGCACAGCATGTATTGGTGAATACGGATGATTGTTACAGTAAGATTTATATCAGGCAAATGCATAGGTCTTCAGTCCATAGTTTTGAGTTTTTCAAAATGCAAACCTAGATGACCTAACCCAGTAGTCTGCAGACAGAGCCAAGTATCACAGGACAACGGTTGAAATTTCTTTGGAGAGCCACATTTTTAAAACTTAAACTTCTTCTAATGCCACTTCTTCAAAATAGACTCGCCCAGGCCGTGGTGTTTTGTGGAAGAGCCACACTCAAGGGACCAAAGAGCTGCATGTGGCTCGTGAGCCCTGGTTTGCCGACCACTGAACTAACCCTCAATGAGACAACAGAATAAACTGGTCACTTCAGAACGTCTTTTCTGACTCTTCCAAGTCAAATCTCAGCCCCGCCTGACCACATAGGATTTATCCGCCTGCTGCGGGTGTGGCTGGTTACGTGGGTTGGTTTTTTGAAGGTTAAGCCATGCCAGGAGGAGCCCCATTCAGTCCTGGTGTATCATTCTTTCTCACATATCGCTGAATTTGATTTAAGAATATGTTGCCGAGGGCATTTGAATTAAAAAGATATTGGCCTGTAATTTTATTTCCTTGAAATGCATTGCTTGTCTTTGGTATTATGAATATTTGAATATGTTGTCTCATAGAATGAGTTGGGAGATCTTTCCTCACCCTCAGTTTTCTGAGGGAAATTTATATTATTTTTCTCATCATTCTACTTCATCTGGTTTCTATTCTTTTAGCTTCCTCTCTGGTTCCTTATATGTAAAACGTATCTGTTGTAAAATGCAAATAGTGAGATTTACATTTTTTCCAGTCCAATGGTCTCTGCTTTTCAGCTGGAAAGTTTAGTTTGTTTGCATGTATGCACTGATATAGTTGATTTTAAGTTCATCACGTTATTTGTTGTCAGTTTGTGTACTGTTTTTCCCCCTCTCTTGTCTTAGGTTGGGTAAATCAAGTATTAATTCATTTGTTTATTTTTTTCTTTTATCTCCCCTTCTGATTTTTTTTGAATACTGATTTTATAGTTTTACTTAACGGACATTAGATGGATTACAATAGGCATACTTAGCTTATTATCAATTACCAGGAATAATATGCCACTTTGTATGTAATATAAGAGCTTTACTAAGGTACATATCCATTTATATACCTCAGTCTGTTTGCTATTGATTTAATACACTTATTTTTACATATCCAATAAATATTATAATGCCTTGTGATGCTTTAAAGAATCAATCATTTCTGAAAGAAACTGAGAAAGAGGAAATATGCTGTAACTTCGTACATATTTTCCATTCCCAGCTCTTCATTCCATTTTGTAAACCCAAGTGCCTAGTTGGTATCAATTCCTTTTACCAGAAAAAAAAAAAAATACTCTGTTGGGCTCTAAAATACTGAAAATAAGAAGGAGAAAAAAAAATCCTTCTGCATCTCTACAGTTTGGCCTCGAGGCGTACTAAAACCCTAAAGATGAAAATAACTAAAAGTTTACTCATAAAAACCAACTAAATCATTTTCAGCAATTTTCCCCAGGTGTTTACTGAGCCTGGTACCATTTACTATCAACAACATAATCAAAACTTGGCTCCTCACTAGAAATACAGAGACTATGACAACCTGCTTCTAAAAACAAGGATTTTATTAAGAAATACATTCATTTATTGTTAAGACTGTGCTTAAACTTTGATCTTACAAAAATGGTTACTAACTTCTTATCCTCAGTGTGCTTTTCCTCGATGGTCATAGTAAACGTGCCCTTTATTGTTAGCCTCGCTTTTCAATGGAAGGAACCGAGGGTCAAAGAATTCAAGTGACTCACTCCGAGTCTCATACCGGCAAAGGTCATGCCGCCAATCTGAACACAGGAATTGACTCCAAGTCAATTCATTTTACTGTGTCCACAAAACACTAGCGAGAAGCTTCCGCTATAGAAAGTTTTCTGAGGAAACCTTTTATAACTCACCTGTGACTCAGCGTGCTAATGACTGGGAGTTAAAAGACCAGGATGTAAGTGCCGCAGGCAAGCCATTTCCTTTTCTGAATCAGAGCTGCCTTAGAATTCCTGAGAACATCAAGGGGCTGAAATAGAGTGGTGCTCCGGAGGTTGTTTTTTTATGAATATAACTATAAATAAATGTAACCTTTCCACTGTTAATAAGTATAAGGATTCAAATATATTAGAAGTGAAAGATGTGCTTGAATTATTATTTCTAAACAATAATTTTGAAAACAACCTTATTGGAAGTAGAGTCTAATAAGTTATTAAGGGTGAGGGGTCTTTTGTGACCTAGTTTAATGCCAACAATTTAATTACTATATCAGCTATTTTTGTTCCAATAAATGTCACTGGTCTCTTAGAGTAAGTCACTCATTTATAGTGATGTTTGCTACATGGGGTAATTTGTTCATATCCTGCCCAAGGGTTCCATAAAATGCAGAGAGATTCCACAGCTTCTGAAATATGATTAGTTTTATTTTTTATTTTTATTTAAGCCAAGAGACTTCAGTCAAAAGATAAAATTTAAGACATTAAAAGTCAGAAGCAAGCTAACTCTGGAGCGGAATGATGTGGTACTTAAGAGAATGGTACATGAAGTCATTGAAAAATTCATTGGGATTCTTGATTCCAGCACATGATGTACGACCCTGGGCATCTCAGCTGACACTCTGGCCGCTCTTGCTCTGCGCCATCACAGGATCGTTCCTGTCAGAGTCCTGCTGCCGGAATCCAGTGCGCCAAGGCATCTACTGCATCACCAACCACCCAGTCCTCATCAGAATGTCTTACAATAAATTACTGGTAACAGTTCGAGGTGGCTTATTTACATTCACCTGCTTTGATGGAGCTTGAATGAAACTCCAGCCTCTGCTACCCAGGTGATTCATGGATGTAACAACCGAGGAGGCACAGAGACCCACCTGGCCTGCCTGGTGGATTATGTAAGACCTTCAACTGCTTACCGTTCTTTTTCTTATACCACGAAGTCTACTCAAAGAACACTACTTGCTTTCCTTCGCTCCTGCATTTCTCCGGCAGCATGCGTTGCAAAGCTGGTTTTTGCAGATCCCCATGTACTTCTTGGCTGAGTAAGTTCTAATAAGCTTTCAGATTCAGGTCAAGCATCTTGCTCTCCCAGAATGCTTCACTGGCCTCATTTCTGCATGGGGTACAGCCCCTCATCACTACTCCAACAGCCCGGCTGTTCTTAGCAGAGGATGTCAGGATGTGGGGCTGATCTACCTCCAGCACCAATGACTCAATGTGAGGCCACAGGCTGCACCCTTGACCTCTGCACCCTCCATTTCTTCCCCTATCCACGTTTTTTTTTTTTTTTTTTTTTAAATAAATGTAGCCGGTGCCTCTCCTACCTGCACACGTCGAGAACCTTGGCTCATTTCCATGCTCAATGCAGGCTTTTCCCACAGTAGCTTCAAACACCCTCAATAATTTATCCAAACTGTAAGTATTATACCGTTAATTGATAGAAGTAATTTTGGTGTTTTTAATATGGCAAATCCCTAGTGAGCAGTAAAGTCACTGGAGGGCATAAAATATGCAGATCCTTTTAATTTAACGAGAAGTTCACGGCTCATTTCAATGTGGAGCTTCAGGGATTGGAGCTGGTGAACTCTGGGCACATTATTCCGTCACATGATATAACGTCCGGAGTTCTGAACCCCTCCCCAACTCCCTTGGAGGTTCTCAGATTCTGAAGTAGAACAAGCATTTGATTAGCCCAGTGGCCGGCAAACTCATCAGTCTACAGAGCCAGATATCAACAAAACAACTATTGAAATTTCTTATGAGAGTCAATTTTTTTTAAACTTAAACTTCTTCTAATGCCACTTCTTCAACATAGACTCGCCCAGGCCGTGGTATTTTGTGGAAGAGCCACACTCAAGGGGCCAAAGAGCCGCAGTTTGCCGACCACAGGACCAGGAGGACAATAAAGAGGAGGGCTTTAGATTGATGCTCTCCCCTGGAGCACAGCAATCCTGATGACCTTCATGGCGAGGCCCGGGTCACTGAGTGTTCTCAGTGTTTACTCTCATTGCTACAATTTCTCCTACGACAGTGTGTTCCAGGAAAAACGAGGAACTCAGGAATCGTGTGCCTTTTCCATGTGAGATAGTGCTAAAGCACCTGAGGCATAGGCGTTGGCTTACAGGGGGAATTCAGAAAGTCCCCATAAAGTCTTCAATGTCTGTATTGAACGGTTCTGAGAGAGATAACCAGGACTACAGTGTCTCCTTTTCAGGAAGTTAACATAAGAGGCGGTGTTGGATGGCTACAGTTACTTCCCTATTTACCTACGACTTTGTCTTTGTTTATGTTCCTTCTCAGTGCTCACAGCTCCCCTTTGGGGCTTCTTCAGTTAAGAATCAAATTGCACTCAGATGTTAAGAAGGATAAGCATCCCCCGGACTAAAGAGAAATACAGGTGGGGGGGGGGGGGGGGGATCCTGTTCCAAAATGAAAACACGAAACATACAGAATGCCCCAAGCTCTAGGTCACTCAGGCCCATGCTGTTGGCCAGCAGAGGGAGCCATCTGCATCACGGGAGTATCAGGAATTGCTTGGCAACCTCAGCCTGCTGATGGGCAGACACAGGGTAACAGGGTGTCATGCCGCTGTCCCTGGCAGTGGGAAGAGTGGGGAGAACAGGTGGACCTGAGACTCAGCCTGTGTCAGTGACTTACCTCCCCTGTGCTGTCCTTCCCCCAGAGGCAAGATGAGAATTCTCACACTTAACTCTTCCAGCTTGGTTCCTGTGTGCTCCTCCCCATGATTGGTTAGCAGCCCCCTCACAGGTTGCAAGTATACCCAAAGAGGGCACAGTAGAATTATAAATATCAGAGTTTTAAGTTTCCTTAGAGAACATGCCACGGCTCTTAATGCATGTTCTCATCCATTTATTTCTTTACTCATTTATTCTCCTAGTAAAGATAATTGGTCTCCCACCAAAAAATGGATGCTGCATCTGTCCAGAGACAAGACTTCCTTTGTGCAGAGGAGGGGACAGTGTGGAGGGGTCAGGGACATAAGCACATGTGTCTAGGAAGTCCTCGCTTAACATCATCCGTAACATGGTCTGTGCCTTTAAGTGAAATGACATAATAAAGCCAGCCTTACCAAGGGCCAGCTGCTGTAGACAGGAGTTATGTCCCTAGAGCGCCCCATCAATGTTACAACGAAAGGACAGTGAGCAAAGCCATGCCACCCCATGTCCGCTGTGCACACGTGTGTATCAGGAATGCCTAGGTTGTGTCTGCACCTCTGATGACCAGGCTCTGGGTTCAAGTCACAACGTGGACCACGGACGCTCCCAAACACTCTCTCTTTCTGTGACTTTACCCAAAGGATCGGGAACATGTGCTTCTGAGTACTGGGGTGTGAGAATGGTGGGAAACGGGGGTCTTACAAGGAAAGGGGGTCCCTGTTTCCCACGGCAGGCTCCCTGTCTCAGTCCCTGCCACTGACGTGCTTGTCCTCAGGTTCCGTCTCTGTCCCCAGCATTGAGTGCTGGGTGTTTTGAGTTCCGTACTGTGTTTAACTATCCTGTGATGGATGGAAGTCCAACGGCGAAGTTCGCTGTCAGATCCGAGCCATCTGTCACCAACACGGGCGCTCCTCTCTGCCAAGCCGCTGGTCTGAGTCATGTCCGCTTCTGACGAGATGTCAGTACGATATGTCACCATCTAATATTTATGCCACGGCAGGTTGCCAGGGGTCAGAACCACTGGATGGACTGCAGCTCTGGATGGTTCTTTACAATCCCCCCACCCCTGCCCTCCCCACCCCCCAGGATAACCCTCGCAGCTCGGCGCCACCACCTCCCTGAAGAGGCGCCTTTGTTATCTGCGCATGTCCAGCATCTTGCAATTGATGACAATGACTCGACTTATCCAATGGGACCTTCCAGAAACGGTTCATCTACCTCTTTCCTGACGCTGTTTCTATCCACAAAAGTCCTAACAGATTTGTCATTTCGTTTCCTTCTGGGTGTAGAACACCGAGTCAAGCAATAGAGCAAGAAGAACCAGCTATGATGACCCACAGCCCCAACCTGGGCCACACTGCCAAGGACAGACAAGGCTCTTTCCATATCTGATCTCAAAACTGCCACCCGGAATGCAAACCATTATCCCTCCGTTCGACCCCGCAGCGTCCCTCACCCACGGGGCAGCTGCGCAGGAGCAGAGCGAGTCGGACCTGCAGTGGCCTGGCACCCACGTCCGTGTTGGAGACTGGAACTGAGTGAATCCCCGACTGCGTACTTGGACTCTTCCTTTTCTTTCTGAATATTCACACATATCTCCCCCTCCCATCCAACACGTACTAACAGAATTGACCTTGGGACAGGCATTTAACGATTCCTCTTCCGGGTCACTCCACGCACGAAGCAGGTGTTTGTGCCAGTGGCTGTGGTGACCACGGGAGGCAGCGGGTGAAGGACAGGAGCTGGTGGGCGGGCTTAGGAGCCGGTTCTGTGTGGTTTTCACAGGAGCTCCGTGGGGCCCGGGTTTCGGAGGGAAGGGCGGAGAAAAACAGACAGATTTTCTGCCCTTCGGTGTGCAGAGTCTCAAAGTCAAAGTAGGCCACACACGTGTGGAGTACGTATGTCCTTGTGTGTGAAATGTGTGTCTGTGCTACAGAGGTGAAGATAAGAGTTTATAAGAAGGAGAAACGAGGAGTTCAAAGGGGAATATAATTTAGTTTGGTTATTAAGTTTCTAATTCCAAGGGCCATCCTCGGTTCTCCGTGATTCTCCTCATTGTATCTCCACTTCGTGCGTCATGGGCCATGATTGACACCGCGTACCGGAGAGGGGCCTGTTTTCCGTTTCCGACCTCCCTCCTTCCCGCTCCTCACTTCCTCCCGCGGACTGTCCGATGCTCCGGCCCAGCCTGCCGGCCTGAAACCTCGCCGCCTTCCATCCACCCACAGATGTGGCCAGAGGCCTGAGAGACCCCTGGCATGGAAACAGCAAGAATGACAGCTATTGAGAAGGGCCCAGGATGTCAAAGAACAGAATTCCTTTAAATCCCCAAATATATCTCCGTACAAATAAGATGTTAAACTCATTGGATTAGCAATCACAGTGAGTTATACGACCTGGCTGCGGTAATTGCATTAAGCAACCATATTATTTCAATAATAAAATAAGCCCATTGAAACGGATTATTTTCCAGGGTAATTATTTAACTAATTTAAACGTGGCAGGAGGATGGATGTCCCAATCTCGGAGTTTTATTATCTCCCCGCGGTACTCAGCCCAGAGACTCAGTGCCAGCCGCTGCAGACTTCCGCTATGGAGAGGGCTTGCTGAGGTTTTAACGTGTCTTTATGGCACCTGCAGAGGATGCTGACGGGCTCCCAGTCCCCCTGCGTCTCCCTGAGCGGCTGTGCGGGCCCTCGCTGACCCTGAGTCCCTTGTGGCGTGTCCGGGAAATGAGGGGGGCGGGGCTGAATTGGACACGGAGGGTACGTTTCTCTCCAAGGCTGTGGGGAAGTGGCCTTGACCCCAGTGGTGAGATTCCGGAGCTCGTGCTTAGTCAATGTGCGCTGCAGGCTCCCCTCCCGCAGACGCAGGTGGGGCTCCGGTGCGGAGGAAAGGGGGCGCTGTATGCCGGCTCCCTGCTTGGCCACCAGCACTGCCCTCTGGAGCTGACACCCTGCGCCTCGATGCGCCTAGAGACAATCCTGTGTGTACAATGCTTATTATTCGGGATTCTCAGAATCGCTCTCTTACAGGCAGCTTCTTTGAGACTCCCTCCAGGTAACTGGGAAATAACACGCCGCCAGAAAATGGATGGTGGCTCCTTTTGAGACCGTGACCCATAGCCACTCATTTCTCTGCTTGCACCCCTGAGGTGGCCCCGCCCTTCTTGTTATCTCCGTACTTCCCCGTGCAAGGAGGTCCTTCATCGACCCTTCCTCACTCGCCCAGCTGCGTCTCCCTGAGCCGGACACTGGCCTACAAGCCGAGGACACAAAGGCATGGAGAGATACAGTCCCGGCTTCATGGGGCAACACCGATGAGGCTAGCTTAGTTTCCGTCATAGGGCGTTCCTAGCCTTTGCTTCCCCAACTGCCCTCCCTCCCTATGCCAGCTCCACAGCGGACACGCCCCCACTAGCGATTTGGGGCTGACGTTCTGGGGACTCAGAATAGTGTGCAGGAAAGCACCAGGCACCACTATTGCCCTCCTCGGCTTCAGGCACCGACCAACGTCCTCAGCTCCCCACAGCCAGTCTGTGTGCTCATCCTTCCTGGACCCCAGTTTCTCCTCTTCCTCAGCGGGAGAGAGATTGCCATCACGGCCCAGATTCATTGCCTAAAGCCCAGCCCTAGAAGCCTCTGTTGCCAAAGGCCAGCCGAGTCAGCCGGTGAAACGCTCCACCCCAGCGAATCCTTTTCCTCGCTGGATCTGGTCTTCCTTGGACAAGCGTCGGCACCCCCGAGTACTTGTCTAAGAGCCCTCTTCCTCCTCCCCTCCCCCAAAGGCGTGCCTCTGGCCTGGGTGGGGGTGATCGTCCCAGCCTCCCGAACCAGAGGACACTCCCTGTGCGCATCTGTGGCGTGAGGGTTCCTTCCGTGTGAGGCTGGCATTCTCGCTGGTTCTGCCGTTTGCAGGACTGGGTGCCCCGGGTACTTTCTAGCCCAGACCTGAGGGCCCTGTCCATTAGGAAATGCACACCAGGGACACTGGCCTTGGAGACACGCTGACGAGTGAGAGAGATGTCGCTCGGTGACCCCACTGAGAGAGGGACACACGCACCAGCAATTCCTGCCTTGGCGGCCACTGATCCCGGCCACACTCCCATTTTCGGTTCATTTCCATCTTCTCTCCCAAACCATCCACTTCTTCGATCGACAGCTGATCCCGGCCTGCGTGAGGAGAGGGAAGAGCTCTCTGTGGAAGGCTTCCTGGGGGGTGGGGGGGGGTGAGGAAATGCCGCCTTCTCCGGGAGCTGAGGGAGCCCCTCTTCACCTGCTGGCCCCACGCAGGGATCCTTCCCTCCCATGGTCATAAACAAACACCCACAGATGCCAGGAGCAAGTGGGTATCCAGAAGGAGTCGCCATGGCAACAATAACCATGGAAAATCCTCTAAACACCACCGCTGCCCCAGCCTACAGGGAAATCCAGAGCGCCCAGCTCCCAGGAATAGAGAGAAAAAAGAGACAAGAAGATGTCACCGCAGCATGCAGCCATGACCTCTATCTACACTGAGAAACGGGAACTCCCCTCAGAAGCCCCATTCCTCTGGCCACGCCCAGGCTCGCTCACGGCAGAGTCACGAGGGGGAGATGCTCTGTGGCTTCCTTTGCCTGCAGGACAGTGTAGTCCTCAGTCTGATCCTGGAGGGGGTTGCAGCCTACATCTGTGGGCTTAGTTGTCGTTGTCTGGCTTCTCAAGTCAAGGGTGTAACTCAGACTCACTCACAGGTGATCCTCTTTGGCGATGGTTTTTCTCAGAGTCCCCTGTCGCTGTCTCAGACAACTGTTCTGGAGTCCCCGGACTCCCATCTCACTCAGGAAGTCTTCTCCGAACACCACAGTTGACCTTTGTTTCTTGAACTATGGAGACAAAATTCCTGGGTTTGTATCTCTCCATGTGTGTATTTAAAGTTGGGTGACATGGGACTGAACGTCGCCCATGTAAAATGATGTCAAGTTAATATTTTTCTTTTAAAAATCAAAAGAGATAATGAGGTCAAGTTAAATGAACTGGGGCTCTGAGTCTTATTTACATTTTTTTCACAGCGATATTATTTCTCCTTTCTCTCATTTGCTATATCCATGCCACCTTGACAAAAGAGCTTCAGTGGGCTCACTGTGAAAACCCAATAAAATACCTGACAGATGTGTCTAAATGAGTGAAGACGGGAAATAGAAGATACTAAAGAAAGTGACCCACTCAACATATATGAGAATAATGGAGCAATAAGGAGGCTAGGTCTGGAGGAACAGACAGGTATAATTTTGTCCCCATCACCAATCAACTTAAGTCTTCCCTTCTTTCACTCAAGCTGTATCTTCCCCATAATCAAGGACTTGGTTGAGATATTTTAGGTAACCCAGGAATCAGCTCATTAATCGAATGCAGGAGACGTATTTTCCAGGACTGTCAAGGCTGTAAGAAAAGCTAATCACAGATGAGCGCTGTCAGCATGGAAGGAAGGAAGGAAGGAAGGAAGGAAGGAAGGAAGGAAGGAAGGAAGGAAAGATCTTTCTTCCTGGGGTTAATGCCCACTCATCCCTCGAAACTCTCTTATTTGTCCCCTCTCCCCAGACACCTCCTGTCCATTCCAGACCCTCTCTGGCCTTTCCCTAGCACCTCTGCTGACTGCACAATACCGGCTAGCACATGGTTAAACGACGGTCACTTGTCCTCTCGTATGTCCTCCATTATTCTATTATCACGTGTCTCCTTCATCTCACAGGGCTATCCTCAGTGGCATTACTTGCTGCGTTAGTGGCTTAGTGTTTAGATGAATAAATGAATCGATGGCTGAATACAAGAATGAATGAATCAGATTAAATGAATGTCGCACATATGCAAGCATCTGGATATCAATTTTTCCAATTTGCTCATAAAAATTTATTTGAGGTTTTAGAATAATCTTAATCATGTGATGGCATATAATACCTTATTTTCTCATATAGATTTTGCAAGCTTTATTTCAATTAATTTATTAAAATCCAGTGGCGTATGCATTACCACGGTTTTAAAGCTAGAGTACCCAAGTGTAATTGAAAAATGAAAAATGATTTAAATCAAAACTAAAATGAAACTAGGGTAACCAAGTCCTACACGTCTTTGCAGGCCATCCAGCTAAGTGGTTCTCAACATTCATTGTCAAGCTTAACAATGAGCTATTGTGTATGTGTCAGAAAAGATCAAAGGTGAATGTCTGAGTGTCCCTCAGAGACCACAGCGCTATTGGTTCGTGCAGTTTGACTGGCGCGGTAGCTTCAGAACATTGCTTTTAAACACATAGAAACACATAGAAACACATAGAAACAAACACATATAATCGCATAATCTGTACATGAAGGAAAGATCCGAAACAACTAACCGACTGTGTAGCTACTCCTGTGGAAGAGAAACTGAGGCCCAAGGAAGGAAAACACAGACTTAGGCAGCTGCAGGTACACAGGTGTTTCGTATGGAAAATAACACAATAATTAGTAAACAATAAAGTCTATCTTCCACACACTCACAACTGCAACCTTCTTCCGCCCCACTCTGCACTTTGTACTCAGTGACGGGGCCAGGGAAGTGAATTCATTCCCAGATCTCAGGGCACTGGCCTCTCAGTTGACCTGTGAAGGAATTCGCATTGTGCTTTTGAAACACAAAATTCCCCCCTCTCTATTTCTCCAGAAGGTATAGCTGTGGCAGTGTCACCAGAATCGGGGTACGTTCTTCCTGTTTCCTACAGGTGGTTTTTGGCGAATGTGCTAGCAGTGCACACGGAGTGCTGGACTTTGGAGGGGGTCAGCTGAGCTTGAGGAAAAGCCTGCAGATGACAAGTTTAATGTTGTTTATAAAATGATATAATCCCCAAGATGGCCCGGTGATTTAATTAACTCGTATTTTTAAAATATGGAAGTGGGAGCTGGAACCAGTGATATCCACTTACTTTTAATTAAATTTCTGAGAGCAATGGGCCTTGATCACTGGACGGGCTGTTATCTGTGACTCATGAGTCTTAAATAAGGGGCTTTTAGTATCTAATTTTATATTAATAGAAGAAAGGTTACAATTTTTCTACGGCAGTAATTGCATAAATATATATTTTATCTGGCATTAAAAAGACATCGCCAATGCAGAACTCCTTGTTACAGAGAATGGACTACATTCCGATGAGGAGTTGTCCAGAGGTACTATCCTATTCATCGTCTAAATAGAATCAGTCACATAATGGAACCGGATCTGAATTATATTCATGTAGTAAGACTGGGAATCACATGTCCCAGGAGGTAGCTCTGGGAATGCTCGGCTGATGCGATTGGAGTTACATGAATATTAAATTGCAGAAGTTAAGAAGAATGTCATGTGCATTTATTCACCAAGTAGATATGTTTCAGGTACTGGGCCAGGCACTGCCACCATGACACAGGCCCTGACTCTCAGTCTATAAGCTAGTGCTGGGGACGTGCAGTGATCACACGAGACCATACGAACTGGGGTGGTTTGCTGACTTGCTGGTCAGAGCAGGAAATACATAGGTGACGTCAGATGGAATGGATGAAGTCACTGCTCACAGAACTGACGTTTCCTGTGAGGTGAAGAGTAGGGTTTTCCCAGCATGACTCTGCTGCTCAGCCTGGACTGCTTGGATCCCGCCCACTCCCTCAGCCACGGCAGTGTGCTCAGGCACGGCTTCCCTTAGCACGCGTGCCCTCCTTCCCACTGTGGAAAGTCTCATGGGCCCCAAGACTCCCGGGTTGTGGGCATCAGACATCCACAGGCAATCCCTATGGCCGGACCGCTTAGCTCCCCAGAAGTCTGCCTGTGCCTTCACCGGTAAGATGGCTCTCGTGTTTGCTCATAAAAACTACTGGTGCATTGTGGGAAGCTGGGGGTCATCACCCCTGAAAGAAAACTCACCCAGTGTGTTCTGGAGATCAACCGCTTCCAGGGACCATGGAGGAGCGGCTGGCTCCTCCACTCATCCGTAACCCAAAGGGCAGAGGGGCATGCGCTGACTCAGAGAAAGAGAATAAAGACAGGCCTCTGGGGTCTGCAATGAGAAAGAAAGAGGAGCCGGGGTGGGGGTTGGGGGGTGTTCCTGGGGTATATCAGGGCCCAGGGCACCCTGGAACGCTCCCCACAAAACTCTGAAAAATGGGGAATTAAATTCCTCAAGAGTCAGACGGGACCACAGGTAAAAGCATCCCTTTCAACCAGGGAGCTCTGTAAAATTGATTCTTGATTTTAAAAGTAAAGCAACTGTTATTGGATTTGGGGCATCTTCTGAGGGCAGGGAGAGTTCAGTGTGCAGGCGGCGGCCCAGGAAGCGCCCCTCGGGGCCGCGGCCGGATTATTGCCCATTAGCCCCAACACAGAGACAATGGAAGCGGGGCAGCGTCTGCTCCAGAGGGCCGCAGGGGCCCCGGGACCTGACAGCCATGATGGATCTCAGTCAGTTTTTTCCCGGGGAAACCGTCACAAATCACGGGGCAGACAGTGTGCTGGGTGGAGAGACTGAGCATGGAGATGACGGAGTCCTTCATTTATCTTCATCGAAGGAACTCAGACGGCACCGGGGCCGGAAACATAAATCTCATCCTGCACAGGAGCTGCTGCCTGACGGCTTCTCCCCGCAGTTTGATTGGAACTGGCTTTGTTGTCTAGTGATCACACTAACCCACCTCCCCTGATTAGTCACGGAATCTTCCAACCGCACTTCTGGTGGTAAAATCTAAAGGATGCTTCAATGGTGGTAAAATGAAGGATTAAATATACCCCTGAGGAGGGGGGTTGGTGATTAAGACATGTAGCCGTAGAAAAGGTAAGCCCGCTTGTAATTCACCTCCTGCTCCAGACCCTTCATTCAGGTGAACTATTTTCTGAGCCCATTTCTACACGCCCAGGTAAGCTGGTTGGTTTGACCACGTGACATTAGTTGAAGAAAGCATCAAATGGTGTGGAGTGAGAAGGGAACGCTGACATTATATTGATAATGTTATCAAAGATTAAAAATATAAGTATGATGGAGACCATCAAAATATTGCAAAATAAAGGAAGCTTATAAACATCCTGGAATATAGATGCAGAAAGAGAGATGGGGGTGGGGGTGAGGGTGGGGGGATGGAGGAGAGCCAAGGCAGAGAAAAGCATGCTGGGAGGAAGGAAGGAGGACTTGTTCAGACCCTGCATCCCCCACGCTCCCCACTCCACCAATGTGCACCCAGAAAGGACTTAATAATCACTCACAGGATTGAAGCAAAACATGGACCATCACGGCTTTCCCCCCAAGGCCCTATTCACACTGCAGAGCAGAATCACCACCATCACTTCCCTGTGTTTCTCTCTGCAATTTACAAAGCTTTTTTTTTCTTCAAGTTTAGCGTCTCTTGTGATCTTTACATCATTCTAAGTGAAGATTTTATTCTTTAAAAAATAAAATTTTATATATATATATTATTGATTTTTTTACAGAGAGGAAGAGAGAGGGATAGAGAGTTAGAAACATGGATGAGAGAGAAACATCAATCAACTGCCTCCCTCACACCTCCTATTGGGGATGTGCCCACAACCAAGGTACATGCCCTTGACCAGAATTGAACCCGGGACCTTTCAGTCCACAGAACGAAGCTCTATTCACTGAGCCAAATAGGTTAGGGCTAGGTTTTATTCTTTTTCTAAAAAAAAGCACAAGGAGGAACTGAGGCCAGAAAAATTCTAGCAGGTGTAAAACAGACTTGAACTATGACCTCTAAGCCCCAGATATATATGTAGCTCCCGGTATGCTTTGCCATTGATTCCAGGAGCTTCTACAAATGTTAGTTCATCTCTTTCCCAAAACTCCCGGCAGAGCTCCGCAGGCACTCTGATAACGGATACAAGAACGCGCTTCCCGGGAAAGAGCCTGGGACACAATTAGCAAGTAGAACGTGCAGCATCCAACATTTAATAAATATGTAATACCTTTTTAAAAAAGACAATTACAGGGTAACTACCCACAAGGTGCTATCGGCAAGCAAGTCTGGTCCAATGGGCATCTGCAAACGTAGCTCCCTGTCTCATTAGGAAAGCCCAAAGGAGAGCCCAGGGAATTAACCTGGAATCACAGTCGAGGTGGGAGGGAAAGATGAATGGCGTTTGCAGAAAACGTGGCTGTCACACAAGTTACTGAGGGAAATGCATGCCTTTTATTGTATTGGGGGAGGGAGAGAAAATGCTGCATTATAACATCAAATGAGTTATAACTCATTTAAGATGTTTACCTTCAAGGAAAGCTACAACAGGCAGGATGCAAAGGTTTATTCAAACCCCGTCTGTGCATCAGGCCAGGAAGAGGAGATTTTCCAGAAACGGGAAGCAAGCAGCTGATGAGAAAACCTCAGGCCCCTGCGGGCACTTGTGCTAAGAGCCTACACCTCCAAACTGAGACGTGACGCCCGGCCTCAGAGCAGTGTCCGCCTCTCCCAGGCCGTCATCTGAATCAGCCAGTCCAGAACTTTCTGGCCAGGGCCAAGGAGGCCGCTGTCACTTGGAGCGGAGGGGGCAGGGGTAGGAATGAGAAGAGCCGGGGGCAGTGCCGTCGTCTAGTTTTAACAGAACGGCAAGTGCTCCTCGTGGGATGTCCACGGGAAAAGGACAGGATGAGATGACCATTGCAGAACATGGGCTCCGGTCAGTAAAGAGAACGCTGGAGAAGAAAAGCTCAGAGTAAACATTTCCACTCATTGTCTCAATAAGCCGATCACGGGGTTTCTCTTTCCGCTTCTGTCAGTGTGTGGTCGTTTCCGTAGGCCCCGCACAGAGAAATTTCTGCATCATTGCTTCGATGCACAACAGTATAATAAGGTAAAATTGAAAAGTTATTGAAAAGGATTTGGCGTGGAAACAAAATTATAACTTGAGGTGCTTCTTAAATGACAATTAAAATATATCTGTGGCCCTAGCCGGTTTGGCTCAGCGGATAGAGCATCCGCCTGTGAACTGAAAGGTCTCAGGTTCGATTCCAGTCAAGGGTACATGCCTGGGTTATGCGCTCGATCCCCAGTGGGGGACTTGTAGGAGGCAGTTGGTCCATGATTCTCTCTCATCATGGATGTTTCTCTCCTCTCTCTTTCTCTCCCTCTTTTTTTCCTCTATGAAATCAATAAAAACATTTTTTTAAAATAAGGAATAAATTTATAAATAAAATAATAAAATAAAATGTATCTGTGATTATTCCAATCATCTGTGATGAGTGGAACAAGAAGACAAGTGTCTGGTGTAGAGAAATTGGGACAAGAGTGGGTTTGGCTACACATGCTTCTGAGTCCTAGAGGGACACACTATATTTTTATTGATTACTAGAGCAAGGGAGAGGGAGGTAGAAACATCAATGATGAGGCAGAATCGTGGATTCGCTGCCTGCTGCATGGCTCCCTATTGGGGACTGAGCCCACAGCACCCTGACCAGGAATCGAACCCAGATCTCCTGGTTTATGGTTCAATGCACACCACTGGGCGCTGTGTAACAATATTCCATGCAGGCATTTATATATTTAATTAAATAAACATCTGTTGAGTCCAATGATATTTTAAGCTCTGCGTTAGATAGAAAGAGAAGCTTAGTGACTAGTATCATTTCATCCGAAAGCAGAAACACAACCTTTTTACTGATTAATGGGCAAGTGTATTTCTGTGATTTTATGTTTTCTGTGCAACATGGATCTCAGTTGCCAGTAATTCAATTAAACTTGACCACTGACCTTCAGAGTCTCGGAAATTTGAATGGTTTACCTTGCTCGGCTCTTTGAACTCTGTCCTCTAATAAGGAAAAATAAAATACATAGATTATATAGATATAGTTATAGATATAGATGTAGATATGGATTTAGATATGGGTATAGATATAGATGTGGATATGGATATGGATATGGGTATAGATATATTGTAGATGTGGATATGGATATGGATATGGATACGGATATGGATATAGATATAGATACAGATACAGATATAGATAGTATTTCACTGTTTGTGAACATGTTGTTACAGAGAAGGTCAAAGGGAAGAAATCAATAGAGCTTTGTCATCTCTAAGCCAGAGGGGATTATTTCTCAGACATCTCCCTGTGAGGGAGGGAGGGCCTTTTGTAGATTGTATCTCCTGTGAGGGGCTCTGCTGAACATACTTGTTTAGACTCAGACGTAATCCAGGGGGAAGGAAAATAAACTGTCAGTTATTGAGCGTCCTTTGCCAGAAACGTGTTAGACTCGCTCACATGTTAGGATTTAGCGAGGCCGTCTCACAAATAAAGAAACCAAAGTCCAGGAAGTAAACCCACTTCAGCATGCTCACAAACTTAATTCGTTTGACAATGAATTCACAGAGCACATTCTTTCTCAGGAAGAGCTTCCCAAAGACCTTCTTTCCGTGCTCCTCCCACGCTCCCCGCCAACATCTCGCCCACCAGCTCCTGATGGAATCGCTGTGGCACTTGGGCAGCATGCGCCCGTGAGCGGAACCTAAGCCGGCACCCTTCAGTCCTCAGGCCGACACTCTGTCCACTGAGCCGCACCAGCTAGGGCTCTGGGAACATTGTTTCATCCGAGAATCTATGTTTAAGTAAAATGTGTCTGCACTGCTATGATGCCCGTACCTTGCTTTGGTGAACATATTTTCTCTCGTGTTATTTTCCCACAGCCGTACAAAGGTGCCGTACAAAGGTGAGGATGACTGCTTTGCAGGAGAGAAGGCTGAAACCCAGAGATGTGGAGTGACTTGCACGGGCCCACAGGCTAGTAAGGGGCGTGTACAGTGTTTACAGCTGTTTACAAACAAGACAGCAGGCCCCACTGGAATCACTGAGGCTAAGCATCCACAGTAGCGAACCGACACCTGATGCCAGCTCCGGCTCTCCCAGGAACCGAACTGGAAACCAGTCGGTCGGGAGTCACCTGTCAGCACTCAGCCAGGCAATCGCCGGGCAGATCCCTAGCACCTGAAGGGGAGTAACCTGGCAGGAATCCACCTGCTTGCGTCGCCCAGAATAACCTCCTTATTCCCATCTCTTCCGTCTACAAAAGTCTTCCACTTTGTGCAGCTCCTCGGAGCGCCTTCCTATGTGCTGGATGGAGTGCTGACCGATTCAAATTGATTTCCGCTCAAATAAACTCTTGAAATTGTTAGCACGCCTCGGATCATCTCTTAACACACTTAACATCAGAGGTCATTTTCCCCCATACAGTCTGAGAAAAATTCTCAACGGTTCCTTGCATTTTAATAACTCACTGTGAATTGTCTAAACAGATAGCTAGAGGGGGAAATGAATAGAAGTCAGTTTTAGTCTGTTCATTTCGATCTAGTATCCATCCACTAGCCACCCCTTCCACCCCCAGCCCTCCCCCAGACCTGCCAGGCAAGTTTCCCTTTATCAGGCACTGTGAATGGCGGCCCGGGTCTCAAAACCCGCCATCTGACCTTCAAAGGATAGAAACGCATCTCCAGAGCATCATCGTTTTTATTTCTGACATTTACCAGCCTAAAAAAGAAATCCTGACATAAAAATAAACATCGAGGTCATTGAAACCCTCCTCTGATGATTAGCTATAAAATTATGCCCATTGCAAGCATACCCCGAAATAGCAACAGAATCAGCATGCAGCTCAATCCCAAGAATTCTGAGGGTGTTTTTCCACTTTCATCAAAATGCACCGCCGCGAGGAGATGATGTGAGGATCATTGAGGGCTCTACAAGGAAACTCCTTGGAGCTGATCGTCACAAGTGTTTACAGTACAGGCTCAAGGTGATCACACGGCGATTAGCACTTGCCTGTGTGTCTCTTAAGAAACGGCACCGTCTGATCCCAAACGGCAAGCTTTTGGAAACACTTGACCTTGATGAGCTTGAGGCACATTCTGGTGACAGAACTTTTAAAATTAAAACGTTATCATGACGTCATGGCTTGGCATTAATATTTAGGTATCAGAGCAGCAATAAAATGCCTCCCTGCCCATAGCCTAATTTCGGTTCCAGGTAGTAATTTCAGGGGTAAAAAAACAGTATCTAACAGGTGTTGAGTGCTTAGTATGTCCCAGACAATGTTAGAAGCACTTTTATTGGCATCCATTCTATCAAATTATGCACGTTTTAAAATGGGAGCCATTGTAAGTGATCTTTAAAATAAATAAATAAATTAATTAATAAATTAATTAAATATTTTTAAAAAGACACCTGGGTCAAAATTTAAGGAAAGGTGATCAAGATCTTTGATTTCAACACAGCTCCTTGCATGTCAGTTCTTCACTCCAGCCTCTAGATGGCGACCAAGTCCCCTTCACCCACAGGATATAGAGGTGGGACTTGGTTTCATACCTGATGCCAGGACCCCTGAGGATGCCCTGCTGGGGCCGCCACCCTGACGATGGAACCTGCTGGACGAAGAGAGGCCTCCTTGGCACCTTTACACGGATGACTCTCTCATTGACCCTCCGGTCAACCATTAGAATCAAGGGAGACGTGGCCGATGAATAAAAGTGAGGATGATCCAGGGGAAGCAAAGCCGGTGCAAAGCCTGCTTCCGTTCACTCAGTAAATATGCATGGAGGACCCACTGTAGACCAGGCAGCATTCTGGGCTGTGGAAACACCAGGGTGAAAGGAGACAGTCATGTCTGCCATCGGGAGCTTGTACTTAGTGAAGGAATGAAGCAATCTTTAAGAGGTAAACGTGAAGAGGTGTTTCTGGCTCAGACCGGGAAACATTCCAAGCTCAGTGGGTTCCTTTCCCTCATTGGACACTCCCGTCCTTAGTCCCCCCATCCCACCTCCTCCAGGGTGCGGGTTCCTTTGTTTGATCCTCTCTCCCAACGACAGAACGAGACTCCTTGGGGGGGGGGGGGGGGCACTGGGATCCTCTAGGTCAGATGAAGTCCTCACCGTCCCCCTGACACCACACTCCCCCCTCAGAAGGGGGGAAGACCCCACTTTCCTTGCCACGCGGAAGGGAGGCCTCTGATGGAGTGGCCGTTGTGGACGAGATGAAACGCAGGTAAACTTTGAACGGCTGCCCTTATTTCAACTGGACCCTCTGGCTCTGAACACTGCGTTCTTCTTCCTTCTCAAAACAGAATGTGGTCTTTCTGGATACTCAAATGCTCACATTAACGATCGCAAAGGAAGAGAAACACTAAATTATACAGACAAAGTAGAGAGATGACTACAACTATACAATTGTAACTCTATAAGCTGACATAAAGAACAGTCCTCCTCCTCCCCTTCCTCCTCCCCCTCCTCCTCCTCCTCCTCCCCCTCCTCCCCCTCCTTCCACCTCATCCTTCCTCCTTCTTTTCATCTTCCTTCTCTCCTTCTTTTTCCTCTTCTCTCTCTCCTCCTCCTCCTTCTTGTTGTTATTGTTGTTAAACTCCTAAAGCTTAGGCATGCCATGAATTGGGGATTTTCCTATGATAATATTAATAATTCTTGGGAAATCTTTCCAGGATCCTATGCATTTTGAGCATCGTGTGGCTATGGATGGATGTCACTGGGCCTGCCTCGCCTTATCCACAGCTTGGCCCCCGCACGGCCACTGGTCAGCTGCCGGAGGGAATTCCTCTCTACAGGGCAGGATGCTGGGCTTCTCCTGCCCCACTGGTCTCACCGGAGTAAACAGGTTCACAGAGAGAACAGTAACCACCACCTAGTGGCACAGGGATCTCTCACTCTCACTCACCAATCCCGGCAGCGCAGCCCAAGGAGTCCAGGAGTGTGTGTGCTTTCCCTTCTATTTTAATTATACATATTTTCCTCTTTCACAGACAGCATGAAAGAGGCCTGAAGTTCTCTATAAAAACTGTACTTTTCCCATGAATGGATTTCCCCCCTCCCTTTGGCATATAAGGAAGCTAATAAGTTTAGATGTTAAATGACCTTCACCATCATAGCAAACCATTCAATAAGGGCTAGGGCTGTTCTTATGTTATCAATACCTTTGCATAGATGTTATTCCTAGACGCTTTTTTTTAAGCTTCTGACTAAGGAAATGAATGAACGCATGAATGGATGTGCAAACAGTCCAGAACTTTCTGACAGAACTCAAGTCAGAGGGTTTGTGTGTTTTGTTTTGTTGTTGTTGTTTGACATATGGACAAACTATTTCAGGCCAAATAGCATCTCTATTCAGTTCATCTCCAGATGTCTGATTTTTTCCACCTCCACTGGGAGGGCCATTAAAACATTACCCCCCAGCTCCTCCCAACCATCCATTAAAAGAGAAAATGCAGTTAAATCTCAGTCAGATTTAGTTCAGGGAGAGGAGCAGAGGCCCAGGCTCTCTGTAGAGGATGCATTTTACATAAAAGCAGCACTGCCTCTGCTCAGGGCCTCCCGGCATAAAAGGCAGTGCCTGTGTGTGAGGCCGCAATTGCCCTTGTGATTTGTCATCCCCGCTGGAGTCCTTTGTCCTCCGCCAGCAGCGGCTGCGGGAGGGTGGGGCCGCTCCGCACTAAGTAACGGGAGGAGGCTGCTCAGAGTGTCCGCCTCTTCCTTTAAGCGTCCGGTCCAAACCCAGTGCTCTTCCCAGTGGCAGGCAATCCATGATTATAGGGCATTACACGTTTTAAGTCATGGAGGATGGGCTGAAATGTGGCTTTCATGGTACAAACCCACTCTCTCGTCAAACTTCACGCTGGAGTGCGGTGACAATCACGTCATCCCATGGCCTGCCAACGCCCTTTGCTGTTTCTATTCTTCCTCCTCAGCATTGGGGCTGGGGAGCCGGTTCCGTTAGTTACTCCCCTTCTCCTGGGAAAGGTGCTGAGCGCTCTCCACAGCCACCGAGAAGACACCACAATCCCCGCCTCTGACCTCCTCGGTGTACAAAGCAGCACTTCCGGGCGCCAGACCACTCAGGCCCCTGCTGCTGGGACATGGGATGGTCCAGATGGAGCCGCCTCTCCCAGGAGGCCCAGCGCTTTTACATGTCTTGGCTGGAAGCACTGCCTTAGAGGTCAGGAGCCTGAGATACGGAGAGGGGAGGGGGCTTCCTCAGGCCTCTTAGCAACAAACAGAAAAGCTGGGAGGGGGGTGCAGGCCTCAGGGCCATCGGTCCAGTGTGTGTCCACTCCGCAGCCCCGCAGTCTGAATCAATGGCGCTCTCCGGGTAGGTCCTTGGAGATGAGCGGGAGCTAACCAGAGGGACAGGGAGAAGGACAATGGGCGCAGAGGTGAGAGGAGCACAAACTGCACAGCGCATTGAAATGCCCTGGGCTGCTCCCACCTCTGTTAGGGAGCGGGGAGGGGGGGGGTGTACGCCATGGGGGAGGATTGGGGCGCAGTCCCTGAAGGGTGGAGTATGCTGTGCTCGGCTGTTGGAGCTCCACCCAGGAACACACTTGCGGGTCTTAAACGGGCACAATCACACGTGGCCCCACAGGTGTGCGTGCTTTTCACTTTCTGTTACTAATGCCGTGACAAGGGCATGGGGTGGGCTTCAGAAAGATGTGCTCTGAGGCATGCTGTGACCGTGACCCTGAGGGGTGTTTATAGGGGTCAGGGTCAGGTCAGTAGCGTGACTCTAGAGAAGAGGGTGCCTTCTCATGATATTTGAAACACAGCGTTAGAGGAATGTGCATCGAAACCAAGAGAGAAAGAGGAAAACTTAGGAAAAAGTCTGCCTGGCTGGTGTGGCTCAGCATCGACCTATGAACCAGGAGGTCACGGTTTGATTCCAGGTCGGGGCACAGGCCCAGGGTTGGAGGCGAGATCCCCAGTGTGGGGCATGCAGGAGGCAGCTGATCAATGATTCCCTTTCATCATTGACGTTTTTCTCTCTCTCACTCTCATTTCCGCTCTGAAATAAATAAAAGCGTATTTTAATAAATCTAAGATTTCTCCCTTAGACCACTGGGTCACGTTTTTATTGACTTTGCATACCTGGGGGGGTGGGGGTGTTAATATGAAAAGTACTAAAAAATATTTGTGAATTATAGCTATAGAGTCTAGGCTGAAAATATTAATATAGAAACATTGGGAAAAAGGATATTTGCAATGAGAATGAGACATTTATGGAATAAGAAGGTGAGGGAATGAATGTTCCTTAAGAAATGATAAATTTTAACAGAAGAAGATTCAAGGTTAAGACTGGGGGTCATAGACATTAAGAAGAAAGACTTCCAGAAGCGGTCAAGGTCACAGAGAGAGAGAAGGGCAGAGCCAGGAAACCTAGACTACTGTATTTTTTTTTTTTCTCACAACAAATGACCTTTTCTTTTGGCCATAATTTTAGTATCTGTCTCTCAGAAATATAATTTGTCCAACCATTCACTTACCTGTTGTTTCCACCAACGTTTATCCCATGTACCTAACGCTTGCCAAGGCTCCAGCTCATGGAGACATTACAAATCCCAGGAGCCGTCATGAGCAGGTCTGCTGTGACTGGGCTTGACAACAGATGTAAAATGAGCATAAAGCTCAGTGTCACCACTGCCTCATTTCTCTTTGTTTTCAATTAGCACTAGAGTGGAAGGCTGAATAACCCACTCCCGGGACCTCTCTTCTCGGAGGAGAGGTTAATACCCAAAGGTCTTCAGTCAAAAATGCATGTCGCCCCTCTCTGTGCCCTAAAAACATGCCTGCTCTTTCCCGCCATCACAAGAAACAGCTAAATCAGGGACATGGCAACGCGCCCCTGCATAGCTGGATGCATCTTCTGTTTGGTGTGAACAGATCCCTGATGTATGTCCTGGGCTCATTCATCTACTTCCTCACCTGCACACACAATGAGTGTGCTCAGTGTGTCCCTGACTAAGCCAGTCTCTCTGGAATCACTCTGAGGACCTGGAGGAGGACAGGGACGTCTGGCAGAGAGCAATGGGTGACATCGGCCTCTCTGCATGAGCAGGAGGCACCAGGAAGAGGAGAGGGGCCGGCGGAGCAGGTGACAAGAACGTCTGATGTCAAGAATGCAGAGAGTGAGGCCTGTGGGAACTGAGGGAAGGTGAAGTGACAAAGGAAGCTAAACAATAAAGAGGATCAGGGAGGAGCCTGTGTGCTAAGTGAAGGAGGGAGCACCTCATTACAGATTCCTGGAGGCTCCGGGGCGCCCGGGGGGGTTGGGGGGGGGTTGAGCCTGCAGGAAGGCTGGCCCCAGGCAGCCCAGACTGGAGGCAGAGGGCGGGAGAACGCCAGGCAGAGTTCTGTGCTCTCCTCACTCACCAGAGGGCTCAGTTACCTTGAATCGTTACCGTAAACATCTCTCTGCGTGTTGACAGTGCCGCTCCCGTCCGTTATCACTGAGGACATGAGTCTCGGTTCGGGTTGCTGGGGAATTTCTCTTAGTATCTCGAACTGACCACTGACATTTGCTTCCCGGTGATATGTGTTGGCTCTTTTGGATGATTCAATAAACCCAGCAGCTCAGACTTCCTCACGCAGAGGATGAGAAACTTAAAAACACCAGGAAAGAGGCGTCAGGCGGCGTCTCCAGGGGCAGAAGCAGCTTTGTCACTCTGGGACATCAGCATCTTTCAGGAAGATGCCATCCTGTGCTCACAGCAACAGTGGCAAAGGGCTCAGTGAGGGAGAGCATCGTCCCGATAGGCAAGGCCGTGGGTTCAGTCCCCGTCAGGGCACATGCAGGATCCACCAATGACCCACAAATACGTGGAACAACACACTGAGGCCCCTCTCTCCCCTCTCAGTCTTTCTCTCTAAAATCAATCACAAAGTTACAAAGAACCCCCAACAGTAGGCAGAGCAGAGAAAGCAGATTTTGGACGGTGCCTGTCGGAACGGCGTGCCTGCCACCTGCCTGTACCAGAGACCTCGCTGTCCCAACGTGTGGGTGCATCGCCCTCTCCCGCCCGCCCCTCGGCCCCCTCTCAGTTCTGCATTTGCTATTCCCAGTGTCTTCCTGTGGGTGAGCCGCTCAGGTGTGAGCACTCACACGGACCCCGCTGTGCTCGCACAGCCTGCCCCGCGGACAGCTCTCCCCGCCTCATCAGACCCGTCCTTTGCTTGGGCCTGGACAAGCCTGGCTCTTCCCGGGTCTCACGTCTTAATTGAGTGTCGAACTCAATCAGAGAAGGGGCCAAAATCTAAAATCCAGCCTAAATCGCAGGCCAAATGGTTTACTGAACAGTCATAAACTGTCATTATGATGGAAACGCAGCGGAGTGCAGTGATGACAGCGCGGTGCGGGCCACATTGCAAGGCCTGGCCGGACGGATTTGGCCCGCGGGCCTTGTGTTTGACACATGTGTCTTAACCACTCAGCCACCTGTCACTGCGTGTGGCCGCTCCTCTTTGCCAGCCTGTGTGCGTCACTGTCGCTTCCCATGAGGCTGCTCTCAGCTCCCGGCTCTTCCTCCGGTTCTCACTACAGACGCAGCTGGTGCCGCCGGCTGACGGGCCTGCTCCCTCCCAGCCACACAGCTTAACCCAAACCCGCGGGCACCAGCGAACGTTATCATTCTGCAGCTGAAAAAGGTTATGTGCACAACCGCAAAGGCTCTTTCTAAGCAGCCGGTAAATAAAGAAGGCATCATGATGATATTTAGATAAAGAAGGATTTTTTTTTTAATTTCTTATAAGTATCATATCAGATGCCCCTCTCTCACAAGCCATATGTGGCTCTTTGGCCCTTTGAGTGTGGCTCTTCCACAAAACACCATGAGTCTATGTTGAAGAAGTGGCGTTAGAAGGAGTTTAAAAGTTTAAGTTTAAAAAATCGGGCTCTCCAAAGAAATTTCAATCGCTGTCCTGTTGATATTTGGCTCTGTTGCCTAGTGAGTTTGCCGACCACTGGTCTAAATCGAGAAATTATTTTGCTGAACTTTCATGATGGACCCTTCTCACCGGCCTCTGGCCTTCACTAATGCTTCACGTCTCTCCCGGCTCCTCTTCTCCAGACATAAGCACGCACTTCTATAACGCAGATGGCATCTCTGTGCAGCTCAATTGAATCTCCGAGAGAGATTGCTCCTGCCCCCAATTGCTTTAGATATGGTTATACTTATTGCGTATGACCATTTCTAAATGACTTTTCCCAGCTCATCTCCCTCTGCCCTTAATCATCAGGTGCCTCACTCCAGTCAGGAGCCATTTGGAGGAGGGTTTGCCTTTGTGTGGTGGGCCCTAGGCGGGGATTCTGTGAAGACGCAGGGATTTTCCCTCGGCTGCATCCACAGCCTCTCACCGGCCCTGAGTAGGGGGCTATGGGGGGACACGCAGGGGCTGGGATGGAGGACTAGGAGGAGACGGACACGTGCCCCTGCCTAGGCCTACCGTCCCATGAGCTTTTGGTCCACGCCCTCCTTTTGGAGGGAATCTGCGTTTTCGAGAGGGACAGCGACTTTACCAAAGCCACAGAGCCACCATGGCTCGCTAGTGATGACGTAGTGAGGGGGTCCCTCTATGCTTTGTCTCTTTATCACATCTGTGAGGGGCTCTGTGTGCCTCCCACGGAGGGAGGTGACTGCTGGTGACCGACTTCCATGAACTTGCCCACACCTGCTGGGCTTGGAGCAGCTAGATTGCCACCTCCCAGCGGCCACACCTCTCCCCTGAACAGACCCCGCGCCCAGCTCCTGAAGCAATGCAGACAGGACAGTTTTCAGGACCTGTTTCCCATGGAACCCGGGGCGGCTCCCCATTGGCCCTGGCCCGCTGCCTGCACTCGTACCAATGAAGGGAGCCAGCTCAGGCACAGCTGACGCCGAGCCCTTGCGTCTCCCGCTTTTGCAAGCATCATCCACGTCCCCCTCACCTGAGCCCATTCCTGTGGTGCCGGGGCAAGACCAACATCACCGCAAACTCTCTCCAGCGACCCTCTCCAAAGCTTCTGGAGGAACATCCGAGAAGGCTGGGCTTCGCTCACACGGAATGCACCCTCTTTCTTAGTGGGAATCATCCTTTGGGCCCCACCCACCGCTTCAGCCGTCCACTCTTTCTATTTCTCCTGAGCTACTCATGGAAGAGGAACTGGTAATTTTCTCCACCTGTTTACTAGGTCCGTGGTTGGCAAACTGCGGCTCGTGAGCCACATGCGGCTCTTTGGCCTCTTGAGTGTGGCTCTTCCACAAAATACCACGGCCTGGGCAAGTCTATTTTGAAGACGTGGCATTAGAAGAAGTTTATGTTCAAAAAACCTAGCTCTCAAAAGAAATTTCAATCGTTATTCTGTTGCTATTTGGCTCTCTTGACTAATGAGTTTGCCGACCACTATACTAGTTACTAGTTAGGAACATGTAACACCCCCATTTTTGTGTAACATATATTGTGTAATGGCAAGACGGCACTCTTATTTTTGCTCATGTGACAGTACCATGCGGGTGAACAGGCCAGGCAGCGGGTACTCACCCTCCCCGCAGGCTGGTGCGGCTCTGCCCTCTGCATCTCGTGGTTCCTGGGCGGCCCTCGGGGTGTCGCCAGCTGCTGGGGAGAAGCGCGGGAAGGAGCATCGTGAGGCTTTTGGAAACACTCCCATCACCGCTGTCCTCCCCCATGGCTGGATCCCGCCATGGAGCCGCACCCCAGTGAGGGGAGGCGAAGCCGTGCGGTCTGTCCAAAGCTGTCAATCTGCTACTGAGGAGCTTTCTGTTCACCAAACATCCATCTTCCTAAACACACAACACGGAATCATGCTCCCTTCAAGGACCTGCCCCAATCCCTCCCCAGCAACGAAACCCAACGAAATGCCTGGGACTTAGGGGGGAAGATGGGGGCCTCTCTTTTAGGTCCAGATGTGGCTCCCTGGGCTGTAAAAACAAGGAGCCGGACAGGAGCCCGGACCTGTTGGTCCATGGAACAACGCTCAGTCCACTGAACCACACCAGCCCGGCCGTCTATAAGCAATTCTCTCTCTAGGCATGCCGCTCATGACATAGGCACATGATTTCAGAACACTAATAGGGTTATCCCATGGGGGGGGGGGGGGGAACCCACAAACCCAGCCAGAACAATAAAATCTATATGTAATAGACAAAGTCAAACTTTTCATTGGATATGAGGTGCTTTTTAATATCCATAGTCACGTTAAGCTAGTAGAGTCAGAATATAAGGTCCTACATGGTAATTGTCTTCCTAACCATCACCAGCAGGCACGGTCTTTGATTTAGATTATTATAAACATAATAATTTAAAAAACTTATTAATTTTAATAATTAAAGTTTAAATTTTTAATTAAAATAAAATTATAAAAATGATAATAATTAAATGTTCCCATTAGTGCCCACTGGTCTCCCCGCTGCAGGTCAGCAGCCGTCCCCGGAGACTGTGTTTTTAATGAGTTTGGGGATGCCCTCAGCCCCGGGGCAGCCAGTGGCTCCTCGGCGTTGGGCACCATAGATGTCTTTACATTGTAACTGGAGGGTGTTCAGTCTCATTCATTATGAGTTTGATAATCACTTCCTATGGAAGTAATAGACGCCTAATTGTGCTAATAAGTTTAAATGGGATGTGTGCTTGTGAACTAGGTGTCTCGCTGTTGTCATGGTTTCAAGCCCCAATTTAGCTACGGGGAGAGGAGGAGCAGCTGGCTGCTTTTGTTGGTTTGTGCATTTCCTCTCTTTTGAATTTCCAAGGGGCCAGCAGTCTTTCCCCGCCAGCCCTGGACCGCAGCTCATCTGCTGCTTATAGGGCTAGGACTTCAGGCTAGTCCAGTGGTCGGCAAACAGTGGCTCGAGAACCACATGCGGCTCTTTGGCCCCTTGAGTGTGGCTCTGACGTGTCTCAGGCGGCACAGTAGGGGCACGCAATCCCAGCGTCACCGTCAGGCTGCCTGGCTCTGCCATCTGTGTTCCTGACCATGGTGACAGACGCAGTGCCCATGAAATAACGCACTCGCTGAAGGGAGGCATGACTTCTGAACCTACTAACTCTCTCCCTTCTACCAACTTAGCTACTGTTCCTGTAAGGCACTGATACAGCTTTTTAAAAAAAATTGTAATGTGTTTTTAGTGATTTTTAGATAGAGAGGAAGGGAGAGATAGAAACATCAATGAGACAATCACAATGACCAGCTGCCTCCTGCACACCCCTCACTGAGGATCAAGCCCACAACCTGGGCATGTGCCCTGACCGGGACCCGAACCCAGGACCTCTTGGTCCAAGGGAACAATGCTCATTCCACTGAGCCACACGGGCCTGGCCATTTGTAAAGCTTTAAGGAGAAGTCATAGAGGAGAGAGGTGAGAGGAAGGGCCGGCATCTGTTTCCTCCAGATTCTTGCCTTGCAAGTGGAGGAGCAGATGGAGAAGCAGGAGAATCTCCCAGAGGGATGTGGCTCCGGCCGGTGACTGCCGTGGAAAAGACCGTTCCTCAGACACTTCGGAGTGGATGACGAGGATCCTCCTGCCTCAGGTACCTGCACAAACACCCTCCGCTTCAGAGGCCTCCCAGCAGGCGGTGTGGGGCCGTGAACCGGGAACTCACAGACTCCGGCACTGCTATGCCCGGAGATGAAGGGTGGGCGCCATCAAAGCCAGCCGCACAGTGTGATCGAAGGGCCTCGTTTGAAGAGACTGCTGAAGTCTCTGGCTTCGCTGGAGTCTGGGAGTCTAATGCAAGGGGCCAGCCAGCCGGCCCTGGACCGCAGCTCATTCCTCGCTTTCATGTCTCCCAGGCACAGGCGGTCACTGTACCTGTGGCCCGGTGGCTGGGCATCTGCCCCTGAACTTACACTTGGTGCCTTTGATGGCAGCCCTCTCTCCCTCTGGTATCTGTCCGCCCCGTCATCAGCGCACCAGGGGAACCTCCAGTACAAGACAGAACTCCCTCCGGCACTGTCTGTCTCTAATCCACAGCGTCCTCCTTTCCCATCACAAAATGGGGATGGATAAAACGCCCCAAAGTTTAGGGATTACAGGGAAGGCATGACGAGGAAGTCCGCTAAGAGGATTGGGCTTTGTCTGGGGCAGTTGCTTAGTAACAGATCAATACCAGATCCCCTGGAGTTACCACTGCGGGGCCCCCGGGAGAGGGCCTTCAGCTGGAAGAGGCTGGTTTCTCTGAGCAAAGTGTACAATGTGACCTCCGTATCGCATCTGCTGAATCGTGTTATGATGGGACTACCAGGATCCCAAACACGGTCTCGCCTCTGACAGCTCCATGGCTGCTTTAGGTCAAGTCCTTCCTTTGCAGAGTGGATGGTTGAGAAGTCTGCTTACATGAGGCACATACAGGTCCGCTGTAAACCCCTGTACTGGCGGCATTATGAACAGGCCTACCTAATTCGGAACCTGAGCGTTCAGCAGGTTTTTCTATATTATTAACGTTTCTTTCCAGCCACTGCCCGTGACAACAACAATTAAGTGTCATATTAAGCATGAAGATATCGATATTCTGTCTCAGCACCAAGGTACAGTTCTTGACTCTATTCGTTTAAAGAAAAATGTAGACATTAGCAACTCATCTTGGTTGCGACACTGGTTATTTAACGTCTAACCACATTCTTAATTTGTAATGTGTTTATCAAAATTTAATGCCTCGCTGAGAATCGCTTTCTCCTAGGAAATTTATTGCTCAGTTTTATCCTAGCCTTATAATATTAGCAATAAGGCCAAGCGAGTTATTATGACTTTTTTTTTTTATTAAACTGAAATCATGGGCATGAATTGAACGTTAGCGCTTACATTTCATTGTTGATCTCTATTATATCATTTATATATAATGCATCTAAAATGGTCCAAGTGTTCAGAATATTCGGAGAGAATTAACTCACAATGTGCCTCAGAATATTATTTTCTGGCTGCATTTTACTTCAAATCCACTACTATGCTTAGGGCAGCTATATGCCATTAAACACTGGTCCCATAAAAATATCAGCATCTAATAATAATATAATAATACATAGCCTCCCTTCAACGCTGCACTGAGCGATTCCCACGCATTACTTCATCTAATTCAAGAAACTGGAAGGATGCCAGGTGAGCTTACTTGAGGCACGAGTCACCACAAATTATAGAAGGTGTGCATTAGCTGTATTTTATTCAAAAACAAAACTCACTCAAAGATAAAGTATTGCCATGTACCAGGTATGAAGAGACCTACTTTAATTTGCTCTTAGGAAGTTTGAAACTAGCATAAAAATGTCTATTTAAAATTAATTATTCTCACGGGTTAATAATCTGCACTTTAAAAATAATAATAAAATTCCCATTGAGTATTGTTTATACTGTTAACTATGAAACACAGTCTTTTGTATTGCAAGTGTGTTTCTGTTAACTTACTATGAAACACACTCTTTTGTATAGCAAGAGTGCCTTTCCTACATTCTGAATACTCAGTCTGCAAAAAATCTCTAACCTAAAGCAGAAATAAAAAGATGATCACTCTATGCCTCTACCTTTTAATTGTCTTAATCAATTAAATATTTTTTAAAGAGTAGTGTTGTATTAAATATATTTTTATTGATTTGAGAAAGGGAGAGGGGGAGAGACAAAAACATCAATGATGAGAATCATTGATCAGTTGCCCCCTGCATGCCGCCCCCTACTGGGGATCAAGCCTGCACCTGGGCATGTGCTCTGGCCTGGAATCAAACCGTGACCTCCTGGTTCACAGGTCAACACTCTGAGCTGCAGTGACTGAGCTCAATCAAATTTTAATTGAACAAACTTCCACAATCTTGTGACAATTTTCCAAGGGCTGACGGGAGAGTCAACTCTGGACCTTGTTCACTGATTAATTATTTGGAAATCCTGTCGGGAGCCAAGGAAAGACAGCTGCAGGCCCTGCCTTCCTCTGGGGCGACCCTGAGAGACGGATGTGAAGGAGAACCTCCCAGAAAGCACCGTGTTGGGCCAAAAACAGGCTCATTTATTGGGAAGGCCAAGTAGGAGTGGCTTGAAGTCAGACTCCTGGGCAGGGCAGCTGGTGTGGCAAAGAGATCAAAAGCCGCCTCGAGTCAGGACTACGTGATCCAGGCACGCATGCTCAGGAAGGTGCTGTAAAAGTGGACATGTAGGTCAAGGTCAGTGCTTTCATTCATGGCCACCATAGAGCAAGGTGGGAGCCCCTTTCACGTACCATATGATTCAGGGTTCCGGTTCAGGGTTCGGGTCCTAGAGAAGGCCACACACAAGTGAAAAGAGACTTTAGAAAAGATTTAATTTCGGAAATGGGGGCCAGGTGGTAGTCCAACACTAGTGGGAGAACTACTCCTCGCTCTGGCTTTTCCATCCCTTTTATTAAGATTAAAATTATAAGATACACCTTTATCCTCTGGGCAGGGAACTCCAATAAAAGCCAATCAGTGAATGTAGGACTAACAGGTGGGGGCTGCTTTAACTACCAATACCTAGTAATTAGCTTTGACCCTTTACAGCAATTAAGGTTGACCAGCCCTCCGAATTCCATCCACAGCTCTCTGTTATTAAAACAATGATCGGCTTCTGGCAGAGCAACCACCAGCGTAGGAACACTGGGTATCCAGGATAACAAGGCCTGAGGATGTCACCGGCCTCAGCTCCCCATCACCCTGGGGGGAGGAGATGACGCACAGAGAGCCACAGGGACTCGGCGGACTACCGTGCATGTCAGTAGCAGCGTGGCCTTGCTCTCGCCAAGACGGATCCAGGTGTTCCCACGGTGAATGCTCGTCCTGCTGTTGCTCAGTCTGGACCCGAAACTGCTGAGCGTTTTGAAGGGAACTTACTTGAAGGGAACTACTACCCCCTCCCTGTGCCTGGCTCCTCCGGGAACATTCGTGTTACAGTGATTACAATGAGAAAACACACCCCAGCTCTTACAAGGAAGAGTAACAAATATGGCCTACTCTGGGCTTTAGGACAGCACTGGTCATTTAGCCTCACTGGATCTCTTCTGTTGTTAATTCTCAGCCACGAATTTTTTTACATTGATTTTTAGAGAGAGTGGAAGGGAGAGGGAAAGACAGACAGAGAGAGAAACATCCATGTGAGAGAGAAACCTATACAGGTCGAGTGCTCTGGGAGGTCTACGCACTCTGATTCGGGAAGCAGTGCTGCCCCATGCAGGGGGCACACAGTGGCCTCGGAGCCTCACTGCAATTCTAGCCCAATAAGAGCAAGCGATGGGTCCCGGCTGGTGGCATGTTCTCCTGTGTACATGTGCACGCCTGTATTTGTTCCTCACGGAAAGCCTTCCCATTGAACCTCTCCCCTTTGAATCACCCCCATTCAAGAAAACAAACTACAGGAGCAGGCAGTGTGTCCCAGGCTTCCAGGATTCAGTGAGGACTCTGCCTTCAGTACCTCCCATTTCCCAGGTGTGCGGGCACTTACTGGCACTCAGCCACGTCCTCTCTTTCGCGACATTAATTTTCTGACTCGTTTACAGCGTGAGGCCGAGGGAGAGAAGCGGTTGTGCTCCCGTCAGAGGAAGCGGGTTTCAGAGATGCATGACCGCAAAAGAGTCGGAGACAGGCGGTGGCTACCATAAACAGTTTATTTCCGCAGCTATTTATCTTAAGAGACAAACACAGTTCACCGTTAACAACTGTATCTAAAACCCACCTCTCCCAGTTCCTGTGCCTGACTCTGGAGGCTCTAAGGCTCATAAAACAACAGGCCTGCTTTTCAGAACAGTGACGGCAGGAATAATAGCTGTTTAACAATAAATATGAATAACAATCTCACTTTTATAATAGTGATGGTGAGTAAGGTTTTGAGTTACCATCACTGTCTTTCTTGAACATGTTTTTATTGATTTCAGAGAGGAAGGGAGAGGGAGATGGGGAGAGAGACAGAAACATCATGATGAGAGAAAATCATTGATCAGCTGCCTTCTGCCCAGCACCTACTGGGGATCAAACCCACAACTCAGCATGTGCCCTTGATCAAGATTGAAGCCAGGACCCTTCAGTCTGCAAGCTAACGTTCTATCCCCTGAGCCAAACCAGCCGGGGCTCACTGTCTTTCTTTTAAATCATTGGCAGATAAAGGAAAGGACTGGGAAGATACTACAGTATATCCATAAAAAAAAAAAATCAAAGGACTACGTAAACTCTTTATATCCTAGACAGATATTAAAATTGAATTTCTCGTACCCCTTGTGGTGGAGAATGGGTGAGCTGATCTTAAATATGTTCCTTTATAAGTCCTCCTTCTAGACCTCCATTCCCCTATTTTAAAACTTATCAGCATCTGCCATGATCCCCAATAGGGGGCATGCAGGAGGCAGCCTATGGATGTTTCTCCCTCATCTATGTCTCTCTCTCTCTCTCTCTCTCTCTCTCTCTCTCTCTCTCTCTCTCTCTTTGCTTCTCTCTAAAATCAATAAAAACACATTTTAAAAGTGTGTTCTACCAGCATCCTTCCATGTAGATGACCCCTATGGGCACAACTCCTTCTCTGAAGGTTGCAGGAGGCTGACTGCATTCTTCCAACACCACAGCCTCCTGGGAGAAGTTAGACCACTTCGGTGCTAAAGGGTAACTGACGTGCTACTGGTAAATGCCAACGCAGAATTACGTAATCCCGTAAGAACCGGTGAGAGGAGTGATTCTAGAGTTGCCACACCTTCTGTGGGGTGGCAGTCACAAGCACACCTACTTCTGAGGCTACCAGAGAATCCTCCCAGTAACAAAACGGCATTGTTTTTATCTTAGATGGCAGCTGCATGAAATACATCTCCGATGGGGTGAGATCATAACATTACAATGTTGCTCTGAGTATAAGGCACAGAGTTCCCTGCCCCCTAAACCCTCTGCTTTGCTAGTAATCTCCATGGATCCTTCAAACAAACAAACCAACAAAAAGGCTAGCAAGCTTTTAATCCTCTCTGGTGTTCGTCATTTAGCTTCAAGGACCTCATTTTTGGCACACCCGGCCAGAAACCAGATTGCCAATTGAGTAGCCAGCTAGCCCCCAGAGGCCCCAGCTAGAGTGATCAGCTTTTCGGCAGGCTTGCCAATTACAACAAAACTCTTTAAAATAAGCACAGAGAAGAGTGTAAAGACTCTGAATACATCATGTTACGATCTTGTTCTTTATTCTTTAAAATGCCAGGAAGGGGGCTTACAGAAAACAAATGTCTAAGGTGGAGGAAGCATATGCGGAGGTATTTCTCCATATGGAATATCATGGGAAAGGGTCATAGTAAAGTCTCCGTTTCTATGATCTATCTGCCATTAAGCCATGTGTGGGGTGCGGGCAAATACTGAAGCACTCCAGTTCCTTGGTTAGTTCAAGAGTCCTCGGGGGAAGCCAGTTTTTCAGGAAACCTAAGTGGAAGAAAAAGGAAATAACGTTTGGGAATAAAGATTAAGGAGAAGATTAGGATTACCTAATTTTATAGCAATCCCAGATGGTATTATTTTTCTGATATTTTACATCAAGTGAAGAAACTATAGTTAAAATACCTTGATATTTTATTTTAAGTATCTGATATTTAAATATTTCCATTTAGTAACCATTTTTGTGCCTTTTCAATGATGTAACCTGAACTTAAGAAGTTATCAGTTTTGAAATATAGGTGTTGGATTTGAAAGAAAAAAGATCGGCCATTGGGAGACCAGCTTTTTGGCCGTTAAAAAGTTGTGAGAAAGAACTAATCACAGATTCAACTTGAGTAGAAGAGAGGGGGGAAGGAGAGGTTATGCACGGGAGAGGTCTCCAAGGAGAAGACAGACCTTAGACACTAGTTGGGTAACTGACCTGAAGCAGCGTGAGTGGATGGTTAAAGATTCTGTCACTGGTGGGCAGTGAACTCAGGAGAGAAGTCTATTTGAGAGAAAGCCAGTACACTCCCTAATTGCATATTTATATATATATGCCTTGAGATTCTAAGGCAACCAAATATTGTAATGTCTCCTAAAATTGTCCCCACGGTGTTAGAGGCCACCTAGAGCCATTCAGCCACACATCTGTGCCTTCAGAACACACCTCTCTCCCCTGTCAGCCAGGTTCTAAACTCGACTCAAAGCTATTCGAAGTTATACTGGCATCAAGTTACACTGGATTCAAGATTACATTTTTGAATTAACATCAACAACATGGCCCCATTTTTCAGTGACATCACGTCTGTGCCTAAACCTCCGGCCCATTTTGCAGCGCCACTGCCCCCCATTCATAGTGACCAGCCATGGCTGACCGGATGTTTGCTTGTTTTTCCTTAGACAAATCAACTGGAATGCACTCAGCTGACACATCCTTCTTCTGTGCTATCTGCCTATAAACCACATGTGAGAGCCTGGAAGATATGAAAGCACTTTAGCTGCTCTTTCATCATTCTCTCCTAACTAATCTTCAAGCATTTGGTTCAATAAAGTTTTATAGGGCCCTGGATTAATTGCCTAAACTTGGTTAGCTAATCCCTTCACTAATATCCTCAGAGTACACTAGTTTTAGCTTTTGTCAAATTTTAACCGTGTGTGTTAAATTGTAAGCTCCATAAAAGCAGAGATAATGTATGTTTTTGAGTTCCCGAGTTTTAGCAAAATAACTAATACTTAATATGTATTGAATAAATATTTGTTGAATGATAAAAAGCCCATAAATTTTATGATCTTAGATCTAAAAAATTGATATTATCAAATCGTACCTAGAAGCAGAGTAAAAGAATTATTCATCAAAACAAAAAAACATATAAATATTAATACACACCCTACGTTGAAAAGCCTTTATAAATTATATAAGCAGGAAGAATAAATGTATTTATGTGAGATAGTTATGTACAAAAAGTAACAAAAAACAGAATTAAGTAGTAAAATATTAAAGCCTTTGATTACTGGGGGGAAAATGTCAAGGAAATGTGTACAATCACCACTCGATTCAACATTGTCTGGGAGAGTCTAGCCAGTACTATGAGAAAGAAAATAAAGTTTGCAATATAAATAATGCAAAAGAAGAGACAAACATAACCTTTGTTTGCAGTTGACATGACTGTATCTGTAGAAAGTTCAGAAACCTTAATGAAAATAACTTAAATCAAAGGAGAATTTGGTAAAGCAAATACAACATGTAAAAACAATCTAAATTATTAATAGATTAACCTCACAGCCTACCCTGGTGTGTTAGGAGTCCCCCTGTGTGACCTGAATGTAGGGTGCGTTTTCAGAGCCGCAGGAGATGAGCTTAAATAAAGCATCGTTACGAATAGCACTGTTTGGGTGCTGATCATGAGTCAGGAATATCGCTAATTGTCTTGTCATTATTAGCTCAGCTGGCTCAATCAACACTACACTTTCTGACAAGAATTATCTATCTTTCCAAATAAAGACACCAAGGCCTAAAACGTTTAAACAATCCCTCCAATATCACAAGACTGTATGAGAGCAGGAATGCAGGGGCGTTTTCTTGAATGCACTGTTCGTCATGAAATGAGGGATGGACCGGGAGAGAAATATTGGCTTTGAGGTTTGTCCCAGCTTGGATGGGGGTCCACCAGGTTCCAATCACTTCCACTGGAAATGCATCTCACCCAATTGGCTTCCCCTGACGGCCATCGACGCTTGGCCGGGAAACCCCAGGGCGGCGGTGAAAAGACAGTGTCTTGCAGAGACGTGTTATTAAGCAAACGCAGGTGCTGCTGGGATGTCAGCCCGTGAAATAGACACTCACACCCACCTGCTGGCGGAGGACAGGCATGAAGAGCAGCAGCACATTTTTCTTGTGTTAGTGTTTCATTTCCTTCTTTTCTCTGAAGTCTCTCTTGGTCACGGAAATGGCCTAGTCCCGTGGTTGGCAAACATGCTGCTCTTTGGCTCCTTGAGTGTGGCTCTTCCAAAAATACCACGAACAGTGCCATGGGAACTTCATGGCCCATGCACAGAAGTTGGTTTTCGGCTCTCAAAAGAAATTTCAATCGTACTGTTGATATAATATTTGGCTCTGTTGACTAATGAGTTTGCCAACCTCTGTCCTAGAGCATTTATAAAACAATGGTCTATGCTGTGTATCTGATTGCCCTAGAAGAGAGTAGAGAAAGGATGTCTGAGTCCCAGGGAGGTGGTGGTACCCTACCCATGATGCCTTGCCCTGCATCTTGGGATGGCTGCATGGGAATTTTCAGCCTTTTTGGCTCAATATGGGACCCGTTTGCTGAGTGATTTTATTCTAGAGCTCCTCGTTGTTAGCCAGGGCTGTTATGGAACCTAATGCCAGCTAAAGT
This sequence comes from Pipistrellus kuhlii, assembly GCF_014108245.1. Classification (NCBI taxonomy): domain Eukaryota; kingdom Metazoa; phylum Chordata; class Mammalia; order Chiroptera; family Vespertilionidae; genus Pipistrellus; species Pipistrellus kuhlii. The sequence continues at coordinate 1,551,604 of NW_023425449.1, forward strand.
TTTCCCTTTGTCTATTCCAACCCCTCCCTTTCTTCCCATTGGGACCGAACCCAATTGAGCTCGTCATAAACCTCCCACATGCCAATCCCCACTCACTGTATGCCTCCCGCAGAGGCCCATTGGTGACGATGATTACAGGCATCTGGAGCCAGATTTATGGGTGAGTTGCTGACACCAACTACTCGCCTATCACCAAACTAACACTCATTCCATTGATTATCATCCTCCTCATTTTGCAAATGAGAAGATTGGGTTTCAGATTATATGACTGGTTCAAGATTAGCTAATAAATCACACGGTTAGGTCTCAGATTTCCATTACAGAAGCTTTTTTTTTTCTTTCTGTCACACTGTTCACTGTGAAATGGTTTCTCCCAAGGAGATCTTCAGAAACCTAGCAGTCACACAAATTTATTGAATTCCTGTTGTATTTTGCCAATCTACATGTTTTTACAGATTTAATTCTTGTCTCCGTTTATTTATTTGAACATTTGATTGCTTTCAATTTTAAAGGCAAGGATACAAAAAAAAAGGAGTGGCCAGATGTTCTATTTCTTGATGCTTTTGTTCCTGCAATGCTTTCTGGGGACCATTTCACCTCAGATAAGCAAATACCCACTTTTCTTTCAAGACTCAAATCGCACTATGGAATTATGGGATTAGGTATTTCTGATGTACTCTAAGTACATCCGGGAAGTATCCATGTGTGATTTATTTTCTATTCCCACCACTAAGAAAAGGATCTGAAGCCAAATGATTATAAAGAAAAATTACTTGAATGATGAATTTTGAAAAATGAACGGCAAGAGGGGTAGATGCTGTTGAGGTGGTTAATTGCTCAGCATAGAAGAAATTGAATTCATCCTAGTGCGATGTTGGCCCATATTCATAAGAAAGAATAAACAGATAAGCACAAATCAACATAACATGATGAAAGGAGGAATTGCTTCTAATAGAGTGGTTAGGGAAACTCAGAGGAGCTTATTTTGGCCGTGTGATAATTAGGAGTTTACTGGAGACATAAGGAGAAAGGGGTAATTTAGCAGAAAAATAGCTTTTAAGGGTTTTTTTGCTAATATATTTGGGACTCCAGGACTTCTGCTGTGACCGTAAGTCTGGTTTTCCACGCTGTTCCTTTGCTGCACCTCCCTCACTTCCACGCCGGGGTTATATGGAGAATAGCTACACTTACTGAGAGCTTCAGTTATATGCCAATAGGACATACGGATATAGAGATTATACAGATGAGGAATGGACAGATGATGGTGATTAGATACATATGTAGATTCTAGATACATGGGCAATGTGTTTTAATCGATATGCCAGCTTTACATTTAGGGGCCATAGCTTTATTGTGCCTGTATCCACCCTTTCTTTTGTTGTTTTATCTATCTACCAGAGGCCCGGTGCACGAATTCCTGCACCAGTGACGTCCCTTGGCCTAGGGCATGGGATCAGGCTGAAATTTCCTTTCTGACATCCTCTGAGGGGTCCCGATTGCAAGAGGTTGCAGGCCAAGCCAAGGGTGCACAAGCAAGGCCCTTGCTTGTGCACCCGTGGGAGGTTGGCCAGCCAGGGATTGTGGGAGGGCTCCAGGGTATGTCCAGCCTGTCTTTCTCAGTCCTTATTGGCCAGGCCTCAGCAGCAAGCTAATCTATTGGTTGGAGCGTCTTCCTCCTGGTGGTCAGTGCATGTCATAGTGAGCAGTTGAGTGGCCTTAGCATATTACACTTTGAGTGGTTGAATGGCCAACCAGACACTTAGCCTATTATTATATCTACACTAATAAAAGAGAAATATGCAAATTGATCATACATTTGCAACACCCACCAACCAATCAGGAGTGAGTATGCAAATTAACAAAACAAAGATGGCAGGATAATTTGCATATGCAGGTGCCCAGTGGGATCCTTGTGTTGCCGCTATGGCAACAACATAGGCATTCTGCACTGCCCCAGCCACTCAGGTCCTCTGGGCAGCGTGGGAAGGCAGAAAGGCGGCTCAGGCTGGAGCAAAGTGGTGCCAGCAGCCAGGGGAAGGAAGGCCCATGCTTGCACAAATCTTCATGCATCAGCCTCTAGTAAAATATATAAGGGGTTATCTATTATATGGAACTGTGAATTGGTGATTTCTTTTATTCTAAATCCTACTTATGTGAATATAATACTTTTATCATTAATGGCCATCGGAGCTGTTTCTGCTTTGGACCTAATGTGGGTAATGTTGCCATAAGCACTTCCAGAGCCTGTGTCCCAGGAACATGTACCTCTTTCCTATTGGCTACATGGAAGCATTGGAATGTCAGAGCCACTGGCTAGGATATCAGCAGGTTTATGAGGTGGTGCCACGTTTTCCTAAAACATTACATGAAATTGGCCTTTTATCAGCAGTCTCTGAGCAGTGTGTCATTACTCCGTGTCATGGCAACTCTTGGCATTGACGGGCTTATTCCGCAGTCATGAGTTTTAGCAGTTGGTTGAGTGTGTGGTGTTATCTGGTGGTGTTTCTGTGGTTGCTAACGGGATCGACCACTTTTCTCACACGTTTATTTGACATTTGCATTTCCCATTTTGTGAAGGGCCCCTTTTCCTGATAGGCTGCCTATCGTTTTATGATTGGTTTGTAAATTCAATTATAGAATCTGAATAAGAGATGTAGTTACTCTTACGGGAACCTTTTGATGGGCATAAGCTCCTACTTTGGTGAAGGCAGGCTTATCAGTCTTTTCCCTTCTGGGCTGATAGCACACGTCGCCTGTGGTGACTGTCTCCCTTTCCTGACGTCATACGCACCTTGCCTTGAGGTTTCATTGAGAGACAGTGGCGAAGACACAGGCAAATCTGAGTGTGAGGAGTTCCAAAGACTGACCTTTCACTGCCAGCAAGATGCTGGTCCCATCTAAAAATATAGGCCCCCGCCCCCCAAAAAATCCACCAACCCAAAAGGCATGCCCTGGAAATACAGCGTGGTCATCCTCAGAGTGGTACAATATAGAGTATGAATTAGGTCTCTGTCATTTCTTATTAATGAGCGGGACGTGGCCTCGGATGACCCCGGAGGAATAAACAAGTACTTCAGAGCGGCCGTCTGCTTAGCCACATGGAACGGATCTGCAGCCTCGGGCACCGGGTAGCGCTCAGTAAATTATCTTCGCCGGGGAACTAAATGGCGCCTTAACGAGCTCATTCACCTCACACGGATGAGCAGTTCACATCAGATAACAGATCCTTCACCCCCACGACCCGCCGGCTGCTATCATCTCGGAGATTTGTCACTGTCCTCTCGCCTGTGCTCTGGACCAGGTGGGGACTGGAAGGCTGGGAGCACAGACAGAGCTCCCTCTGCCAAGCTCCCAGACACGGTGTGCATATGGTGGCCTGCTTCCTGCACGAATAAAAAGGGAGCTTGGGAACGCTTGGAGGGAGGGACGGACACGTCACATTCTCACTTCCTGCAGCCCGGCACCATGCTGTGCTGTGGTGAGGGGACGCTGAAAAAACAAACAAAGCACCTTTAGAGTTCGGATATTAAAAGGAGTAAGTTCAATCCAGTGACATGTGTTTTAGATATCTGTATGTAACAGGATGCTTTACATTTAAAGCGCTCTACTTATATACATCAAACATGCACACGCGTTGTCTAGATATGTTAATGTGTTTACTCTCCAATGAACAGATGGTACATATCATTAGCCCGGTGTTAAATATGTAGAAACTGAGGTTTTGAGACATTACTCATGCTTGAATTTACACAAGTGAAAAATGGTAGAAATGGGCTCACACCCACATTGATCTGAAGCCCATGCTCTAACGCTATGCTGGGGCACTGGACCTTATGACTTAGGGGACTTAGAGCAGAAAAGGAGCAGCTTAAAGAAATTCAGAACATGGAGGTCGATTTGATGCTTAGAAAACACATTGCTAATGAATTCTAAAAATAACAGCGAAGTGAGAACAAATGTTAATAAACCCATTTCCACAAATGAAAAATTGGCTACATACATTTAATATGTTGAACTGACCACAAACCAAGTCAAAATTAAGGCAGACGATCACTGAAGTAGTTTCTGTGGACAGTAGCATTTTATGAGTCGTTTAGATTTGGTCTTTATGGCAAAACCAGCGAGTTAGTAACCTTATTCCCCAATTTACATCTGGGTAAACTGAGGCAGAAAGAAGCTAAGTGAAGGCCTGAAGGTTATAGAGTCAGCCTGTGGTGAAGCCAGAGTGTGAAGCCAGGTGCACTCGGAGTGAGTTCAGATTCCCCCTCTGCACGTTCCTCTCTGTAGCTTCTTCGCTGAGGTGCAGACCTGCTGAAGAGCTCATTGTGAGGCCGTTAAAGGCGTGGCCACAGGGAGCTCAGAGGTGAGGCTGGGAGGAAGGCGCCTCCACGGGCTGTGCTTTGGCAAGGAAATGCTGGGTTTGAATATTTTTATTTGTTTCAAATTGACTGACCTATTGGCTTCACATGGGCAGGGAGGCGTGTAGCCTTGCTGAGAAGTCAGTGCTGGGCTGTGCGATGCTCAGAATTCCATCCACAATCTCTCTGTAGCTAATGACTAATCTATAGCGCACCTGTTAATTTTATTCACGTCATCGTCCTTCTACAAATGTTTATCGCTTCCCTTTGTTTTCGCAATCCAACCTGAACTCCCCAGGGTAAGCAGGTTTTCCAAGTTCTTTTACAATAAAAACCCCACTTTTTCTTTGTCTTTCCTGAGAGGTGTGACTCTTTCCTGGACCGGATAAACCAGCATTCCCTCCTGGGCATGGAGACCTGGCCATCGTATTTCTGGGGAAAATCCTCTCTGACCTGGAACAAGAGGGGAAGAGCCCAGCCTGTGTGGTTGAAATGACTGGCAGCCCAGCTTCTGAATGTAATTAAAAATTGTCCTGACAGGTATGCAGGACTATTGGGGAAGAGAAGAGGAAAACAGGGATTTTTTAAAGGAGAATGTTGGTTCTAAAGTTTGGGAGCTGGGGGAGGAAGGAACGTAGAGGAAGATGGGGGCCCGGAGGGGAGCTGGAAATGTGCCCAGGGGTGTGAGTGCCAGCGGCAGGTGCTCTGTGGGGGGCTGGCAGGAGGGCCTGGGGCAGAGCCTCCCTGGGCTCCGCGCTGTGATGGATTAGTCATTAAAGGAACAGGACGAGAGCTTTGCCTTCCCCTGAGCCCAGGTCTTCCGCAGCTTTTCAGGCGGCAGAGAGACTGACCCTACTGACAGTGCAGCCACTGAGCAGTCCCTCCAGGAGCAGGGGGTGGGGGTGCCTTCCACAGAGCCCTCTGGCACTTTCTGAGAATGCTGCCAGCATCATGGCCCCGCCCCACGTTAGAGATACTCCCCCACGTTAAAGATACTCCCCCACGTTAAAGATACTCCTCCATGTTAAAGATACTCCCCCATGTTAAAGATACTCCCCCATGTTAAAGATACTCCTGGAATGAAAGGAGGCACACATCCTCTAAGAGGGAAGGGATGGTTCTTCCACTCTTCCTGGCATTGCCGTGGGCATGCGTGAGCCCCCAGAGCTGGGATGGTGCAGTTGGATTACAGGATCCACGACGCATGTGCTGTAATCACCATCCCCTGCTCATTGTGGGGATGGGAAAGGAACAGGTGGCATTCCTGTAAAACCACCATGCGCCGGGCTCTGCCACAGTAACTCTGTGGGTTTCATTTTCTCTCCTGTGTTAAGTGATCAGGATTGCAGTGAGGTGGACATCTGCATCTCCAGTTTTTAAAACAGAATGAGTGGATGCTCATAAAGCTTACAGGACTTGCTTCTGATCACTTGCACAGCAAGGCACACGCCAGGATCACACACCACTGGTCTCACATCAAAGCCCTCCTGCTCTTTCATGGTGTCACCCTGGGTTTCCTGTGCTAATTCAGTGTCTTCAGGCAAATCACATAACTGCTGTGGACTTCAAACCACACGTGTGGGGACAGAACACAATGATTGCCTGCTACAGTTTCTTGTTGGCTTGCATTTCAGTGCAGGGGGAGGGGGAGGGGCTGCCTTTGCACATGCATCTGTGACTTGTCTCACGACAGTTGTGCTTCCTGTGTCATCGGCGTGAGTTCCGCCCTTGGCTCCACCCGCAAGGCTGAGGTCCCTGAAACCAGGGCAAGCTGTGTTCTTGGCATTGCTGGGCTCAGCATTATTAAAAGGACACGGATACCCAATTCACAGTACCCTTCTGATTTGATTTTTGGCAACTTGCTATTTCATACGGTACAAATAACCATAAAATTAAATGGCATCCCCTTATAATTTTATAGCAATTGTGCACATAGCCTTTGCCAGGTTTCCCAAAATAATTTCACATATAATTAGTGTGTAATTTCCCAGCATAAATAACACTCCAATTAGATGGTAACCTGCAATTATAATACACTCACAGGCTAGGTGTGTGTATGTGAGCGTGTAGGTATGAGTAAGCTGAGGGGATCTGAAAAACACAGTGTGTTTAGTAAAGAAAATGAAAGGGATTATGAGGATTTAATTTGTAAACTGTTTTCAGTGCTATTAAAGAATAAGGGAAATTAGATCAGACCTGTTCATTGAATTCCTATACCCATATATTCTACACAGCAGTAGCAATATTTATAAGATGACAATAACAAAGACATGTCACAAATATATTACTCACCATGAGTGAACAAGCATATAACACCAGATGTGCAAACAAGATACGGCCTCTGGGTGATTAACACTCGTAATCTGTTTGGAGAATAGAAATGAGATCATCGTATAATTTAAGCATTGTGGTAGAATCTCTCTCCTAGATAGAGAGTTGAAGGCTACTCAGTAAATTAATCAAAAGTCATAAAAGCTGAGCCGGAACCAGTTTGGCTCAGTGGATAGAACATTGGCTTGTGGACTGAAGGATCCCAGGTTTGATTCCAGTCAAGGGCATGTACCTTGGTTGCAGGCACATCTCCAGTGGTACGTGTACAAGAGGCAGCTGATCGATGATTCTCTCTCATTGATGTTTCTGGCTCTCTATCCATCTCTCTTCCTCTCTGTAAAATAATAATAATATATATATATTTTTAAGAAAGTCATAAAAGCTAAACTTGAATTTCCATTCAAAATTTCCAAATTAAACATGTATATTCTTATAATAACACCCTTTAAAAATATGAATCAAAATATTTGGAAAGGAAATGATTTAGTTAACACTTCCCCAGGCAATCAAGAAGTTCCCCTTTGATGTCTAGAGTCATATACACAAGACACGAGGAAGGAGCTTGCAGGTTAGCAAGAGGAAGGAGAGAAGGAACAATGAGGGTGGATACAAAGCTATGTGCGCTTTAAGGTGCTTCCTGGAAATGTTAATGAAGGAAATACAGGAAAAAAACATTTTTTCCCATTGTATTAAGAAAAGTCATCCTGCTGTCAGCTAACAAAAACAGACATGAGAGGCAACAGATAAAAAGGGTTACGTAGGAGTTAATGTGCCTGAGCACAGCTCGGCTTCCCAGAAAGAGCCAGAGAATGACACCCAAGGAGAACAGGGGCTCAGGCTGGGAGAGTAGTAGGTGAATTCTAGACTGAGTGTCATCCCAGGAGGGTTTGGTCGGAAAGACATTTCTATTCCAAAACCAACATCTGTTCAATCCACAGGCTGATTCTAAGGGAGGGCATATCCCCTTCCACTTCTTAGTGGCTTGCCTTTCATTTGCTTGTGGCCATAATTGGGTGGAATCGTTTATTTGTTTGCAGTTTCCTGGTTGTCGCGATCACTTGTGACCATATAATTTGAGCCCTGCTTATTAGGAAGCTTGAATCCAGCACTAGCTTTATCTGTACAAGTCTTGAATTCAGGCAGTGGATAATTCATTTTAATAAAATTCACATTGGGAGAGTTAGCACCAAAGACACCTGGTGTTCTTGGTGTATTATCATATGAATATGTCAAATGTGAGTAAAAATAGATGTTTTCCTCTTCAGGCTGATTGAAATATGCCATAATAAGGGTAAAATTAATGCATGCTGTCATTCAGGGAATAAGACATTCCGGGTACCTTTGGCATGCTTGTTAAAGCCAACAATGACACTGACCGCCCATCCAGGCCCTTGACACATGAGTGCCCTGGTGAGTAGGCGTGGCTCAGGGCTGCTCGGCCAGCAGCACACAGTGAGTGGATTTGAAGAGTGCGGATGTTGTCATTCAGGCACCACTGGTGAGAAGTTCTAAGCAGAGTCAGACAACTCAGATCAAAGAAGGTGGAGTAGGAACCAAGAGCAGAGACTCAGCAGGGGCCAGGCCCATGGCTGTCTGGGACACGCAGGATGGACTTACAGCCACTGGATAGACCTTGACAAAGGAAACGGAAAGAGTAACGGAGGCAGATGGGACGGTGGGATGCCCGGTGCAGAAAAGTGGTTCTATCAGAACCAGCAGGCCTGTGGAGAGAGAGCCAGCGGGTAGACTCCAGTGGACCAGACAGTGTTTGATGGCCAGTGACCGTTCATGTCACCAACTTAAAGGAGAGTCCCCATGACTGAAAAGATCATGTCTAGGGTGTGTTCCTGTCTCAGAATCAAGAAAACTCCAGTGCTGTCTCTTTCTCTCTGTTTTTCTTTTACTTTCCTCAGGAAAAAAATGGCACAGAGTTACAGACTGCGAAGGAGATCATGAAACTATCTGTTATGTATGTGCACACACACGCGCGTGCGTGTACACCCACACACTTGTGCGTGTACACCCACACACTTGTGCATGCAACTCTGAGTATAAATATAATTGCAAAGTCTCTACATATGTGCAAGAAAAAAAATAGGACTCGAATAGGCAAGTGGTAAAGGATTAGTGCAGAGAAGAAAAATACAAATGCTTAGTTGCATATTGAAAAAAATGTGCTCAAAAGAATGAAAATTAGAACAATAATGAGGTACCGTGTTCTAGCCAAATCTAGCAATTGTTCTGTGAAATGAATAGCTGGCTAAGTGTAAATTATCACTAGTTACTTTGGAGCAGTTTACTCTTAAACCCATCTCAATAGATTGTAAAAAGTATACACACACTCACACACACATATTGATTTAGTAGTATTGATTTTTGCAAACTAACCTAAGGAAATGCGAATGAAGAAAAAGAAATAACCCAGTGTGAAGATTATTTCAGTGTTACATATATTGTGAAAAATGAAGGGCAGATGAAATTTAGCATCTGGAAGAATTGGTTTATTTTATATGTCAAATGTGAGTAAAAATAGATGTTTTCCTCTATTTATAGTACAAAATTATCAAGTTATCTCGAGCAAGGTATTCAGTCTCTGAAGCCTTGTTTTCTGATTTGTAAAACAAGAAAAATGTTACCTGTTTCATAGTATTTGTTAAGTAAGCACAAATTGATAATAAGTATAAAACACCAAGTGCGGTGAATATACTAGTAGTTGGTTGAGAAATTGTAGCTTTTGTTAAAACTAGAATCATAATTAAAATTAAGTTTATGTAGTACCAAAAAGGAATTCCATTATATAATGTTAAATAAAAATAAATCAATAGAATAAATGCCCATGAATAAAAAATTTAAAAAAGGAATTCTTCATTATCACCACTGCTGTATTTGGGTAGCTGTGTTTACACCTATTCTCCAAATCGCCTGTGGCATTATACATCACCGGGGTGCTTGACACTCTTAGGCTAGCTAATGCATGTGAAAGCAGTTCACAAAATGAACAGTGTCATTCCCAAATCAGGACTGATGATGGCGATTATTTCAATGAAGTGGGGAAGACAGGGGACTTGCAGTGCTAAATGAGCGTGCCCTCGCACAACACAGAAGTGTTTGATTCATGAACTGAACATTGAGGAGTTGGGCTTCCTCCCCCCGTCCCTTCCTGGGGGAGACAGTTCCTGTTTCGTCAATGCCTGACTGAGTCTGGTGACTAAGTCTGAACAGTAACCCCCTGAGACCTTGCTGAGTCATAAATCTGAATATTCTGGGGACCAAATGAGGACGGTTTGTGAGCAAGTTCAAACTGCATAGAAGAAGAAGTGGGAATCTCTAATAATAAAAGCATATCTCATTAGACCAGAAGTCCTTCCGATGACCTTCTGGACGATGCTGGGGCTGGGAGGGAAGCCGGTGCCAGCAGCCAGGGAGAGGAAGGCCTACTCTTGCACAAATGTCATGCACCAGGCCTCTAGTTTGCCTTTAGGGGCTTACGCTGCCACTGGCTTTGTTTGAGGCACCTGTGGCCGTGAACATGGGCTTCCTCAGGTCACTAGAGGGTCAGAGCAGAGAGAGAGTCCTGAGCAGACAGAGGCTGGCCATGGTGGTGATACTGAGTATATCTGTTCACGAACCAACGAGTGTGAGAGATGGTACAGAGTCTGGGGTGCCACTCAGACCTGGAAAACAGCTGCCCTAGGACCTGGGGGTGACAGAAGGCGCTACAGTTGACTACTTACTGGCACCTTCCCATAAGGCATCTGTGATGGGGTGTCTTGTATACACATACTTTCTGTCATGGAACTTTTCTCACGATTCACTTCCTGCTAAGTATTTTAAGGATTATTTTTATTTCATTTTAATAAAAGCAAGTTTTATCATATTGCATTCTTATTCTAGAAGCTCGGAAAATATTTTTAAAGAACAAACAAAGGAAACAAGCAGTACCCCATGAGCCCAGCGATCAGAGATCCTCACCAGCAGCACTGTATAGACTTTTTCCGGTGCATTTTTGTTGACAGCAGGCATCATCTTCCATTCACTCCCCGTTGCTTCCTTCATTTCAAAATAACTGCAAACCCCCATCTGGCCAAACAGCCAGGCCCGAAGCCCCGGCGTGGACTGTTCACCACCAGAACCGTGAAACAGCGCCTCAGGCCTCTGCCAGGGGCTGCTGCTGGAGCAGAAACACTCCTGCTGAGCAGAGACCAGGAGCTTGCAGGGCTGCTGGAGCCTTGTAGAAGTAGCCTGTGTGTGCCAGGCCACATCCCGGTCCTCCCCTCCGTGTGCCGGGCCACGTCCCAGCCCTCCCCTCCGTGTGCTGGGCCACATCCTGGTCCTCCCCAGCACCAGGCAGGATGCACAGTGGTCCCTTCTCCCAGCATCTCTGGTGTATCGTCTCCTCCCGCTATTTCCATTGTTGAGTGGCCAAAGATCACAGGGAGAAGGAAGTCTGTGGATTGTTACTACAATAGAATGTCTTATTTGCTTAAACAGTTAGATTTTTCTCTACATGATTTTTTCTAGAAATATTTTGATATAAAACTTTGGTTAATTTGCTTAAATATATGACAGTTAACCAAAGTAAATGATCTTCCCTATTAAAAAAAAGAAGAAGAAGAAGAAAATTGGATTAAGCAACAATGTCCTTGAAAAATGAAAACATGTGCAGATGAATATAGCTAGCTGACAAGCCCTCAGCAGAATAATTAAGAGAGTTACAGATTCATTTAAATGTACTTGGAAAGTGTGTAGCATATCTAGACTCTGCCAAATAAAAAGGAGAGTGAGAATAAGTATACTAAATAGCGTGTGTGTGTACATGCCTGCACACACACACCCTTCTTCAGTTCTTTACAAGATAGGCCATGCCCTTAAATGGTAAGTTAGTTTTTCGTTATTATACACATTTTGCTCTTATCAAAATTATAAATCAGTATATCTTCAATTATTATGTAGGTGAATTTGGAGCTCTTAAAAACAATTTTTCTTGAGATTAAATTAAATTTTTTATTCATCTTTTCAAGTTGAAAGCAGAGCTTATTGACCTCAATATTGAGTTTCCTTTCTTCGCATTTATGAAGTGAAACATCTTTCTGAGCTTCTGTTTAATAAGTCACTTACTAGAATGTGACATGATTATTAAAGCTTTTTCTTCCCTTTTATAATCCCAATCCATCATATATGATGACGCTTTGTTAGTGTGGGGAAAGCGCACAAGCAGGAGAAAGGAGCGGCATGAGAGATGCAGGAGCAAGTAAAGGAGAGCAAAGGATGGGGAGGGGCGGGCGCCATTATAAGTGAAAACAAGCTAGCTGTCCTCGGCCTTCTATCTTATGTGCAGCATGTCAGTAATGGACCCATGATGTGTCCCCATGCCCATTTCACAGATGAGTAACATGCGTTCAGAGACAAAGATCATTGTTTCTACAGTAACAGTGGTAGTCACAATCTGAAATCAGATATGCCACTCAGTCTTCCCCGTCAGCCTGCTTTTAACGAAATGTAACGGGCCTTGCTTTTTGATGAACATTGCTTTCAGCAGAAAAACACACCGTTATTCAGACCAACAGTAGGAGGAGTATATACAGATCCCATTTCTCCTACCACTTCTACGAGGTTTCATGTCCTGATCTGCAAAATGAAAGGCTTTGAGCGCTAGAAGGTTGTGGTTTGTGGCTAGAGGTTTAGTAGGGAAAAACCTGGACTTCTTTTTGTGTGCCTCGCAGATCATAGGGATCCTGGTGGGTTTTTGCCCCCAGGATATATTTTAAAAACTTTATTCATCAGTAAATATGTTCCAGACTACCTGCCAGTGGCTGGGCTATGATGATAAAAGACATTCGCACTATCTTTCAGGAGGCATAGGTCTACATTGGGAAGAGTTATAACAAGGAGAAGAAAGAGAAAGAAAAGAAACAAGTGTGACTTGAGGTTGCCATGGAGCTCAGGGACAGTGACAGTCTCTGTCTCCAGCCAGCTTCAGGTTGACATAGAAAGTAAATATTTAAAATATTTAAATATTTCATCAGAGTGAGCCTTTGACATCCAGTGTGCGATTTGCACTTATAACACATTTCCGTTCAGCCTGGCCATGTTTCAGATGCTCAGCGGCCATATGGTCTACCAGATTGCACAGCACAGCTCTAGAAATTTGGGGTTTTATTCACCATAGAGTGATGGAGCAGTTCTAACCGGAAGATGTAATTATTATTCCATAGTGATAAACAAACTATGTCACATCCCCACTTGTGTTTTGTGCCAGAATTAAATTTTCCTCCTAATTGACTAGTAGCCAGGTGAGCATTGCTGGGAATGTATTTCCAAACCCATGTATGAGCAGGGAGAGACTGGATTCTGGTCAAAAGTTCATGAAAACCTAGTTTTAGGAATTACCAGTATATCTAACATATGGCCTCTGAATCGTATTCCAACAGACTCAGTGATAAAAATCCAACGACTAGTTGATGGAGCAAATGAACAATAAAGACCCAACAACAATGTGCTTGTCCTCATGAAGACAGAACAAGAGAAATGCATCCATGTTCTCTACTGTCAGATGTAATGAGGACTGTGAGGGAAGCCGGAGAAAGCAGTGAGGAGAATGCGTCAATGATGGACAAGAACGGACCTCGCTGGATCTGAGCAAAGCATCCTAGGAAAGGAAAGGCCAGTGCAGAAGCCCAGCCAGAAAGGACACCATGTTTGTGAAGATCGGGAAGCTGGGGTGGGGCAGAATGTGTGCGGAGGTCCTGCCAGGAAGTAAGAAAGGGAGAGCAGTGGGTTGCATTTCCATGGGACAGGGTTATACACATTTTAAACACACTGCCACTGGATCTGGTATGTTATTCCTAGAGGACTGAGGTTTTTGCAGGATAGCATGAAATACTGTATGTGAAAGCACAATGCACCTTAACAACATAGGAAATCCTGTAAAGAGTAAGCAATCAACTGAGCATGCTTCCTGGATCCAGTCCCATTCTTTATGGTGATCAACCCACCATCTACTCCTCTGCTACCATCATTGAAGGTCTTCCAGGTGCACTGCAAGAGTTATCAATATTCTCTGCCTTACCCCAAACATCTGTCCTTAATTCTTAAGTGAGAGAACAGACACAGCTATTAGACGAATACCAAGCACATTAATGTTAGCCACTATTATTGTTTTCTCATTCGCTTTGTGAACTGATTAAAATAAGAATGAATGAAATTTACAAGACCCTTGCTTTGGCTATCTGTCCCTACAGAGATGAGTGGAGACTGAGCTAAATGTCTTTGTACTTTTCTCCTTGATGACATGTGACAATCAGAAAGAAAAGAGACTCTTAAATACATTATGATTATACTAGAGGCCCAGTGCACAAAATTTGTGCACTTGGGGAGGGTGCATAGGGGAAGGGGATGTGTCTCTCAGCCTAGCCTGCACCCTCCTGCATTCTGGGATCTCTGTGGGATTGGGCCTAAACCAGCTGTCGGACATCCCTCTTGCAGCCTTGGACCGCTGGCTCCTAAACACTCACTTGCCTGCCTCATTGCTCCTAACCACTCTCCCTGCCTGCCTGATTGCTCCTAACTACCTCTGCCTGCCTCCCTGATCACCCCTAACTGCTCACCTGCCTGCCTGATTGCCCCTAACTGCCTGCCTGATTGCCCCTAACTGCTTGTGCCTCCACCCCATCGGAAGGACATCTGGAATGATGTCGGGAAGGTTATCGGCTGTCCAGTCTAGTTAGCATATTATGCTTTTATTATTATAGATGTCTAATGAAGGATGTGATCTTCAAGAAAGTGGGTTCTATGGAGTCTCAATATTTCTCAATGTCTTTGAGCAAATTGGGTTCTAAATGAGAATGATGGGGGTAGTCGGTAGTAGATATATATGCCTGTATAGCCATCATAATCATTAGTATTCTTGCTCAGTTAGGTTTTGACATAAGAATAAAATATGTTTCTCTTACAGCAAAATCATCCTACCCGTGTCCGAATTTTTACCATCAGTATGTATTTTTGATGTACATGGGAGTACATTTTATGCACAAAAAGGAAATTGAAAGGTTAATTTGGCTTTAAAAAAATAATACTTAATGCATTAATATTACAAAACCAAAATCCTGTTCTTGTGTTTTTAAATTTAATTTACAGATTATATTATTTTCTATTTATAAGTCCAGGAAACACTAACAAAACTTTTAGGTTGACCTTTACAACTTAATTTATTAAAGTCCATTACATGGTTTAAACTTTATTTATAAATGTAATCTAAGTACTTCAATGCTCTAATAAGCTAATCTTCCCAAGCACTTAAGCAACTTCCATAAATCTAATAAACCAAATTATCAGATGTTCTAATACTTTTCGAGAATGTAAAAATTTTCTTCTATTCAACTTAGAATGTCAAGCAAAATCAAATTTTCAATTCCACATTTTAAATTGGAATCTGCTAGATATGCTGTGATTTCACATTATACTTTAACATGCCAAATTCTCCTAAGTTATAAGTGATTAAAATGTCAAATGAGCCCAGATTATTTCCAAACTTAACATGAAAATATTAACACCATGAATTATAATTCCTTCATCATGGTCAGAACTGAGTTTATCTTTTCCGCGGTTGAACTACTCACTCACGCATGCAACTTCAGCGCCTCCCACGTGCCAGGCACCATGTAAGATGCTGGCCCTGAAACAGCGAGGAAACAAGAACTATTTCCCTAATCTCGTGAAACACAAATGCCAGGGAGAGAGACCACACAGCTCATTAAGCCTCAGGCTGTTTCAAGAGAGCGCTGTGGTGAGAGGGCATCGGTTGGGAGTGTGAGGAGGGAACCTCTGTTCACAGCTCAGTCAGGAACCACCTGGAACAGGGCAGCGAAAACACCTGGAGGAGAAAAAGAGGTTTCCTTATGGAGGGAAGGCCACAGCAAACCCCCTGAAAAGCAAAGTGCCCGGATGCTAGAGGAGGCGGCTGCAGCGGAGGCCAGAGGAGAGGGGGGCTTTTGGGGAAGAGGATCCGGGCTGCGTGGGCCTCCGGGTTCTGCATCCTGAATGGGAAGGACACTGAGCACAGTGCTCTGAGAGGAGGAGAGTCTGTCTTGTTGTGACCTTGAGCAAGATGACGCTGGCTTCCGGGCGGAGAAGAGACCCTGGATGTCTGGGGTGGGGAGTGCGAGGGTGGAGCTGGGAGACACAGGGAGGCTTCTGCACGCACGGATCTTTGGGAGTTAAGGTCTCACTCCTCAAAACTACAGTCTGCCTGCCTGTCTGATTGCCGCTAACCACTCTGCCAGATCACCCCTAACTGCTTGCCTGCCTGCCTGCCTGCCTTATCACCCCTAACCACTTCCCCACCGGCCTGATTGCCCCTAACCCAAAATCATCTCCATCGATTTTCCTTTTTTCGTGTTTGTTTTTGTTTTTTTGCTTTAATTGTATACGTTTTGCCCTCTCTAAGCTTTCTGTTTGAAGATGCAAACATTGAGAGGAGGGACACACATTAAGATCAATTACACTTCAATTTTCTTTTTGTCTGAAAGAGCTGAGAAGGAAAGAACATGCTTTGGCTTTCCAAAATGTTTGAAACAGTTTTCTATATGAATACGTGGAGGGTTCAGAGATTAGCTCTGCCTCCTTGATGGTGGAGCCATTGGGTATGCGAGAAGGAAACGTGTCTAGGCCGTGCATGCATCCCATAGGAGCATGCATTCTCCGTCGGTGCTCATTTCCCAGTTAGGCATCCACTGCCAGGGGAGCCACACTCCCCAAGGGGACAGGGGGAGCTCCCAGAGGTGTCCAGCGGTGCCATGGAAACCTCTGCAGGAACACCTGCCCGCCGCCCTCCCCACCCTCCCTCAGGGGCCTCTGTGCAGGCTTGACGGCTGGAGATGGACAGGTCCGGAGGTGAACTCAGCTCAGGCGGAAAGAGAAACCCTTCGGCACAAGATCGCCTCTGGGACCACAATCGGAAGGCACGGACGCCTCAGGGAAACGCACTTTTATGAAGGGTGAACCAGTGTTTAGTGTGAGTTACGTAAGAAGACAGGAACAGGTTTAGCAAAGAACAAATGCTGAATGAAGAGTGTTAGGGTTAAAACGAATGCATTTTCAACATTTGGAAGCTGGTTTCTGAGGATTCCAAACAACCAGATGTTTCCTGTGGAATCACACACTATTAGAAGATCTAAAAGGAAACTTCAAATCCATTTATGTACAGGGGAAGCTGGCTTCGGAAGGTGAGGTGATTTTTGCAGAATCACAGCATGTTACTACAGGACCTCAACTTAAATTAAATGGAACACGGATGTCCGGGATGACATGTTACTCCATCGGGTTTGAGTGAAGACCTAGCTTCCTGTCCTTGCCTGTTTCTACACCGCGGTGACCATGCTGTGATCCTTTCAGAGGAACTGAAAGTGAGGTGGACTATTCCTCTTACTGACTCCCCTCTTAATTATGGTCATGTGTTTGTGATCAGCTGGATGTAGTTTTATCTTTCCAGGACCACATGACCTCAAGGCAGTTTTGGATTGGCTGTTTCTGTACATGTTTAGCATTCTCTGATCAGACGGCTTGCTTTATTTCCATTTTCCTTACAGCCTGGCTTCGAAAGCATTCTGTGTGCAGCGTGGTGTGCTACCCCATGAGGTACGATGGTCTTCTCCCTGGTTTGCTGTGGTCACTCTAATTTCCCTTTCTCACATGAAGAGCTTAAAAACTTTATTTCATTTGACAACGCACTGTGCGTCTTCATGGGTATGTATTTTGCTTCGTTTACACTCCCACTCTGTATTCTTAGTATAAACTCTAACCTGCAGATAATTTTAGGTAATAAAGTAAATAAATAACAAAGAATTCATGTAGAATTCACATACAGAGTTCTCGTGTTTAACTTCTGCATCAGGTCCCCCCCCCCCCCATGTAGATATGCCGTTTGCCACTGAAATATTTAATTACTGTAAAGCTAGCATTTTTCAAATCTTTCTTTGGAAATTTAGGAGGCATCTTTAGAGAACATTCTCATGTTCCATCTTGCAGTGACCTAACGGAATAAGCAGCATTAGTATGACCCGGAAGTTCAGGCACCAACGCTGAGTGGCAGGACTGGAGACACCCTCCTCCCTCCTGCGCCCACAGCACCCGAGCTTCTGCAGGGACATGTCTGACCCTCCGCAGAAGGAATGCAGCAGAGAGAACAGTGCGGAGCCCTCCCGTCAGGCTGGCACTTAGGAAGCAGACAGCCATTCTTCTCCACCTCCCGCAGGCAGCTCCAGCTCGTGGCCAGCTTTCGTGGATTCCAGCGCTTCCCAAGAAACAAAAGAAAACCTCTGAGCACCAGCCTACTTCCCTTCATTTTATGAGTTCTCTTATCTAAGGAGTCTTTTTCTGTGCTACCCTGATTTCCAGATTTTGTGATACAGAACTTCAGTTTGGGAACGCAAGGGCAAGACCAGATATCTTGTTTCAATGACTTTATTTGTACATTGGAGCATTCTGTCTTTTTCCCCCTATGAGTGCAGGCACCCATCTGTTTGTTTGTTTTTCTGTCCCCTGTGCCGAGAGGGTGCCCAGCATATAGAAAGCATTTAATAATGAGTATTTTCAACTCTTATTTGTATGAAGCGATGACATGTATGTAGTCCCCTAACCATGAGTGCATAGAAAATATATTTGTCCAGAGAAGGAAAACAAGATGGCAGGAGGACCTGTGATTTATTCTGTGCCCCTTAAGTCCCAGGCCCCGTGTTCCACATATTTATCTACAGCGCGTAATCTAATTCTCATAACTGCCCAGCAGAGTAATCGAGTTGAGAACTAGGAAAACATGAGCTTAGCTATGTTAGGTAAGCACTCCAAAGTCTCAGATTATAAATGGCAGAGTAGGGTCAGAATACAAAGTCATTTTTCCTGGCTTGTACAGGTTTGCTGTACTGGGTTTCTAACTGGATCAACATAATGTCCCTACAACACCATCCATCAGTTTGCTGTCAGAGACACCGAGAGCAGGAGAGGAGCAGCGGCCTTCGTGGCCACATGGCCGGGGTGGGTGTGGACAGTGACTCTTAGCAAAGACCTTCAGGGATAGGCTAGGGCCCCGTGCCTCGGTGGCAGGCTGTCCGCGTGGCCTCATCCTCACCCCGGGGCTTACTGGAAACGCTGTGGCTGAGCCCACTCTCGGGAAAGTGGGAATTTTCCCCGTAATTTGTCTCTCCGGAGCCAGATGAGGGATCTGAGTGGTGTGTTTCTAGTGGAGGCTGACATGGAACCCAGGTCATAAATGAAAGAATCCCAAGAAACCTGCCCGAAGCTTATGTTCTGCAGTCTGTGTGCTCATGGTGCCTTAGGCCAGTGGTCGGCAAACTCATTAGTCAACAGAGCCAAGTATCCACAGTACGACGCTTGAAATTTCTTTTGAGAGTCACATTTTTTAAACTTAAACTATATAGATAGGTACGTTGTTATTAACTTAATTAGGGTGCTCCTAAGCTGGCCTTTGCTAAAAACTCAAGGGGCCAAAGAGCCGCATGTGGCTCTTGAGCCGCAGTTTGCCGACCAGGGCCTTAAACCTTTATTAATCCAGACTTCAGAGACGCAGCCAAGAGACTCACCACGTTAGAGTTTAAGGCGTGGACAATCTCTGCACACGGCTCCAGGACGGGGCAGCGTATCACAAGAATTATAATCTCCCTCCGTTTCTCTTCCATCCAACGAGAGAGAAGACTCAGGGAAGATGCTCTTAGCCAGTGTTTTTCAACCTTTTTTGGGCAAAGGCACACTTGTTTCATGAAAAAAATCATGAGGCACACCACCATTAGAAAATGTTAAAAAAATTTAACTCTGTGCCTATATTGACTATATATAAAGTAATTCTCTTGAATAGGAATCAAATAAACACAAAGAAAGTATTTTATAATTACTTTATTATGAAATATTAAGTAAACAAAATAGTGAAAAATTATAAAATTCTTGTCTTGTCTGCACCTACGGCACACCAGGCAACTGCTCTTAGCACTCTGCGGACGGCTGCTAATGAAAGTCTTGCCTCGGACAGGAGACAACTGCAGAATCAAACACAGTAGCACCAGGCAGATGGCTCCTGGGACAGCCAGGGTGGGCCGGGCGGAGCTTGGTGATGAAAACACAACCAGGAACTCCAGCAGCTGCCGCTCTCCTGGTCTCACAGACACAGGTGAGAGCAGTTACTCACAGGGACATGGGGTGGGTGACTTCTCCCTCCTAAACAGTGGCCTTCCTCACTGTAAATACAAATTCTGACGAATGAATCCCAGGGGACATTGGTCTGTAGATTCTTTATTTTGTTCTTTCCTTTTTTTCTGTTCCTAATGGCACTCTCCTTTTAGATGTTACTTTGTAAAAAATAAATAAATAAATAAATAAATAAATAAATAAACAAACAAAACCATGTAACATCTGGAGCTGCTTAAAATCAATTTCTTTTCTCTATGACTAAAAATGGACTTTCCAATTTGCTCCCTTTCCTCCATAAAATAAATAAATAAATGCCATCTGGCCGAGCGGCTCAGTTGGCAGTGATCAGCCCGAGGCAATCAGATCTGCCGGAGAGTCAGTGCAGGAAATACGGTTTCCAGGAGAAATGCTCACGGAGTCCTCCCGGTCCTGAGGCAGGACATCCTGCCAAATTCCCGCCCAGTGCGCACACTCTCCGTCTCCCAGGGACATGGGAGACACCTCTGCCATCTGCACTGTGGCGCTTTGGCACCTTGACTCACCTTAATGAAGATGTCTTCCAACTCAGCTGTTCTCTCATCGCTCAGAAAACATGCTGACGTCTCAGAAAACCAGCTCAGCACTCTTCTGTTGGGCTCTGGAGTTCCCTAGTGGCTGCATTTTCAACGCGATCTTTCTCCTGGGGTACCGGCGCCATGTTGCCCGTGGCTGTGGGAAACACACTCTCCCTAACTGACCCGAGGCTGTCGGATCCCAGGTGGTATCGATTCACCAAGTCAGTCTCAGCAGGAAAGGATTACTTGGGCTACTTGACTTGGGTACTATTTATTTATTTATTTTCAAATATATTTTTGTTATTGATTTCAGAAAGGGAGGAGGGGGGAGAGAGCGAATCATCAATGATGAGAGAGAATCATTGATGGGCTGCCTCCTGCTTGCCCCCTACTGGGGATCGATCCCGCAACCTGGGCATGTACCCTGACCAGGAATTGAACCGTGATCATCTGGTTCATAGGTCGATGCCCAATCACTGAGCCACATCAGCCAGGTGACATGGGTACTATGTAAATTACAGCAATGGGAGGTTTAGCGCACCATGGACCCTCATTTCCCCTTCTCCTAAAGCCAGTATGGCCAGTAAGGCCTGATATTTCTATTCCCAGGACTGGCCCACTCGCTCCCGTCTTCACTACCACTCTCTGGGTCCTACCCACTCCTATCCCTTGTCTGATTCCCATCCGAACCATCTCTGTGGTCTTTTATAGCCTGCTTCTGTAGCCAGTTTGGTCTTCATACCAGCCCTAACTGGTTTGGCTCAGTGGATAGAGCATTGGCCTATGGACTGAAGAGCCCCAGGTTCGATTCTGGTCAAGGGCATGTACCTTGGTTGTGGGCACATCCCCAATAGAGGATGTTAAGGAGGCAGCTAATGGATGTTTCACTATCATTGAGGCCCTTCCTCTCTGTAAAAAAAAACTCAATAAAAAATATTTTTTAAAAAGATACATCATATCATGTTATTCTTCAGCTTAAAACAAGGCAGCGTCTCTACCTTGCCTTTAAAGATAAAATCCAAAATCCTAAAGGTTCTTTATGAATTGGCCTGCCTCTCTTAGACCTTCTTGGTCCTTTCACCATTTCTCTCCACAGACTTGTCATTGGATCTGATAGAGCAAACACCAAGTGTATTCTGTTCAACATTCTTAACTCAGACACTAACAGTGCCTAGTATGTAGTGATCATTCAGCAAATGTGCTTTAAATTAATTCAGACTGAATGTTGACTCTTTCTACCATTAAAATCTCAGACAGTCTGATCATTCTTAGCCTCGACTTCTTAATAAGATGAGACAACTTGTTCCCTCTCAGAGTTTTCTTGGGAGGATTAAAGGAGAATGTGCTTGTAAAGCTCAGTTGGTTCCGCCCACAAGCACAAAATGTTGAATAAGTTATTATTATGCAAATATTTTAATACTAGTTCTTCCACCTACTACCCTTATGACTTTAGACAAATTCCCTAAGCTTTTCAAGCCTAATATCCTATTCTGTAGAGTGAGGTAATAATATCTCCTGAAGAGACTTGCTAGGGAGGCTTTGAGAAAAAAATATCGGCAGAAAGCAGAGAATTGCTCAGAGCCTTCAGGCATAGACCCAATTATCCTTATTATCTTACTGTGCATAGATAAAACTGTTGAGCTTGCTCAAGAAATTAAATGACATCCTTATCAATCTATTGACATTGATTGGCTTGATGACTTGAAATAATTTTAAGGATAAATGGAAATACGAGAGAACTGAGACGAATTCTAGGCAGTGATTTCATAGCTAGGAGTGGCATTTTCACACTCCAGGTGTTTTGATAAAGGTTTTGAACATGGCAGAAGTATGAAAGGGAGTGGTAATTATAGTTGGGGAACTTGGATTATATTTACTAAATTATTTGGTTATAAATGTTACAACTAACTGAAACCTAAATTATTTGTTTCTGCAGGCAATGTTGTCATATTACTGGGACAGTACCTTTCTCTAAGGCAACTATACACAGCATACAGAACTTCCTTCTTTATTAAGATGTAACTGGAGAGAACTTTGGTTAGGATTGTAGAAATTTTGAGTGCAGAAATAGATTATCCATTATTTGTCAGCATAGTTTTCATGTTCATATTACAACGTGAACTAACAGACTACTGTTACTTAAATTCATTTCATGGATCTTCTCTACTGATGAGAAGAATGTGAATTCAGTAACTCATTTATTCAAAACATTTTTATGTGCCTGCTGTGTCCCCAACACAGCTGTAGTGACTGAGGATTGCCAGAGATGAGTAAGTTATTTTCTTAACAACAGTCATGCAGTTACGGGGGCTACCATTTAAGTGATAATGATAATCAGATATGGTATTTTCTATTGTAGAAGTATTACATAAGAACAGGTCCTTCCTCTCGCCTCTCCTCCAGCCTGAGTCAGCCCACCTGGCTGCTTCTGTCTGCGATGCCCGGGCTTTCTTCCCTCCTGGAGCCCGTCAGAGTCCCGAGAGCCTGGGCGGCACGGGGCCTGATGCTTCCTCCAGCGGGAACGTGGCCCGGGTCTGTACACCTTGCCGCCACCCAGCCTCCACTCCCAGCCTCCACTGCCTGCCACTCCCTGATTTATCGCCCGCTAGTCTCTACAAAGAACTTTTCTCTCTCTGAATGATTACATTTTCTGTGATGCCTGCCTTATTTATGCGCTATCACTTATTTATTTACACCATCCATTTCTTTTTCCTCATGTGCACATCAGCTGCGTGTGAAAAGGAGCTTTGAGCCGCTTCAGGAAAAAGGAGGCGTTAAAAACACAGGCCCTGGGACCAGACTAAACCCACCCCCCTCCCCCGACGCTGATGCCTGGAGTCACCTCCTGATAGTTGTGCAGCTCTGGTTAGATTATTTAACCTAAAAATGAATTAATTAGAAAGTGCCGCATTTAGAACAACACCAGTACGTAGAAATTCTCCATAAATGGTATGATTACAGTTGTTACTCTCATGGCCTCGCCTATAAGAGCGATGGTCACACAGCAGGTGCTCCACGAAGATAAACATGCACCAGCTTCATGCCTGGACCCCAGCCCGTGTTCAGCAAGTGGACTCTGCATGTCCCTGTCAACAATACGATTGCTCTTAAAACATAAGAGTACTACCATTGTTCATCAGCAGTCATAGCAACAGTTCCCAGTGTCTGGGTTTTGAAAAGACGCATAGGAACCAAGAGCTGCCCTGTCCCCTGCTGTGTTTCTCTGACCTCCTTTTCACCCTACACAGACACCCACAGCCAAACAGCCAGGGACACAGGCCAATACACCAGAGGCCTCGCCCCCGGCTCACGCTCCAGGGCAGATACAGGCGCGGCAGGCAGTCACCTGATCTTACAGAGAAGTGGGAAAGTGCTCGGGAATCTCAGGGAAGTGGTTCCCCATTCTCCCTAGGGGAGGGGGGGGGCAGACTGTTCTCACTGAGTAGACCCCTGTGAATGGCAGTGGGAATAAGAATGGAGAGTTGAAGAAAAGGAGATAGGAAGGTGATTCCAAGAAGAGAGAAGAGGTTGCGATGGTTTTGAAAACTCACTCTTCAGGGCAGGGTGAGGTGCTAGGTTGAGCTGCCATGGTTACAGGACGTCAGAGCCAGGCTGTGGGGATTATACTCAATACTGAGGGTAGGTTAGCAGTTGGAATGGTCCTGGGATTGAGTTTTATAATTAAGTCAATGGGGAATATCAGGGGTTTTTTTTGTTGTTGTTTTTTTAATATGGGAGTCAAATGATCATAATTAAATTAATTACCTTAAATTAAATTATTATAATTAACTCATTATAATTAAATAAGAATAGTGCTTTTTTGGATGAGCAGTAAGAGAAGTGAAGATATCACTTTCATGATATTCATAATTGGAAAAGGGCTAAGGCCACATCAGTGAGGAAGAGAATGGAGAGACAAACTCGGCAGCTCTGAGGATGTGTCTGTAAGAGAGGGAGAAAGTTGAGCCTGAGTTGCACTGATTTATCTATTTTGGGGGACAGACTCTTTATGCAAGCTGTGTGTACAACAAATACAAGGTTAGACATAGATCAGTGTACACAAGTCTGAATTTGGAAATGCTACTTTTGCTCTGTGAGGCATTGATCTGTGATTTTTAGTGTATTAGTAATTGATTAACTGTTTCCCATGTCAATGTTAGTGCAAGAGTCTATATGTAGGGTAACCATATCAATTTGATTAAGCCAATGCTGGTTTTTGGCTTACCATCTTGGAGTAATTATCAATATCACCCCCTTTTCTTCACTAAACTATCCTAGTCTGAATCGTTGGTATATGGGTCCTACGTTGTAAGGAAATCCAAAGCCAAAGAGTTGAGAAATCTCTACTCTCATAGGAATATATAACCTCGTCTATGATGCAAACGTATTTGAATAGATTTTTTATAAATGTTGCCAGAATTGGGGGGGGGGGGGGTAAGGAATAAAAATGGTCAGGATTCCTAAGTCAAGATCTAATTTTAATTCCTCTCCTGGCATCAAGGGCGATGCTGCTGTGCTGTTGAGTCAGTAGATGGCACTCTCCCCAGGGCTCATTACTCATGTCCTTCCAGAGGATGGCCGCCAGTGAGGAGAGTCTGACACACCAGGCGGCCCTGGAATCTGCACAAACACGTGCGCGGTGCATCATGGTCTCCACTTGGAGCTGACCAACCCACGGCGCTGAGGTGACGTGATGGTGAGTGGGGGTCACAGGCACTCCTTTCCCCAGGAGAGGCTCCTGCCATTCCCCGGGTGGGCACGCGAAGCGTTAACACCCGAAGCGATCCAGGAGGATGCTACAGTCAGCAGTGTCCAAAGCACCATGCAGATCAAGCAAAATCAAAACACTCCGACTGACAGAGGCGACTGCGTTAATAAGTCATTAAAGGAATAACCCAGCCAGGGCGGCCTCTGTGTGTGGGAAGCGACAGAAAGCCGGTTCGGATTTCGCCTGGAGACTCTGTTCCTTCCTCAAAGAGAACCTGTCCCTTCTGGCTGCGGATGGTCTGATCCAAAGCAGCACAGTTAGTCCCTGATCCAGTGACTACCTGAGCACAGCCGTTCCTTTCTGGAGACATTTGCTGAGGTCCCGGTGCAGGCCCTGGGCCCTGGGCCCTGGGAGAGCTGAGGAGGGAGGAGCAGAGACCTGTATGATGCTTCCAGCGACTAAAACCGGACCCGCTTCCTGCCTGGGAGGTGTAGCCTGGGTTCTACAAAGACCGGCAGTCCTCATCACAGCACAGATCGCCTCGCCCACTGCCTTGGTCGGTAGGGGCTCAGATGTAATTTGATTTAAAACAAATAGAGTGACTAAGGTTCCATGGATCTCATAACTATTAGAAGATATTATACATTTTCATCATCTATTCAAAGAAAAACAAGATATTTTTCTGGACCACAAACATTCTTAGAGAATAGTTTAGGAGAAAGACACACACAGCCAAATGCCACCTACGGTTAAATAAGATTTGGCACTGGGTCAGAGGGAGGGGGAGCTGCAGGAGGAACCACAGTTGTGAACTGTCAGGTAGGAAGCAGCGCAGAGCAACCCAGCACTGGCTCCGACTGCTCTGAGCCAAGCCCGGAGGCCAGAGGGGAGAGGTGAGAACCGCTCCGAAGAGATGAACAGAAACACACAGAAGCAATAGTCCGCTCTTGCTACTGGCTCCATTGCACTCGGAAGGCCCTGCTAGGGTAAGGGCCGGTTCAAGTTACAAGCAACACTTTTCGATGTATTTATTAATCCTTCCTTCATGAGGAATGAAGATCAACTGCAGACTCCTGACAGATGGGCTGGGTTAAAAGGTGAAGGGATTAAGCAAAACAAAACCAATAACAACAAAAATGCATACACAGACAACAGTGTGGTGATTGCCAGAGGGAAAGGGGTGGGGGAGAGATAGGAGAGGGTGAAGGGGGAGATGAATGGTGAAAGAATGAGCTTTGACTTGAGACAGTGAACACACAATACAGAATGCAAATGATGCATTATAGAACCGCACACATGGACTCCATCGTTTTACTAACTCTTGTAACCCCAATACATTCAATTAAAAAGAAGAAAAAAAATGTCAAGAAGCCACTTTGGTCTAAATGGGCTACCTTTAACCACATTTGTTACAATCTATTGCTAATTCCAGGGAGAGGATAAAAATCACCCTTAATTGGCAGTGGCGAAGGAGTCTCCCCAGGACACCTCCTTCTAAGGAGAATGTAAGAGTCTATTAGTGAAAATGACAGCGCAGAGCTGAGAGGAGGTAGAGCTGGTCTGATCTTTTGTCTAAAATGGAATAATTGATGAGAGAGAGAGAGAGGGAGACCAGCCATTACGTGAGTGATTGATAATGGAACGTTCCTAATTACATCAGCCCTTTCCCTAGGAGAGAGGTCACGGGACGCATAGATCCCCAGCTCCCAGATTCGGAGTTTTTGACAAATAGCCGTAATTTGAAATACAATTATTAAAAGATAAGACAGATGTGAACAGCTTGTTTTTCTTTCCATGCAGAAGCCAGACAGGGACAGAGGTCTCGCTGTCCTGGTGGGACTAGGAATTACAACTTCAGTGACGATGGTCTGAAGTTGGTAAAGTCAGATCGCAAAGTACTGAACCAGGGAATGGAGGTTACCGTTAGCTCTGCCCTATGGGGGTGGGAGGGGGAGTGGATGTCCTCTTACTTTCCATCCTCCAGAGATGACTTATTTTAAAAGAGTATTTTATTTTCTGGTTGTAAATGGCAAAATGCTCTCCTTGAAGAAGTTGAAATGAAATAAAGGGAAATAGCATAAAATAATAATAATATATAAAATATTGCCCACAATCAATTCTCTGAAGTAACTGCTGTCATAGCTTTTTCCTATGAATAGCGTTATATAGTTGAGATTTTATGTAATTCATGTAGTAATCTGTTTTGTTATTTTATTAGTAGTATTAAAAGATTTTACAATGCCATTAAAAAACTTTCCACATTCAATTTCAATATCTCCTGAGTATCCTATTACAACTTTAGAATTTGTAAGTCTGTTTTGAATTTTGTAAAATATAAAGGTAAGCTAACAAAATATATTTCCTAAGATTGCTATGCAGAATTTCATTTATTTACTATTGTAAACATTTTTTCTGAGAAATTAATTTTATTGGATAACATTAGTTTTGCTGAATTGCTTTCCAAAACCTTTGTGTTTATTCTATACCTTCCTCATATCCCATCATGCAAGAATTAATTTTATGTTGGAAAAGTCAAGCTTTGAACCTTAAAAAAAAATCACAGACTGTTTTCTCAACCCAAGTTCCTGGATACATTCATTGCAAAAGTGAACTGCTAATTAGCAACAGCAGATTCTGGTTTGGAAAAATGCATCTCATTCAGTTCAATTCAGTTTCGTCTATCAAGTTTCCTATGTTAATCCTATCACTGAAAATTTCATTATTTCTTGCAAGTTTTTCCATATCGGTTGTAGGAGAAAGACAGCTCTTGGCCTTACCTTAAATGACCGGAGCTGGAGTGATCAATTGAGCTTAAAGGGTTTTATTTATTTTTTATTCCTGGAGAAGGGAGGGATGTTGTTGATATTGTTTGATTTGCTTTTGGTAATTGTTATTTACTATGGGGAAGATTTTAAGTGCTGATTTATAAATCATACATTCTTTTGATATTTTTCTTGTTAATATAACTACAAATAATATGTAATTTGTATTGAGAGTTGACTGTATCCAGGCACCATACTAAGGAATATCTATATAATTTCCACATTTAATTCCCACAGTTCAGTGTCATTTCTTTCTTATGAATAAACAAAGTATGGCTCAGAGAGGTTGATTGCCTTCTCAGAGTCACATAGCGGCGGAACTAGATGGGACGTAAGCCAGGCATTATGAAGGCAGAGTTCACCCGTTTCCACATGTGGCGTCGGAAACCCAGATTAAGCCATGCCTCCCTCAGTGACGCTGTGGATGTATAAAAGACCAGCCCTGGCGTTTCTTGGGCCTTTCTCTTCAAAATGCCCATGGCCGTGACTGGGAACAACAGATAGGAATTAGTTTTTCTCTACTATGTCTTAGATGTCAGCTTTCTTTGAAACAGGAATTTGAATATTTGCAAGGTTATATCCACTTATATAAACCCTCATGTTCCTTTTACCCATCGGTGTGAACTCCTTCAAGGGCGAGTCCTTGGGACTCTGGTTGTTTCCTCAGTGAAATATTCATTTTCAGAAAATAATCTCTATTAGTGGAGATACGATATAGTAGTGTAAAGACTTGTAAAGCTCGTTTTTCCAGTGTTAGCTGCAGGTCAATAACTCTATAACTCTCCATGCCTCTCTGTACCCAGGGTCATGGTCTGGAAAATGGGACAAGAGTAGCTTTCTCATGAATTACAAGTATTTTATGAAATAATGGAAATGAGCGGGCTTTATAAGGCATAGCATGGCATGTAAATACTTACCAAAAGAAGAAAAATGGCTCAGTTTTGTCATTTTGCTGATACAGCAGGAAAGTAAATCCTAACATTGGCTGCTACATATGCTCACTAAAACATACTATACACATGCTATGTCAGTTAAGCCCCACAGCACTACCTGAAACATGTTTGTGCATAGATGGTGACACTGAGGCACAGAGAGATGAAGTCACATGTCCTTGTTTATACGTGCAATGTAACTTACTTAGTCCCTTTCTACAATAGAAGACCCAGGCTCCATCTCTGCCCCCTTGTTTCATCCCGGAGGCACTTTCTTCCATGTGTTTCTTTCCACTCCTAGCCAGGCCAGTTCCTCTGATGTATCTTGGATGGCAGTGGGACCAGCACCTGGAAGACTCATCTCCCACAGTGTGTACCTCCCTCCCTGGACCTGGCTTCTGTCCTCACGTGCTCCAGTTGTAGAAACTTGTTCAACTCTCTTCTCCTTTCTGCACAGAAGCTCTCTGCATATTGGAAAATCACCGGAGCTAAAGCTCCCGTGATGCACGGGCTCTGTCTCCAACCCCAAATCACCGGGGGTCATGAAAGCGGAATGAAATGCCACAGTCAGGCAGGCCTACCCCCTTCCCCCCACCAGTGCAGGTGGGGCCTGTAGGAGGTAAAGGGGGTCTCTCCTACAATACTTACCTCCTTCGTGATTTCTCTAACCAGACAACTATACACTTCGTCTGCCCATAGCCCAGTTTTGTAAGTTAAATAAAACTGATTGCTTTTAATACCGTATTTTTCGGACCATAAGACGCACTTTTTTCCCCCCAGAAGTGGGGGGAAAAAGTCCCTGCATCTTATGGTCCAAATATAGCCTACACATATACTTTTAAAAAAAAAGTTTTTTTACTTGCCCGGCTCTGTGTGGTCTCTGTGTGCTTGCCCGGCTCTGTGTGCTTGCTGCAGCCACTGTCCATTCCTCCGTGCCCAGAGTGTCTGCCCCGCTCTGTAAACCCCGAGTGGTAGAGGAGTTCCCATGTATGGTAGTCAGCCTCCATGCCCTCGCTGCAGCCATATCTCCATGTCAGCCCAGGTGTGGTGTACGGTAACTGCGTAATCCAAACCGTAATCATCGCCTGTACCCCTTGCTGGCCCGTACTCCGTGCCCGGAAGAATGCCGCGTCTATTCCCCCAATCATTCCTCTCCGCCCTCTGTTGCCGTGCTTGACTACTGGGTAGGCGTACTGTAGATCTCCGCCCACTAGTAAACTCCGCCCTCCGCTGGATGCCCTGATTGATAACGCTGCTACGTCAGAATTTCTCTTCATACTATTATACCGGTAACTGTCAAAATGTTTGTACTGCAACAAACTTCATACCGGTATATTGTATGCAGAGATTTTCTGTGATACCAAACCAATAACATCTACCATAATGTAAAACACTCTCCAGCCTCTTCTCTCACCACTACAATGTGTAGATACCCATAAACTATGCAAAGAAAGCATAGAAAGTCTCTGCATGATTTATGGGTTTACACATTGTAGTGGTAACACTGAACTTTTTGTTTCAGAATCTTTTTTTCTTCATTTCCCTTCTCTAAAAACTGGTGCATCTTATGGTTCGGTGTGTCTTATGGTCCGAAAAATACGGTATATAGTTTATACGTGGGGTTTAAGAAGGTAGTTGCTGTGGGTATCAAGAAAAGGGAACTGAGAGAAAATCCATCCTTTCCCAAATAATATTAATCATTTCCTTGGACTATCTGCCCAGGTCCCTAGGTTATCATTTGTTCTCATTAGTATCCTTTAAACATGGCCTGCCTGAGAGTCAGCAGCAGCAACTTGAAGGACAACCTTCACTCATTGTTCATCCCGTCGGTAAGTGAATTCTGACACCTCTCAGGCCAGGCACTCTCCTGAGTTCTCAGGATGAATCTATGGCCGGATAGACACAGATCCTCTTCTCTGAGGACACAAGTTCTAGCAGAGGAGGTGGCCAGTCCATGATCAATGAGCATGAGTGATGTGTGGATTATCTACAGTATTGGAACCATTATGTGGCTCAGGGTAAGAAACATCAGGGAGGCCATGTGAGTCTGAGAGGTGGGACTTGAGCAAAGTCTTGAAGGTGACAGACCGAGGAGGAGTTCAGGCGGTCAGAGCTGGGAGGAGTGGTTCTAGTCGAGGAAAGCTCCCCATTGTGCAGCCTCTCTCACCAGAAGCACTCTCTCTCACCAGAAGCACTCTTCTTGGGGGTGGGATTTATGGATTCTTTCATAACCTCGAGTTTTACTGACTCAGTGAACACTAAAAGCACTGGACGCGTAGATAGAGATGACGTACTGCACTGAAATGTTTAAAAGGGTGAGAACTGGTTCCTGTTGATTATTCTTCTTCCCTGAACTCGGCACTTCGGGATGACATCATGTGCCTTTAAGTCCCACCCGTTCTCCTGCATCTCTGTAGCAGCAGACTCTACAGAGAGACAGAACCAATAGCGCCCCCCCCCTGCCCTGGGGCTTTGCATTTTGGAACTTCACACTGGCCACACGGTGTACGCAGGGGGCTGAGGGGTGGGGTGGGGGTATCAGCAGGCTACTGAGGTGACCAGGCAGGGTAGGCGGCAGGCCCTAGAGTGCGGTCCAGGCAGGTGGCCCCGCAGCTGCTGGTCACCTTGCAGACCCAGGAAGCATTTGGCTGGGCTTTTTTTGGGTCTGGTAAACTCTGCTGCTGCTCCCACTGACGTGGTGATCGATCCAATACCCATTGACATGGTGATAGATCCAATACTCTGATGTGGCAATAGATTCACTGCCCACTGACGCGCTGGTGGTACCTCAGGGGGTACCAACCACTCAGCGGGGGAGCTTGCTCAGAAGTGTCCCTATACCAGAGCCTCTCACCAGGAGAGGCCAGGTGCCGAGTATAGCCTGGCTGTGGTCTCCGAAGGGCTTCCTCCATCCCCCCTCCCCCAGAACAGCGACTGGTACCCTGTTGAGCTCATGGAGCAGCCCCGCTCTGGCTCTGCCATTTGCCCGCCCATCTTGAGTGGCCGTACTCTTCTGGCCCCGTGGTCTCATCTGACATCGGTTCAAAGGGCCGGGGGCTTACATGAGGCCAGGGGGGGGGGGGGGGTACCAGCACCAGCCCCCACACCAGCTCCATGTGCCCTCCCTGACTGCTGCTCGGAGAGTATCGATGGCCTGCCCATTGGAACACCGATGCGCTCGGAGGACAGAAACATCGGCGTGCGCACACTGCACATGGAGCAGAAAATTGCCAAAGAGGCTCCAGGACCTCCGATCTCCATCTTCATTAAAGCAGAACAGCCCCGTTTCTGCAGACCCAGCAGTGGACTCCGGCTGAACCCATCGCCGCAGCCAGAGAGCACGCTAAGCAGATCCCTCTTGACAGGGTCGCTGGTAATTGAGACAAAGCTCCCACGTTAGCTGCTCAGGGTGACCGATGCTCCGAATATGAAATATATACTCAAACCACATTCAATTGCCAGCGCAGGTCAGAGTGATCTGTTATTGACAATGTCAGTGATAGCATGTGGCTACACCTAAACCACCGCTGTGGTAGATCCTGACATTTCTGTTAAAATTAACCAACTGAATGCATAAATGCGTGCCAAGTGTCTGTTTCTGTCGCTGACATGCAGTCAGGGTCAGTAAATATTCAGTGCTGCCTGTGACCCAGCGCTGGGTGTTTACACACAGGAACAGAGGTGGCAGTCAGCGCTGGCCACCAGGTCTGGGCTGGGCTCGCTCTCGATGCCTCACGCTCAGGATGTACTTCCTGCTGAGCAGCTGGCATAGGACAGGGGCAGTTGGAGCTCCAGGCAGCCCTGGGCGGGGCGGGGGCGGGAGGTGCTGGCAGCGGGTCCGGAGCGGCTGTGCTTTAGGGAAGCAGTGGCGATGGCGTCTCTGCCGGCTTCCGGGGTGAGCACTCGGGGACGCCCTCCTTGGCTGTCCTTGATGCCAAATGCTGCTCCCACGTCCGGAGCAGCCTTCCCGTGGTCCTGCCAGCCGCCAGGAACCTCCTACCGGATCGCTTTCCTCCTTCGGCAGCAGAGTTACTTCCTGTTACTTGACAAAAGTCATTGGGATGTGGCAGCCAACGTGCCAGGACCTTTACAATCAGTGGTTTTGCACTTAAAAACAAAAAACAAAAAACAAAACAAAACAAAAAAAAAACCAAGTATATACTGCTCCGACAGCAATTCTGCAATTCTGTGATTTGCATCTTGCTACCATCTCTGGAGTCCATCACTCCCTCATGAACCGCAACAGAAGGCGGGGTATCCGTGTCAGGAAGTTGTTGTTGTCACAATAGTGTTCCTAACACAGCGGACCACGCTCGGTGGCATAAAACGAAAGTTATTCTTGACCTTGCATTTGGTGCTCGGCTGGGTGCCGGACTGCAGACTCAGCCAGGGCTATTGCACAGCCCTCTGTCCTCTGGCCAGCAGCTGCCCCCGGCAGTGTCCTCAGGCCACAAGGGCAGCAGGCGGGAGCGGAAGCGCCAGGGGCTTCCTCGGACCCAGTCGTGAAACGTGTGACCACAACCGTCCGCAACCCTGAGTCAACGAGTGCCCTCTAGGGAGAGGGACTGCAGAGCCACATGGCGCAAAGCCAGGGCCGTGGGAGCCTGAAGAACTGGGAACTGAAGACCGTCCACCACGGGTGGGACTCAGGAGGCCACGCAGTGAGGGCACACCTCCGCCTCCCCCCAGGGGAGGCGTCAGTGACTGTGGATGCCGCCACTCTCAGCCTGAGGGGAGGCGGGCAGATTAACACGCCATAGTGCACACCTGACTGCCTCCTCATTCAGCTTCCACTACAAGAGGACCGGGCCTCACCAGTGCAGCCCTGCGTGCTTGACTTACGCATTTGTTGAGAAAACAAATTAAAAACCAATTTACTAAAGAGTTTCAATCTTGTCCTAAGCAGCTTTTCTTTTCAAGTGGCTAATGAGCAGCATTATTGGATAAAACCAAACAATAAAATTTTTTTTCCCAGCTGATACAGGTGCTAATTGGTAATAAAATAAAGAAAAACCTCCAGCGACGCTGACTAGTCTGAGAAGGCGGCGTCTGAATTACCTGGATCATCAGAAGCATCAGGAGTGGAGTGTGCTATGTGAAATGAAAACCTCATAAAGGGAAATTAAGCCTCTTCTGGGTCGCTGGCGAAAGACCTGGAGATGTTAAAGGGAAAGCAGTGCCTTTGCAGAAATCTGAGTTTCTACCGCTGTCACAGGAAGGACACTGCGTCCTCGTCACTGGTCACAGTGTGACCTCCGTGGGAGGTGGGAGGTGAAGACCCGTCTTAAAAAATGTACCCTCGGAGCCGAAACCAGTTTGGCTCAATGGATAGAGCGTCGGCTTAGTGACTGAAAGGTCCCGGGTTCAATTCCGGTCAAGGGCATGTACCTTGGTTGCAGGCATATCCCCAGTAGGGGGTGTGCAAGAGGCAGCTGACCGATGACTCTCTCTCATTGATGTTTCTAACTCTCTATCTCTCTCCTTCCTCTCTGTACAAAATCAATAAAATATATTATAAAAAAAAAAGAAGAAGAAGAAAATAAAAAAGAAATGTACCCTTGGAGTGTAAGCAGACGGTGTCCGTGAGAAACAAGAGAAAAAGCTGGCTGCTGGCATGTGATTAAGAACAGCACTGTGGAGCCTGGCTGGTGTGGCCCAGTGGTTGAACGTTGACCTATAAACCAGAAGGTCAGGGTTTGATTCCCGGGCAGGGCACATGCCTGGGTTACAGGCTCCACCCCCAACGTGGGGTGTGCAGGAGGCAGCCCATCAGTGATTACCTCTCATCATTAATGTTTCTTTCTCTCTTTCCCTCTCCTTCCTTTTTGAAGTCAATAAAAAAATATTTTTTTTAAAAAACAACAGAACAAGAACACCAAAGTGGGAGGAATGTAAATTCACAGGGAAGGAGTACAACCTTATTTACATTTCACCAGTTTTCGTTAGGGTATGAAGGGGGAGATCAGGATAAGTATGTGTCTGGCAGGGAGACAGAAAGATACTGTGTGAGCATTCACATTCTCTTGTTGAAACCCGAAGCTGTAAGTTCTGCCTCTAAAACTCTCCTTCCTCTCAGTGCGCCTTACCTGCTGAGAGGCTGCTGGGTGGGGGCTCTCCATCAGGTCCCCGGATGGAAACCTGGGGAGGCAGTGGGCGTGTCCTCCCTGCACCTCACGGCCAGGAAGCTGTGGTATTTAAACATGTGTCTCTAGTACCTATTTTCACACACACCCTCCTTTGCTCCATTGTTAGTACGCTCGTTGCTACCAGGGCTTTGAGCTGGGGAGGACCTGCAGGTGGAGTCAGCAGTGCCCGCTGAGGGGGCCACAGGGGTGCTCATGAGAAGCAAGCGTGAAATGGGAGCGTGTACCTACCCAACAACCTTGTTTAGAGTTTGAAATCCCAAAGTGCCTTCTCAAAACGCGGTGCACCGTGGGCAGGTACTGTATGTTACTCCTGCTCTCAGCCTCCTCCTTCACGTAGATGTCATGAGCCAGTTAGTGAACGTGACCTATCTATCCCAGTTCTCCTTCTAGGCACGTGGCACACCATGGTTCCCCCGGTCTCTGAACGCTCACCTTGGCCATGGGATGGTGATGCCCTATGAATTATAAATGAGACACGCCGCATCCACCACATGGCCCTCCCCTTGCAGCGGCCACCCTGTGGTGTACATTCAGTTGGAATCGTTGGCAGTGAATGCTTGCATAGCTGGATCCCTCCCTGAGCTGGGTTGACATGACGTATGAGCAAGAGCAAGGCTTTTGTTGAGATAAGCCACGGAGATTTAATCACGGCGACACCTAAACGTCCTGATTGATTCAGGCAGGCTCTGCCTTGACCTTCTCTTTCATTTTACTTTTTCACCAAAGAGGCCGGTTTTCACTCCTGTTTTCTGTTTTCTTGCAACCCCAGAAGAGCATGGAAGCAATCTGATCGTGTAAGTGAATGATTTATCACTCCCGTTGGGCCCTGAGCGAGGATTCACCTTGGACCATTCATCTCTCAAAGCATAATTGGACTTCAAATTAAAACTGCATTACCTTCCGATTCATTGAGAGGAAACAGGGGTTCTGACTTAAACAGCAGTTTGAAGCAGGGTATCTGTTAGGGGCCCGTGACAAATTACTCCAGCGTGCTATCCCGGGAGCCAGCATGAGGAGACAATCACTTTTGAAACGGTGCCCACTTAGGCCGGAGGTCCTGAGGACAGACTGTCAGATCGGGGGGAGACAGTAGGTTGGACTCCGTGGCTCTCCCCACTTTGGCTCAAGCTGCTTCCGTGTGTGCGTGTGTGTTTCAGCGTGAGAGTTTATTTGAGAATGGCCTCCATTGCTGATAGAGCCTGCCTCTTCCGTCGTGAGCCCTCCTTCTTCTCCCTCGGTATCTTTTCCTCTCCCTTCTTACACAGTCACGGTCTCGGCCGCTCCAAGGGCCCTTCCCAGAATCCCGTCCCCCACCTCTCTCTGCCTGTGAGATCCCTTCGTCGTCATCTTCTCTCACCAGTAAGTTGCTTGTGGCCTCACAGGTGGACTGGGCAAGGCTGGTCCCAGGCAGGTCCTGCACATTCACACCATCCCCCCATCCCCCCATCCCCGAGGCACTGCAGCGTCTGAGTCTTCGCCAGCACTGTGCTTCTGTGCATTTCACAGGAGAAGAACCCTGAAGCTCCTCTAAAGAAAAGTGCGATTCAAGGACTCAAAACCAACACAAACACTTCAAGCAAACTCAACAGAGATATAGTACTGCCCATCTACGTTAGGAAGTAACCGTATTGATTAACCGGTCTGTAATTAAGAAGCCACACAGCCGCGGGAGGTGAGAGCACAGAAAGGGGCTGGTGCTCGCAGACGTGCCGCTATGGATCCGTCACTGTCAGCCTGGGGTTCAATCGCAGGCGCCGCGTGTGTGGGTGTGGAGCCCCCGTGTTCGAAATGAGACTGCGATGGAGCCACCGGCACCCAGGGCGTGACTGTGACTAGGATAAGCCTCAGGGTTGTTTTGTGTCTAAAGAATCGCGTGGCTCCCAGGGTCCATCCTTTCTCTCGTTTCCCTGACACGGGAGTCCTGTTGCTTGCAGTGTCCCACGGGCTCCGATCTCTCTCTCTGGTTTTCCCATGGGTGTCTGCAGGAGAGGGATGCGCCCCGCAAGGAGGGAGCATAGGGGCGCCTCCAGGCTCCAACACGAGTGGAGGAGGGCGTGTTCCACCCGGTGGCTTCCCTTCTCCATGGCTGCGATGCTGCAGACACGTGCTGTGCCGGGAGGAGTGCGTCCAGGTGTAAAAACAAGGAAGTCTACTCCTAAAACTGCTGAGAGAGAGCATTTTCAGAGTTTAATAGGCATGTGTAATTCAGGGGGGACAATCTTCATAAATCAACCAAAGCCAAAAGCATCTGGCTGCAATAGCTTCCCGCCCTTAAAGGAGAACCTTTCCCAGCCGCAGTCCCGGCTGGAGGCGCACAGAGGAAGGCGGTGAGGGAGGAGTGGCAGGCTGCTCTGGGAGGACTGTGCTGGGAGAAGCCATGGGAATCTGAGTGAGAGCAGGTCCTCGGATGGACGTGGGTACCGGCACCAGATCCGTCCGTGGTCCCTGCAGACCTGTGCTCCCCATTGTCAGCGAAGCCTGTGGTGTAAGGAGGGACCCTCCTCAGAGCCACTCCTCCCGGGTTCTGAGCCAGCTCTGAGGCATTCGGTGGGGTGACAACCTGGTCTCCCCACTCCTCCGTCTTCTTTTATGAAATAAAATACTTAGGCGGTGGGTGGGGAAGACTCCTGCCAGAGCTGGCCTGCTTCTGAGAAAGCAAGAGTTACCAAATCACCAAGAAATACTAGGCAAGGCGCGGGAGGAGCCAGTCCCCAGGGCGCAGCGCTCTGCGCAGGGATGCAACGGGATGCAATCGGCTCCCCGGGAGGCGCAGATGCTGCTCATTCCACTGCAGATGCGCTTACAGACGCACTTTACCCTGATTCGGCGTCACGCTTAATTGTCCTGAAGACGAATGCAGGGCGCACAGCTCTGCGGTGAGTTTACCAATGAGCGCAGCTCTGATTTCCCCAGGGCGGGCTCTCTGCAGGGGGGGGAGGCCAGGTCTGTAGCCTCAAGACTCAACAACGGAAGGATAGCCACGCTGGAGATCTAATTCTAAGAGTTACTTTTTTTTTTTTTTTTTTTTTTTTTTTTTTTTTTTTTTTTTTTTTTTTAGCACATACTTTGGGCCAGCTGAGCGCTGAACTCATAAGCTATTGTTTCTAATGCTTAGGAAACTGTAGAGGAGAATGTAAGCCCCGCCTTGCAAACAAAGACAAGCTCTCCAAGCAGAGACCTGCATTGCGTTTGCATGCTGTGAGAAGTAAAAGGCGGGGTTCGCGTCCAAGGTCATTGATGCCTTACTTGACTCTTTCTCCAAAGAAGCCAGCATGGACCTGACTGAGCACGTACTGTCGGCTCCAAACTGAGTCTCAGGTGTTTATTATCTACTTCCTTAGCTGCAATGCCTCTGAGGAGCTCTTGTGACTGTTCTACATAATAAGTAGGAAACGATTTGCCAATGTCACAGGGGCTATGACCTTGAACCTGAGTGGAAGTCCTGAGCCCATGCTCCCAATACAGGGTGGATCCAGTACAGGAAGTAAGGGCAGGTTATTGTTCAGACCCACCGACCGTGGTGAGACATCATTTCAAGGAATCTAGAGAGTGAGACGTTTTGTCTGGTAACAGCTCAGTTACAGGAGATCTGCACTTGCACTCCTGGGGGTATGAAATACAGCTTTTGGAATAATAGTTGTGATTACCGAGATACTGTATTTCTGAGCCTAAAGCTCTGGGGGCACCTTTTCAGTTAACAAGTGAAGAAAAGGGCTGGGCTGGGTGTTCTAAGCATAAGACAGGTCAGCAGGTAGGCTGAGTTGCTTGTTCTGTTAGACCTAACATAACAGAAATGGGAGCACCACACCCTGAGCGGTAGGAAGACCTGTGGTTCGGATTCCGGCTTCACTCCTGTGCAAGCTGAGCATTTCCTATCAGATATAAATGATTGTGTTATCTTTAAGATGTATAGATAAAAGAAACTTCACCAAGCTTTTGGGAGGATTAACTAGATAATGCATGTGATACCAGCACAATAAAAGAACTCCCAAACGTTTTTAGTTTTTTATCCTCACCCAAGGATATTTTTCCATCAAGTTTTAGAGAGAG
The DNA here is from genome assembly GCF_014108245.1 of Pipistrellus kuhlii. NCBI lineage: Eukaryota > Metazoa > Chordata > Mammalia > Chiroptera > Vespertilionidae > Pipistrellus > Pipistrellus kuhlii. The sequence goes on from NW_023425449.1 coordinate 1,590,702, forward strand.
GGGAAGACAGAGGGAAAGTCAGAGAAACACATTCATTAGTTGCCTCCTGCACGCACCCTGACCAGGAAGGGTCCGGGATTGGGAGGATCCTGCAACTGAAGTATGTGCTATTAACGGGAATGGAACCTAGGTCCACAGATGGATGCTCTATGCACTGAATCAAACTGGCTAGGGCAGAACTCCCAAACTTTTAATTCCCTTTCTCCCGCCCATCTTCCCACTCTGCATAACAAACAGTTAAAAGAATAGCAGCACTTGCCTAAACATCACTGAGTCACCCAAGGGTTCCTTGAGCACGGACATGTTGTTTTAAGTAGAGTGTCTCCTTGTATTTTGGAAGCTTGTCCTTAACCTCTCCCGACAGATAACCTCTCCTGGCAATGCGTTTGTGCGAGGGAAGCTAGTTTCTAACCTGCAGGAGCAATTCAGAGCCATTTGATATGCTAAGCACAGATGACAAGTGCTGACAAGGTTAAGAAAAGGATTTGACGGGAAACGAGGTAATCTCCATGGAAAAGGAGAATAAACTTTAGCGGTCCCTCTCTGCAGAAGGATTATGTTTATGAAATCCACGGATAAAGGGCTCAGCAGAAAAGGAGCGAGGCTGGAGTGAGTTGTAAAAGACCATGAGCTCCTGTGTCACCGGGCTAGAACTTGAGTCCCAGACGTATCACCTGTGCAAACTGGAGTTGTACTGTGAGTGTACACGTTAGCTACCGCTGCGAAACAAAGCACCTCAGAGCCTATCAGCTTGAAAGAAGAGCTGTTTTTATTTATTTATTTATTTATTTATTTATTTATTTATTTTTCAGGGATCCTGGCTGAGCATTGCAGTTCTACGGGTTTTCAGTTGAGGTTGGCAGAGCTCAGTCATCTGTCTTTGGTCAGTGGCAGGTCAACTGAGCTGTATCTGGCTTTCTCTAATACCTTCAGTCTCAACCTAGATAACTGGGCTGCCCTGGGTCTGTTTTAGAGGGCTGCCGAAGGCTGACTCATGCATGTTCCTACAGTGAAGGCAGAGAAGTAACAGAGGGAAAGGACCAAGCTTTAAGGAGATGTAGGCTTGGAACAGAGAGACATGGTGCTCTACACTCAAGTCAGTCTGCATGACCAAGACCAGACATCTCTATTTTATCTTCTCTTTTCTCACTAATTACAATTCTTAGGTTAGGTTTGAAGACAATGTCTTTAGTGTTAAAATTATGTATTGATCACAGAACGCTTTATTAAAATGTTGTAAATAAACCAAACAAAAACTAAACGAAAAAGCATTTCTTAGCTTTCACACCTGAAAATTTCAGGGATTTTGATCAGGGCTGACCCAAGGGCTCCAGGGAAACCTTCTCTGTGCATAGTCTTCCCAGGTGTTGCCTCAGCTCTCCACTGCCCATTTCCCACATGCTGAAGAGGCTTCACTTACACAGAAGTCATGGTGCAGAGAGTATTAATCAAATTAAATTAGGTGGCTCATTACTGAGCCCCAAAGCCATCTCCATTTTGACCCCTGGTAAAAGGGCTCAATACATTCAAACTCCCTGAGAGACAAATGTATAGAAATTCCTGTTGATGGAAACCACATAATTCAGTTAATCCACTTAGCGAACGCAAGGTTTAGTCAGCTCATTCAAGTGTATATTGTGTTTCAGGAAGAAATTGAATTGGAATTTATATTTCCTTGTCGTTTGAATACTCTCTAGATTGCAAAATCTTGTGTGCAAGCTTCAAGAAATAGTGTAAAATAAGTCACCATCTGCTTTGAAATGTATTCCTTATTAGATTTTCCTTCCTCCTTCCTTCTTTCCTCCTTAACTTTCAAAATCCTGCAAACCCAGATTCTTCAGGAACAGAACACATCTGGCTTAATGTCTGAAGAAGTGTGTAGAATTGGTTTCTTCTGAGTCATCGCTCCTTCGCTTGTATATGTCCATCTTCTGGCTGTGTCTTCAGTGGTCTTTCTTCCATGCAGTCTTCCTTCCACGTGATCTTCTTTCCACATGGCCTTCCCTCTACGTGGTCCTTCTCGTTGTGTCTTCAGGTGGTCTTCCTTTTCCATGGTCTTCCTTCTATATCCTCCCTCATCTAGTAAGACACCAGGCATATTTTATGAGCTTTCACCCTAAAGATGGCCTTTTAGCTGAATTATCCCCCTGAAGAACTAATCTCTAAATACGGTCACATCCTGAGGCGCTGGGTATTACAACCTGAACACGAGCATTTTGGGACCAATTTCAGCCAATACCTACTCTGTGTGGAGAAGGCTCTACTACTTCTAATATTGCTCTTTCCCAAAGAAATCGACTAAGACTCCGCCCCCAGGGCATGGCTGCCAGGAGCCACGTCTTCATCAAGACAGATACTAATCATATGCTGTCTCTTACCTGGGTCATTATACTCTACTTCAGTATTATTTGTTTGGGGACTTTCTCACCAGAATTTCAATTCCTCGAAGGCATATTTGGCTTGTTATTTTTGTGTGTGTGTATGCGTGTGTGTGTGTGTGTGTGTGTGCGCGCGCGTGTGTGTTGTTGTTATTGTTGTTTTGCTTTTTCCTAGAATTGTGCAAGCACACACAAGAATAAGTAATGATAGTTGTGGGCTAAATCAATTAATAAGGAATTAATTCATAGAAAAAACAATGAAAGTATTTTGAAGAAGCCACGAGGAGACCATGGTCCCCTCCCTGAGTCCCTCTCTGTGCATGTGACACGGGCCTCCGAAAGCTAAGAGTGAAGGTCAGAATGAAGGATAACCTCCAGCAGAAACTCCAAGTTAAAAAGTCAGGCCCTACCAGGTGTACCAGGTAATAATGTATGGAAAGGCAGCTAATGGAGGCCATTCTCTGACCACAGCTGAATTCACTTAGAAACTGTAAGAGGGAAATCTCAAGAAACATCTCCCATATCTGCAACTTCAATAACAATCTTCTAAATAAAATTAAGGTTGAGTATGTTGAACTTTTCAATCTTTTCCTGTATCAATTTTGCTTTTTGTGTTTTTTAAAACAAAGCTCCTTTACACCAACACTATCAATGTATTCTCATGTAATTTCTTTAAACACTTTTGAAGTTAGAAAGGCTGTGTTCTTTTAATTATCCATTCATTTGGGTAAATATAGGAAATGTTGGTCAACGTCATGTTGTTCTCCAAATATGACTACATGATCCCAAATGACCCCCGGGTTCACTGACTCCTCCCAAGGATCTGAAAGGCAGGGCCTCCAGGCATGCCTTGTAGCTAATGCGTGGTCCACCTCGCTAGGGGGCACCATTCCCACAGATGTCAGCAGGAGCTGCACCTCTTAGGGTTGTGTGACAGGTCTCTCCCTCTCAGATGTCATCAAAAGCTGGAGGATTTATTTATGGTTCTCTTCTCTGTTCCAATCGGCTTGTATGTGGCTTACATTCTTATCACTTTGCTAGAGTAACTTAAACTTAATTTTTTAGATTTCTAATTATACTAGTGCTAACCTCATATTTTGTTGAGCTTCGTCAATTCTTATCCATTTTCTCTTCCGTGTGAACTTTAAAAACACTCTGTCAAACTCCATGAGAACTCCCCTTGGAATTAGGCTGGGATTGCTTTGGATGTGTGGATCAATTTGGGGAGGAACAAGGTCTTTACGATATTGATTCCTGTCATCCTTGAACCGAGTAGATTTCTTCATTTACTCGGGTATGCCTTTAGCTGTCTAGTTAGACGAGCATGCTTTGATTTTCTCTCATAACATTTTAAGAGGTGAAATACACTGATAGTTTCTCATGTTGAATCTTGTGCACATTTTTGGAATTAAAATCTTTTCGTGGAAACTTGGCCTTTTATTGTTTTGTAACATATTGCTAAATTGTATTATTAATGCAGGGGCGCTCACTATCTGGATATTCCTCATTGGAGTCAGCAGTTAAGGTTGCCTCGGAGCGGAGCTGTGTGTGTGTAGCCTTCTTAAAAACCTTCCTCCCGGGTCATCTGTAGATGTTTCTTCTCTTTCTTTGAATTGCCTTTAAGCGCTGAATCTGCGAGGTTATGATGATGCAGAAGAAAGTTTGATTTTCCTCCCAGTTTTTCCTGTAAAATTAGTCAAAGGACCTTTTTTCCTTTCCAAAGAATCTAGCTTGGAGGACTGTTTATCAATGTCTCATTGCGCCGGTGCAGCCTCCTGTCAATGGCACGAGCTCCGAACGTCTACATTAAAAACTTCACAAGGGGTTCAAGGACTCTCAGGGCTGACAGCGACATCAGCACTCATGGTGCCTGAGCCAGAGCTGCCATCACCTCAGCATTCTGCAGGGAAAGGCTCGGGACTAAGATATGAATGATTTAGGTTGGAATGCAACCCATGGCACTAATTCTGAGAAAAATGGCCGGTACGTGGCTAATATACAAAAGGCACGTGTAAACACACAAGGGTAGCTTCCTGTCAGTTAGTGTCCCAGGAAAGACAAATGAAGATCGCGAGACATCATTCCTCAGCCATTCAAGGAGCAACAGTTGAGAAGTAAACATCCCAATGGTTAGAGAGGCTGCGCATCAATAGAAAATACAACGACCCTGGAGGTACCTTAAATTCTCATTGAAAGAAGAATGGATAAAGCATGTAATTACACTCAATATTGTGGTAAAGCTGTGGAAATGGTATGGATGGAACGTGGCTGCATAATTTTCAGTAAAAATGTAGGTCCTGAGAGATTACAGACAGCATAAAATATTTTTATATATTATAAACACAACCAGATGTACTTTTTTGAATGCATGGAGATATAAGAAACCTATTTGCAGTGTAAAGCAAGGGAACAGCAAACACTGGGAGGGCAGCAGGCACTGAGGATGTAGGAGAACTTCACAGGGGCTTTACCTTTTATGTGGAGCATTAAGTTGGGTATAAAACTCTTCATGGTGCTTATTATTAACAGAGAATAAAGAAAACAAGGTCTTGAATGGACCCATGAAGTGAGAGTCATGTAACAAGGGCTATAACTAATTTATTTTGTAGGTTAGTTGAACCCATGAGAGAAAAAAATAGTGAATGACATGAAACTACATGGTCTCCTAATTCTGAATGGGAAAAAAGTGCATGTAACTATATATTCAATAGGAGTCCGAGGTCAAATAGTGGTAAATAATCATGGGGGTGAGGAGAGGAAACGTGAGACTCTGGGTCCTTTCTTCATTTGTCCCCACACGGAATCTAGTGACCAATGATATGTAGATTTATACAGCCATATTGGAAGTCGTTTTGAAAATTACATTACAATATGAAATTCACAGACTATATGTGCTAAAATATTCATTTCTGCTGGCTTCCCTAGGGGAAAAAATAGATCTACAAGTCTGCTCATTAAAGAGCTGTTTATAATACTGAGCATTACGGGCTCATCATCACCATCATCACCATCATCATCATCATCACCCTCATCACCATCACCATCATCATCATCATCACCATCATTATCACCATCATAACTATCATCATCATCATTATTATCATCACCATCATCACCATCACCATTATCACTATCACCATCATCATCATCATCACCACCATCATCACCATCATCGCCATCACCACCATCACCATCATCACTATCACCATCATCATCATCATCACCACCATCATCGCCATCATCACCATCACCATCATTATCATCATCACTATCACCATCACCACCATCATCATGCGCACAGTGTGGCAGTCACTTCTACCACATCCCATTGCGGAGAAGCACACTGAGGTGGCACAGCTCTCTGCCACGCGGGAAGGACATCTCAGTCCCTCATCCTTCCCTGCAGTGTCGCCACTGCACTCAACCCCCTTTCTCTGCAAAGGTGTTTTCCCTCCAGTGACATCACCGGGAAATTTTCAACCATTTCGGAAAAGGAACTTTATTGAGGATTAAAGTTTAATACCGTCCCCCAGGCGAGAGCGCTTGGCGCTTCAAACCTCATGACCACTTTTAATTACAAAAGATGAGCTGCCCTTTCAAATTATGGCAACAAAATTGGTTTTACACGTATTCCCGTTCCTCGCAGCCCTCCAGAGTCCCGTGTCTTCCTGCCGCCGCTCTAAGGCAGTTGGCCCGGCGACCAGCGGCATAGAAAGGTCAAGGGGGAGAGATTATGGAAACTAATGACAATTCGGCTGCTTTCTCTTCTCAAGGGACTAACACGAGAACGTCACCCCAACCTGTCCCCACGGCTGACTGGTCCCCTGCTCCTTCCCATCACTCTTCTCACTCTGAGACCACAGCCTGGCGCTTGGGCTGAAACGCTCTGGGGCCATACGGCTGTTACTAGGACACGGTCCCATTTGCATCTTCTTCAGGCAGTCATTTTTCTAAGATCTACTTCACCCAAACATCTCCATCCTGGTTCAATTTGTTAATCCGTATTCAAACTAATTGTACCCCAAGCATATGCCCTGTGCAAGGGAGTGTACCAGACCTTCCTGCCGAAAAAGAACTGGGAATCACTTTCCTGAGACGCCTCTTTATGCCTGTGTCCTACCTGCCCACCATGCCCACGACTGTGGCCCTTTGGAGGGCCACGAACCATCACAACATTGTGTGAGTTAAATGAATGTAATGAATTAAATATTTTCTCTTTTCATCAGCACCGTCCCCCCAAACAGCCCAGCATCCCACTCAGATCTAGAGATGGAAGCCCCACCCAACCCGTGTCTTTGCCTTCCCCTCAGACCTTCCCCTCCGACCTTCCCTCCCACCCACTTCCCCCAGCGCTGGCATTTGGGAGACTGGAAACTCCTTGGCCTGTTTTTCCTGCTTAAGAGACAGGCAAGGGCATCAACAGAGTCTCTCCTCTGCCTTTTCCTGCGTCTCACCGCCCTTCTCTGTCTCTCTGCTTCATCAAGTCCTCCCACTTCGCTATAATAAGACATTTCCCAAGACACCAGCTTCCTGCTCCCCGCGTCCTTGTTGATCTGCCTGTTCCCTCCCCTCCCCTCCCCCTCCCTCCACAGGCAGGCTTGGTTAAGACACTGAATTTCACACACTGAAATAGACATTGTGTCCCAAAGCCTTTGGAAGAGAAGGTGGGCTGGCACCCAAACCTTCCCGGGGAATTGTGAGTGTGAAAGCTGTGTCTTTGTTTGTAGGAAACCAAGCCAAACGCCCTTTCTGTCTGCGTTTCCATTTGCATATCTAAGAAGGAGGAATCAGAATCCTGGCTCCATTCCTGAAAAGTGCAGGAAGAAGGAGCTTTTAATGAAGTGAGATTGTGGGTGTGAATCGGGCTGCCTTGGGCTGCCAGGCTTGGGGGGGGGGGGGGCAGGGAGGGTGAAAATGACTCCACTGAATTGCATGTTTCCTTGTTTCCCAGTGTTTTCCCTCCCTGCCATCCGGGGAACTTATGCCTTGAACCCCATACACATTCCTTCACCTTGCCATTCCCGTCCGCCACCCTGTGACACGTGTCTGTATGTACACAGAGCAAAACTCCTATGGGAACAAGCACACGTGGACATTCGTTTTGTCTCGTGCAAATTGCTTTCTGACAAAAACCGTTCCCTGAAACCACGTGGACTGCTCTCTCCGAGGACCTGCCTTCACCGCCCACTGTTCCCGCCCCAGATCCCGCCGCCGCACTGGAGGCCGGTCATCAGATTCAGAGCCCATTGCCCGCACCGCGCGGGGAGGGGCTTTGTCATTCCGCAATTATCTCATGTGTCCCGTTCCTGTGATGTTTTCAGGACAATCAGATCATTTTATTCTCAAGACCCGGCTTTGTCAACTCTTTCTCAAGCACTCGTCACTTTGAAAGGTTGGGAGATGAAAGACAGTCTAGCTGAAAGGTGAAAGAAAAGGGTGTGGAGCGTGGAAAGGCTTTGGAGCTGACAGAGCTGTGGAGAGGGCCAGCGAAGCGAGATGGACTTGGAATTGCACGTCCGTGAGTGTTTACATTGAGAATGCCGACCGTTATCCCCACGGAGCCGGCACAGGCACTGAGCACTCACCCCCCGGGGGAACCCTAGCTGCGGCCTGGAGAGCACGGGGGCTCCCTGAGCCCCACCATGGCCTCACGTGCACACAGCAGGCATGACCGTGCGGAGGGCAGCGTCACCGTGAGCATGGCAGCTCACCGTCCCGGCAGGAAGGAAAGCCTGTGGTGCTGCAGGGAGAGAGGGTCGGCGCTGGTTCCACTGAAGCAGCCAGAAGCCAGTGCCCAAACCCGGATGATATGGCTGACGGGCTGCTCTGCTCCCTCTGGGCGTGAGCCTGGCCTCGGAGCGTTGCTGCAAGCGAGGGGTCCGCAGTCGGAAGGGGCAGCGAAGGAGTGATGGGACTGACACAGAGACTGAGGCCTGAGTGGGACCAGCAGCTGCCCAGGCCCCAGGGAGCTGCTGTGTCCATAAAGCCCATCTCTGTGCATGTGCGGAGCCCGAGGCTCATGGGGAGGTCCCTCCAGGATGTGGTCTCCATAGGAAGCCTTCTGCCTGTCCTCATGAAGGTCCTTTCATCTTTTTGTAGATATACGCAAATTAAATCAATAGCAAAGAACATCTTTATCCCTCCCTGTTCTGCTCCCTCAATATCTCCCCACCCCCACCCCACACACACACACACACTGAGTCAGACTGAGATGCTATTGAGCTCATCGGTATAATGAACCGTAAATGTGTTAGCGGTCCTCCTGGAAGCTGTGGATCTTGGAGGATAGGAGCCAGACAAGGTTGGGTAAAAGGAGAAGCGGCCATTCTGTAGTTGGCAAGACCAAGAGGAGTTTCAGGAAGAACCTAAGAGTCCAGAGGGAATTGTGAATTTGCTGGCTGTGTGGTGTGAGCTGGGAATTGACTGCTGCATCTCCTCCTTGGGAAATGATCAGGAAGATGATTGCATCTGATACAATTATGCTGCTTTTTCTGGAAAAGACGAAGGCATAGTGAGCCTGGTATCAAGACTGTTGGGAGCAATGGAGACTAGCGATTTCCCATTTACTTCAAGGGCTTCACTGACCCCAGGCCCAGAGGCAGCTGAGAGCAGAGCTGGCCATGCACAAACACTGTACTCACACCCCAGGGCTGCTGCCAGGTGCATGGCGGTCCTGTCCCCTGTTAGTGAGCAAATACTGCTTGCTGGCGTTCCGCAGAAAGGCGGATGAATAGGATATGGGTGGAGGAGGTGAGCTCCAGGCAGATCAGTGGCCCAGGAGGGGAGGGAATGGGCTGGGAACCCTGCAAGCCCTGCCAAGAGGCTTTGACACTCAGGAGACAAGGGCCTGTGTAAAAATGTCTCTTCTTGTCCAACGGAGAAGGCAGTCTTGAATACGGAAGATCCATTAGGCCTGGCAAGTCCATCTTTCATGGATTGTCTCCTGAACGAGAGAGGCCTGGCTGTAGCCAAAGGAACGACAGTGTAACGGGACCGAGCAACCGCCTTACGGTGAACTGATGTTTCAACACGGGACGCACATGAGTGTTGGGAGGACACAGGGCATGTGCCTCCATGGGCGCCGTGCTCTTCCTCTTTGTGTTGCGTGATCATGCACAAGTCACTGTGTGCTCTAAGCCCCAGTCGCCCTGTCTGATAACCAGAGACAGGTCTGTCCCTCAGCAGGGAGCTCTGAGGCTTCCTCTCATCAGGACAGTTGCTTAGCCCTCAGTCTGGCCCAGGGGGTGTGACCAGTGAGTGGCTGCTGTTGTTCTTGCTGTTCTCATCACCCATGGACAATGGACACAGGGATGCTGCCAGTGGCATTTACTTCCATTTGGTACCAGAAGTGGTTGAGCTGCGGGTCATTTCCCATCCAGGCTAACCTCCCCCAGGAGCTGGGATGCAGCTGGGGGCATTGGGGCCCGTGGGCTGGCCCCTCGGGAGGCACAGTGGTCAGGCTGTGGGCGCTGAGATGGTCAAAGACGCAACGGGGCTGCTCCAGCCTAGGGCTCCTTTCGCCGTTTCATACAAAATGGGTTGCAAGGCCTTGATCTCCATGGTAACCTCCTCCCTCCAACACACAAACACACCAGCATTGGGGAGTGTTATTTTCAGCCACAGAGATCCCCGCCCCCCCATTTTCAGCCATGCCCAGAGCTAAGCACTTGGGTAATGCACGGTAAGTGGCATCTGCCTAAGGCCATCAACCAGCTCTTCTGCCATGAAGAGCCAATGAAAGCAAATCAATGGGCAAGGAGGCCACCCCCCCACAGGCCCTGATTTGTGCGACTGAGGGACGGGGAGGGGCTGCCGCTTAGTGACAGGCTGGGGTTACTGGAAGCGGCGATGTGTTCTCTCCAGGGAGTCTGTGGTGACATGCTCTCTGAGGTGGAGGAGCCACTCAGGGAGCGGGAATCCAGGCCTGACACTCACCCAAGGAAATGCTCTGCCAAGTCAGGCCTCTGTGCCTCAGTCTCCTTCTCTGTGACACATACACATGTTTGCTGAGAGAAACAAAAACAAATTATATATTCGCAGATGATGATGATCTCTGAGCACATAATAACCTGGCCACCCAGTGTATATCCTATGTAATAAAAGGCTAATACGCAAATTGGCCCCTCCACCAGGAGTTCAATCAACAGGCAGGCCAGCCAACCGCCCATGTCCCCTTTCCCTGGCCAGGCTGGCTGGACCCCACCCATGTACAAATTCATGCACTAGGCCTCTAATACACACACACACACACACACACACACACACATGCACACGCGCACACACACACTGAGTGGCCAGATTATTATGCATTCAGAGGTTCAGAGATCATAGTAATCTGGCCACTCAGTGTGTGTGTGTGTGTGTGTGTGTGTGTGTGTGTGTGTGTGTGTATTAGAGGCCTGGTGCATGAATTCGTACATGGGTGGGGTGCATGTATACATAAACAGGGAATATGCTAATTTGCTGGGCATCATGACTGCTCAGAAGGAGCTGCGCACACAGATGTGTGGGAGGGGACTGCGTGCCACCCCCACCCCATGAGGCTGGGGTTGGGGGCGGGCTGGAGCGGAGACATGACACCCAAAAGCGCCTGCCTTCATCCCAGCTGGTCAGGCATGGGTCCCGGCCCCCCGAGGGGCACCTCCTCTTGTGATTTCAATCATGCACTGGACCTCACGAACCCAGGTCATCAACTCCAGAACATGGTCCAGTACCTTGAACATTTAACAAGTACATTTATATTTTTAAGTAGACTTTCATGTGTGTTTTTTGTAAATGAGCCTGACAATAAGCCTGGGCTACAGAAGGTAAGGCCAGGATGGAGCAGGCGTGTCTCTATTCAGTATCAGACCCCGTAAGAATCTGGAAGAATCAGACAGTGCTTCCCCTCCATAAATAGTGGTGGAATTAGTATTTTACTTTTTGTTTTCTCAATAAGGTTGAGCACCATTTTCAGCTCTTGCAGATTGTAAACAAAAGAGCCATGCCTTTGACATGGGTGCTCAATGTATATTCCAGACATTGCACACACATGTAATCACAGTCAGCGTTCAGTCTGGTCTGAAGTCACGTTACTCATGGTTTAGCTTCTCAATTAGGCTGTCATCTCAGATCTGTCTCTTTCGCAGCTGGAGCCTCGGTAACTGGTCGGAGCCTTAGGTAGAGCAGCTGATCAAAATGTAATTGTTGTAAGAATTTTCATCTTAATGGCACACTTAGGGGAAAAGAGGGACCACATCAAAGTCATTTATTTTCTTTTTTTTAAAATATATTTTTATTGATGTTTTACAGAGAGGAAGGGAGAGGGCTAGAGAGTTAGAAACATCGATGAGAGGGAAACATGGATCAGCTGCCTCTTGCATGCCCCCTACTGGGGATGTGCCTGCAACCAAGGTATATGCCCTTGACTGGAATCGAACCTGGGGCCCTTCAGTCTGCAGGCCGATGCTCTATCCACTGAGCCACACTGGCCAGGGCCACGTCAAAGTCATTTAGAGAATGAATGGCAGTGCCTTACTGAGACTCCGGTTCTTGCACCCGAGCCCAGGCAGAAGGAATAAAGGGGTGTGTCAGAGCAGTTCCCTGTGAGACACAACTCCATTCGCCAGGCTCGGGTCATTTTTTATTGGAAACGAAGGACAGCAGAGCCCCAAATACTGGCAGCAGGTGAGCGGGGGGAAGGGAGGCTTCCCACATCGCCCAGCCTCCATGAATCAAAGCACCATCCCTTCGGGCGACACGTGTCACCTTTAAGGTGCTGTCTGCCCTTCCTGAGCCTAATGGATGGTGACTCCAAATGCCAGCCCTTCCCCGTTTGCCGGTGACCCGGGATGTGAGAGTGAATCACATTTGTCACAGAAAGGGCACCGGCCCTTCGCAGTGAGCTGTGTGCAGGAGGAAGGGAATCTGATGGGTAATGAATGGGGATTGGCCTCTCAGCGACCTTGTGAGCAGGAAGCGGGTGCTCACCCTCCCGGCTTCGTAAAGGGAGGTACAGCTGACCCCCCACTAAATAAATACCTGGTTCAATGGTAGGTTGGCATCTAAGCCTAAACTACCCAGAATGACTATATGAGTGTCCGCTTCTGAGCTTAACTGTGCAGGTTCACCCAGACCCGGTGGTAGGTGGCCGATGTCCGGCTCACAGGCTTGGCCACTGCTGGTTTCGGTCGTGAATCCTGTGGATGGATCAGATCTGCCTCCAGCCGGCAGGCCCCACCTCCCGCCAGCCCTGCCTGTCTTCCCACAGGGCCGAGGCCTTATGCCCCTGGAGCCCCCTCAGGCCTCTCCGGCGCAGCCTGGCCTGAGGGGGCAGAGCACCTGGGTAACATTGATGGACAGATATTACAGACTCCCCCTTTCAGAGGGACCGGTCAGTGATGTGCGTGCGTGCGTGCGTGTGTGTGTGTGTGTGTGTGTGTGTTTACTCGCTTACCAGAACTGGGGTGCACAGCTAATTTCCAGGAACAATCTGAAAGACATTGATTAAATGTCCACAAGACGTACCGGGACCCAGGCTGACAAGGATGATCAAAGGCGGCCAATTGTCAGAGTCAGGGTCCAGGAGGCGATGCAGCCCCCTGTCATCTCGGCAAGCGACTGATCTTTGGAAACTCGGCCAGAGCCAGCCTTCCGGAGGTTGTGTGATGCCCTTCAGAATGCCCCCGGCGAGCGTCCTCGCCATTGTTTCCCACGTCCGTGCTTCTGTCTGTCTCCTCGCTAAAGGGTGAGCTCTTTGAGGGCCAGGACAGAGCAGTGTCCACAGCGGGTCCTCAGAGTTTCGATTGAAGGAATGGAATTAAGTTACACATCCTGGGAACGTTTAACAAGATGTCTTGTACATGACTCAGAATTGCCTTCCACGCTTCCCCCCCCCCCCCCCCCCGCCTTCCTGTGGATTCTTCCACTGCCGCCCCGATGGATAGCTCCTATATTCTTGTAATTCTAACGGCGATCACAACCTCCAGCCCTCGGCACGCCGAGTGGAGAACAGGTCACCATTCTGACGGCTACATCTTACGCACCTGTAGGTTTCAGAGCTCGGGCGGAATTGACTTGGTGTCTTCCATTTGCAGGATGATCCAACTCTCAAAGCAGACAGTAGCTAACGAACGGCAGCCCCAAAGGGAAAGATAATAGGTTGATTACCAAACACTGCTTTGAAGTAAGAGAGAGAGAGAGAGAGAGAGAGAGAGAGAGAGAGAGAGAGAGAGAGAGAACGAGCAGCTGGTCCCTAGGCTTGCCAGAAAGGTGGACTGGTCTGGCCCACCAGTGTTCATCGCCTGTTTTCTCTCTCACCTAGAAACACCGGCGCTGTCTTGCTTCTCGGTCTGGATCTTCTGGCACCATTACCTCCTCCTCCAACTGCTCACACCCCACCCCCACCCCCAGTGAATGCACGCAACTAAACACAAACAGGAGCCACCTGGCTCCCGGAACATTCGCTGCACACCTCCAGCCACCGGGTCCCATTAGAGTGTTGTCACTCATCAATCACAGCTGGGAGATGGCGGGACAGAACCATTTGCCGTTCAGCAGCCGGCGTGCGTGCATCCCATGTTCGGGGGCCGGCTGTGGACCATTTGTTTCTTGAATGAAGGAAGTCAGCTCGAACACACATTCATTCTGGGTAATTGCTTTTTCTTTCATATCACAATGCGCCGGAGGATGTGTTCTTTGGCCATTCCCTTCCTGTGAGTTCCGTTGCTTATTAATGGATTTTGAGTTTATTTCCTGATTCTGACCAGGGACGTTTATAGAGGAGGCGGCTGTGTTTAGATGGGGACCTGGAGGGCAGACAGAGGCGGACACTCGGCCAAACACCGGGACAGAAACAAGAAACAAACTTGGCAAAAAGCCCGCACAGACAGGACCTATTTGCTTCTCAGCAGCGCTGCGGGAGGAGGAGGTTTTATGACGCTCTCCCAGGGCAGGGATGGGCATTGGCTGGTTCAACGACTTTACCAATGACTGGCATGGAAAGGTCTGGCTCTGGTTTGTCACCAAGTGCCGCCCTGACTCCTGGCAGTTCTTTTTCCATAGACCGAGGACAGGATTTACAATGGTAAGGATGAAACTGTTTTAATGAAAGCAATGACAGCCCAGCCAGCATGGCTCAGTGGTTAAGAGTCAACCTATGAACCAGGAGGTCCAAGTTCAATTCCTGGCCAGGACACCTATTGGGGTTATGGGCTCGATCCCTGATGGGGGGTGTGCAGCTGGCAGCCGAGCAATGATTCTCTCTCATCACTGATGTTTCTATCTCTCCCTCCCTCTCCCTTTCTCTCTGAAATCAATAAAAATATACGAGTCCTTCCATGAAACCCTGTTATTTCTAATGCTCCTTTTTGCATGAGGAAGCAGGTGTGCCGGGGAGGAGTGGCACTGGTAGAGATTTGGTTCCTGGCCCGCTTTTTTCACGGAGCTGTGCAGAAACTGAACACGGGCAACAAAACGCACAGCCTGTGCCTTTGACTCCCTCACCCAGCGGCTGTCATCTGGGGGCTGATGCCCGGGTTTGGTGATGAATCATTGGTCAATAGGAACCGGTTATTCTAAAACCTCAGGGACTTAGAATTTAACAAGGATGTGTGTTTGAGTTACTAAAATCTCAGGGTTAAAATTCAAACGACAGGAATAGAAGACACAAAGATGGCTAGGTGGAGTGTTAGCAATGAGCAAACAAGTTTGAATGGGGGAACCCTTCTCAACAGGAGGGGAATTGGTAGAGAGAGGATGTCTTAGTACCTTGGGCTGCTCTGACAAAATACCATAGATTGCTTGGCTTAAACATTAGACAGTTTGTTCCTTGTAGGCTGGAAGTCCAAGATCAAGGTGCCAGCAGGGTTGGGTTCTGGTGAGGATGTGCCTGCTGGTTTGCAGTTTGTACAGTCTATGTACCCACGTGACTTCTCTGTGAATGAGTGGGGGGAGACATATTTCCCTCTCTCTCTCTTTCCTCACGAGGGCACTAATCCCTTTCTGAGGGCCTCATCCTCACCCTCATGATCTTATTACCTCCCAAAGCCAGATCTCTAAATAGCAGTACACACACACACACACTCAGAGCCAATAGCATTTATCTGAGAAAACCATCCTGCATTCCAACCCCATCACTCACTGGGAAACTTCCTACAGCTGAGTTAACCTCAGCATCCTCACGTACAACATTGGGAAAACACTAGTGCCCACTTCATAGAACTGTGAGATTTAATTTTTTTTTTTAAAGCCATAAATGAAAAGCACATCCTGGAGCTCTTGGCATGTAAATGCTTGGTAAGTATGACCCATGACGATTACTCAAACCCTGAGGAGCATGCTTCTGCTTACTGTACATACCAACGTGCAGGCCACCAGAGGTAAATCATGGCCGTGCCGCTCACTGACTGTCACGGCGCCCTTGCCAGCTCTGGTCGGAGAGCACAGGGCTAGTGGGTCTAAGGGAAGCTGGCAGAGCGGGAACCGGAAGCTGGCAGCCTGCACTGTCCCGCTTGACACTCAGCGTTGGGGCCCTAGAGCATCCTTAGTGTCTGTCTGCCTCGCACGGGAGCCCGGGAGCCCGGGAGCCCGGGAGCCTGTTTAAAGCCATGATATGCCAAAACCGGTGTGGCTCAGTAGATAAGCGTCCGCATGTGGACTGAAAGGTCCCAGGTTCAATTCTCGTCAAGGGCATGTACCTTGGTTGCGGGCATATCCCCAGTAAGGGGTGTACAAGAGGCAGCTGATCGATGTTCCTCTCCCACCAATGTTTCTAACTCTGTCCCTCTCCCTTCCTCTCTGTAAAAATTCAATAAAATATATATTTAAAAAAAATAAAAATAAAATAAAGCGATGATCTGAGCACCCCAGCCCTGTGGTCTCAGAGGTGCATGTTAACAGGACGCGCAGGCGGCTCGCAGTGCATTAAATGTGAGCAGGGCTGCGTTAACAAGCAGGGCCGGGGAAAGCAGACGTGCGAGCTGCCGCCTGACTCGGCGCAGAAGCTACGGGAAGAAGATGGAGTTAGCGGGTGAGGACAGTGACAGGCGCGCTCGCTGACAGCTCACTGACAGGTAATTTTGCAGGGATGGAGCCCGTAAATGGGATTCTGGAAGGGAAGGCTCTGCTATCTAGGACGGTTCCTCGGGGTCAGCGCACTCCAAAGGGCCTGCAATCCTGATCGGAGAGATCAAAACACCGAGCAGCCTTCGAGGGGCACAGCTGACTGTACGCTGAGAGGCGGGCGAGGTGCTCAACGGCGCTTCTGAGCCGAGTGGGTGCGGGCCGGGGGCAGCGGAGGGAGGTCAGAGGCCTGAGGCCAGCTCTGGAGCGGGCTGCAGGTGAGCGTGACTCCTCCATCAGCCTGGAAGGCGGAGGCGCTGCCCTTCTCCTTAAAACACGCGAAGGGCTTCCAGGGAGCTAACTGAGGAGCTGGGTGTGTGTCCCCAGAAATTCAGGGGCGTAAAGACTAAGGTGACCAGACGTACTGCTTTTGGCAGGACGGTCCCGCGTCCCACTGCGACTTTTTTAAAACGCCGTGGGACATGGGACACAGGACAAATTGCTCAAAATCGGGACTGTCCCACCAAAAGCAGGACGTCTGGTCACCTTGGTAAAGACGGATCGCCGAGTTAAGTCTCAACATCCCAACGGCAGAAGGTAGCGGCTAGCGTGACAAGGACAGCAACCCATAGGGGGGAGCTAGGACAGGAGCAGACAGAGGGCGCTGCCCGGGCCACGGGGATGTAGCTGGGCTTCTTCCCTTGGGGAGGGGGTCCCCCACTCTGAGGTTCCACCTGGAGAGGCTCCAAGGAGCAAGTCCTCCTGGCCCTCCAAAGAGCAGCTGTGAACATCCGCCAGCCCAGCCCCCTTGGCCATGGACCAGCAGCCCGCCTCTTCCCGGACCAGCCCCCCGCCCCCTCTCTCCTGAGGGGCCATGAGCATCCAGGGAACCACAGGAGGAGAGGAAGAGCAGCATCAGGACCCGTGGAGAAGCCCTTCCCGCCTCTCCCCGATGCAGGTGCTCTGGTCTGAGGCCAGACCGGCCACGGGGCAGAGAAGAGCTTGCAATGGGCTGAGCGTAAACGGGTGCCAGGAGGCTCTGTGACTCTGGAAGGGGACCAGGAATGCTGTGGGCTCTGCCCCGGGTCCCGCCCGCAACCCACACCAGCTCTGGCAGAACTCAGAGGGCACCAGGCAATGCAGCTGGCCCCTGCCTCCCTGCACACCCAGCCCACCCTCTGGTGGGAGAGTTTGGCTGGAACCCAGTCGGTTCCTGGCTCCGGGTCCTGGGGAGCCCTCGATAAGGTCCCTCCACAGTCCCAGTCCTGCCACGTGCCTGCTCAGGCCTTCTGGACGGCAGCTTCGGGCACGCGCCCCCTCCTGTCCCTCCTCCTCTTCCTTCCCTGGGCATTACGGGGAGGGATGGGCATGGAGCGGGACTATGACAGCCTGCCTGTTACTGCAGCCTCGGCAGGCGTGTAAACACGCACTCACGCTCCGTGTAATCGCACATTTGTATGTATTATCATTTGCTATTAGTTTTATTCCTCCTATTTTTAAACGTTATTATCCAAACAGACTGGGCGCAGGCTTTCTGTACTTGTTCCGCCATAAATAAACAAGGAACGCCTAAACATACTCTGCGAAATGTCATCTCCCAGCCTCAGCAAGGATGCCGCACGAGCAGGAAACTAGAATTAAATCACACTGGGCACGGCGCCCGGACTGCGGGCTTCCGGCAGACAGAGGCCGAGGGAGGAGAGAGAAAAGACACAAACTGAACACACACACACACACACACACACACACACACACACACACACATGCTGCAAACACAGCGGGACCAAAGGCATTAACCCCAGGACCCGTCTGTTTGTTCTGGGACCCGCCGTCCAGTTACCTCCGTAAAGGGAAGTGGAAAACCGTCCATTTGGGCTCTGGCTGAGGTGGCTCCATTGGTTCAGTGTCATCCCAGGCTCCGAAGGAGGGAACCCATGGATGTTTCTCTCTGACATCAATGTTTCCCTCTCCCCTCTCCTCTCTCTCTGAAAAAGACAATGAAAACATATTTAAAGAAAACGGTCCACTTTTATTTGAGGTGAACCTCCACTATGGGCATTGTCTACGTTGCTTCTTTTTTATATTAAATTTCACAAAGTGTTGCTTTTATTGCATTTTTAAAATATATGTATAATAAAATAATTCTATAATCGTTCTGTAGTCATTCAATGTGATTAACTATCCTAGAGGCCCAGTGCATGAAATTCATGCACAGGCAGGCAGGATCTCTGCTCTCTCCGGAAAGGAAGGGTGCGCCCAGGCTTCAGGGAGAAGAGGTGCGCGGAGGGCACAGAAGGCAGGGATCACCCACTTCCCAGTCCTGCTCTGTCCTCCTGCCCACAGGGCTGCCATGGCGGAGGGCTCAGTGGGTCCTCTTAGCCATTAGGTGTCCTTCTCCGTGGAAGGCCACTGGGCACAGAAGTAAGTTAGTGAGTGTCTCCGGCTGGCCCCGCACTCCCAGAGATCTTGGGGGGCATTCCGTGTGCCTCCTGAGGGTGTAGGGGGCATGGGAGGCCAGGACTGGCTGGAGATGGTGCAGGAGGGACAGAGGCCGCCTGTCCCCGCCTGTGCTGACAGCGCCCAGCAGGGGGAGGCTCACCGTGGCCAGGAATTTCTTAACCAGGCCCCGGACACTTCCCCTGTCTGGGGACGTGGGTTTTACTGTAATCGTTCGTGCCGAGCCTGCTGGGTATATGCCTGTCGGACTCGGAATGGGCCCGAGAATAACCGCGTTCCAGCGCTGCAGTTCTCCCATCCGGAATGCGGCACCCGGAGCAGCGTTCCCGGGCCCTGTCAGCGGGGATTAGTGTCTCTTCCTGTTCCTGCTCGCCGCCGGCCGCTGCGCTCTCGGGGAACAGCTCTAACCGATGTCATGGCTCCTTACCCACAATCACCGCCCACAGGGGGCCCGCTCCGCCCCATTAAGGAAGGGAGAGCCTGGCGAAGAGGCCGAGGGTCCTCGCTCCGGCTCTGTGGCCAATGAGCCGCATGACCTTGGCAATGTCCTTCCTCAGCCTCGTTTCTTCCTGAAGCAAAATGAGGGGCTGGATTAAACCAGAGAACCTTAGGAATCTTCCCAGCTTCTAACTTAATTCATGAACACTCATGGAGCGCGTGCTCTGCTGCAGTCACCGTGCTGACAGCTCCCAGGGGTGTCCTTTCCCTTTTACTCCATTAAAAGCCGGAGTCCAGTAATGTCCGTGCAACTGTCAGCACGGAAACCACTGGGCAGGGAGCCCCACGCTGCGGGTCCTGCCTCCAGTGTTGTCACTAAGTGTGTGTGTGGTTTCACTGAGTGAGCCAGCCGGCTGGGTTTTGGCTCTGGGGTTGCCCATCAGCCTAGGAGCCAGGAGGTCAGGGTTCAGTTCCCGGTCAGGGCACAGGCCCAGGTTGCAGGCTTGATCCTCAGTGTGGGGCGTGCAGGAGGCAGCCGATCAGTGATTCTCTCTCCTCGTTTGTGTTTCTGTCTCTCGCTCCTTCTCTCTTCCTCTTAAAAAAATAAACAAACAGCTGAAACCGGTTTGGCTCAGTGGATAGAGTGTCGGCCTGCGGACTGAAGGGTTCCAGGTTCGATTCCGGTCAAGGGCATGTATCTTGGTTTCAGGCACTTCCCCAGAGGGGATGTGCAAGAGGCAACTGATCGATGTTTCTCTCTCATCGATGTTTCTAGCTCTCTACCCACTCCTTTCCTCTATGTAAAAACTCACTAAAATATATTTTAAAAAAACAAACGAACAACAATAACAACCACAAAAACATATCCAATAGGAAAGTCCAGAAATACATAATTTCTAGGTTTTAAAATGCGCTCTGCTCTGAGTCCCGCTCTGCGTGGGGCCTGGGTGTGACTGAGTGTCAGGAGGCAGGCACCGCACCTCCATCTGTGGCTCTGGGCTGGGGGGGGGGGGGGTGCGCGAGTGCTGTCTCGGGTCGCCCAGTGCCATGGTCAGTGGCCTGTGTTTTACTCACAGCGGCCCCAAGTGCAGGAGGGTGATCCGGCTGCACCAGCGGAGCCACTGCGCTGCCTCGCAGGGAACAGCTGTGCAGTTCAGATGGGTGTTCTGTGAGACAGGTAACTCTTACTACAACACATTGTCACACTTGGTCTACTTATCATTACCCTCTGCCTGAGCCTGACCTACCAATTCCATGCTACTAGGTCTGCATGTGTTTGGAAGAAAACCATCGATAGGGTTTGGCACTATCTGCGGCATTAGGTATCCACGGGGGTCTGGGAACGTCCCCCCTGCAGATAAAGGGCATGGGTGGATGGAGCTCAGAGGGAAGGAGGGGAACTGAGCCAGGACCCGAAGGCAGGCCTGGGATGCTAATCCTGGAGCCAGGGTCAGAGTTGGAATAAATAATCATAGCTGATAGAAGGAAGGTGCAGATCCGTAATCACGTGGGCATTTCCAGATCCATAAAGCCATAAGATAGGTGTGTTTGAGATAGACACAGATGTGGGTGTGATCATTAATATACATTATTATGCAGATGTAAATACTTGATGGCGTTCAATCAGACTGTGAAGTCTTCCAATTCTCTCCCCTTCATATTAAATTCTAATCCTAATCAAGATCATTAAAAGCCACCTCCAAGCAATTGCCTTAATGTCTTAATAATTATTTCATATATGTATAATAATTAGTTCAATGATTACTGTATGGCTGGGCAACAAATTTATGGTTGTTGCCATTTAAATCAAGCAACGATGAACATCTTTGCGTAAAAGCTTTAAAAATGTTTACCTGTTTCAATTCAGGAGATCACTTTCTGGGTGTATAATTTGAAGGGAAAACCAGAAATGGAGTCAAAGACCCGTGTTACTGGAATTCACACGTTTCTGTCTGTACGTGTGTCAGGATCAGAGAGCACTGTCTGGTTTCAAAGCCTATGCTGCTGCCCTTGCCATGTCGCCTTTCTGGGCGCAGACAGATGGGCTCAAAAATAAATACAGGCAAGATCAAAGCAGATGCTCACACATTTGCATTCTCACTGGAGCCAGAGCCACCTTAGGATCGGAGATGCCTAGAAGAGAGCACAGACTCCAGATCAGACGCACTTGAGTCACGCTGTGGCTCTAATACTTCCCAGCAAAGAGAACTTAAAGAGGGTTTAGTCCCCTCAGCACCAGCTGCTTTACCTGGGATTGTAAAAATGGGGGGTAATAGGCCCTCATCTGTGCAGAGCCCCACACCACCTTCCAGGCAGCGACCTGGGACCAGGAAAATAAATCCCCCCTTTCCAGGCCCTCCACAGCGCTATTCAGAGAGCATGTGCGTCTGGGCGTTGATCTGCATGTTTATTTTGAGTCAGCGAGGCAGAGGCAGAAAGGAAAGGCAGAGCAAAGTCACTTGTTTTCGCGGTCATTGCTCCTGTATCTTATGAGCAAGATTTTGTTGTTTGGCCAGATCCGTAAAACAAAATGAAGTGTCGCGTTGAAAGCCCAGCAGGTTTGCTTGGCAGAAGGGATGGCGATGAGCCTTGGGGTCCAGGGAGTGGGGAGGACGCTGAGGATGCCCTTTTGGGGCCCAGACAGACGTCAGATGATGTCAGATGACGGATGCCTCCGGCTGAGCGCCTCTGAAGGTCACCCAAGGTTGGCACAATAAACAACGATCCACACAAAGATGTAACCCGGCTCGCGGCCGCTGACAGCACCATCATTTCTGACGGCCTCCCAGCAAGCCGCCCCGGCCAGCCATTACTCACAGCCCCCGGGGTCAGAGGTGAAGGTGACTGCGCCGCACACCCTGCGCCGTCTCCAGGCTGTGCTGAGCCAGGGCGGTGCCCTCCGCAGATGTCCATCCAAACCCTTAGTTCTTCCCGTTAGCGAGGGGAGGTTCGGGGCTCTCTCCCTGAGTTATTAGGAATGCTTAAAAATAAAACAGCATTCAAGACTGATGCTCCAAAAATACCAGACACATGATTAAACAATAGCTCCCAAGAATTGGGTGTTCTATGTGTATTAATGAAGATATACAGAAATAGGTTTTAGCTTCTCATTAAGGCGAGGGGGGAAAGTGTCAGGTTGGAGTGGAGATGAGGGCTTATATGGAGCTCACTGCGCAGTGCTGGGCAGCAGGGAATGTCTAAAGGGTGTCCCCTCGCACGGGTTCCTTTCGGCCACCGTTCCCTAAACAATAGTGAGTACTGCTGAGTGCCCGCGTCCCAGAGCCACACTGCGGGGTGGCACAGGCACGTTCGTGATGTCCCTCTCCAGGGTCCTCTCCAGCAGGCCGGACGAGAGAGCTCACACAGGGCGGTGGCAGAGCGAGGGCTGAACCCTTAAGAGGAGGAAAGACGCCTGCCCGCTGAATAGACTGCCGGAGGCCTTAGGAAGAGTGGCAGGCGCTTAGGAAATCAGATCACCTGATAAGCTTCGAGAGAACAGGCCTCAAGGCCGTCTTGTCCATGCTGAATCCCTGGGGACAGACTGAGAGATCAATCGTCAATAAATATTTATCAATTACACAACTGTGAAGGGGGTCGGACATGTTTTCTATAGACCAGTGGTCGGCAAACTCATCAGTCCACAGAGCCAAATATCAACAGGACAACGATTGAAATGTCTTTTGAGAGCCACATTTTTAAAACTTAAACGTCTTCTAACGCCACTTTTTCAACATAGACTCGCCCAGGCCGTGGTATTTTGTGGAAGAGCCACACTCAAGGGGCCAAAGAGTCGCATGTGGCTCGAGAGCCGCAGTTTGCCTACCAAGGCTATAGAGGAGCAGCAGGAGCAAGAGCAGGAGGCAGAGGAGAGCAGGGTGCAGGAGACCCTGAGCGGCACTGGAGCTTGAGCAGGGGAGAGGCGGGGAGGGCACTGGGAGGGAGTGAAGCGAGATGGGCAGAAAGCCTTGAATGTCAGTCCAAGGTATGGCATTTTATTCTGTCGGCAGAGTAAAGCCACTGAAGGCTGGACATGACCTGGTAAAACCGGGGGTTTGAGAAGTTGAATCTGGCCGTGCAGTGAGGAG
Organism: Pipistrellus kuhlii; assembly: GCF_014108245.1. Lineage (NCBI taxonomy): Eukaryota > Metazoa > Chordata > Mammalia > Chiroptera > Vespertilionidae > Pipistrellus > Pipistrellus kuhlii. The sequence continues at coordinate 1,614,100 of NW_023425449.1, forward strand.
GGAATAAAATGAGGACTCAGGAGGCCAGGGGGACGGGCAAGAGGCGGTGCCCAGCGCCCAGCCCGGGTGCATCCTGTAATCATATCCACATGGGAGCTGCGGAGTCCCACCGCTCTGCTGCCAACGGACACCTCCTGACGCCAAGGACAGGGCGGGGGGGGGGGGGGGGGGGGGGATCCATCTCTGCCACAGCCCACATGGGGAAACCTGCGAACCAGCAATCTGTTCACCCATATGGACCCCACATTTCATAAATGTGAGTAAATTCACGCTCAACTTGGGCTTTGTGTAATTAAATTTAGCAGAGATTCATCATCACAATTACGCCAATTGCAACTCCCCATTGTAGGGAGCGCTTATCCATCAAGTGGAAACACGCACACACTCACACACACACACACACACGATAACCATGTAATTCTCTACCCAAAATTACAGACCTGCTCTGTATCCTACCTGGTACCTCAATTGACATTAACCATAGTCAACCTAGCACACAGCGTCCTCAACACGAGGGACGATCATGGCAATATCTAATGACCGTCTCATTCTTGAGGATAAATGGGCACTATTTGAGATGGTTAATGTCCCTCCCTCTCTCTCAATAATTTCCTGCCTGTCAATCTAAAATACACCCATCAGAAACATATTTCTTATAATTACTCATTCAGCCAGTCATTCGTGAAGTATGTATTAAACGTGGGGGTGTACAGTTGTGACAAACGTGATGGGATGATCTAGGTTGTGGGGAAATAGTATGAATATAAGGCTCTTCCCTCTCGGGAATTCCGTCTCTTGTGGTTTGTAACTAATGCTGTGGGAGGCTGGAAGGCTAAGACTGGCTCCAGGAAATCAGGAAATATGTATTAAATGTTTGTGTATATGACCTTGGGTTAGACTGATAGCTGGATAGTCAATACATGTTTATCAATTAGATAAATATTTACCATTATTTTTGTAAATATTTGGAAGATAAAGCTTAGTAATCTTTCAAAATTCAGACATATCTGTGGGCTTGGGAACTAAGGCAGTATTAACAGATATGATACTTCTACTTATCATTCAAAGGTGTGATTATTCAACACCTGCTATATAGTCTAGGCGCAGTGGTACGTCATATGGACTCAGTAATTAAAACCTGGTCTGCACCCTAAGTAGTTTATTATCTGGTGGGCTGTGTCTGTCAGGCTCAATCATATTGCTCAGACACCTTCACAGTAAATAAAGGCTTGTTTCTCAGTCACACAAATACCCATCACAACTCAGCCTCAGCTCCACGCCATGTAGCCCTCTCTCTCTAGAACTGTGTCCACTTGAAACACGGCCACTTTTGTGGCAGGGAGCAGAGATGTACCCACAAAAGAGACACGCATCGCCTCTGCTGACACTTCATTGGCCAGTGCACCTCTCACGCCCGCCCTCCCCGAGGCCAGTAGGACAGGGAGGGAGCGTCATTCCATAAGAGGAGGCATCTCGGGGAGGAGCTACATCCACCCCAGCGAGTGCTCCAATGTGTATCATCGTGCACATGCTTGCCGGTTGGCAAGATCCGCACGTCGGCTGTCCACCAAGAGCTATTACAGTGGGAAAGACCAAGCGCAGAGCCATGAAATTACCTCCGTGCTCTAATGCCGAGACCAAAACAAAAGCAATCGCCCTTCACAGAGGAAATGGTCCAGGGAGAACTGGGAAATTTGGTCTTCCTGACCCCATAATTTTAGGTCCCATCTTTGTAGAGGTGCCGGTTTCCAAAGCAGGAAGCATCACCTGGGGGGGGGGGTGGGTGGGGGAGAGTACAGTATATTGCTAAACTTAAAATGATGTACTGAGTCAAGTCTTCTCTCAACACCTCAGGCTCCACACCTATGAAATTCTGACTATTGCTTCTGCCACTAATGCTATTCCTCTGTCATTGTCATAACCACCACCATCACCATCACCACCATCACCACCACTATCATCACAGTCACCCTCACTCCCAGTCACTGAAAGGCTTGATTGGATCCCACACGTGTTTCTAAGGAAGGAGGGGGAGGGGCGCCTTCCAGGTGAAGAGAACATTCGAATAAAGGCGGGAACGTGAGCCAAGTTCAGCAAACTGAGGCCTACAACAGCAGAAGTGGGACAACTCGCTGGGCAGCTGCGGAGCAGAGTAGAAATGACTTAAAACCCCAGCTGGGCGGTGAGAGTGAATGAACAGGCTCCTGGATCAATAAAACAAAACAGAGATTCTGGAGAGAGATCCCCACAACTGCACTCAGTGGGTTATCCCCAGAGGTGAGCAGATCATTGGATGCTGGAGAGACGGTCTCTCAAACTCAGGATGCTGCGGCACGGGAGCATCCATAGGCAGACACACACACAGACCCCACCCAGCAGACAAAAAGCAGCTGAAAATTGGTCAGGGACTTAAAGATACAGCTACTGGAGTTTAGAACAAAAAACAGAGAAGATCTTCAGGATCTAAGGCTAGTCTGTGCTGGAGCTTGCAGAAACATAGGATCCAAGAACAGACCTGCACTTCCCGCCCTCCCTGCAGTGAGCGGGTGGAAGAGGGGTAGGTTATGGCTTCTGCAGTTGGGTCCGACCCATTTAAAACAGACCTCCCATAGACATGTCCCATTCTCTGTTAGCTTCGTGGAGACATTTTAAAGAACGTGGGTGTCAGTGGAGCCCCAATGGGAAGGATTGGGTTCCCAACTACCTCTAGAGGCCAGAGTTCCCTTGTGACCAAACGGCGGCCTGTTAGCCTTTCCCAGGGCAAACAGGCCCCTCGGGCGGCCTCATGGTGGCGCACCACAAGTGACCAGTACCTTCCTGAGAGCCGGGCGCTGGCCTAGGAAGCAGGCAGCTTGCCTGCAGGGCTCGTGTGCGGTCTCAATGCCAGGTGCGTGTGTACCGGGGCGGTAAAGTGTGCTCTTCATGCTCCATGGGGCATGAACGCCACAGATGTTACAGGCCAGTGTGAGCGGGAGACAGACCGTGTGGAGAGGGAACTGGTGTGACTCACACAATGCAGAAGGAGGAGCAGGCAGAGTGGGGACAGGGACGGGGAGGGGGGTCTGCTGTGGGGAATCGGGGACGGACTGGGGATGATGCCAGTGTGAGGGCCGGGGCACAGCCAGGCTTGTGGCCCTGGTGCTGGGACACAGACACGGGAGGGTGACCTGTGCCTGACACCGCAGTGGCCTTGGCCGCGGGAGGAGAGGGAGGCAGAAGGGAACTCCCCTCTGAGGGCAGGCCTGGCGCTGGGGGTAAATTTGGCAGGTGGGCCGGGCTCCTGTTTGAAGGAGATCAGGTAACAGTGAGGTCCCAGAAAGGCTCCAGGAGGGTTTCCAAGCCCTAAAACTAAGGTGACCAGACATCTGGCTTTTGGCAGGACAGTCCTGATTTTTAACAATTCATCCCGCGTCTCGCAGCGTTTTAAAAAGATCCCGATTTTTAAACCCCGCGGGACGTGGGACAAATTGTTAAAAATCGGACTGTCCCGCCAAAAGCGGGATGTCTGGTCACCTTAGGCTAAGAGTGAGACTGCCCATGGTTATTGGAGTCTGGATCTGCTTAGTGTCACCCACTTGCCTGCAGAGGAGGGACATTCAGAGAAAATAAACCAGGAAAGACAGATATGTGTGCGAACAAGAGAAGCACTGGCAGGTCTCAGCCCGACTTTTGCACGTGCCCCTGGCTGACGTGTTTGTGCTCAATCTCGTTCTATCTGGCTGCTCTGCACAGCACATGAGTAGCTTCCGGTGGATGCCTGTGGCTATGGTACATTTCTACCCATCTCGCTGGACAGAGCTCACATGTCGCCTCCGCTGGCCAGCTTTCGCCATGCCCCTTCTTTGGGCAGAAATCCATGTCCCTCTCTGTCAATGCCATCTGCAGGGCACGTGCCTGCCATGACCCTCGTCACCCCATGTGACCACAGCCTCCCGGCGGCGTGCCCACTGAGACGGCAGCACGCCGAAGAGTGCCTGGCACGTAATAGGCACTTACTTGGTCAGAATGTTTTCAATAAAACTTTATGGACAGTAACGTCCACATGCTACACGTGCACAGAATTGGCTTTACATGCTGGTGAAAATTTCAAATTAGGAGAATTTCAGCAGAACTGGACACATTCTCCCAGGCATGGTCCGATAAAAAAGAAAGGAACAGGGCAATGGCCCGTCTTTTTGGCTTCATTAAGTAGAGAATTGGAGGTGAAACGGAGAAGCTGGCGGCCCTTGGGAATTTGATGCGTCTTGAAAGAACTTAAAAAGAACAATTAGGAGGACGGGGTTCCGCAGCTGAAATGAATCTTAATTGAATCAGTCTGGAGAGAGAAGCCCGGATTAGATTTAAAGGGGAAGTGGAAGGGATCCTTCATAATTAGGTGAGCTAATGCAAAACATTCACAGGCTAATAGCTTCGCCCACTCCTCGGACTGGATGGAGAGGAAAGAGAACCAAATTAGCAAGAAGTGCCTCCGTGCCATTAACACTGTGCAGTCTGCTCGCCTTTCCTTGAGGGACGGGGCCTGAGTGGGGAGACCCTGGTGGGGGCGGGAGGCGGTGCCTCAGGCTGATGGGAAATGCACAATCAAAGGAGAATTAGCAGGGGCAGTGGAAACATCTGGCGTCATGTTAACAAACCTAAAGGAAGCCTGAGTTGAAGAAGCGAATTCAGAGGGCCCCCTGGAGTAGAGTAAACATAGAATAATTCTACTCACAGAACCCTGACACAATGCATCCATGCTCACATGTATGCATGCTCACAGAATCCTAGCACAGTGTGTATCAGTATTCACACAAGTGGCGCCTGGAGCAATGTAAGGTCACTGGTGTCTCCCTCCAGGGCTGAAAAAGAGCTATCTCCTAGTGTTTTTCTCTTTTCAGACAAAAAGGATAGAGCAGTGGAAAAAGTAAGATTGAGCCAAGAATACCCACCCAAGCCTTTCAATCCCATTACTCTGTACTTCCGTTCTTCTTATTTTAAAAGATAAGGAGAGTTAAAAATAAACACTGAAATGAGTCTGTGCACAAGCTGCATTCTGCTTAATAAAATGTTGATTATGGGCATAATCAACAAATATGTACCTTCCACATACCACTTAAGCATATGTTGGGTATTAATATTGTCCGAGTTCAAACACTAACTTTAAGTAGTGCTTGTCTCAAAAAGCTTTAATAAATGTTAGGTCAACTCTTACAAAATAATAAAAGTGATATGTAAGAATCTCCTAAAAGTGGGCTCACACCGTCCAGCAGTTTCTCCTCACCATGACACTTAGAGAGCAGCATCTGAGTCCTCCCAATGCTAACGATGTGTTTACTTATAGCGCACATGAGCTGAACCTGGCATTAAATAAAATGCTAGTTTTTGAGGGTGCAAGTTCTCAAACGTTAGCCTTTAAGATATGAGGGCATCATCTTCAGGATCCAGAATTTGTAAACGGTCTACTTAGATCCTTAATTACTTTTGTCCCTAAGAGCTGTTTTGTAAATCCATGGACCCGCACAGAGCACGGAGCGTGGCTGTGGCGCTCCTTGAGAAGGAACCATGACAATGACCTCTGTGCCCGGCTATGGCTGCTGCGGGAGGGGGTCATTACCTCCCCAGAGAGAACAGTGGCTCTCCGGGCAGAGGCTGCCTGGAACACTCCCCCCACCCCCCGCCTGGTGCTCCCCTCCTTCTGTGACATCCTCCCTGCTGCCTTCAAGGACTCCTCTTCCTTCCCGTCATCTCCACTCCAGCTGCTCCTTCCCGCCCAGCGCCCACGTGGCTGCAGAGACAGAGGCACAGGGCGGCATCACAAAGTGAGCTTTCTCAGGATCCGCTTCCAATCAATTCACATCGGCTTCGCAGGAGTTCCATTCGGAACATGGGAGAACGAAATGGCATTGTTCTCGCTTTCCCTTTCATGGCTAATGCATAGTTCGCTACAGAAAGCCAAAGCTATGCGTGTGAGTAAATAGGAATAATCTCTGAGTTTTATGTTGAGTATGCATTTATACAGAAAAGGAGCGAGAGAAGGATTTGTTACAGAGAAATGTGCTTTATGTGTAATATAAAAATATGCAGCGGAAAACAACAGAACAATATGAAATATGCCGTGGAAAACAACAGAAATGTATTTTATTCGTAATATAAAAATGTGCAGTGGAAAACAACAAAAGCATGTGTATGCTGGTAGTCAGGTGTACGAGCCAGGAGAGGCCTGTGAGGTGAGTAGACACAGTCCCCGACCTCAAGGCGCTCAGGAAGGGAGAGAGACACACGTGACCAGTCAAGAGGTCACACAGAGTCTTAGACCGGGCTCCTGTGAGGGTCAGAGGTCACACAGAGTCTTAGGCTGGCTCCTGGGAGGGTCAGAGGTCACACAGAGTCTTAGACCTGCTTCTGTGAGGGTCAGAGGTCACACAGCTAATGAGTGGGAAAGCCATCTGGCATTGGCCACTGTCTTGGCCACTGTCTGGTGCAGGGCAGGGTCAGTGTTCCTGAGAGCATGTGAGGATGCTGGGGGAAGGGTAACAGCATAGAGTCAGAGGGTAACGAGCTTTTAACAAGAGGAGACAGGATGTGACAAACAGGATGGGAACGTTCTGGTGTTTGTTATGGCATCTTGTTATCAGCCTCTGTCTATAAACAGCCCAACAAGCAGGACTGCAGAGGATCGTCTGTCATTTTTCTCTTTCTCTTTGGGCTTCTTCTTCCACCAAGCAATCCAAACTACACACACACACACACACACACACACACACACACATGTGACCTCATGGCCCTTGAGTATGCACTCGCCCACGCACTCCTATCGCAGCCCTGCAGGGGGCGCCGGAGAACAAGCCCCAGAGGAGCATGCTCTCAGCCAGGGAAACACCATGGATGTAGCTCCTCCAGGCTGGAAGGTCGGAGTGGCCTCTCTCCAGGGTAACCCCTTGAGTTCCGATGGAGAGCTTAGAAATTGGGGCATTTCCTACCAGATCCCATCCTTGTCTCCCCACTCTGAGCCCCACGTGCTCACCCACACTTTTTTGAGCTGTCTCGGGCAGCGCAGACAGAAGAGCATGTATGGAGGAAAGGGATACCGGGTATGATACATGTAGGCCCGGGGCTGTGGGAAGACCAGGCAGCGCCCCAAACCGGGGTGGGTGGGGGAAGGTGAGCGGGAAAGGCGTCAGAGGTGACTGAGCCCGTTTCCCACGTAGACGTGGAGGACATGGGGGTGGGAAGCCACCAGCACTCTACCAGTCAGTGCGGGGGGAGGAGCGTGGCCACCGGGATCACAAAGGACCTTCTACACGGAAGTCGGAGCTGCGTCTTCACCCCAAGCAGCATCGATGCAGGGCCAGGGCCGTGGAGAGCAAGGCCAGCCGGCGGGGCAGATAGTCTGGACACTCGCAGGGCTGGAGGAGGCTGCAGCGGGAGGAGAAAACCCATGCTCTGGAGGGGCGATGCCCTCTGCACACGGTCAGCTGTTGCCAGCAGCTTCTGAGTCCCCACCGCTCTGCGGGCAAGCACATGGGGAGCCCGGCCGGCTGGGCTGACTCATTACCGAGGCCAGGGGACGGGCGTCCGAATGAATGGAGTCAGGAAGATCGTCCGTCTGACTCTGTGATGTCCATCGAACAGGGAGCAAGGGACTGTAACACAGCCATGACGGTCACCATTCTGTGTGTGTGAGTGTGAGTGTAAGAGTGAGTGTGAGAGTGAGTGTGAGAGTGAGAGTGAGTGTGATAGTGAGAGTGAGTGTGAGTGTGAGAGAGTGAGAGTGAGTGAGAGAGTGAGTGTGAGAGTGAGGGTGAGTGTGAGTGTGAGTGTGAGAGAGAGTGAGAGAGTGAGTGTGAGAGTGAGAGTGAGTGTGAGAGTGAGAGTGAGTGTGAGAGTGAGTGTGAGAGTGAGAGTGAGAGAGTGAGAGAGTGAGAGTGTGAGAGTGAGTGTGAGTGTGAGAGTGATTGTGAGAATGAGTGTGAGTATACGTGTGAGTGTGAGTGTGAGAGTGAGGCAAATGCAGAGAGAGACTGGGCAGCCTGATGCGATGGGGCGGAAGGAGGGGCTTTGTGACCCGTCTGTGTATTTAGGGAAGTCAGTCCCGCACTCAGAAAGCCTGGGCTGAGCACCTGCAATGCACCTGCGTGGAGGATGTCAAGAATACACCCAGGGCCAACTTCGAAGTAAAGTGGGGATGGGGTGATGGGGGGAGGGGGCATTGCTTTTGGAGCCGCCCAGGGCCTGGGCAAGGGCTGAGGGCACGGCCCGGGCAGGAGCGCTTTCTCGCAGCACGGTGTGGAGTGCGCATCCTCGCATGGCATCGGCTCTGGAGCTGGCTGAGCAGGGATGAGGGATGAGGACCATTTCCGGAGGCCCCGGGTAGCACCCAGTTTCCACGGAGAAGCGAACCGTGTCCTAATTGTGGGGGAGCGGGGCGCTTGTTGTCACTCAGCGTCAGCCACAGCGTCCACTAATGAGCTCTGACGATCGGGTATCTATGGCAACAGCTGTGTGTTCATCCTCAAAATAGACAACCACGCAACCGGAGTCACAGACATAAGGATGCGAACGCAAGCCCCGTTCGGCGTTGCCTGCCACATATGGCGTGGGAGGAAATGGCCAGAACTTTAAAGGGAAAAAACAGCAGGAAAGTGAGAGAGGCCCTGCGAGGAGGAGGTTGCCGGAGGCGAGGGGATTTGCTCTCTGGCTCTGAGGACATGTGCACCGGTAGCTCCCTCTGTCCTTTGTGAGGGAGGTGGCCCCTGTGGTGCCATATGTGTTCTCGGCCTGCAGGCCTGGGCCTCGCTCCGTTGTCCAACCCCTGCCCCGCAGGAGCCCTGGGTGGCTGGGGAGACAGCTGACACAGGAGAGGCCTGAGCAAGGCATGCCGGGAGTGGAGGGAAGGGCTCTGTCGATGTGACAGTTTATCTGGGAACCAGAACCGCGGGGAGAGGAGAGCCGGCATTGGACGGTGGCCTCGGAGCCCCAGAGCTCACAGGGGTGCGGATGCACACCCGTCTACAGTGTGATGTCATCTGAGCTGAGGACAGCGGCTGTCATTGTGTTCCCGAGTCAGGTCACAGTCTAAGGTCCGAGGGTAACACGCCAGCCCCTGGGTCTGGGGCACAGCACCGAGAATGAACAATGTGTCCTTCAGGCCCAGCCCCCTAGGCATTGGGAGGGTGAGAGAGGCCCAGACTCCAAGCGCACGGCCGTGGCCACAGCCAGCAGGACCCGGGGACGCAGGCACGGGCGTGTCCTGCCGCCTCTGAGAAGCCTTCCCGGGGCCAGCAGCGTCCCCTGTGCTGCTCTGCTGTCCGTTCCGTGTGCCATATGCCTCCTCCACAGACCATTTACTCCCACTCCGCGCCCACTTCATAAAGTAAGGCCGAGGCACCAACTGTTGGCTTCCCTAGAGTCCCACAGCGGTGACCTGGTCTCAAGCACCGTCCCAAACGCCTGCACAGGAGTCATGACCGAGCGCCTATAACTGGGACAGTCTCCCCTTTGTCAATCTTCCACCCATGACAACATTGCAGGCCTGTGTCACCTTCTGGGGACTGTTACCCGTCCCACAGCCTGAGCATGGCCCGTGTAACCCGGCTCCTCTTCCCTCCTGTGCCCACCCCCCCTCAGCCTCAGGCCCCCTGAAGCGGCCTGTGTCCGGGCCTTCCCTGCCTCACCCACTGCAGGGTCTCGGTTCCCCATCACCCCTTCCAGGCCCCTGTTGTGGAGCCAATCGTACTCCGTGGCACAGGCCAGTGTCTGCAGGAAGGGAGCATCTGTTTCTCCCACAGCTGCAGCCCCCGTGCTCAGCACCTAAGCCAGGGTGTGGCACCAGACGTGTGCACAGTACACGGGTGACAGCGAAGTAATTAAGCTCCCATGCATGCAGGCCGTCCTCTGGATGTTTATGAGAAACTAGAGGCCCGGTGCACGAAATTCGTGCAAGAGCAGGCCTTCCTTCCCCCAGCCTCCGGCACCGGCTTCCCTCACAGCCCGGTTTCGTCTGGAAGGTTGTCCCAAAGGACATCCGGTCTAATTAGCATATTATGCTTTTATTATTACAGATACGATGTGTCGGCTTCCGTGGGCCCATGATGTGGATCAAACAGTTTTCAACTTTCAGAGCAGGACACCTGGCAGCGGTTTCTTGAGTGACTTACTGGGTGGGTGGGTGGATGGGTGGATGGAGAGGTAAGAAACAATGAACAAACAAATCAATCATCATTTAACTGATGACAGACAAGCAGACGCTCCCCTGCTCCTCCGTGAGCGCGGCTGAGCAGGCAGCGGCCCGCCCTCTGCCATCTCTGTGACAGGAAGGGCTCCGGATGCCCTGTCCCCTGATAGTCCTCATTATACTGTACCCGCCCCCCATCCCCCAGGGCTCCAAACAAGGAAGATTCCGCTAACTCTGTCTAGCAGGCAGGTGGGAACTAGGGAAAAAAGGAACTTGAACGTGAACGCTAGGTTGCCATTGAAATAACTATGGTCTCCCCAAACATGAGCTCCTGAATAAACACGGCAAACACATCTATTAGAGGGAAATGAAAAGGACGGTATTTATGAAATGAGTAATTTGAATCTGATTAATGTTTATAGAGGTGTTTACCTATGAATTAGATATTAACCTATAGCTTGAAAGGGTTTAATCAGCCTTGGAATATTGTTTTGGAGCACAATGAAAACTAACCAATTCGCAGAGGGAAAGGGACCGTGTATCTGCATACACAAATGAGGTCAATTAATTAAGCAATTTGCATACATTTGGATGTTATTTTCAGGGCCACTTTTTGTCTGACATCTGCCTCTTCTATTCCCATCGCGTGTTCTATTTATACAGACACATCCATCACTCAGCCATGCGGGCACATGCTGATGGGCCAAGACAGTCATCCCTGACACAGCGCAGACCACCCCCCGTCCAGAGGAGCAGGAGTGACGAGCAGGGGTCGGGGTTACCTGGACTCAGGAGTTTGTTGTAGAACCAGAAGAAAACGGGGTTCACAGCGAAGGGAGGGGGTACAGCAGAGCTGGGTAATCACTTCTTTCAGGAGTGAGGAAGTGGATCTTCAGGAATCAGTGAGCGCAGTGGGTTTTAAAGATCACACACACACAAATAGCCAGAGCAGGTTTGGCTCAGTGGATAGAGCATCGGGCTGGGGTGTGGGAAGCCGTGTTCCGTGGGGCCCGAGGGCAAGGATGGAGCATAGGGTAGGGACGCCTACCTGCTCTCCCCTAAGCCTTCAGGGTCAACTAGGGACAGGGCAAACCATAGCCCCATTGTTAGGGAGTGCGTGTGATGCACGACTTATCTGGATGTTCTCAGCTAAGCTGTTCTCAATGATATCTAGCCAGATGCCTGCTCTATGTATCTTTTTCCAAAGAACGCCTTAAGGAGCTGATGGGCGGCCTTGTCCTGGGACAGGGGCACCTGGAGAAACGCCCAGAAAAGCCGCATAAATGTACTCTGGCAACTAATAAAGCTGCTGCAGTCTCATCATGGACTAGCAGTCCTCCTGAAGCCCCGCTTTCTCTTGTCTTTATTTCTCTTAAACCTCCTAGCCCTACCTTCAGGACCTGTGATACCAGCTGGATCCGGTACTGGGGACTGAAAGGTTCCTGGTTGGAACCCCTCATTCCCTTAGACAGACTCAGTCAGCATGTCCGCAAATATGAAAACCCGGTCAATGGAAAATGAACAGTCCTGTGAAATCGACTGAGGGCAGATTTCCTCATTTTCTCTTTTGAGCCCTACTTGAGTTTCCTAAGCATGAGCTTAGTCGGTGTGTGTGTGTGTGTGTGTTGGGGGTGGGGTGTCGGGGTGCCATGCAGGGGCTTACACATCACAGCCTGGCCCTGGTGACCTGGCCTCCCAGGCGTACAGGTGTGGTAGTGCCATCTCTACATGGGGGGGGGAGGGGGCGCGCGGGAGGGAGTTGGAATGTTGCGGTGTGGCTGCCGTGGGAGTCTGGCGTCACCATATGCTGATTGCTGGGGAAACATGCATGACATCTGTGCACAGGCGTGTGCCCCATGCGAGGAGCCCTCCTCACACCAAACCGGGTGCCGCTCGCTCTGCTCTCTTCAGATGGTTCCTGGTGCTTCGTACAGAATTCTGACTCCTTTTCAGGGAAAGCAGGGAGGCAGAGAGGGAACGGGGTGAAGGTGGAGAAGGAGGGCACAGGGGGAGGGGTGGGAGGACACGATCATTGTCTAGGAGAGGGAGGACGGGATGGGCACGCATCTGAGGACTCAGGGGCAGGCGCCCTCAGAGCGGGCAGGGCTCTGACCAGAAGCCCAGCTTCTCTAACTGCTAGCGTGTGAGTTTCTGGCTCTTGTGGGAGGACCCCTCTAACAGCTCAATCCCCTACACTCACCAGAGTAATCGCCCCAACTCGGAATCCAATTAGGTCATCCCCCAATTAATCCGTCCGCTCATCTCCATTCGCTTCGGGGGAAATCCCTAATCCTCCCCGTGCTTTACGCCGTCCTCCTCCAGCTGGAGTCTCCTTTCCTCATCATCTCAGTTCCCACCTGAAACCTGCTTCTCAGGAGAGTTTCTGACCACTCTGGGGAAGAGTGCTCACTGCCTCCGCCACAGGCCGGAACTCTCTCTATTCACAGCGACTACCCTGATTCCACAGGACGTGACCTTACGTGTACCGGTCTCCCACAGTCACTCATCCACGTGCGTGCCCTTGTTTTCTCTCTCTGGAAGGTAAATTCTGTTGGACAGGAGTGTTGTCTGCCGTGTGTCCTCAGCATGTGGGGGAGTTCATGGCAGAAGCTAAAGAGGAAGCTTGTCTTGGTTTCCAGCTGAGGGGGACTTTCTTTTACTTCTTTCCATCAACATTTATGTTCCCAAGTCCTTTTGTTCACCTTTTCACTCATTTTAAACCTCTACACACCACAAAACTGCTAGGCAGTGAGGCCACTAGTTTCCCAAATCCCAGATTCTCTTGGGTCTGGACCCCTCTGGTTATTACTATTCCTTCCAACCATCATCACATTCATCGTCACTGTCATCACCACCATCACCACCATCATCATCACCATCACTACCATCACCATTACCACCACCACCATCACCACCACCACCACCACCACCATCACCATCACCATCACCACCATCACCACCATAACCACCATCACCACCACCACCATCACCACCACCACCACCACGATCACCACCACCATCACCCAAGTGCAGGGCTTTCCCTAGGCAGTGGCTTTTCCGTTTATCCCAGGTCCTCTCCCCCGTGCATCCACCCTTTCCTTCTGCAAGGACTGTGGTTTGGGGTTGATTCTAACTCATGTGCCCTAACCCCAGTAAGCCCAGTCCACTCTATTTCCCGTTCCCAGGGGGAAACACGTGAATGAATATGTTTGTCTAACTCAGTGGTCGGCAAACTCATTAGTCAACAGAGCCAAATATCCACAGTACAGGGATTAAAATTTATTTTGAGAGCCAAATTTTTTAAACTTAAACTATGTAGGTAGGTACATTATTATTAACTTAATTAGGGTACTCCTAAGCTGGCCTTTGCTAAAAACTCAAGGAGCCAAAGAGCCACATGTGGCTCACGAGTCATAGTTTGCCTACCACCGGTCCAACTGGACTGGCGAGATCACCTCACTGAGACAGACTCACCGGGGGGTGCTCGCTGGCTACTGGTGATCTTTCCGGTCTCGGTGCATTAAAAAATGAAGCTCAGATATCCCAAGGTCTCAGGATTCACACCCCCCAGAGCCAGAGACAGGGCTCTGCTGGCCGGTCCCCTGGCCAGGATTCCTTAAAGAGGCAGATCTCGGGAGTTGTGTGGCGGCTGGGCCTCCTGCTCCCCTCACGTCGGCCACCTCGGAGCCATGCAGGAGCGCGCTTCTGCAGTTACCCACACAATACTCGGGAGCTGTGTGCTCAGTCCTGGACGTCTCGAGGAAAAGAAGTTGGGAAAACATGCCTCATATTTTCTCTCCCTTGTCAGACAAATTGGTGTTCTGTTGCTCTTGCTTTTGAAATATCTCACCATTCCGGCCGTTAGAGAGCAGAAGCACTTATTTGTCATCATTTTTCTGATGATGCTTCCATGTGCGCTGTCGGGGTGATTTCTCAGACATGGTGCGGCCTCGGAGGGCCCCATTTGTGTTAATTAGTGTGTGTGTGACAGCCGGGACCTCTCCGAGGGCCGGTCCGCAGCGTGTGGAAGCCAGCAGGGGCGGGTCTGCGTGCGGCCAGCAGGACGGGCGCCGTTTCCTGTCGGAGCTCCGTGGGTTGTAAGGTGCTCACCCAGACGGGCGGCGGGTGCTCACATCTCAGGGCCTGCGCAGCCTGTCTCTTCTCGGCAACACCGGGCCTTACGTGTCCAAAGGCGCACCATTTCACACCATTACTCTGCAGTGAACGCTGACCCTCCATGAGGCTCTTCAGTCTTTATTTACTTCGCTGGTGTGAGTAGGTCTGTGGCTTACTACAGCATTACTCACTTACTGTCTGTCCCTGACCGCTGAGGCCATGGCCTCTCTAAAACAGGAAGGAAAGAAGGCAGGCAGGGAGGGAGGCAGGGAGACAGAGAGGAAAGGAGGCATGGAGGCAGGGAGGGAGGGAGAAAGGAAGGGAACCTAGGAAGGAAAAGGGAGGGAGGGAGCGAGGCAAGGAGGGAAGGAGGGAAGGAAGGAGGGAGGGAAGAGAAGGACTTTTCATTCCACAGGCCGACACTATCCACTGAGCTACACCAGCCAGGGCCTAACGTGCTCTCTTAAACTTACCGCGTTAGAGATATTTCCGTTGGACATTTTTCTCTTAGAACCCGGTGCCATGGAAGGGTCATAGCTGGTGAGCCAGGCACCGTCACAGTGGGCTTTGCGTGGCGGTCCACCTCGCACTGCTGCAAACAGTGCCGCAGTGCACACCTATTAATAAACCATCGTAGGGGGAGCAATCCCAGCCTTAGCAGGAGCTCCCAGCAGCTCCTCTCCTTAGGGGGGATCTCCCAGGTCTGAGCCTCATCTCTCCCAGCTCTGCGATCCTCTTACTTCTCTTTTTTCCTCTCTTCTCACCCACGTCCGTCTCTGCCTCCCCAGCCACGGGACACGGAAGGTGGGCATCAGCCCTCCCGGTCTGCTCCTCGCTCAGAGCTGCTCCTTCTGGTGGTGGTACCAATAACACTACCTGGAGGGTGGAGAACACACAGGAATCACAGGCCAGGGGCAAGGACACAGACCTCGAGGGTGACATGTTACCTAAATGCACAAATCCCAGCTGATCAGCAGGCATGGGCGGGACGGGGCATTGAGCTGGAATTGAGCCAGAAATTCTGGGTCTGGGTCCGGCCCCCGCTGGCACTGCGTCCAGTTAGAAGCAATCATACGCTTTACACGAAGGTGTCCCATCGAGAGGCTGGAGTTTGCAAAGGACTCTGGGAAATCTCGCTCGATAATGAACATGTCTAAAGAGAGTCGCTGAGCTTTGTGGAGGGAAGCATTCTCCGCCGCCAGGCTGTGTGGCAGGAGAGCCGCCGGAGGTGGTGAGTACAGGTGTCAGAACCCGGGAGCGTGGCAGCGGGCCCAGCCCGACAGGCTGGCAGATGCCGATCACAATGCCGCTCATTAGCATCTCTGTCACAGCTCGGATTCCATGAGGCGCTCTCTATGTCCCAGACATCTCACTGAGCATCTTACAAACAGCGTCTGATTCCATCCTCTTGATCAAAGGCTGGCAAGCAACCGCCCCAGGGCCAGACCCGGGATGTGAGTTTGCCCGCCTGTCGCTTTCAGGAGCGCAGACCAGAGTGCTGGTCTACCTGGCACCCTGCCGCCTCCCCGGCCGCCAGCCCTCGCTCTACCCGCTCGCCCGGCCGCTCTCCGCAGGTACAGGTCTCCGATGGGCGGGTTTCTCACTGCGTCTGCCACCGAGGAAACACTCTGTCCGATTTAACCCATTTTCCCCAGAAATAGCTCTTACTGGGGTCGGCCACGGGCAGTGAGGAGGTGAGCATGATACGTAAACGGAGTCATGGGCAGAACTGCCCACCTCCAGGGGCTGAGTCAGTAAAACGAGGTCTGCCCCTGAGTGAGATGAAGACGGGGAAGAGCTGTCAGCCCGCCATGGGGCGGCGCCTACTGGAGGCAGAGCAGAGCCGGAGCCTGTAGAAGCCGCCTTCACCATGGAGCGCAGCAGCAGGGATTCCACGGACGAAATGATGGGCATGATGGACTGAGTGAAGGGCATGACGAGGGACAGTCTAGGGAGGAAAGGCCCCAATGGCTGCGGTGGAGCCAAAGCAGAGCGGTCCGAGGAGCGTGGAGGTGGTCGGGGTGGAAGAATCGGATGCAGATGGAGGCGGCAGTGCTGTGAGGAGCCGGATGCATCGGGGTCCACAGCAGCGGGTGGCGGGAGGGGTCTGAGGACAGAGTAGGAAAGAGGCCCGGCGCTGAGAGCAAGGCCACGGACACGGGAGCACCTGGGAGGAGACCAGTGGGCAGGAAGCCAGCAAACAGGGCAGTGTCTGCGGGCAGGGACAAAGTGGGGAGGTGAGCAGGCAGCCCTGTACGGCTGTTGGTAGAGCCTGTGACGGATGCTTAATGGCGTGAGGGTCGTCCCACACATGGAAGGTTCGCTGGTTCAATTCCCTGTCAGGGCACATGCCCAGGTTGTGGGTTTGGTCCCTGTTTGGGTACTAATGGCAACAACCTGTGCTGCGCTGGCACAGCCAAGATGACCCTGAGAGGGAGCGGCTGAGAGGCTTAGGACAGAAGACAAGGAATGGAAGCTGGGCCTCGGGACGACCCTGCTTCTCTGATGGGGAGACAGCGCCGCTGCCCACAAGCCGGGTCTTTACAGCCGATGCCCCGAGGCAAAGTGAGGGTGGGCCAAGATGTTCACAGCATCCTCGTGGGTTTCGATCCCTCTCCACTACACGCACCTGAACCCTATCAAGCCCACATGCTCAAGCAGGAGGGGCCACGTGTTCTGACCGCAGGTTCACGCTCACAACCACGGCTGCTGGCTACGAAGGCTATAACCACTGTGCCCTCTGCTCAGTCCAAGGCTTGAACCTGTCCAAACTCTGTAGCTGTGCCCCACAACAACCAATTAATATTTCTTTTTCATATCAATGTTTCCCGCATCAGTGTTTCTCTCTCTGTCTCCCTTTCTCTCTAAAATCAATAAAAACGTGTTTCTTAAATAAAGGATTTGAAGTATTGTTCTGTAGATCCCTAAGCAGCTGGTGGAGAGAATTTGCAGCATGTGGCATGCCCACATTTGCATTTTGAGCAATGTCTCACCTCCAGGGAGAGTAGGTGCGGGGAGGGGGGCAGCAAAAAAAAAATGCAAAAGCCAAAACCATGCATAGGGGCAGCCAGTGACAAGATATGAGCATGAGAAAATCAAACTCTCTTGATATGAGTTAGATATGGTTTTGTGTTTATAAATTTACATTACTATTCCTTTCTGTCTACACTAGGGGTGTCGAACTCAATCAGAGAAGGGGCCAAAATCTAAAATCCAGCCTAAATCGCAGGCTGAATGGTTTACTGAACAGTCATAAACTGTCATTGTGATGGAAACGCAGCGGAGTGCAGTGATGACAGCGCGGTGCGGGCCACATTGCAAAGCCTGGCGGGACGGATTTGGCCCGCGGGCCTTGTGTTTGACACATGTGGTCTACACTAATAAAAGAGTGATATGCAGATTGACTTCACAACACCCACCAGCCAATCAAGAGGGAGTATGCAAATTAACCCAACAAATATGTTGACGGCTCCACCCCACAGCCGCTCTGGGCCTCTAAGCAGCATGCATGCAGGTGTGGAGCAGCCTGGCATGGGGGGACCCCTGCTGTGAGGGAGGCGCTGAGGGAGCTACAGGAGCAGACGGAAGGCAGCGGCAGAGCAGAGGCCTGGTTCCCAGGTGCCAGAGGAAAACTGGTGCCAGCAGCCAGGGGAAGGAAGGTTTATTGCATGAATCTTTGTGCAACAGGCCTCTAGCTATAGTTACAGTTGTTATATAGTTGTTCCCAGCCAAACTAAGTATTAAAAGGAGCAGCATGAGATGATCCTTTGGTTGGATAAATGCAATCCAGCACCCAATCTTGTTGAAGGAAGCTCCTGCCCTGCCCACCTGCTGCTCCCCCTGCCCACCTACTGCTCCCCCTGCCCACCTGCCGCTCCCCCTGCCCACCAGCCACCCCCCCCCGCTGCCCACCTGCCGCTCCCCCTGCCCTCCTGCCGCTCCCCCTGCCCACCAGCCACCCCCTCCGCTGCCCACCTGCCGCTCCCCCTGCCCTCCTGCCGCTCCCCCTGCCCACCAGCCACCCCCCTCCCGCTGCCCACCTGTTGCTCCCCCTGCCCACCTGCTGCCAAGGCTGCGGTCCTCCCCAGGCAGCGCTCTCTGGATTGTGCCAGGGAACAGCTTTGCCATTGATTAAATGCCTCAGCTCACCTGCAGCCGTGAATCAATTCCGCCAGCTGTTTATCGCTTTATTTACTACAAAGGAAGCAGGGTAATCCCTGTAAACCCGATAGCTCTAAATTAAGTGCGTGCTCAGGAGCAGCCTGGGGAGAGTTACTGCTCCCGGCTCCGGGCACGGAGAGAAGAATGAGCACTGGACCCGTGACAGGCTCCGGCTTGCTCTTCCATGTCCGGGAGGGCATGTGCTGGCCCTGGCCTCTGTTAATGAGGCCTGTCCACAGCGAGTCCAGGGACAGCTCTCCGCGTTGTGAATCAGCCTCGCCCGCCATGCGTCCGAGTCCCTCAGCCTTCCTCCCCACCCTCCCCGTCTGCCTCCATGGCTTCCCATTCCCTGTCCTGTGCAGGGTGTGTCTCCTTCAGGATGGACATCTTCCCCACGCTCCTCCTGTCACTCACGGTTCTGGCCGTGTTGAAACTACTTATATTTGCTTACTGACCTCACACGCAGCCCAGATCCACTGGGCAGCCCCTGAACACAAGGAAGCCAGTCCTGGTCTATGCCAGGTGGCGCTGGAGCTTGTATGCCCCTGGATGCTCTCTGATCTCCAGGACACAAGCTGTCAGTGCACACACATGGCTTAGTCTAAAGCTAAGGAGGCCCAGCATTGGAGGACGCAATAGTTTGCCTAACGCAGTGGTCAGCAAACTCATCAGTCAACAGAGCCAGATATCAACAGTACACAAAGATTAAAATTTCTTCTGAGAGCCAAATTTTTAAAACTTAAACTTCTTCTAACGCCACCCAAATGGAGCCCAGGACCCTTCTGTCCACAGGCCGACACTCTATCCACTGAGCCACACTGACCAGGGCTGTCTAGAGGTTTCAGTGGGGCTCAGTCGTGTCCAGGGGTCTCAGCACCACATTCCTCTCCCAAGGCTGCATCTTGGAGAGCAGCTCTGGCATCAGTGGTCGGCAAACTGCGGCTCATGAGTTACATGTGGCTCTGCATAAGGTGTTACCCTTACCCAGAAGTTTTGACTTCAGGTTAAAGACATTAGTACATGGTTAAAATGTTTTTTAAGTGTTTTTCCCTAAGGCAGTGGTCGGCAAACTCATTAGTCAACAGCTGGCTCACCAGCTGCAGTTTGCAGACCACTGGGCTATGGGAACGTGGAGAGGGGGAGGAGGCTCAGGGTGCCTGGGTCCAGCTTGAGGGTCACCTGGGGGTCAGGTCCTCGGGATATACCCCCAACACTTCCCCAGGTCCCCCACCTCTGAGTCTCCCTCTCCCTCTCTCCTGCTGCTGCTTCCCATTGGCCGAGTTCAATCTAAAGCAGGAGGCAAGCAAGGGCGGTAGACCAGCCGTCTGGGGTCAAAGCAGACGGGGGAGTGGGAGGGGGTGAGGGGGCATCCAGCACGCAGCCCCTTCAGAGATGCTCCCACCAGCGCCTCCTGCCGTCCAGTAAGTAAGGAATCATCAGAGCCACCGAGTCACTAGCCGGTGCCGAGGTCCTCTGAGTCCTTCAGACGCCCGTGCGTGGGTCATGTCTTTCCACAGCCCTGCTCTCACGGTGCACTCGGGTCAGCACACCCTTCAGGGGCCCGTGGCTTTATTCGCTCTCATTTTTTCCCCCTCCAAAACTGCAAGTGAAGCAGCACTGATGGAAAGAGGTCCCTGTGCCGCATGTCTGCATTCAGAATCTGTGCTTAGGGACCAGAGAGCAAATAAACCGTGTCCGAGCACATTCCCAATGCTCAGCCCAATGCAGCCCCTGACCCAGGACAGGCTGAGGGTGGCTGTGTGTCAGGAGGTGAAGGAGCTGCGTGTGACCCCTGCCTGTCACTCAGGGGCACGTGATCCCGGGCAAGCCACTTCCCTCTTCCCAGTTGATCCCCTCATCTTCTCACAGAAATCAGCACAGCGACTCTTTCGATGCTGTTATGGATTGTTTATAAGGAAATGGATAGGAATGCACTTTAGAAATTGCAGAGGAGATATGAGGACTTATTGATTGTTGATGGACCATTGAACTTCTTGTAACTGAATAGCAGATTCTGAGAAGTCTCAAATGTATGTACCAGTTTTGATGGGGGTGGGGGACAAACGTTACCTTGCAAGAATTATTCAAACACTATAAGCAAGCACCATTGCCTGAGTAGAGTAATGATACTATTGCATTCACACATCTGCCTTTTCACAGCGCTGGGCCATTTTTGCGTGGTTCTCTGAACAATTCGGAGAAGCAGGCAGGTCACATGATTTTTTTCCACTCAGTAGAAGAGAAAACGTGCGGGAAACCTTGTGAACAGAACGCCTCGGGTCCTAAATAAACCCATCCTGTGACGCCACCCAGGAGGATTGGCGTGAAAAGGGACATACCCTAGATGTCACCACCGCCGCTGATCCAGCCAGCACAAAGACCCGGCTCAGGCCCTGGGTCTGTCCCCACCGGATTGGCAGGTTCCACCAAAGCCACGCTCACCGACCGGATAGATTTTTATTTTATTTTTTATTTTATTGATTTTTCACAGAGAGGAAGGGAGATGCATAGAGTGTTAGAAACATCGATGAGAGAGATACATCGACAAGCTGCCTCCTGCACACCCCCCACTGGGGATGTGTCCGCAACCAATGTACATGCCCTTGACCGGAATCAAACCTGGGACCTTTCAGTCTGCAGGCTGACACTATCCACTGAGCCAAACCGGTTTCAGACAGATCTGAGATTTTTAGTGAAGTTGTGTGTAGACACGTGTAGCGCGGTTCCTGGCATGTGCGGGTGATGACCCTCGGGGCCTCTGAGTCTGAACTCTTACTCTGACCTGAGGATTCTGGGATCTTTCCCAGACACCGTGACGGAGCCTCCTGGACGCGGGTCCCGCTTTCCTTTGTACTTCTTTCCAAAGATGTTCCCAGCTCAGCCGCCTCTTCGCGGAGGGATGCACGCCAGGCTCTCAGCAGCGGGGAAGGTCGTCATGTGACCAGAATCGTTCTAAAAGCACCGAGGGCGGAAGCTCCTCTGCTTCCGTGAGTTACTACATCCATCGTTGGGCTGAATGACAAATAACCTTCATCCCATTTAACTTAGGAAAGCCTGGCGTGTGTGACAAGTAATCTGTGAAGGGAACCCATTCAGTCCCTCCCCCCGTGACCCCCATGTGAGCTCAGTGCCGTCCAGCAAGCGAGCCCGGCCCCAGGCGGCTCATGGCCGAGCATCTGTCCCCGCCTATGGCACAGGTGCTAGGCAGGTCTGGGGCTGAGCCCGAGTTCTCTCCGGACCCAAACGCTGAGCCTCCAGCCACTGTGCCCTGCGACCAGTTCTCCCGAGTGACAGACAGCAGGACGGACACCTCTCCCGTGGAGGCTCACCCAGGTCCAGCCAGGAAGGGGGAAGGAAATGCAGGAGAGGCAATGATGATGGAGTCAGAAGTGGTTACTTTCCCAAACACTCTGTTGGGTAAAGAGATTTATTTTTATTGACCTCCTCCCAGATGAGGGAGACCCAACTTTTATTTGATGTTGGTTGATTGCTTATACACCTCTCCCCTTCCCCACACCCTACCCTCCAAGTCACCGGGAGGCAGCTGATGTTGCTGAAGGAGCATCCTCCTGGGTCCCATCAGCTCTGATGAGGATGCGGATGCTGGTGAAGATCCAGATGATGACACTGATGAAGACAATGAGGAAGGTGATGAAGGTGATGATGAGGAAGGTGATGATGAGGAAGGTGATGATGATGGTGATGAAGGTGATGATGAGGAAGGTGATGCTGGTGATGAAGGTGATGATGAGGAAGGTGGTTATGATATTCATGCTCCTGCCATTTATGTCCCTCATCAAATTTGATTCCTCAAGCACCTTCTCCAACCCTCCTCCCCAGGTGTGTACTCTAGCCTCCCTATCCTACTTTATTTATTAGAGGTTGTCCTCCCTGCTTGTCTTTGTGCATGTTTTGTTTACGATGCATGTGTCTCCTGCTGGGATACAGCCACATGGGGTCAAGAGCTCCCTGTGTCGATTACCCTATAACAACCCCATCCCCAGTGAGGTCACCTTCAGCGCATCTTCCTCGGGGCACAGTCCCACCGTAGCAGACGGAAGGCAGTCAGCGTGGTGGGACAAAGGCTAATGAGGGCGAGCGCAGAGTCAGGAGGCCAAGATGCGGACAGGTGGCTACCTGGAAGGACTGGCTAGGATGACACGGCCGAGGGTGGGGGTAGGGGTGGGGGGCAACTGGGCCAGGCCCCCTGTGCCCTCTCTGGTACACCCCACTATCGAGTCCTGGGCAAGGAGAAGGGGACACACTTAGGCACTCGTTCTGGTCGAGGGTTCGCTCAGCAGACTTGAAGGTGGAGACCGCCATTTCTAAGGACCGCAGTCATTTCCGGGGTGGAAGGCAGCCATGTCCGAATCCGCATCACTCCAGGGTGCCCAGCGTAGGAGAAAGTCCCGGCACATGAACAGGGAGGTCAGAGCGCCCCTTAAGCAGCACCCCATCAGTCATTTGGACGGGAGTCTGGCCACCCAGATGCTGGGGTCCGTCCTGCATCTGCATCAGGAGAGCTAAGAACCCGTGGAAACGCCCTCCCAGGATGGCCACGCAGAGCAGATGTTTGCAGATCACGCGGCCTGCCGGTGATGAATTGGTTTTTAATGGCCTCCTCTGCACTCGCCATAAATCATTAAGCGACCAGCAGACTGTCTCCCGCCTCACAGACGCCATGTGCTCTCCTCAGAGGCCGGCCCCAGTGCGGCCCCATGGTCATGGCGGCCCTTCACGCCTCTCCTTATCCCTGGGCTCTGCCCACTGCCGTCCTCCTCCTCACCTGTCTCCTTCCCCTCATCCTCCCAGCCTCTCCCCCTCCCCTCACACCCTCCCCGCAGCTCTATCTCCTCATCTCTCTCCTCCCCCACTTTCCCCGACTTCTCTTTGTACATCCCCATCTTTTTTCGGCATTAAAAGTAAAAAGCTTATGATAAGCTGAGGGAGAGCCACATGCTGACACAGTGTGATTCTTAACACCAGCAATAAATTCACGGCCAGCTCTGCTGGACGTGCAGGAACTTAGAGTTGGAGTGTGTGTGTGTGGAGGGGGGAGGGGTTTTGGGGAGAAGTGAGCCTGAAAACAGGAAGCTCCCGGCCATTCCCCAGGAGCTCCCGGATGGGAGACGGTGCCCGCTTGGCCCTGGAGCAAGGCCGTGGCCTCCTGCTGGAGGGAACCCGCGGGAAGGCTCTCAGCCACGCCTGTGCCACCTGCCAACCGGAGGGGTAGAGGGGAACTCAGGAAATCCGGAGTCTAAGACATTGTCAGTAAAAGATCCCAGCAAGAGGGGTTTTTAAAGAAACTATATCCTTGTCTCTTGTTAGTGTCTACTTGGGTGTTAGGAGAGAGAGGAAAATTTGAGACAAGATGTGCCAAATTCAATGAATGTTGAAAAGAGCCATTGAGTGCGGTTGCGTGTTCTCATGCGAGACCCTGGGTTCAAAGCTGTTTGCTTCTGCGCCCGCGCCCAGCCTGTCCTGGCCAATGCCGCTGCTCTGTGAGGAGAGAGTGAGGTGCCAGGCACGCCTGGTCTCACACGTGGGAGGTCCCCCATGCAGACCGAGGGGTGGGGTTCAGACTCCCTTCACCCACATTCCATTCAGAGACCCCACGTGGCCCAGGCCTGGCCCTGAGGGGGAAGAAGAGGGGTGCAGGCAAGGCCCAGACTGTAGCCACACTCGTCCATTTTGAAGTGAATCAGATGCTAAGGACTCCCTTGCCTGACCCCACAGCAGACAGGCCTGGCTGTCACTCTTGGTTTATTTCTCTGGGGGATTAACTGCTTGGATTCCTTTGAAGTTTAATTAAATTGTCACATAACACACATAATAGCAAATAAAGGAGCCTTTCCCTTTGTCCCAGTGTCAACTTTATGTCATCAAATTGTGTGGCTCGTGAGACCCGACTCGGCTGCCCAGGCACCAGGGAAGGCCAAGGCCAGCCCGCCGCCATGCTCCTGCTATTCCCGACCCGGGGCCGTGGCCGACTGTCAGCTCTAACGTGTGCAGACGGAGGCCGGAGGCGTGGGTGGCCACGGTGAGTGGCAGCTGGGATGCAAACACCCACTTCCGGGACCTGGTGTAGACATCGCATTAAGAGTTGGCAACCCACCCTCTGCCGGCCCCACTGACCCAGTGCCTGCTGTGTAAATAAAGCTTTATTGAAACGCGGCCATGCACATGAGCTCACGTGCCATCTGCGGTTGCCTCCACAGGAGAGTGGCAGGCAGGAGCAGCTGCAGCACGGTTGGTGGGGGTTACACATGTTGACATATCTACCCCCGGAGCCTCCTCCATGGAAATAAAAGGCGAGAGCTGAGGTCAGAGAGGCCGGTTTTATTCCTGTTTCTGCCACCTGCTCAGCCTGGCCCGGCCTCCTCCTCTGCCCCTTGGCGTCTTTCTCTGAACAATAGGAACAGCCCTGTGTCTGCCAGGGCCACGTCCACAGGACAGCAGGGCCGGGCACGGCTCAGCCCATGGCCGATAGTTGATGGACGTGAGCCTTCCCAGCGTGGGGTCCTAACTCCTGGCCCCAGGAGGGCCGGGTGCTTCCGAAAGCCAGAGCTCCCACTTCCTCTCTCCATGAGCTTCCAGGCAGGAGCCGTGTGTCACAGGCACCACGGTGGCTGCCTCCCGGGGACAGTGCATTTGCAGAATGGCACCTGCCCGGCACGGGACTGCCCTCTCTGGCACCCAGGTGCCCCCCTCAGGCCCGCCGCATCTCGGAGACCTGGTGTCATTCCTCACAACCATCCCACCCGGGGTTCTTCCATGTGTGGCGTCCGCCTCGGCACCCCCTCTGCCAGAGATAAGCGAGAAGAGAGAGCCACTGCCCTGGCCACGTGCAGAACAGCCGCCTGGGCGGAGTCTGCAGCCCGGCCCAGTGAATCCCCTGACCCCGAGCATCATGTCTCCGAATAAATCGTCACCACCTGCCTTCTGTGTGCAACATTCTTCCCCATCGACTCCAGGAACACATCTCCGTAAGTCTGAACATTAACATGCAAATGAATGGAAATCAGGCCCAAACGGGGTAACTACAGGGCTGTGAGGGAAGCTGGCTTCTGTATGTGAGCACATAAACGCTCTCTACGAAAACGCAGCTCGTGATTGTTCCTCAGCTCCACGAAGCCCGCCCCGAGGACACTGCCCCCACGGGGAGACCTACCCACCCGCGGGCCGGCCTGCTAGCTCCCTCCGCGCAGCGCCAGAGGCAGGCTGACCGGGCCACTGGAGGATGGCGCCGTGGCTCTGTCGGGTCCCAGTAGCCAGAACACAGACGGTGCTCAGGCATTCGGAAGCCTGACTGCAGGAAAGCAGAAAGGACGTCTGTCAGGAGCTGGCTAAACACGTCAAGCCCTTCACTGCCTTCTTCCATACATAAGGGAGCTAAGGCCCATGCCCTGCCCTGGCCGGTGTGGCTCAGTTGGGTGAGCGTCATCCCATACTGAGAGGTCATTGGTTCGATTACTAGTCAGCACACATACCCAGGTTGCAGGTTTGATCTGAGCACCTCTCAGCAACCAGGTGCATGCATGGTCATCAGTGTCCTGGTGTGCATCTGGCAGCCCCCAGGAGACAGAGCGTGTCCTGCTCACCCTCGTCACCAGCCCCAGCACCACGCCTGGAATGTCCGGGGCTCAGTGACTTGTAGATGAAGGGGAGATTAGACACGGCGTGCCCTTGAGTGAGTCACATGACCTTCCGGGTCCAGTTCTGGGCCTTTGGAATGAGCGTTTGGGCTGGATGCCTCTCAGCTCCGTGGGGACAGTGGCCTCCTTGTGGCTCTGAGA
Source organism: Pipistrellus kuhlii (assembly GCF_014108245.1). Classification (NCBI taxonomy): domain Eukaryota; kingdom Metazoa; phylum Chordata; class Mammalia; order Chiroptera; family Vespertilionidae; genus Pipistrellus; species Pipistrellus kuhlii. Next base: position 1,640,326 of record NW_023425449.1, read on the forward strand.
ACATTCTGTTCCTCCTCCTAGGCAGTGAACCTGGGAGATGCCCTCGCTGTCATTCAGGCTGGTGCCCCGTTGGCCCGCGAAGACCTGCGGGAACAGAGCCTCCGGGCGCAGGGACAAGTGAGCACAGATCCGGCCCCGCCTCGCCCTCCGGGCTGAATGGCCCATTCAGGGCTCCGCTCCCATCTGCGCTGCCAGGGCCTCCGCACCAGCTCCGGCCATTCACACAGCACAGCTGCCTGGGCCGTGAGCACCGGGCTTTCTCGAGATGCCAAGCGTGTTACGTGGGAAAAAGACTTTCAGGTCAATGTCACCCGATGCTCTGCGGGCTCACAGAGTGTCTCCTGTGCGCACAGCTGGCCGGAGGGAAAGGCGGGTGCAGACCCAGAGGCAGCTCCCTGCAGGAGCCCCGGCCCTGTTCCTTTCCCCAGATTCTCTGGTTCTTGAGTTCTTTCTGCTTCAGTCTCGGGTTGTTTATGGACCGTTTTCCCCCTCGGGGAGAGGAGAGGAAATTCCTTCTTACTTTGGTAGCCTGTTCAGTGGTACATGAGCTGCTTTCACACAGGTCGGGCGGTGCAAGGCGACACTGTGAGCACAAGAACAGGGTGACGGTTGTGATTGCCACACAAACGCTATCATTTTAACATTTTGACGTGGACGTCAGGGTTTGGGGTGTTCTAAAGCGCCCTGTCCTTAGCCATGATTCAGCATGCTCCACCCTTGTCCACTCCTTGCTTGACTGGACCGGACAGCTCTAGTCTGTAGAATGGCCCTCGGTCCCAGTCAGAGTGTGTCCTCACACAGCCTTCTGCGCGTCCAGTTCAGGTCAGCTCTTGTTCTCCAGAAGCTTCTCAGGAAGGAGTTGTTCCTATGCCTTGGCAGCTCGAGGTGCTTCTCAGAGACAGATCCCGGTCCCAGGGGATGCGGACTCAGGGCGCCGGGTCCAGGCCCTTTCCTCCTGTGTTATCTGGCATTCCTGGCCATCTCGAATCTCCTCCTGCTCCCTCCTGGCCAGGGGCCCACAAGCTTCGCTGTGGCCGCTGCTCCTCCCAGTCTCGTCCCCAGGGAGGCCCTGGCTCCTTGCAGTGCCGGCTGCCCGCCTCCTGATGGGCACAGGTGACCCGGCCCCGTCCACGTAGCATGCTGGATGTTCTTAGACACAGACTTAAACATGGGAAGGGCAGGAAGGAGCTGACACGCCTTTGGCCCAAGCCCCTACCTTCCCACATGGACACACACGAGACTGTGTGAGCTCGTGGGGGTGGCCACGTCTCCGGCAACATTGCCCTGCAGATCAGAGATTAATTACAGAAACGCCCTCCCTCATGGAGACAGAAGTAAATGTGTAAATCCACCTCAACACTCAGCATCTCAGCTGATGACAATTTCCCTGATGTTAGGTCATGGAGTAGAGCAGAAAGAGGCTTCCATAATATTGTCACCCAGTTCCTTTTGGCAAGTCAGCTCGTTCGCTCGCTCGCGCTCTCTCTCTCTCTCTCTCTCTCTCTCTCTCTCTCTTTCTCTCTCTCTCCCCCCTTCCCCTCCCTCTTCTCACCATTGATCCTATTGATTCTGCTTCTCTGGAGAACCCAGACTAATGCAACACTTCAATTAAGGAGGTAATGGTGTAGCTTGATTCCCAGTTAATGAGGCCATCGCCAACTGATACCCTCCCTCCTCCATGCCTATCACCTGTTCACACGTGAGATCCTCATTTCCTCTTCCCAGATTATTTCATCTGCCTGTTAATGGTCTCCCTGCTCCCTTTCCCACCCGCTTCTAACCCATCTTCCTTGTTGTTATCAAAACTCATTTGTCTAGAACAGTGGTTTGCAACTGGTGTGCCATAAGAGTGTCTAAAACATGTAATACCTGACTATTTAGTCAGGGGCACTGGCCTCTTTTCCTTTAGATTGTCAACTTAAAAAAAAAAAAATGACAACAGCCAGCACAATAGCTGTCCGGTGTGAATGCTCTGTCTTGATCATCTATATACTGACATATAAAAGTCTAAGCAACAGTCCAACTGTCCAACTGCTAGCTATGACACACACTGACCACCAGTGAGCAAAAATGTGGGAGATCCGGGTCCTGTCTTCTGCTTCCGGGAATTAGCAAATGTTCTAAAAAGCAGAGAGCCACGGACTACACAGGTGGGCAGGCTGAGGGCTGAGTGGGGTTCAGGATACAGACAACTGGCTCCCGGCGGAGAGTCCCACAGGCAATACCTGGGCCGGTGCCAGCAAGGGAGTTCCAGTCATTAGTAACAAGGAAGCAGGCTGGCGGGGCCTTGGCCTCCACGCTGTTCTGCCCCTGGGTGCTGGGGACGGGACTCCTGCCGAGCCCAGGAGTGGGGACACTGCCCCCAGTGATGCTTCGGGCACCTCTCTGCCTTCCATTGGACACTGTGCCTTTAAGTCACCTCAGTCCAGTGCACCAAGCAAATGCAGTCACAGAACCCCGACAGCAACATCCTTGTAAGTAAAGGATTGCTCTCCTCCTCGCTGCTGTCAGAGAGCTCGTCGCACCCCCACTCTCTGAGCCAATTTCACAGGCCACGCTGTCTGGCTGATAATTAAAGCTCTCGTGTTCCCCAGGCTGGAGTAAGGCATGGGGGAAAAACTGTGCAAATTGTTCTCGAAATGGCATTCTTTCTAGATTAGTTGTGAAATGCACATGGAGTGTGCGTTTTGAATGAGCGTTATTCTAACTTAATTAGCCCTGTGCTAGTCCCCAAAAAAGGTACTAGTCAGGAAAGCAGGGGATGGGACATGCGCAGTGTCTGTGTTCAATAACTGCTCAGTGGTCGCATCGGACCCTCCAAGCCAAGCCACCTGGGCAGCTCTGAAGTCCAACGTGCTGGCTGTCCTCTACTGGGGACCCACCCAAGGGACAGTCTCAAGATTTCTTTTAATTTTTTATTTTTCTAATATATTTTTATTGATTTCAGATTAGGCAGAGAGAGAGAGAAACATCAATGATGAGAGAGAATCATGGATCGGCTGCCTCCTGCACACCCCACACTGGGAATCGAGCCTGCAACTCAGCATGTGCACTGACCAGGAATTAAACCATGACCTCCTGGTTCCTAGGTTATGCTGGCCAGGCTCTCCTGGACGTCTCCTAAGGGAAACAGGTGGTGAGATTGTGAACGTAGAGGAACCCTGCTGATTCCTGCTCATCCGGCTACCGCTGACTATTCATCCCAGCAGCATCAATACACAGAGATTCCAGTTTCATCCTGAAAAACAACTGTCAGCCAAAACAACCAGAGAAAAAGGCAGATTCGTTCCAGGAAGAGCGAGGAGACCGTCGGCAGACTTCTCGTCAGCAGCTACAGATGCCAGGAAGCGATGAGATGCTGTCTCCGACATCCCGAGGGAAAGAGGCTGCGGACTCAGAATTCTAGAGGCGGAGCAATCGCCACTCCAGACTGGGGTGTTTACAGATCACGTCACCTGGGTTCCTCCTCGAGAATGCAGCCTCTAAAATGCATCCCGGGATGGCGAGGTGGAGGGGTGGAAGGAGAGAGGGGAGGGTGGTAGGTATAGGTGAGCAGGTAAAATCTGTGCCTCTGCGGGTCTGAACAATGGTTTCTCAGGGGGCCACCTCACTCATGGGGGGTGAACTCCCCATTTGTCATGTATCTTAGGAAAGTGTCTGAGCCTTGCTGTGACTGTCGACTTGGCAATGTTTGTCTGTTTTCTTGCTTGTCTGTTTTCCAGGTAGCAACCCTCTTTTAAAAGCCAGTGCCCCATGTCAGATACAGTACATTTAAATTGACAGTAATGGTAAGGATTAAAATGTTGAGGATGATCATTTAGATTCATTTAAAAACAAGGTGGAACTTATACACAGTTGATTGCATTATGTGGTAGCATACAAGTTTTGATTCACTTCAGACTTTATAAAAAACGTTTAATTCAATTGAAGAAGCCATGAAATAATTGTTATATAAGGAAAGGAAATAGATTCAGACGAAACTCAATCTTTCTGGAATAAGGTAGAAAACGAGAGAAACAATGCAATAAAAAAATAAGTATAAAATGCAAAGTAAGGTATATAAATAAGTCCAAATAGCAGCCTACTCACAATAAATATTGGATTCTTTGTTTTGATTTAAAGATATGTTGTTTACCCTAATTCATACCCAAAGACAGAATTTCTTGTTTCAATGGGTATTTATTATCCATCTGCAAGCCACTGTGGATACACAGATGAATGCCTTATCTCTGTGGAATTTATAGTATTTTAGTTGCATGCAGTGGTTGTAAACAAACAACCAAATACATAGCATCGAATAAAGTACGTCTGTAGTGGGGTGCATAGGGTCCCCACAAATTCACCGAACCCCTGGGTGTGACTTTATGTGGAAATGGGGTCTTTGCAGATGCCATGAGTTAAGCTAACGTGGGGTCTGGATCAGGATGGGCCCCCAATCCCAGGACTGGTGTCCTTCTACGGAGAGCAGATCGCCCACAGAGACAGGCACACAGAGAGGCGGCCACGTGAAAGGTAGGCAGAGACAGTGATGGGTCAACAAGCTCAGGAACAGCGAGGATCGCCAGCAACCCCTGAAGCGAGGACAGAGCATGGAGGGTTCTCTTTGGAGCCTGCGGAGTGAGCATGACCCCCAGGACACCCTGATTTCAGATTCCCAGGGAGTGACCATGACCCCGAGGACACCATGATTTCAGAGTCCCAGCCTCCAGACTGTGAGCGAATGCAGGCTGTCTCAGCCACTTCAGACAGAGATGTGAGTAAATGTGACTCAGGCCACACAGCTTGTAAACCACACGTTGTGAAAACTACAAGTAATAACACATATAAAGAGCTTAGGAAATGCCTGGCTGTGGAGAGCAGCAACAGTGTTTGGACAGGTTCAAGCCTCGGACTAATGAGCTATAGCTGTAAGCTTGACCTTATGGTCCGAACCTGTGTTCCCAGGTGGCTGAGTGATATGAGCTGCGGGAGGTACAGCCAGTAAACAAAGCTTGATCAGGTGCATGTAATTGAGTAGATTTGAAACCCGGGAGAACACTGTAAACATCTTGACCCTGCCCTTACTTTGCCTCATGGGACTTGGCTATACAATAAAGACTCGACTTGCAGGCCACGGCACTGTCACTCTAATCAGAGGGCAGCATCCCACCTAGCCCCAGCTTTATTCTATTGTCTGTCTTTTCTAATCCTTCAACCCTCCCCCACCATCAGGTTCACCCATGGCCGTGCTGGCGTGGCACACCTGGCATGTAGCATGTGCAATAATATTTGCATATTGACTTACCATGTGCCCATGTGATGGCATCTGTAAAGTGTGTATGATGTGTGTGGCCACGTCGGATAAAAACCAAGTTCTAAAGTAACATTCGAGAAAAAAATGATGGAAGGAAAAGCCAGGGAGTGTTCATGAGGGGTATGAGGTTTGTTGAGGAAGGAAGAATTCATGTCATTGTATGTCCTTCAGATAGCTTACATGTTTCAGCACGTGCAGGCGTACTTTTATTAATCAGCAGAGCTCACGTGTTCCTTATTCACTCTAGATTAAGATCAGTATGCGGATTTGAGTCTTTGCTCTAATGCCTTCAGTGGGAAAAGCCGTGACTTATAACTCAGCTGGAGGAGTCTGTGGCCTGGGAGAGAAGGTGACGCCATTGATGAACCGTAAAGCAATTAACCATCAGCTCTGTCCTCTCTGAGAGCCCCCACCATCCAGAGCGCAGGCAGGGACCCCGTCTCCTGGGTTCTGTCTCCAGACCGTTCTCCGTAAACAATGGTGGACCGCTGACCTTTCAACCCACCGGTCCCCTTGCCCTGTAGAGTCCAGTTGGCGCAGAGGCCCCCTCAGCTTACAGGGGTCCCCGGGCACGTCTGCTCTGCAGGCTCCCGGGACCCCATGGGTAAGTGGAGATTTGGGGAACCGCTCTCCCGTTGCGCCTCAGGTGTGCATGTGATGGCCATGTAGCTCTGTGGGTAGAACTGGGCATATTTAAGGTGAACGCTGTGATGCGTCAGACATAGGCACATGCCCGCGATGCCATCAGCATGGCCCTGACCATGACCTCACTCCTGCAGCTCGGGGTGCAGGGCTGTGCGGTTGGAAATGTAAGAGGCTGAGAGCTCTCACCACACACACGAACGACACGAGGAAACTCCGGGGGATGTCCGTGTTGGGAAACTCTGACTAAGACCGCGGTCAGCAAACTTCGGCTTGAGAGCCACATGCGGCTCTTTGGCCCCTTGAGTGTGGCTCTTCCACAAAATACCACGGCCTTAGAAGTTTATGTTGAAAAAATTGGGCTCCCAGAAGAAATTTCAATCGTCGTCCTGTTGATATTTGGCTCTGCTGACTGATGAGTTTGCCGACCACTGGGCTAAGAGATCCTGACACTGAGCATTTCTCTAGCCTGAGGTTAAGTCCTGTTAATGCTCTCAGTTTCATCATATGAAATGGAGGAGGTTTAGGGGATGGCGAGACAGTCAGGGTCCCAGCGCGATCCAGACCCAAGCCCAGTCCTGGCTTCCCGAGGCCGTCCTCCATCCCACGCCACCACCCGGGAACACGAGCGGGTCCTGCCTGGAGCTGTCACCGTTTGTAGAGTCGTCGAATCCCCTCCTGTCTGTGGAAAACGTGTCCGTGTCCTCACCCACTTCCCCGGCTCCTCCAATGTCTGCCCTGTCCCTGTAAAGCAGGCCTGGCCACTGCCCTTTCAGCCCGCCCGCCATCTGTGGCCCCGGGGGGGGGGGGGGCACCTGCGGACTGTCTCCTGCATCCCCAAGGGGCTCCGTGGTGTACATTCTGTGCGGGGCATTGAAATAGTGGAGGATGCTCACCCCGAAGGAGCTGACAGGACCTGTGTCTCCCTCCCCCTCGCGCCTGCCCAGTCTGAAGCCTGGCCAGCCCTCTCCTCTCTGTCTGCACCCAGCAGCTCTCGGCAGCTCCCAGCGTGGCTCCGGCCCAGACTGCTTCAGATTCCCCTTCAGCCGAGCGCTGCTTGCTCCTTCTCCGCCATAAGAGTGGTTCCATCCCGAGCAGGGCGCCTGGGGGCCATCTCAATTAAACTTTAATGGGTGTTCTTATGCTCCCCGTCATTACCATTACCGTTATTAATAATGTGCTTTTTGGCAGCGCCTGGAAGCCGTTCCCGCGGTGACATTTGGCTCCCAGGAAAATGGATCTTCTGGGGGGCAGCGTGTGGACGTGATGCCTGCCACTCTCGCCCCCGAGACCGCGCTCCTGAGCTGGGGCGAGTCCCGGCTGCGTGGCTAGTGCGACCCAAACCTCCCTGGGCGACCAGGATGCCAGGCTCCACCACAGTCACCGATGGGAACAAGGAATCCACGCAAGTACGCATTCATTCATTCATGCATTCATTCATTAACACAAGGTTGGTGCTCGCGTGCAGATCATTCATATTATAGTTTTTTAGCCCAGCTGCGGCAGCTCCGTGGTTGAGCGCTGACCTAGGAACCAGGAGGTCATGGTCAGATTCCCGGTCCGGGCACAGGCCCGGGTTTTGGGCTCGATCCTCAGTGTGGGGCATGCACGGGGCAGCCAGTTCATGATTCTCTCTCCTCATTGATTTTTCCATCTCTCTCTCCCTCTCCCTTTCTCTCTGAAGTCAATAAAAACATACAAAAAAAAAATAATAAAATTGGGGCCAGCTGCTCAGTGGTTAGAGCGTTGGCCCTCAAGCAACCCCACCAAGAGTTCCGTTTGGGCCTCGGGACAACATGTGACCCAGGGAGGGCGGTCAGAGGACAGCACTGGCTGTGGTTGGAGGAATCCCAGGTGGGGGAGGTAGAGAGAATGGAGCCTCTGCGGTCAGAACACAGGCCCTGCCCCAGCGGATCTCCTCACCCCCCCCCCCAGCCACCCCCGCCGCTGCTTACACCCCAGCTCCTGCGTTGACCCCCAGAGCTGACACCTCAGCCTCCCTCCCCGCCGCCCGGTGCTGCGTGCACAGTCTCTTTAGCAGAGTTTGCCGATTGACTGCTCCTGACAGACAACACGGGTCTCAACATTTACACGGAGCCGTCTGTCAGAACGCAGAGGGAAGAAGGCCCTATTTTAGGCCGTCTCTGTGCTTAAAGCGCGGGAGAGAGGAGAAGTCTCGGAGTGCATAACAGCATTACGCCTGGAGGCAGGGCTTGCCGGCGAGGTCGCTAATCAACTGCCTGGCGTGTGTGTGTGTGTGTGTGTGTGTGTGTGTGTGTGTGTGTGTGTGTGAAGGGGGGTGTTGGGGGAGGTGATGAGGTGGAAAGGCTCCAGGGCCTGGGCACCCAGGACACGCAGCGCCCTCCCGCAGGACACGCTCCCCGCTCCCCGTCCACGCAGTGAGGACCCCTCGAGGCTGATGGCGGGTGAGGTTCCTCTCTGTGGCCTCGAAGCCCATAGGAGAGACCCCACAGCCCCTGGGAGAGACCCCGCAGCCCCTGGGAGAGACCCCACAGCCCCTGGGAGAGACCCCGCAGCCAGGGCACAGCTGGCACAGGGCCCCGCCCCTGGCGTTCAGCCTGCCACCTCCTGGGCTGGCAGCAGACTCAGACGTGGGAGTCCGACAGCACTCGGTGTCTTCATCCACACGCGTGTTTCTGCTGAAGCACGTCACACCGGGCGCGAGCCTGTCCTCACCGCGCGTGCCGCCGCCGCCATGGTACACGGAATGGGTCTGCGTCTTGTCTAATGTGCCCCTCGGGTGCTCAGCTGGACATTGACCCAGCCCTGGGTTGTTTGCTCACCTGTTCGGTAGCCTATGGTTGCACCTGAGCCATCGGCCCCTAAGGGGCTCCCCGGGGCTCACCCTTAGCCCTCCAGTGGCTGCTGCTTGGGGCGTGGACCACAGAAGGGGGCTCCTGTCTGCCCTTTGTAGGAAGTGGGTGGTTCCTTCACCTGCTGTACTGCAGCTCAGTTCCAAGGTGGAGAGGAAGGAGGCCTGTGCGGACCCACTGTGCGCCTTGCCCTGTGAGCCAGCTCCCAGAGGAGGCTTGTGCCCGACAGGGCGAACCCCAGGCTCTAACCAGTGAGCCACTGGGTCAGCGAGGGCACCAAACCAGCCACCTCTCACCTCCATGTGACATGCAGGCACGGTCAGCAGCGCGTGCCAGCCAGAGGGAAGGGGGAGGGCGGTTCAGGGGGGAGTAGGGGATTCTGCACTAGTGTCACCAGTAAAAGCAAAGTGAAACCAGTAAGTGACCGCAGCGCGGAGTCTTCGGAGGAGGCCGCCTTATCACTTGAGCCAGTACTTAGGACTTAGGACTCCAGACCCCGCTAGGGCAGTCAGTGGTCGGCAAACCTCGGCTTGTGAGCCACAGGCGGCTCCTTGGCCCCCTGAGTCGTTGGCAAAGGCCAGCTTAGGAGGACTCTAACTAAGTCAGTAACAGTGGACCTCCCTGTATAGTTTAAGTTTAAAAACATGTGGCTCTCAAAGGAAATGTCAGTCGTTGCACTGTGGATACTTGGCTCTGGTGACTAATGAATTTGCAGGCCACAGCCCTAGGGTAAGGTGACCAGACGTCCCGATTTTTAATAATTTGTCCCGCGTCCCACGGCGTTTTAAAAAAGTCCCGATTTTTGGAAAGATTCTTTTAAATCTTTTGGACTTTTTTTAAAATGCCGCTGGACTTGGGACAAATTGTTAAAAATCGGGACTGTCCCGCCAAAAGCAGGAGGTCTGGTCACCTTACCCTAGGGACATACAGGACAGGGGGCGTGGCCAGTACAGTTCTGTTGAGCCCATAGTCCTGTCTGGCCCAGGGCCACTGCCGCTGAGAGCAGGCGGGCTGCGCTGGCTGGGGGCCCCACCGCTGCTTATTGGGCTTCTTCTCCTGTGCGGGGAGCAGCAGGGAGTGAGGAGGGCTATTTTTACCAGCCACACACAGGAGCCAGGGAGCGGGCGGGGATGAAGTGGAATAAGAGACTGGGCCCTGGAGCCGGGGAGGGCTCTGTGCCGCCCGGGCAGGGAGCGCCCTCCGTCCCTCCTTCCTCTTCTCAGTGGTAATTAGTGGCAGATAATGTGCCCGCAGCCCATTCCCTGATCATCTGCCAGACAGAGGTGACTGTGCGGTTTCTTTTTGTTGTTGGCTCTTTCCAGCCGGCTTCCCGGAGCCCTCCCGGTGTGCGAGGGGCTGGGGGCGCTTTGTCTGGCAGTAACCATGGAAATACATAATTAGATACTCGGGGTGGAAGGACCCGGGCAGCAGGAGGTCCCCGTGGCTTTTAATGACACCAGGACTCTGGGCACATCAGGCGCCTTCACCTTCCCCAGATGCAGGAGGCGCATGGGGGGGAGGGGGCGGGGAGGGAGCCAGTCAGGCCTGGGGAGCCTGTGTCTGGCCTCGCCCTGCCCTTCCCACAAGGGCTTCCTTCTCTGGCATCGGGAAGGGCTCTGCATGGCCTCATTGAGAGGCAGGTGCTGTCCAGGTCCTCTCGCCATTAGGACAGTCTTGGTGTCAGATAACTGACGTGGTTCCCAGTGCACCCAGACAATGAGGACGTCTCAAACGGCCACTAAGAATGTGCGGTGCCATGTGGCAGCCTCATGGGGGACGGGAGAGGGAGGCTCTCCCTGTGGCCTCTGGTCTCGCTAATGGAGTCTCAGAAACACCACTGGCCTCCTGATCGTCTCTGGAAACCCCAGCGGCCTCGGGGGTTATCCCACTGATTGGGAACCCTCTGGGCTCGGCACGGGGAGTGTGGGCAGCGGCTCATCCCCCCAGTGCCCCTCCCCCGTCGCTCACAAGGGCCAGCTCTGGGAACCCTCAGGCCTGCTGTGAGGGGCCTTCCTGCTCCAGCCCCCCTTCTCCTCCCCTCCCCGAACCTGTCCCTCCCCGGGGAACAGGGTGGCCTTCCTTGGGCCCTGGTAGCTCTGCTCCCGCCCCACCGTGTCCAGAAGGAGCCCAAGTCCAGAGTTTTGCAGGAGATCGGTTCCAATTCTTGGCACCCCTGTGCTGTACACCCCTACATGCACCTTGGCTTGGGCCGTGGCCGTGTGCCTTTCCTTCACCAATGGGTGCTAGTGAGGGAGCCCCGAGTGGAAGCTTGGACTGGCCCATCTGAGCATGTCCTGGGTGGCTGCTGCTCCAGGAGGGAGAGCCACGTGGCACAGGCTGGACCCCTCTGCCACCAAATGTGCAGAGCCCTGGAGTTACACATTCCCGTCCCCCAGGGTCAACGCCCTTCCTCTGAACCCCCTCCCCCCGCCCCCCGAGCTGCTCCTGGGAGGCCCCATTCCTGGCTGAGCTGACTTGGGCCAGACATTGAGTATCTCTCCATATGTTCGATGATCCAGTCCTCTAAAGGAGTCAGGGTCTCAGACAGCCCTGTTTTCTCACCAGTCACCATGCCTACTGTGAGCGAAACCTGGGTGTGGTTACCATCTGCTTCTAACTGCCCGGTTAATTTCTCTCGCGTTTGCTTTTTCTCCCCTCGCATTTCCCATAATCTTTAATGGCATTTCCTTTCATCTCCTTAGCAATAAATTTAGACGATAAAAGGAGGAAGGCTTCATAAACATCGCTTCCAGGAGCCTGTGGTGCATTATTTGTATTATTTGAAACATCCCAACGCATCTTTTCAATTACAATTGACATGATGTCTTGCAGCTTTATCCACTTCTTAAAGACGGGTTTTTATTGGTTCCAGAGAGAAGACGGGAGAGAAGGTCAGAAACATCAATGATGAGAGAGAAGCACTGAGCGGCTGCCTCCTGCACACCCCCTCCTGGGGACCGAGCCTGCAGCCCGGGCATGAGCCCTGACTGGAATCGGACCGTGATCTCCTGGGTCATGGTCATGGTCATGGGTGGACTCTCAACCACGGAGCCACACCTGCGGGGCTTGATCAACTTTTCTGGGTGCATTTCTTTCACGTTTTCTTTGTGCTCAGGTTTCTCTTCTGACCGTCAACAACGTATGTCAGAACCCTTTAAATATCTCCATGCCATTTGCAGCAACCTGAATGGAACTGGAGAGCATTATGCTGAGTGAAATAAGCCAGTCAATGAGAGAAAAATACCACATGATCTCACTCACTTATGGATAATAAAGAACGTTATAAACAGATGAACAAAAAGATAGATACAGAGGCAGTAAAGCATCAGACAGACTGTCAAATTACAGCGGGGAGAGTAGGGAGAGGAGAGATTAACCGAAGGACTTGTGTGCATGCATTTAACCAACGGACACAAAACTCAGGGGAGGGGGGGAGAATGAATGGGAGTGAGGGGGGAGGCAATGGTAAGATATATACACATATAATACCTGAATAAAAAACTGAAAATAAAAATAAATGTCCCCATGCCCACGTGCAAGGCTGGATGGCTTTATAATGGCCAGACCACACGTCACCTCACAATCTTAAAGGGAGAGCTGGCTCGCGTGTGTAGAATGACGCATCTGCAACACAAGCCTGGAGGAAAGCGGTCCCTGTCAGATGCGCCTCGCTGGCCAGGACTTGGCTTGGCAGAAGCAGCGTTTCCCTCTCCGGGATGGAGGGGACCAGACGCTCACAGCGCGCGAGGGGCCGCGGTTCGGTGTTTCCAGAGCCTGCGAGGCCTCGGTTCTCCCGGACGAGTGATGTCTTCACACATCTGTGAGTGGCACTCAGGGACACGCCACAGTAGTCCACAACGCATCTCACTTGGTTCAGTTACAGTCGCAGAGAGCGGTCAGTTGGCAAAAACACTTAAAATTTTCTCACGGGGTTTTCTGCTACGAGGAGTCCTCACCATCAGGCCGCAGGTCTGTGCGCCCAATTCCGAATCCGGCCAGTTTCCCCTCTGAGCTGTGCTCCAGCCCGTCGGCCCTCTGCCCCTCTCTCCCTGGGCTGTTTCTGTGGGAGCTCCACACGGGTCTCTCTGCCCCACGACCCTGGCGTGTGCCCTTCACCGGAATCCAGCCCTTCGGTCCGCAAGCTGGTGCCGTGTCCACTGAGCCACACCAGCCAGCACTCTTTCAGATTCTTAATGGACAACCCCACTTCCCCACCGGAAAACCAAAGCAGGGGATGTGGTCATAAAACATGAGCCAGCAGGGCCTCTTCCTGGCGCTACGGACACCTCCAACCACGGAGCTCACCGAGGGAGCCTCTGTCTGCCGTGGCCAACGTCCCACCATTTTGAGCACCAAAAGGAAATTAAGCCAACCAGAGTAACTGATGGAGCATCTGTGAAAGGCAACGTGGCTCTCCAAGAGTAAGGTGACCAGATGTCCTGCTTCTGGCGGGACAGTCCCAATTTTTAACAATTTGTCCCGCGTCCCGCTGAGTTTTAAAAAAGTCCTGATCCGTCGCGGTCACTTTGTCAAGAGCGAGAACTGATAACCACAGCCACGGTGTCCTGGGAATCTCTGTAGTTCTCACCCCTACATGCGAAGCCAGCCCTGAGAGCCGCATGCTGGTGCCGTGTGTCTGTGGACCGGCCAGGTGCTGGGGGTGAGCGTCTCCCGATGGCTGGGCAGGGAGCCGGGAGCCCAGCGTGAGCCCAGCCCCATGTGTCTCCCCTGCAGCCCTGGCCTCCCCTCGGACGGCCAAGGCTGACGCCCACGCTCCAAACTGGGAAGCCCTCCCTCCTCCTCAGCTGGACCCCCCCCCCATCCCATCCCCTGCGCTCCCATGGGGCCCAGGAAGGTTTGAGGAAGCCCTCAGTCTGGTCCTCAGAACCAGGCCTTTGGCAAGCTCTCCCCAGAACAGAGTCCGTGTCCGAGGGCATTTCCTGGCCCTGTCCGATGCCAAGAGGGTTATTCCCACAGAGCAGCCATCGGCAGCCCCGCCTGGTTCGTGTTACGAGCACTTATTGAGCACCTGCTGCATGCCTGCGAGCCCTCAGGCCCGGAGAGGGAGGGCATGGCTCCAATGTGCTACTGAGAGGGAGGGGGCCCAGGTTCTTCCTCCCCACCTCCCCCAGGGCCCCACCCGTGCTGTTTGGGACAGCCTGTCCCGAGGGGAAGATGGAGGTGTGTGTGTGCATGGGGGGGGGGGGGGTTGGCCCACAAGTGCTGAGGCACAAGCTGCCCCCTTTCTCTCCCTGCCTGTAGCCAGTGAGCCTGCCTCCCAGGGAGAGAGGCCATCAAGGCGCATCCTGCTGGGCCCAGATCCCCTGCAGCTGGGGGTGGTCACATGACCCGACTCCAGCCAATGAGAGTGAAGGGCAAACACAGGGAGAAGCTCCTGCGGCCTCCTGGGTAAGAAGGTGCAGGTGCATGGGGAGGAGCCCAGCCCTCTCCTCCCACCTCGGTTTTCATCTTGTTGTGGGAGGAGCCCAGCCACCCGGTCCCGGTGCCAGTGCCAGTGGAGGGGACTTGGCATAGAGGAGACCACACAGGAAGACGACTACAAGAAGCGGCTCCTGGCTCTGCCCCATTAGGACCAGCCCACTCCCTTCTGCCTTCCTTCATGCACACAACCAGCACTGACTGAGAGCCTTCTGTGTGCCCGGCAGCAATGGCATCCAGAGGTGACCACACAGTCCCAGCTCTCAGAGCGGCTGAGCCGCTGGGAAGCTAACGTACAGGGAGAACCTGAGGACACAGCCCACGGCCCTGCTGGTCCCAGAGGGTCAAGGCCATCAGAGTCAGGAGAGACCAGATCTGGGCTCCCTGCGCTCAGGCCTCTTGCCCCACATTGGGGGGCCCTTCCTTCCCCACTGAGCCCCCGACAGCTCAACCCGGTTCCCTTCATGTCCCATCCGCCTCCCGGAGCCACGGAGCCACGGAGCCACGGAGCCACGGACGATACTGTTGCTGAGGGTCACCACATCCCCAGCGGTGCGAGGTTGCCAGGGGAACCGGAGGAATAACGGTGATCAGGAGGAAAATAATTACTGGGCCGGAGGAGCTGCTAATTGCCAAGTGATTGGAATTTGCAGAGAGCTGGGACTGCAGAGCCGCTAATGGCTCTTCCTGACGAGGCGTGGGGAGGCACCCTGCCCACTCCCGTCCCATCACTGCCATGGGGGGGAGGGGGAGAGGAGAAAGAGTCTGTGTCATGCCATATACATGTCTCCTGTCCCCACCCGCAGTGAGCGTGGCCAGCAGACAGGCCCCAGCGCGTGCTGGGCACAGAGGTCGCCCTCGGGTGCTGAGCTGGGACGAGGGCTGGCCCTGCTTCCGGGCTGACCCAGCAGCAAGCAGCTGGCACTGATTGCTCCCCCAGCATGGCAGGGGCATAGCCTGAGGCTCCTGTGGCTCCTCCCATCCTGCAGCCAATCGCCTAGAGCACATGTGTCAAACACAAGGCCCTCAGGCCAAATCCGTCCCGCCAGGCCTTGCAATGTGGCCCGCACCGCGCTTTCATCACTGCACTCCGCTGCGTTTCCATCACAATGACAGTTTATGACTGTTCAGTAAACCATTCGGCCCGAGATTTAAGCTGGATTTTAGATTTTGGCCCCTTCTCTGATTGAGTTCGACACCCCTAGCCTAGAGTCTAGGCCCTAGACTTTCCTGGATCAACACAACTGGGTTCCGAGAGGGAGCCTTCCAGGCAGAGAAGCCTCAGTACACACACACATCTAACAAGATGGCGTAGGCAGCCATCTTGTGAGGGCATGAGGGTCAATTTGCATATTACCACTTTATTATATAGGATCTCCTCCCCTCTACATTCTCCCCACTTCCTCCCCCCAACCCCATCCAAGGCTCAAATCAAAAATCCTCCTCTGTTTTTGGGTGTATTTTTTCTCCATTTGCAACTACAGAAACCTGGTTTAACGCTGACTCAGCTGAGTTCCTTAAGTCCTGCAAGCGGCAACTCACTTGGGGGTGAAATTGAAAAGTGTCTGGAAATTCAGGCCAAAGCTCAGCACCAGAAAGGATGTAGGGCCTGAGTGTGCTGCTGTGTCCGTTGCCGTTCCCTTTTGCTGACTGACAGTTACTGACAACCGTGATCGCCAACAGCTGTGGTTGTGAGCTTGAACCCGTGGTCTGAACACGTGGCCCCACGTGCCTGAGTGATAGAGGCTGCAGGTAAACAAAGCTGGATCAGGTGCATGCAGTTGAGTGGGATCGAAACCCACGAGAATGTTGTAAACATCTTAACAACGAACTCACTTTGCCTCGTGGAATCGGCTGTAAAATAAAGACAAGGCTGGTGTTCCGTGGTGCTGTCTCTCAGAGAAGCAGCGTCTCACTGAGACACAGCTTATATTCTCTTGTCCGTCTTTTCTCAATCCTTCCCTTTCCCTCTCAGGTTCACTCTTGGCCGTGCTGGCGCAGCACAGAACCCAGTGGCCCTTCACAAGGTCAAGTCTACTTCCTCAGCAGGCAGTCAAGGTGCTCCTGGCTTCTCCTCAGGCTTCCTCGCTTCCCAGCCTCCTCACCTCCTCCTCCAGCGATGCATTGCTGCTTGGACCCCCTGCACCCAGAACCGAGGGTTCAGATAGGCTTCTGCTGGAGGAGGGAGGGCAGGTTCCAATGGTAAGACGCTCTCCCGCCCTTCTCCAAGGCGTGAGAATCCAGCACTATGGGGTGTTTTACGTTTTACATGGAACGATGGACTTTTCCTTCTTACCCGTGAGACACTGATCAACGTAAATATGTTATTTGCATTAAAAAAGCAAGCCTTATTATAAATATTTGTCACCTATGCCTTAAAAAGTGGCTGAGATGGAGGTTAATCTCCTTTGGACTTTTATCTCCTTTTTTCTTTAAACCTTCAGGGTTAAGTCCTGGGACACCCTCTCCTCCCTACACAGGGACCACAGATAAATACAGGATCAGCCCAAGGAGTGAGACTGACTGAAGTGTAGCACTATGACCATGAGTGACATTTCTTCTTTCTTTCTTTTTCTTTCTTTCTCTTTCTCTCTTTCTTTCTCTCTCTCTCTCTCTCTCTCTCTCTCTCTCTCTCTCTCTCTCTCTCTCCCTTTCTTTCTTTCTTTCTTTCTTTCTTTCTTTCTTTCTTTCTTTCTTTCTTTCTTTCTTTCTTTCTTTCTTTCTTTCTTTCTTTCTTTCTTTCTTTCTTTCTTTTCCCCGTCTCTGCTAACTGTCCCACACGGAATAAATATCTGTAGTCAACTCGGAGGCCTCGTCATCACATCGTCCTGTGCCTTCCCAGGTCACACGTCACTCCGGCAACAGAGTCTCACTCCCACGGCATCCACGAGGGACAGGCTCCTGCTCACAGCGCTGCCCCAGGGCGAGGCCCGCGCAGGGGGCGGAGCCCACACCAAAGCACGTTAAAAAGATCCGACATGTTGGGTCTCAGGAGTGTTTCTGACGCTTGGAGACAAGCCTCTCTGAAAAGTGAGGCCTAATGAATGCCACCAGACACTCAGGTTTTAAAAATTTCATAATATTCGTACAAAAGCAACTATCTGTGTTGCAAATTTCAGAAAGGATTGAAAATCACACACACACACACACACACACACACACACAATCTTACTTCCACAAGCCTGAGGTAATGACTGTAAAAAATTCCCACCGTACCTGGCAAATTTCTTGCCTACAAAGATATAGAGGACACAATCAGGTTTTGTTTTTTTTTTAAATAAAATTGGGATAATATCATACAGATCACAAGAACTTGGAAAACTTTTGCATGTTATTGTCTAGGCTAGTTACATATATTTTTAAATATATTTTTATTGACTTCAGAGAGAGGAAGGGAGGAGAGAGAAATAGATCAATGATGAAAGAGAATCATAGATCAGCTGCCTCCTGCACGCTCCACACTGGGGATGGAGCCCGCAACCCGGGACTGTGCCTGACCAGGAATCCAACCATTCATGAGTTGAGGCTCAATCACTGAGCCACGCTGGCCAGGCGAGGCTGTCACATTTCTGTTGGAGGAAGGAACTGAGGGCTTCCACACTGTGATGGCCTCATAAACAAAGCTGGGCCGGTCTGGTTTGTTCACATTCCGAAGCTTTGTCTCTGCCTGGACCAGTCAACCTGCTGCAAGCGCCAGCGCTGGAGAGAGGCCCCAGCGAGGGCACCTCCCGTGTGACTAGTGAGCGTGAAGTTGCCTTCATCTTCCGGGCACATCACAGCCGCGGGCACAGAGGGCGCTCACCTGCTCTGCGCTGGGGCCCCAGCCGGTCTTTCGACTTCACATCATGGCCCATGTCTCCTGACAAAAAGAGAACACCTTTTCAGTCAGACAGAAGGAGAGCCCTCAAGAAATTTTAATAAAACTTAAACGCTTCATAAGCTACAATTTTAAAGACAACTTATGCCAAAAGATTAAAGAGTAACTTTATGAAATATTTGTGTTAAGTAGTGCCCTCAAGGACTAACCAAAGAATGTATTACAAACAACTAGTTATGAGGTTTTTACATTTGTTTAATAGGGGGGTAATCGGCCCCAATGACACTGGCTAAGCTAGGGCTTTTTAGATGACTAAGACGAATTAAACTTTTTTTAATGAGAATTTAGGTGAGCTGGCCACCCTGGTGGGGTTTCTAGGGAAACTTCCTGCTTTTAGTCTTTCTGTTAAAGCTAACTTAAGTGAGATTAAAACCTTATTGGATTTATTTACCTTTGGCAACGAAGACCGTTTAAGGGCTACACACATCCTTGGCCTTGGCGCGGGCGACCCCGTTTAGTCAGTGTCTTTAAAAGCGTGGGCTCTATGGCTTCCGGCATGGGGCGAGGGGCGCATAAAGGCACCAAAATTCTCATTAAAAAAAAAAAAATCCAAAGTGGCGCTAGTGAGAAAACGCCCGACAAGATGAAGACGGATCACCTCCTGCTCCCGATGCTCAGTCCTTCGTTTAAAACCAGCGTTTACCGAGCTCTGGCCCGGACTCTCTACACAGCGGTTAGGTCTACCTACGTGAGTGGCCCTAGCATGGCGCAGTCCATTTTATACCGTTTTTAAAAGAGGTTGTGCGGTGTTTAGTGTGGCCCCCTTATGACGAGCGTCGTTAGGTGAGGTCTCTCCCTGTTTACGGCTATTTATGAGCGCCTTTTTAGGTCAGAAAAAGCATGAAACTGTTAGCTCACACACACGGGAACATTTCTTTCAAAAGTTTATTTAGCATCAAGCAAGAGGAAAGTTTGCTTAACACTACAGAACATTTCAAGACTGGCGTTACAAAAAGACCACAGTATTGCACTTGTTGTTGGCTTCCCTTTTTATGTAAGAGGGGGAAAAATAAAAATAAAAAACTGGCATATGGCTGAAAGAGAAAATAACTAAACTCTATGGAAACCTTTACAATGAAAGGCGAGGCATATGTTAAAGGATGGGTTAACATGTTTATAAACCTATTTTTTGTTTGTTTAACGCTAGTTAACCAAAGGTGTGCGTGTGTGTGATTTTTTTCTTTTCGTTTTGATGGCCTATTTTCTTGTTTCATATACAGATTGGAAATAACAAAATTTTACATATCTTTTTTTTTTCTCTCTCTCTTTCTTCCCAGGTTGGTGTCTCCACAAAGCAGTGTTAAGTTCCATCCGTTCCGGTTTTTAGGCATTTTGATTTATTTAAAAAGGGGGTCGTTCATAGAAAAAATTACTTTGCACAGTTTACAGGGCGGGTGGAGGTGGGCTAGTTCACAACATCGGAGAGTCAGTACAGTCAGTAGCGGCCGTACGGCTGGTCCCGGTAGACGCCCTTCGCCGTCCGCGTCGAGGGGGCCTTGTGTCTTGAGTTTGTCCACTCCTCTTGCCCTGAAACCAGCAGACGAACCACAGTTAGACCGCCTGCCGCCGGGGCCGCAGGCCTCATCCTGCAGGATCTGACTCGCCCAGCGCCCACTGCAATGTCACAGTGGAGACACATGGCCTGACCTACCCAGGAGACTCACTGAGGAAAAAATGGCAGCGGACTCACTCACCGTAGGAATCGTACGTCTCGTCGCTGAGCCCGTGTCCGTAGTCGTAGTAGTCAGCGCCGCTGCGGAGACAGACAGAGGGAGAGGTGAGTGCGGGGGGCTGTGGGTATAAATCGCACCCCGTGAAGCGGTCCACACACAGAGACACACAGAGACAGCCTAACGCCCAGGCTGGCGGCAGAGACCCCCTACCACGGAGGCCGCAGGCGTCAGGGTGACCAAAGGCCCCGACCTGAATGCGTGACAAACGTGCAGGTCTCCTGCCGACGGAGCAAGGACTCCCTTCCTCTGCAGCCTCGCCCGCCGGACGGCTCAGCCGTGCGGGCCACAGGGACGGCCTCCTCCCACAGGCACCACACGACCAGTTCTCTTAGAAACTCAGCACTCTGCCCGGCCAGCGTGGCTCAGTGGGTGTGCGTGGACCCATGAACCAAGAGGTCGCCGGTTCGATTCCCGGTCGGGGTACATGGCCCGGGACGCAGGCTGGATCCCCAGGGTGGGGCGTGCAGGAGGCAGCCGATGGATGGTTGTCTCTCATCATTGGCATTTCCATCCTCTCTCCCTCTCCCTTCCTCTCTGGCATCAATTTTTAAAAACATAAAAAGAGACTCAGCACGAAGTCAAGAGAACCACAGGCTCCTTGTTAGAGGCCAGAAGCCCCACCTTGATGGCCCCGAGACAGATCAACCCTGGCTTCCTGGGAGACTGATCTTCGTTGCACAAATAAGATGAGAGCAGCCCCTTCATCAAAGTCAAAGTGACGCCCTTCCCTGGACAGGCCCCACTGCTCGCCGGAGAGCTGCCAACGGCCAGCCCGTCCTCAGCCGCCTCCAGTCCCCTTCACCGAGGAGCGGGCGGTAACGGCTCCGGACGGCGGGCACCGCGCTCCCGCACAGCTCTGCCCTGAGCGGGAGGACAGAGGGGCGTCACGTGGCCCGGCCGCAGACGTTTCCCGTCATTCCGCCCGGTTTCTGATGATTTGCTGCGAGACTGTCATCACGCCAGGAGCTGGGAGCAGTTGTGCCCCGCACGCCTGTCATCCCTTCGGGACGGCTCCCTCCACATTTCATTCCAGGGGCCTCGGGGGTCTGTTAACCAAGGATGTGTCCTATTTCCCAAGGACACGCTGCAGACCCCGCCGTGGCAAAGATGGTGGAAAACACACTCACCTCCTCACCGAGGCTCACAGCTGTTAGTGCTGATAGGAGGCAAGAAAGCACAGCCGGCCGCATACACCTCAACTCCATCATGAGGTCAAGGTCAAGGGCGCCCCTCCCTCCACAGGTCAAGAGTGGGCTCCTCGCCAGGCGAGGCCGCGTCTCTTGTGTCTCCTGTCCTTCTCCACGTCCCCCCATGCCCGGGTCCGAGGAAGTCCACACGTTCGGCATAATTCCTGGCTCTCCCCGGGGTCCCGGTTCCCCATCAGAGTCAGGAAACAGGCTGAGCACTGGGAGGAGACCACGTTTACGGAGCAAACGGTGTCCCCGACTGTCCACGTCTGCCCGGGCCTCCTCCCTCCACACGGTTCAAATTTATGCTCAAAGCGTAGTTCAAATTGATTATTTGTTGTCAGTATTAACAGATTCACCTGGTTTGATGAGCTCATAACACCCCACACCTTCCTGATCCCACCACACGCAGAGCAGTGTCTTCTTTCCGAAGCGATCTGGCCTTCTAGTCGATGTTGATGGTTGACCTGGATCAACCCATAATTCTGTGCTTTTGGGATTCTCAACGTAAACCCACTCTTCATCGCCAGTCACCATTCGATGCAGAAAAGACTTTCTTTCGTGCCGTGGAAGCAACATTTTACTGATGACTTTTCGGTTTTGGGTTTGTCTCCTTCAGTTGAGGTGGCACCATTTTCCTTCAACATCTTTCCCATTGCTTGTAAACGCTCGGAAACTGTTTGCTGAGCAAAATGTTGCTTAAAAGGTTGCAGATGGGCCCTGGCCAGTATGGGTCCAGTGGTTGGGGCGTCATCCCAGACATCAGAAAGCGGCGGGTTCAATTCCCGGTCAGGCACATGCCCAGGTTGCAGGCTCCATCCCTGTGGAGGGAGGTGCGTGAAGGAAGCAGCTCACAAGGTCTCTCTCTCTCTCTCTCTCTCTCTCTCTCTCTCTCTCTCTCTCTCTCTCCTCTTTCCAAAATCAATTTTTAAAAAGGTTGCAGAAGGTTCTACATAATTTTTAAAAACTGTGGAATTTTTATGAGATTCTCAGAAAAAGGGAAAAGCACAAAGGAGAGTTTTGTTGGCAAGAGCCTCCCATTCGCTGTCCCTGTCTCTTCCCTGAACACATCTGCCTCCCAGGCAGGGCCTCGGTGGCCCGGGGTCTCACAGCCACACCCCGGGAATGAGCTGAGCGTCCGCGCAGAGCTAAGCGTGCTTTCCGTACACGGCCGCGCTGTCATTTTTAAGCAGGTTTCCTGTCTCACTGTAATCAGTTTGAAAGACAGGAGAGAATTAATAGTTAAGAATCAGGCTTTGGAGTCAAACAAACGTATTATCAGAATCTGGGCTCCCGCACTTACTGTGCGCAAGCTTGGGCGAAGTTAATTCAATTTCCCGTAAAACGCTTTTAAAAATAAATCTCCAATAAGACCGTTGCGCGATTTAAATAAGATAGCGTGCCACGTTATTAAGCTCTTACTCAAGGATAGCTGTCATCCATCTCGGGAAAGCCAAGTTTTCGCTAAAGAAGCGGTCTTTTGCCCAGAACGCGTGCTTGGTGCTGTATAACCCTCTGTGCTTAGCAGGAGCGCCGGCCGCATCTTAGCGACTCACGTCTGACAACACGCAGGAACGGTTCCCTCCCGAGCACGGGCTCCGCCATGTCATCCTCTTATCTACTGTTCGGGGAGGTGAGTCCTGCTTTGTCCACTCACGCCATCACTTAAACATGAGGTTCCCTCGTGCCCTCGGCGAGCTCAAGGTCACATGCACGTGGCAGGGCTGAACCCAAAGGCAGAGGGAGACCTGCCATTCCACTCCGGCTGCGGAGCGGCTCCAGCCACTCCAACAGCAAACCCATTCCCTCAGGAGCACTCACTGCAGAGGACGGCGTCTCGTGAAGAAGCACCAGGGAACGGGTCCAAGTTTGTGACCGTTTTCCGGCAGAAGATGGTTTTTCAATAGGTGCCGCCGTGTGCCCACCACCCCAGCAAGTCGTCCCCCGTCAGCAAGTCCTGCTGCCTGACGCCCCGAACAGCTCCGGCTGTGCACCAGGCTGGGTGCACCCCCCCCCCCCCCCCCCCCCCCGCCGTCTTCCCCGATTCCCAGTGCCCCCTGGAACCCTCTGCCCCAGGAGCCTGCACCGCACCAAGCAGACTTCCCACAGTCCAAACTCATCCTGCGGCCATACCACAGCCTGCAGACGCCACCAAGTCCCCACCCTCTCACCGACAGGACCCGAAGCGCAGGTCCCAGGACCCAGTGGGCTGCCCTGGAGCAGGGGCAGAGCAGGGACCCCTGGGCTTGCTCCGTCCTGGCAGCCGAGTCCATTCGGCCTCCCTGAGGCCTGCTTCCTCGGGGCCATGCCACCCGCCACTGCCCCATCTGCCCGGGACTTGCCGGACCCGCCGTCTCCTCCATCCACACGGCGGACCAGAGCACGTGTGCCGTCAGAGCACTCCCCGAAGACGCGGCGTCACAGGAATGGCACAGGACAGCCAGCTCCCTTCCCGGGGACAAGCCCAGGGCACCCTGACGCCAGTGTAAGCCATCGATCACAAAACCCACGCTCTCCGCACCCCGGGTTCCGGAGTCTGCACACTCCCCAGGCCTTCTCGGACCCCTGGCCCATACACACCGGGGTCTCAGAGGCACGTGCGGCTGTATTCGGTGCTTCTGGGCCTGGATAATCCACAAGAGGATGCAGAGCGGGCGCCGGACCTGCCAGGTTCTCCAAGACGGGCAGCGATGACTTCTAATCCCCTCTCTTCGGTCATCTGAAGTGTTTTCATGGAAATCACAGCGATGTAGGAGGACGGAGATGAAGTAGGTACTTGAACGTCCGGTCAGACCCACAGCGCGGTGGGAAATTAGCTTGTCAGTGTTCCCCGTCCAGACGCCAACCACCACACGCTCACCCAGGTCCTTCCATGTGGGGAGGGGAGGGAGGTGCGGGGGGAGGGGGCAGGGGGTGGTTAGCACGTCTGTGAAACCCTTTTATTCCGCTTTCTTTATGATCACTAGAGGAATCAAATACCTCCTCGGAGAATTTACCCTCTTCAGAAGCACAGACCAAAGTACGGTGATTTGTTAAAAATGAAAACTGTAGGTAAGTGTGAACAGGGTCGGATTCACAGACAGAGCGGTGTGATGGCTGTATGGAAGTGGGGCCATGATGACTCGACACGCAGAGAGCCAAGCTCACCGGCAGGCCTCCTCCCTCCGGTGCCTTTTCCGGTGTGAGCGCCCCCGAACCCCACTCTCTGAGCCCATTTCCGGCCGTCGGCCCCGTGCTGCGTTAACCAAAGCTGTCACGCCGGAGCGGTGAGCGTCATCGGGGTTACAGATCAGACGGCCAACGGAAATGCACGCCGCTCGGCTTGGAGGGAAGGAGCACCTCTCCGAAGGGTTTGCTGGAGCAGAAACGACGATTTCTGGGAAGGTGCCCGTCCCGTCGGCGCAGGTCAGCGAAGGCGAAGGTTGTTCCTCGCCTGCTTGTCCCCGTGTAGAGACCATCTCCATCCGCCTGGCAGGGACCGTGGCCTTGCCCGTCTCATTCAACCTTCAGGCCGCCCTCAGACACAGAACTACGTCACACCGTCCACGAGCTGGGGCATGCAGAGGTGGGGCCACTGCCCAAGGTCACCCCGCAGTCAGCGTGCAAGTGGGATCAAAGCACAGGTCTGCAGGTCCCCACCTCTATGGCGCGGATCCCCAGGCTTTTACACACACACACACACACACACACACACACAAAAAAAAAAAAAGTCCATTTACACACAGAGATAGGAAAAGTGAGCTGTGGAAAAGTGAGCCAGCTGGGCCGCGTGGGCTCAGGACCCAGGTTACAGCGGCAGCAGGGCCTCCGGAGCTCAGGAGAGAGAAAGCCAGTCTAGTGCCGGCCTGGGGGGAGGAAGAAGGAAGGGAGGCACAGGTGTGCTCCAGAGAGAGCCTCCGCACCACATGTGTCTGTGCATCGCAAAGAAGGCTGTGGTTGAGCTGGTAACTGCCACTGTGCATGCGTGACGTGTGTCCTAAAACCTTAACAAGTGACAGCTCCTACACAGAAGGAAACATCAGAACAGAAAGTCTGAAAGGCTGAGCAGGAGCTGGCGTTCCCTAATTCTTCCTGCATCTCGTGAGCTGACCTACCGACCCGAGGGCTTAATCGTATACTCTGTGTCCTTCCTTCACCGATACCGCCACACACTCACCATCAAGCTGCTGGGCCCAGTGAGCTATGGATAAGCTCTTATCCAGAAGACGCCTGTGTCAGCAGCACGGAGAGTGTTAACAACCTCACGGACACAGGCACCAGGCACCGGGCTTCCAATAAGTGAGTCTATTTTTAAAATTAATATATTTCTATTGATGTCAGAGAGGAAGGGAGAAGGAGAGGGAGAGCAAGAGAAACACCCACGGTGAGAGAGAATCATCGATGGGCCGTCTCCTGTTCGCCCCGCACTGGAGATTGAGCCCACAACCCAGGCATGTGTCCAGACAGGTTCATGGGTCGATGCTCAACCACTGAGCCACACCGACTGGGTGAGACTCCCCTAAAAAAAAGGACCAGCTGCCGAAACCGGTTTGGCTCTATGGATAGAGCGTCGGCTTGGGGACTGAAAGGTCCCGGGTTCGATTCCGGTCAAGGGCATGTACCTTGGTTGCGGGCATATCCCCAGTAGGGGGTGTGCAAGAGGCAGCTGATCGGTGACTCTCTCTCATCGATGTTTCTAACTCTCTATCTCTCTCCCTTCCTCTCTGTAAAAAATCAATAAAATATATTAAAAAAAAAAAAAAAAAAAAAGAACCAGCTGACACAGTCTGAAGACTACTAAACTGTTACAAATGATGTAAGAAAACAACTTGGAGCAAAACGGAAATACATTTTTAAATCACTGTCCACCTCGGTATCAGAATGAACAAGTGAAGCCTTGCCTGGTAACCTGTCTGCGTCCAAACGTGAATGTATGCCCCATCAGGGTGACCACGTGGCCCCTGGTTTTAATGCTTCACCACGCCAGTGTGTTCTTTTGTGTTTGTCCACCTTTATTCCCCACTTAGAATTCCAAATACAAAGCAAGAGGTTTCTAGGCATTTAGGAAAACATTCTGAACAGAATAAACACGGATTTCAAATATCAAGGAGCAACCAGGCATGCCATCGGAAGAGGACATTTGAAAGCTATTTTTTTTTTTTTTTGCCTCCAAATAACATGCATTTCTGAATAAATACTTCATTAGAAAACGAATGGGAACCCACTCATTACTACCAGGAACCTGAGATTCTTAGAAGCCGGAAGGCGTCTGCTGCAGACGGAAATGTTCCGTGAACACAAGCAAAACCTCGTGCTCTCTCCCCGGGGCGGACAGAGCAGGGTGCGGACACATTTCTCCGCGACCTGGGCCTCAGGACCTGAATAACCGGACTCCGCCGGCACTGCTCCTCCCCAGATTACACTACTTGGCTAAATTCTCAGAGTGAATAAAATACCAAGTTTTATCTCCCAAGCTGCATATTTTTTTAATTGATTTCAGGGAGGAAGGGAGAGGGAGAGAGAAACATCAACGAAGAGAGAGAATCATTAATCATCTGCCTCCTGCACGCCCCACCCGGGGGATGGAGCCCCCAACCCGGGCCTGTGCCCTTAGCAAGAATCCAACTATGACCTCCTGGTTCCTAGGTCAACACTCAACCCCTGAGCCATGCCCTCCGGGCCCAACCCACGTTGCTTTAAAGCTACAGCCAGTTGCAGAGGAGGTACTGGTAGACGTGCTGGCTGGTCATCCCCATCCTCTCCCCAGAGCAGACATGGGGGAGGGGACAGGGGAGGCAGTGTGGGTTGCGGGTCCCAGAGGCGGGCCCTTACCTCTGGGCCGGGGTGCTGTAGCTGTTGTCGTAGGAGTCGTAGTTCTGCTCGTCATACGCGGTGCCATAGCCGTCATCGTAGTCCTGCACAGAACGGGAGGGGGACAGAGACCGTCAGAGGGCGTCGGGGAAGAGCGAGGCCTCCTGCGTGCTCTGCGCCTTCACTCACGCAGCCAGCCCTTCGCCATGGGTCTGCTTAGAGGGCGAAGGGAGGTGTGACAGGGGCATCAATGGAAACTGCGTGGTAAAGCCTCCAAACGCAAACGCAGAGAGAAGCTGCCAAAGTGGCCGGAACCCACACTTTCCCGATGACGGGAGTGAGCCAAGGCCCACGGAGATCTAGGGAGCATTCACTTTTTTCTTTTAAGGCTCCATCTTGGGTATGAACAGGGAGCTCTGTCATATTTTATCTTCCCACCCCTCGCTCCCAGCTCTGTGGGGATCTCACCATCCAACAGCCACCGTCACTATGGAAACCAGGAGGCTGGAGCCAATGGAGGGGGCGCAGCAGGGGGGGGGGAGCTGTATCAAAGCCCCATTCTCCGAGGGATGTCTTTCTGTGACATGACTTGGAGCTCATCCTATGAAAACCCCCTTCTCTCCAGGGGAGTTTGAAGAAAATGCTCAGAGGCAGTTATTTAAGGCTCCTGCTGCCTGTGGCGGTGGAGAAAAACCAGAGCCGACACAGGCGGCCAGGAAACAGCCGGGAACAGGTGTCCACCCACAGGGGCTCGGGGAAGCTCTGATCCGTTTCTGGGAGTCTGGACGGCGGTGTGCGTGCAGCCACAAGCACGTGCCCAGGAGCCCCGAGCGGGCCCTGAGCTCCCTCCGGGGCTGACCGCGAGGGTCGGCACAGGAGAGAGAGGCGACGCCAATGGCAGAGTTAGTGTAAGCTGGCTGGCTGGGTGGGTGTGGAAAACCCGCTCCAACAGGCGCCCAGAGGAAGGGAGAGGGAGAGAGAGAGAAATATGAACGGGGAGAGGGAACCTTTGATCGGCTGCCTCCTGCATGCCCCCTGCTGGGGATGGAGCCGAAACATGGGCCTGTGCCCTGACCAGGAATGCAACCATGACCTCCTAATTCATGGGCTGACACTCAACCACTGAGCCACATTGGCTGGGCTCCCAGAAGTCTTGGTGATAGATTTTAGTTTCAAAAGCCCCACAGAACCAGTCTCCCGTCCCCGCTGAGCCCACAGTGGGCCAGACACATCCGCCTCTGTCACCGCCCAGAAATGAGGGGCACGGCCTGCCCTGCCCCTGGGACAGGGCCCCGTCCTGCCTCCTCTTCCACACAATCAGGGCACTGCCCTCCGGGGGCAAAGCCTGCCCAGCTCCAGGCCCGACCATCATGGCTCAGGGGTTGAGCATCCACCTATGACCCAGGAG
This sequence comes from Pipistrellus kuhlii, assembly GCF_014108245.1. Taxonomy (NCBI): domain Eukaryota; kingdom Metazoa; phylum Chordata; class Mammalia; order Chiroptera; family Vespertilionidae; genus Pipistrellus; species Pipistrellus kuhlii. The sequence continues at coordinate 1,668,529 of NW_023425449.1, forward strand.
GTCACGGTTTGATTCCCAGTCAGGGCACAGTCCCGGGTTGCAGGCTCCATCCCCAGTGTGGGGTGTGCAGGAGGCAGCCGGTCCATGATTCTCTCTCATCATGGATGCTTCTATCTCTCTCCCTCTCCCTTCCTCTCTCTAAAATCAATTTTAAAAAAAGAGGCATGCAGTAGTGTCTGATAAATGAATGAGTGAACGGGCGAACGAATTAAGAAACAAGTGGCAGGAAAGAGAGCAACAGCTTCTTCGAACGAATGCACATCGAGGGGACGCGGTGCCATGGACAGCCGTGTTCGGAAAGAGTGTCCGTTCCGACCAGCCCTTCCTGAACTCCTCTGCCACACGCCGCCCACCATGCTCAGGCTCCTGCCTCAACGGGAAGTTCCCCTTTAAGACGTCGGGTTCTATTTCTGCACATCAGAGAGACATCGTTAAAAACAGTGGACGAACGCGGACGAGAAAGAAAAATAGAGGAATACACGTCCCTGCCTCCTTAACAAAGACTCGCTCATGTTTTGCATCAGCTACACCTCTGGGCTGTTCTCGTCAATGAAGAAGGTGTCTAAATGCTATTTCATGCACAGGGCGACCCGGCCATGGGGTCGGTGCCGGGGCGTCAGCAAGGGACGCCTGTGCCACCCCTGCCATTCCGACCCGCACACCCCAACCCGCACACCCCAACCCGCACACACCCCTGCCATTCCGACCCACACACCCCGACCCGCACACCCCGGACAGCGGGCAGGCAGGCCTTTGAAAAGAAGAGCTTTTCCAGGATAAAAGAAACAGCGTGACGTTTAATTCTATTTCTGTCCCGGGCAAAAGCAAGCACGGCCTCTCAGCTGGGGAAAACCATTTTACACAGACAGGAGGATTGACAAAAGACGGCGATTTTAACAAATAAGGGTTCGGCTCTGAGTCCTTTTAAAAAAGACAATTATCCTGGGAAAACCTCACCTTCATCAGGGAGATGTCTGATCGTGGCAAAAGGCACCACGTTTTCACGGGCAATGCAGCGCTCACCGCTCACGTAAGCCGGTTTCACAGCGGCTGCTCTGAGTTTATCCAACAAACAGATTAGCTCCTTGGGCTGGGAGACATTCACTTCTCTGGGGCTTGGAGTCATAACGTCCTCGTTGAGTGTCACCCATGACCATGAACACATCACACCATGTCACGTTTTTTCATCATTAAAGACAAATCACATTATTGCTGATCGTTCTAAGTAATAATGACCCCTACCTTCGTGTGCATAAAACACCATCTCACAATCAGATTGCACGGGCGTGAGAACTGTATTATTTGTCCTGGAGACTCAACACCTTCAGGGCCTAATGCCCATGTTCAGACGCCAGTTCAAAGTAAGCAAAACAAAACAAGAAAGCAACCCCCCGAAGGCGTGGGGAGCTGGCAGCACGGTGCTTGCCAGGAAAGCCCGCTTTGTTTCCTTCGACATGCTCAGGCCATTGGGCCAGAGACCCACAGGGTCAGGCGGATGTGTCCAGGGGGGACTAGGTGTTCAAAAATGCAATCCAGGAAAATAGAAGGACAGAGAGGCGAGCCAGGAATCCCACCGCGGGAGAGGGAGGAGCGTAGACAGAAGTTTACGTCCATCCCAGCGGTGTCCTCCTGGGGAGCCTGTGCTCCGCCTGCCCGAGCCGCCAGTCCGGCTCCCGCCTGGCCTCCAGGTCGTCTCCTCTAGAAGCCGTTCCCCATCGCACCCAGGCTCAGTCCTCCCCTCTGCCTCCCTCATGCTCTGTATGCCAGCCACCTGCGGGCACTGATATCCTAAGCAGTCACTGTGTCTTGTCTCTGCATCAAGAAAGCACACGTTCATTCCTTATTGCATATGCTGGATGCTGTGGACAGAGAGGCATGACCGCTGCCATCAACCCTGTGACTGTCATGGGGACCAGAAGACGGGAAGGCGTGACCACTCCGCTGCAAGGTGAGCACCTGCCCTGACGCGCGCACGGAGTCAGACCACAGGGAAGGACCGCCCACGAGACGCAGAGGCCACGGATGGGTTCCAGGATGGGACTCGGCTGCCTGGCTTCCTCGATGGGACCCACGTTCTGTGCTGCTGACCTAATGCTCCCGGGAAGGGTAACACCAAGAGTCGGGTTCTTGAGGAAAACCCAGGGCTCTCCGCGTCCCCTGGGGGCGCTCCACACCCATCACTGCAGCTCGAGCCCAGCCATGGCCACGGGGCCGCCTGGGAGGGACCAGCCTGGCCGGGAAAGCAGGGTCTCCCTGTCTCAGGGACACCGACCGCCCAGCCCGCCCTTCCTGCCTGGGCCACTTTTGGGGGTTGTTTTGTTTAAAGTCAGGAGGAAAAAAATAAACTCCTCCATATTCATAGATTTAAATCTGAAATGACTTCCTCAAGTCTTGGGTTTCTAAAATAGGTCAATCTTTCACGCGTTCAGAGAAGACATCGGCGTGTGAAGCTCCTGACAGACATTTCGAGTAAATTGCCTGCGACTCTGATTCTTGCTTCTGGTAAAATGGATATTTAAAAATAAAATAAAATAAAATAAAAAATCACAGAACCTTCCTCTTTTTGTCAGAAATAAAAAGGTGTCCCTAGGCTTTTCAATTCACATCTAAAAATGCATTTTCATAAATAACCTTTTCACAACTGCACTCTGTTTTAATCTGTCGCCATGGACGACAAGGTAATGGGAGCAGCTGGGAGGTTAGGGAACTGTCACAGAGCGAAGCCGGCGCCACTGTGGGGAGGTTCTGCCCTCGCTGCTGTCTCCTCAGCACCCAGTCCCCAAACGGGTCCGGTAATTAAACCTTCAGGGGAGCTCTCCAGAGAACGGGGAGCATCATGTCACAGAATCTTCCCACAGAATCCAGGTTAAAGAACTGCATGTGCCTGGCTGGTGTGGCTCAGTGGCTGAGCGCCAACCTGCGAACCAGGAGGTCACAGTTCGATTCCCGGTCAGGGCACAGGCCCCATTTGAGGGCTTGATCCCCAGTGTGGGGCAGGCAGGAATCAGCTGATCAATAGTTCTCTCCCATTATTGATGTCTCTCTCTCCCTTTCTCTCTGAAATCAATAATATATATATTTAAAAAGAACTGCATGTACATTTAATACACACACACACTTTAACACTCAATTCTCACTCCTTTTCAGGCTTAACTGATTTGAAATAATGGGTGAAGCCAGACTAAGTTTGGAACAAAGAAAATTTATCCCAATGTGCAGCGTAACTTTTTTATTTTTAATGGGATACATAAAAGTTAAAGTTATGGTACAAAACAGGCAACAGCGGACGAGTTGAGCGTGCGACCGAACCAGCGGGTTCTCCATGTTTGGGATTCCATGGCTTCGCGGAACCATCGGTGCCTGGACCAGGCGGTCAGCGGTTTGAAAACCCGAGTTGATAAGAAAATGATTCCCATCCGAAGATTATTTTAAATTGTGATAATAAGCTATGTTAATAAACACTGATGCTATAATCACCCAAAGTGCATATACACCACATACGTGGTTTTCCCTAAAGACCTTCACTGATAGTCCCGTCGTTGAAATTTCCAAAGAGTTCATTCTTTTTTTTAAATATATTTCATTGACTTTTTTTTACAAAGAGGAAGAGAGAAGGATTGAGAGTTAGAAACATCGATGAGAGAGAAACATCAATCAGCTTCCTTCCTTCCTTCCCTCCTTCCTTCCTTCCTTTCTTCCTTCCTTCCTTCCTTCCTTCCTTCCTTCCTTCCTTCCTTCCTTCCTTCCTTCCTTCCAGGTGGCCCCTCAAAAAGTAAATAAAAAGCTCTCCATGTCTGTCCTCCCAGAGGTCACAGTCCAGGGCGGAGGGAGACATGGAATGACCATGGGAATGCAGGAGGTCAGCTACTCCGAACATCCTAGTGAATGCACCGCAGTGGACAGACGTGCAGGAGGCGTTGGTGCAGAGAGCAGCGTGAGCAGAGGTCCGGACGCCCGTGGGCAAACAGCATCCGCACCATTTTCCCTAATCCTTCGTCTCTCTTTGATGCCTGTAGTTACTTCGCCACGCTCACTCCTGCTTTTAGTTATCTGAGTCCTCTCTCTCTCTTTCCTTGATGAGCCTGGTTAAAGGTGTGTCAATCTTGTTTATTTTCTCAAAGAACTAATTTCAGTGATTTTTTGCCTGGTTGTTTGTTGTTGTTTTTTAGACTCTCTTTCGCTTGTTTCTGCTCTGAACTTCATCATTTCCTTCCTCCTGCTCAGGTTCGGCTTTGTTTGCTGTTCTCTTTCAAGTGAAAAGTCGGGTTATTTGAGATTCTTCCAGTGTCTTGAGGGAGGCCTCTGCTGCTCTGAATTTCCTTCTCAGGATCCTCTCCCTGTGTCCCACGGCTTTCCCAGAGGGCAAAGGGGGGACACACAGTGGTGGAAGGAGACACGACGTGGGGTGGTGAATACACAACACAATACACAGGTGGTGTGTTACAGAACTGTCCACCTGAAACCTACAGTTATTAGCCAATGCCACCCCAACGCATTCAATTAAAAGCAAATACAGAGCAAAACATGAGGACCTATTGGGTCTTGCATCTCAGCCCTGCCACTGCCGCCCTCTCTGACGACAGTCACACACTCGTCCTTTAAGACTTCCGTCTGCTGATGTGAAACACCGTCCACTGCTAGGTCCCTCCACGGCAAACCGGGAAGTGACAGCAAGGATGAGGGGGTTGCATTCTCCCTGCCCCCAGGCGCCTCTCAGAGTTCTATTCGTTGTCTATTCAGCCAGCCTACGGACCAACCAAGGAATGACTGAATGGGGAACGAGAAAACCTGGTTTTGCATGAATTAAGAAAACAGTGAGTTTCTGTTTTCTTCCCTGAGAAGATCCTCGGCGAGGAATCCACACTGGGCAGCAGAGGGTAAGGGGAAGCGCTTCCGTGGAAAGACAGCCTGGCGCATGCAGGCAGCGTTTTTGTTTTTTTTTAACTGTGATTTTATTTATTTATTTATTTATTTTTATTAAATTATTATCTGTGTACATATCTTACCATTGCTCCCCCCATACATACCCTCCCTCCCCAGAGTTTTGCATCCATTGGTTGTACTTATATGCATGCATACAAGTCCTTCGGTTGATCTCTTATCTCCCCTTCCTCTCCCCACCCTCCCCGCTGTAATTTGACTAGTCTGCTTGTTGCTTTACTGTCTCTGCATCTATCTTTTGGTTCATCAGTTTATAATGTTCTTTATTATCCATAAATGAGTGAGGTCATGTGGTATTTCTCTTTCATTGACTGGCTTATCTCACTCAGCATGAGGTTCTCCAATTCCATCCAGGTTGCTCAGGCAGCGCTTTTTAAAGGACTGGATTGCGAGGAGGGCCCCAAGGTGGAGTGTGGAGGGACGTCACGGGAGCATCCTATGAAAGCGAGGCAACGCGCGCCCTGAGCCTAATCCTGGACTCCAAACCCACCACCCAAAGTCATCGTCAATGGCTCAGCCTTCAGCCAGTGGGTGAACAGGCCCCTCCTCCTTCAGTGTTTGTGCCTCCAGCACCGGGCACTCATGGGGCACGCACACACCCGGGGGGAGCAGGCAGGAAGGCACACAGGGAGAGGGGATGTGGCCGGTACATCGGAGCTGCTGTGCGCCGTGTCACTTACGTAATCGCCGTACGTGTCCTGCGTCGGGGGAGGCGGTGGAGGCCTGTACCCGGATGGGGGGACTCCTCTTGCTCTGGGGGTGAGAAGGCCTCGTCCCCGACTCACCAGCCCTCGGGTGGAGAGGACTCCCCTGGACGCTGACGCCCCTCGGGGGGCCACCACGCCCACGGGCCGGGTGGCGGCACCTCCCCTTCCCCTGCAAGCGAGAGGGACAGGTTAGCGGTGTCCGTCACGTTCTCCATCGCCCCCGTCCCCGACGCCTCAGAGGAGCGCCCGGCCCGGAAAAGGAAGGAGGAGCGATACGTGAAGTAGCAAGTGACGCAAGAGAAGAAGGGCGTCCACAGAAAGGGGTCCTCCGGGCAGCGCACCCCGCACCGGAGAACGGGGAACACCAGAGACTCTAGATGTTGCCGAGAACCCAAAACTGCCCTAATCAATAAATCACGATTTTTTTTTAAACACACACACACACACAGCAGCATTTACCGAGACAACCAAAGAAGTGAAATGAGATGTTCTGGTGCACGGCTAAGAAAATAGGTACAGAAACCATGTAAAAACAAAACAAAAACAAAAAACAAAAAGAAAAAAAAACACGAAACTCTGACGAGAGACATGAAAGGAGAAACAGTCCACGCCCATGGTTGTACGAGTCCATGGTGCCACGCTGCCCCTTCTTCCCGACTTGACGTGTGGACTCAGTGCAAGCCCCAGCCAAGTCCCAGCAAGCTCTTCTGTAGATGGGCCCACATGTTCTAACGTACACCAGGAAAGATTAAAAAATAATACTGATAAAAACAGAAGCGACAATACACCGCTGAAGAAGGGAACTGTTGGAGGACCCCGAATGCCTGACTGCAGGACTCACGTAAAAGCCACCGCAATCCAGAGAGCGAGGACTGAAGGCGGGACTAGACACACAGACTGAGGGGCAAAAACAGAGGGCCCAGACACGGATCCACAGAGAGTCAGGGATCACCGACAAAGGAGCAAAGACAGGAGAACCATTTTCACAAACGCCCGTCCCTCTGGACTGCACGGAAAGACGCTGTGATTTCTAGCATGCCGTGTTCCTCCTCTACCTCGGGCGCACGCCTAGAGAAGTCTTCAGTGCGATCAGGAGAAAAACCCAGTTTCCACTCACAGTGCGTCTAACCCTCCGGTGACATTTCAGTTCATCTGTGTGTATTCCAGCCACGAAAGGTTCCCGCTGCCTTATCGAATGCCCCTCCGTGGCCATCCTACTATATGGGCCACAAAACAGTCACCATGACTTTTGGATATATAAATGCCTGTCTTCCAACGTGGTGGAAGACATGCATTTATACATCTGAGAAGTTCACAGTTCCTCCCCATCATCATGAACTCTGTTAGATCACCATGGGGCATACGGAGTCACACAGAGGTGCCTGTCACAGAACGTCAGGCAGGTCTTGTGACAGGTGTAGCTCCAGACACTTCTCTGTGAAGGTGCGTTGAAGACTCATTCTCAAGGGAACGCCAGTGGGAATGGAGTCGAGCAGTAAGAGCACGGCTTTAAGTGATACCTTGAGGAGAGGAAGGCGTGATGCCGAATGACACGCGACCACAAACGCCCCGTCATACTACAAAGCACTCGCTGAATGCTACAGCCAGGCTCCGGGCAGAGCGGTGCTGGGGTCTGGGAACGGAAAAGGGCTGTCCGGCGAGATGTACAATGAAAACCTTTTGCTTGAAACGTTTATCCACGTGGATAGGACCAGGTGCAGCGCTGCTCTCAGCCAGGACACGGAAGAGCAGAAAGGTAACACCGAGCAGAAGGCTTCATAGGCGGGCGGGTGGGTGGATGGATGTGGTTGTGATGGCTCCTTCTGTTTATGCATTTTCAGCGGAGTGACCAGGGCTTCTGGCTTTGAACCCCCAGCGCCAGACCTGCCCCTGGAGAGCTGAGTCCTCCCTTCGAGGATGCCGCTGTCTTCCTATTTGGGTGGTCGGAGCCTTTCCCCTTTGTGTGTGTGTATTCAACCAAAGAAGCAGGAAAGATCTTTATCACTTCCCATGGGGGCTCTGGGGCTCCAGGACTCCGGCACCCGCTTCTCCCTCTCTCCTAACAACCGCACCGATGACAGAGGAGCCGAGGGAGGCGTGGAGGTCCCTTCAGGTCCGATGGCCAGGGACTGCCCAGCATCGATGGGTGTGAGACATTCCACGCTGAGTGTGGGGGCCTCTCGAGTGATCAGTTTGGAACGGGGGCATTTAAAACATGAATCTAGTTTCATCTTAAAAGATCTTGACGACGGTGAATCCCACCTGGAGGAATGGTACAGCCAGGCCCGGAAGGACGGCAGCCGTGGTGACAGGACACACTGATTGGCCGGGAGAGCTGCCTGGCTGAGTAACGGACATGGGATGGCTGCACACACCTGTTCTGACGACAGAAAACGCAAGCCCGCGGCGATGGCCTACCTGGCTGCCATGGGGGTCGGGGCGCCTCTGGTGCGCGAGGCGGACTTCCCTCGGGCGGCGGGGGCCTCCGCGCCTTCGGAGCCGCCGTTCAGGTAGGTGAGCTCCTGCAGCTGCGCCTGGCGGATCTCGTCGTTGTAGTCCTGGGGAGGGAGACGCAGCAGCGTCACAGCCGCGAAGAGGCGGGCGTGGTCAGTGCACCAAGCACACGGGTTTTAACAGATGTTTTTATCGATGTCAGAGAGGAAGGGAGAGGAGAGAGGCAGAAACATCAACAATGAGAGAGATTCATGGATTAGCTGCCCCCTGCACGCCCCACACTGGGGATCGAGCCTGCAAGCCGGGCCTGTGACCTGACTGGGAATCGAACCTTGACCTCCTAGTTCATAGGTGGAAGCTCAACCACTGAGCCACACTGGCCAGGCAGCAATTTTTTTTTTTTTTAACAGAAATAAAGGGTTAGGAAAATAGTTGACGTCAAAATACAAGAGTTGAGTTGGTTAAAATGAAAATGCATCAGTAAATTTTAAAAAGTGAGAAAGCGCAGTACTGTTCCCCGAGGTAAACTTGTCTACCATCAGCCGTCACTCTTCCCCTCAGGATGAATTCCAGGTGGGGCATTTATAATGAAATTAAAGCCGCACGTGACAGATCCACTGGCAAGGCCACCACAGCCCCGCTCCCCGGTTGCCGCCAAGCATGTGTGATGGGCCCGCCGGGGAGCAGGAGGCAGACGGGCCACAAGGGCCTGCACGCCCTTCGGTCCATTCTCGCTGGGATATGCAGCACATCCCCTTATACTGAGAAGCCTGCTCTGGTGCGTCTTATGTTCCTGTCCACACGCCCCCTGAGGAATTCTGGGAGTCACCCCTGACTTTCCCCCCTTTCCCAACTTCCTGCTCCGTCAACCCCCACAAGAACCATGTGTGCCGAGCAGAGAACACTGTGTCTAGCTCCAGTGAAAGGAACGTTCGGACGTGCATGACGGACAGGAGCGGCACCTCACTCAGCTGGAGGAGGAATAGGGATTTCTACAGCATCACCCGAGGGTGAGTATCAACTACCTGCCAGAGAGGGGGCGCCAGTGTTCCCGACGGGGTGGGCGGGGGGGAAGGAGGTAGCGTGTTTTAAGACTAACGGACCGGCGTGTTGAGCTCCCTGCGAGCGGCAGGCGAGCTGAGGAGCAGGCCAGGGGTCACGGTGCACACAGACGCTTTCTCCCACTTGTTCATGGTCCTGGGGCCCCAAGAGGCCCACTGGGATCCATCAGTAGCGCGACCTCTCACAGCCAACCTATAAATACGCTTCCCGCCATGTGACTACAGCGTGTGAGGCTTAATGAGCTATTTGTAAAGCACACGCTAAATAAAACGTGCCGCATGAATGTTAAATGCTTGCAAGTGAGCCGAGACCGGTTTGGCTTAATGGATAGAGCATTGGCTTGGGGACTGAAAGATCCCGGGTTCGATTCTGGTCAAGGGCATGTACCTTGGCTGCGGGCATATCCCCAGTAGGGGGTGTGCAAGAGGCAGCTAATCGATGACTTTCTCTCGTCGATGTTTCTAACTCTCTCTCTCCCTTCCTCTCTGTACAAAATCAATAAAATATATTTTTTTAAAAAAATGCTTGCAAGTGAGAGGCGGGGTGACACAGAATCGTCCGAGCTAAACATAGATCCCGGGGAAAGTGGACGCAGGCCCAATGCCCGCACACGGAGGGCACTGGGTCTGGGTCCGAGAGCAACGCACTGCCAGGGCGGGTCCAGACTCACAACAGGGTGAGTCCCACGGGGACCAGGGACTGTGCTCTTTGACTTCCTTACTCGTGTGACCTCAGCAGCGTGACCTCATCTCTGAAGGCCTGTGACCTCACAAGGAAAGGGGGAATGATGACCAGGCATTCGTGGGGACAGGGTGAGGTCCCTTGCCATGACACCGGTGAGGCTCTGGGGCAGACAAACGGCCCTGCAAGCACCAGTGGCTGCCAACTCACCAAGGCTCTGAGTAAGGGAATGCCCGGCCGGCCGACGTGAGCATCTACCTATGACCAGGAGGTCACGTTCGATTCCCGGTCAGGGCACATGCTGGGTTGCCTGGTGAATCCCCATGTGGGGCGTGCAGGAGGCAGGCGATGTGATTGATGACTTTCTCTCATCATGGAAGTTTCTCTCTCCCTTCTCCCTTCCTCTTGAAAATCAATATAAATATACACTGAGTGGCCAGATGATCTCTGAACGCATAATAATCTGGCAACTCAGTGTATATTCTATATAATAAAAGGCTAATATGGAAATTGTCCCCTTGACCAGGAGTTCGACCAGCAGGCAGGTTGGCCAACCACCAATGTCCCCTCCCCCTGGCCAGGCTGGCTGGACCCCACCCATGCACGAATTCACACACCGGGCCTCTAATACACACACACACACACACACACACACACACTGAGTAGACAGATATGCGTTCAGAGATCTAATAATCTAGCCTCTCAGTGTTTATTATTAAAAACACATGCAAAGGAAGAACTGGAAGGGCACTCACAGGGATGAGGAACTTCTTGATCTCCTCCAGCGCGTGGCCCATGCGGGCGTAGGCCTCAGCGGGCGGGGCGAACACCTCGATGAGGACGTGGAGGTCGTCGTTGAGGTGGAAGTACTTGGCCTCGCCGCTTTTCCTCAGCTCTTCCTCCTGCGGAAACACAAGGCGCGTGGAGGCTGTGTGGCCAGGAGGAAAGAGGGAGACAAGAAAATGTGCCCCCAGCTCCTCGCATGCGGCTGTCCCCGAAGATCCGCCACCCCTAGCCAACGCCACCTAAGGAAGCGTTAACAGTGTAAACGGGTCCTGCCGGTCCGAGCCCAGGCTTTCAGGAAAACACAAAGGTATCCAGCTGGCGCTCAGTCTCGGCTTCTGTCTCGGGCCTGGGAGCCTGGCCCCTGCCCTCTGCCCCACGCTGGGCTCCCGCCTCCTTGGGCCCCTCCAGGCTCCACACAGACCACCTCTGTGGAACTGGACTCACAGCCCAGCTCGCTTCTGCACCGGTCACACTGTGACCCACAGCGCCCTGACCACGCCCTGACCAATCTCCAAAATACCTGCGCGCCCTGTCTGTCCCTTGCCCCTCTCCTGACTTCTCTCACTGCAGGTGCCCACATGGAGCACAGACTGAGACAGTCTCTCCTGGCGCTGCAACCATCTTGTTCAGGAAAGTGCTTGGCACAGAGCAGAAGCTCAACAGATACTGATTGGGTAGGTGACTAATTGTCTCTTCATGTCTCTGTCCTTTGGCTGCGGCAGGTGTCACTCAAAAGCACTGCCACATGCCAGGCACTACACCCTCGCTGAGGACAGGAAGGTGAACACCATAAACGGTGGGCTTCCTTAGCTCACTGTCCGTCACCGTGATGCATGTTTTCTAATTGATCGGTTGTTGTTTGCACAATGAAATAGAGGGGGAAATGAGGAGGGAAAACAGATCGTTCAGGGACCAGTGATTTCGCTACATCATCTTTATCTTTTTTTTCTTAAGATTTTTTTTTATTATTATTTTAAAGAAGGAGGAAGGGAGAGGGAGAGAGAGAGAAACATCGATGTGAGAGGAGCGCATCACTGGCTGCCTCCTGCGTGTCCCGCTCCTGGGGATCAAGCCACAACCTGGGCCGGGAATCAGACAGGCGACCTCTCCTTCCACAGAACAGAGGAGTCTGGGAAACACAGCATCAGTCAAGATGGGAACGCTCAGTGAGTCCTTCCACTGACTGGCGTGACTGAGAATTACGTCACACGCCAACTGGAAGTTCACACTAAGGCTTCCCTAAGCAGGCTGGGGCCTGGGGGAATCTCCATTGTAAAGCAGCGTCCCAAGGGCATCTGATGCAGAGCCGTGTTCTCATCACGTAAGAGACGGACCCTCCCTGAGCAAGCAGGCCGTACCCTCGGATGCTCTGAATCACACTTTTCTTACATTTAAAAGCAAGATTTTGTTTATCTCCCGTCATGTGTCCAAGGATGACATGGAGGAAGGCACACGAGATATCACAGCGTGTCTGAGCCACAGTGACTCTTCAGTAAACGAACGGTGGCTATTTTCACGCGAAAGCTGCTACTGAGACAGACTCTCGGGCAAGAAGGCTGGACTTGGTCTAAGTGACTTTCTTGTCTGACACAGCCATTGCTCCACCCGTCACGGTAAGTGATCACTAAACACAGATTTGGTTCTCAGTCACATCATCCTTTCAGCATGACAGAGCGACAGAGCGATGGGGGAGAACATTGGAAACATGAGCATTCTTCTCAGAACTTGTGTATTATATTTTAGAAAGTGATTAGTAAAAATAACAGTAATCTTTGCTTATTAAAAAGGGAAAGCACGCTGCCTGTCAGAATGGCTCCCGTCAATAAATCAACAAGCAAAGTGCCACAAGGATCCGGAGGAAGGATCTCTGCACCGCAGCTGAGATGTCGACTGGTGCTGCCGCTGCGGGGCAGTGGACCCGGCGATTGTGGGGATTTACCCAAAGAAACCCGAAGCAACAATTCAAAAGGATGTATGCACCCCTGTGTTCACTGCACTGTTATTTACAATACCCAACGTCTGGAAGTGCCCGTCAGCAGACGAGTGGATAGAAGAGCTGTGGTGCATTCACACAGGGAATGCCATCGGGCCATGAGCAGGAGGACAGCTCACCTTTTGCAACAGCATGGGTGGCCTGGAGAGTGTGGTGCCGAGGGAAATGAGCCAGTCAGACAAAGACAAGGACCACGTGATGTCACTTACATGTGGCATCTGATGAACAAAATAAACTAACAAGCAAAATAGAAACAGACTCATGGATACAGAGAGCAGACACACTGCTGTCAGAGGGGAGGGGTACAGAGCTGGGTGAAAAGGGGAAGGAATTAAGCAGAACAAAAAGTAAAAGGCAAAAAAACACCTCTCAGGCACAGACAACAATAAAGTGATTACTGGAGGGGAAGGGGGAAGGGGAGAGATCATACAATACAATGGATGATGTAAAGGTAAATGGGGATGGAAGGAGACTTGACTTGGGCGGCAAACCACAACACCACACACAGATGATATTGTATGTTGTAGAACTGGACCCCTGAAAGCTAAATAATTGTATTGACTAACGACACTCCAGTAAGTTCAATGAAAGAAATCAATCAATCTTGAAATTCTAAAAATAAAAAAGGAGACAGTTCACATGAATACATCCAAGTAGAATAACTGTGTGCAAGCAACTATTAAAACTTCTAAAGTCAATAGTATTAACTTGACAAAATGCATAGGTGCCAAAAGAAGGGCAAAAAGGGCAAATAAACGTATCTACTTTATAAAGTCAACGAAGGACAAGACCCCAAGGAGCGTGTCTGAAGGGCAAACAGTCTTGGTGAGAGGACAGACAGCTCCTTGCTCTGCGTGACAATGTCAGTGTCCCTGTGCTTTCTGCAATGTGACATACCGTTTCCTGAATCAAAACCACAGGTGCCCAGCTGGCAGGACTCCTGCATTGAGTGTCTGCCCAGAGGGCAGCTCCTGTATTGAGTGTCTGTCCCCTGGTAGTCAGTATGTGTCATAGCAACCAGTTGTTCAGTTGTTCGGTCATTTGGTGGTTCAATCGCTTAGGCTTTTATATATATAAATGTAGGGATACAATGGATGATCTTACCTTTGCCTTGTCTCTCATGGAGCCTTTGCCAAGGATGGACATTTTGGTCAAGGTCTCTTCTTGTAAACGCTTCAGAGAGTTGCCACGTGGACCCAGAAGCTTCCCCACAAAGTTGAACTAGGAAAAACACAGAAAGCAAACTTGTAGCACTTGTATCTGAAGGCAATGTCTTACTCTCGAATGCTAGGAGACACGGTGGTATGCTCCATATATCATTGATTAATCACAAACAGGTCAGTTCCTGCTACATGAATCGCATTGCTTCTACACACCACAGGTAACAGGGCTAAACACGGTAAGATAAAATAACAATTAATATGTTTCTCTATACCAATCATGCTCGTGATGGCTGTATTTCACAATCTGTAAATGCAGTTAATTTCCTTGACAACAGTCACACACATTCAACACCCACCATGGACAGACGGAGCCAGGGTTAGGACACGGGTGAGGGAAAATGCCGCTACATGCTACATGTCCTGCAATGTCCCCCGGCTGGTCATAGCACTGGGTTCTTCAACCTGGTCAGCGCTCAGCCTTGGCCAGTCAACCAGTGAGGCTGACTTCCACATGTGGTGGCTGACAAAAGCTTTGCCATAAATCCACGGACCTCTTGGACAACTAGCTATGGCAATGGTTCTCAGCCTTCCTAATCCCTCAACCCTTTAACACAGTTCCTCATGCCGTGGTGACCCCCAATCATAAAATTATTTTCATTGCTACTTCCTAACTGTAATTTTGCTGGTTATGAATTGCAATGTAAATATCTGTGTTTTCAGGTGGTTTTAGGCTCTACAGCAGCAGTTCTCAACCTGTGGGTCACGACTACCTGGGTTTCAAAGCTCGGCTTTGCCATTTGGCATCTGAGGAACCCTGGGCCAGTTATCCAACCTCTGCACCCCTGGGCTTCCTCACCTCTGCATACCTGCTGTTCAACGGGACTGTCCTGAGGACTCAGCTGGTCCATATAAATAGACTAGAGGCCCGATGCACAAAATTCATGCAAGGAGCACAGCCCCCGCAGCTGTAGGGGCTGCCTCTACCTCGGCCCCCGCCAAAACAGCTTTGTCCGGAAGGTTGTCCGGAAGGTCATCCAGTTTAATAAGCATAGTACACTTTTATTATTATAGAAGATTAGAACAATGCTTGGTGCAACATAGGCAATAAGTATGTCTTGGGTGAAAGAATTATCCTTAGAAATGTCACACAATGCTTGAAGCCTCACTACAGTGAAGCTGAACCATGAATACTTCTCACTCCCCCACAGAAGGGCAGCCTTGTTTGCTACCCAGAGAGCACCTGTCTGTCCTCCTAGGCACGCTGGTTGGAGACAAATCTCATGCCTTCACCGCTCCGGTGCTGGCCACCATAATGGGGCCGTTCCCGGGCCGCACCGCTGCTGTTTTTAAGAGAAAATTGTCCTCCATTTGCCTTGCTATGATAATTGAAGTCGTTTTCCTGAAATAGCCACTTGAAGGAAAATCAAAGTACTTTTTCCTTGCCCACTTTTCAGCTTATTGGTCTTCAACAAGACTCAAGCATCTCTTTTTGATCTTTACATGCAACTTCGTTTTATTTTTAAATGTTATGCAAATCACTTTTCAAACTGTATCAGTAACACAGAATTGGAAAATATCAGACAAAACTACAAGGCTGGGGGGTCAGTCTCTTGACCCGGCCACCCCCTCCTGCTTCTTGTGCCCGATTTTCTCCGCTTTTACCTTCTTGGAATTTCTATTATTTGGATTCCAGAGCCCTGGGTTGGATCTCTAAGTTTCCTCTTTTTCCTCTCTTTCCCTTTCATCTTCTCTCTCTCTCTAGTTTTGGGGAGACTTCATTCCACTAAGCTGTCACACCTCTTACTCCTTCAATCCCTCAATCAGACGTTAAACTACTGACAGCATTTCCCACTCAATCGGCTGGGCCCCAGCAGCAAGCTAACCTACTAGTCAAAGTGTCTGCCCCCTGGTGGTCAGTGTGCATCACAGCGACTGGTCGAACGGTCAAACGAACAAATGGTCCCACACTTAGCATGCTAGGCTTTTATTAGGTAGGATTTCATTGTGTGCCTCCATGTGTACAGGCAAAAGTGTTCCCATACCCACGACCACTGACTTTTCTATTACAAATATATACTACATCATCGGGGTTACCGTTGCAAATAGAAAGTTTTTCCGATGGTTATGAAGACGGCGAATCAGCATACGGTAAGACAGCTGAGCTCCACTGCGTGCTGCGTACCGGCCAATTACCAGGCCCTTTGTCGGCGAGGCCCGGTGTCCTGAACCCGCCTCAGTGGATCTAAACCAGATCTGTGACCCGACCCTGCTCCTGGGGGAGCAATTAGCGACGCTGTCATTTCATAAACAACGAAGCCTCCAGAACATGTCACCGTCTCCGTCCAAATGTGTCCCCTAATTGGCTGCTCCCTGGAAGGATGATTAGCCTGATGGAGGGCTGCCCGGCTGACCTCTGACTCAGCCCTGGAACTGAGCACGTAGCCTCTGCCACCGCGGGCTGAGCACGGGTCCCGCCAGGGCACCCAGCCCAGCACAGGGCATGGCCGCCCACGCCGTGGCTCCAGCCAAGGGCCCCACAACTGTTCCGGAGTCACTGCCCCACCACCTGACAGGGCAGGCACTTACTAAATATTCAATGAGTTCATTACAGGTTGGCAGTCTGCATGTGGGCCCCTGCTAACCTCCTGTCTGTCTGATTTTAACGCTGAAAGACTCCGATTCCGTAGTTGCACCCTAATGAAGACTGGTTAGGAAAAGACAGCGGAGCAAAGCCACTGGTCCCTTAATCAGGTGTTTTTTCCTCCTGATTTCCCTCGATTTCTGTGCAGCCAGCACAGACACCCTGGGCGGGCAGCGCTGGGTGAGCCGCTGCAGCGTCTGACATACGCCTGCGATCCAGGCAGGGTCACGGTCGTGTGTTCGGGCCACTGCGTGCATTTTCCATTCGGAAGCGCGTTCTCACTCACCAGGGCCCAAGTGCGCCCAGAGACAGACCACGTGCATGGCTGCGAAGGCGGGCTGGGCCCGTGCCTGCTCCCAGGGTCTGACGGGCCCTCCACTCCCCTCTGGCACCTCCTGCTTTCTCCCGGGACACTTCCCAAACCAGACTCCCGCCCATGTCCCTCCGTGTTGGGTTGCCAGGAAGAGGGGGTATGCTTCACACGGGTCTGAAACCTCCCCATCCCACTCCCGTCTCCATTCTCAGAGCGCTCCGCACAGGCTCACGTGCAAAAGGCACAGCTGTGCTGAGTCAGCCAGAGCTGTGCTGAGTCGGCCAGAGCAGCAGAGTGAACGCACAGGGTCTTGCCGACTGCTGCTTCACGGTGAGGAAGCCGGAACTCTGCCAACGCTATCAAAGCGGAAACCACGCTCTGGCATGAGAGGCCACAAATGGCAAAACATTAAGCCCTCTGCCTACCCCAGCGCCCACGTGGGAGCCCTGCAGGCCTCGGGTCCTGGGTGCACAGGGCCACTGGCCCAGGATCAGAAAACCAGTAACTGAGCAGTGGCACGTTATACTAATATATATATTGTATATATATAAATAATAAATATAGATATAAATACAGAAATATAAATATAAGTACATCCTAGAGGCCCAGTCCATAAAATTCATGCACAGGTAGGGTCCCTAGGCTTGGCCAGTGATCAGGGCCGATCTGCAGGGCGACTGGACACCCTCACTGGCACCTGACTTGGCTGGCCTGGCACCGCCCACTAGCTGGCCAGCCCCGCCCCCCAGCTGCCACAGTCTGTCACCTCCCTCTGTGGGTCTGTGGTCTGCTGGCTGGGGACAGTTCCTGTGTTAAGTGTCTGCCCCCTGGTTTTTCCACCGTTTGGTTGATTTGCATATTAGGCTTTTATTATATATGACATATATATATATATTTTAAATTGATTTTAGAGATAAAGGAAGAAGGAGAGAAAGAAAGAAACATCAATGATGAGAGAGAATCATTCATTGGCTGCCTCCTGCACGCCCTCCACTGGGATCCAGCCCACAACCTGGGCATGTGCCCTGACTGGGAATTGAACCCTGGCTCCTGGTTCATAGGTCACCACTCAACCACTAAGCCATGCTGGCAGGGCCAGTGGCATGTCTTAATGCCACCCTGAATGCTGCACTCTATGCCTCCCCGTAATTAAATAATCCCAGCCAATAATTACTCTACGTGCCCGCCCCCCCGCCCCGCCTCTGCGTGTTCACAGCCTGGACTAAATTTAATTCCACCTGCGACTCTTTCCCCAGAAATAACCCTTCTCACACCCGTAACGCCCATGGCGTCCCTCCCCTCTCGTGTTAATTCCGTTTCACCTGAATGACTTCGTGACATTCACCGCTTCTCCAGGCAGCGTGTGAATCCTGTGAGAGTCATTAGGACCCGCATTTGATTCATCATTTTTCCCATGTAAGAAAGGGTTTCTCAATAAATAATCAGGGAACTAAAGTGGGTTTTACCCCCAAATCAAATGGCACCAGTCAGCCTGGTTGTTGATAGGTTTTGTTTGCTGCAGACATTGTTGCAACATATTCAAAGTATAGGTAAAAGCCTTCTTTGCATTTCTTAAGTTCCCAACCACACATCTCTAAGATTACTGGTTGCGGGGGGACTATTTGTTGTTGCTCTGCTAACAGGAAGGCGACCTCCCTTCCACTTCTGAATGGTCGGCGGCCCACGTCTCAGACACCAGCGGCCCTGAACATCAGCGGTGCGTGCAGTGATGCCTCCTGCAGCCGCCACGGCAAGATGAATACCCATGGGGCACAGGCGAGGCATGGCCTGAGCTACCCCGCCGCATGTGCTTGCTCTCTCTGTTTGCTCACGGCGGGACTACAGTCTCATGGGGCGGGGAGGGGTCAATGGGAAAACAAAGAAAACATGTAGAAGCTGAACGTATAGGGTTAGCATCAAGTCCACATCAAGCCGCCCTGTGCCCACCGCCGGGCTGGAGAGCCATGCACCACCAGCCCCCACCCCCAGCGCAGACTTCTACTGGCACCAGCAGGAACACCTTTCCTTAGAACTGGTGGAAGTACACCGTCAGCCTTTGCCCCGGCTGGCAGCCTGCGCCCTCGGTGCTCCATCATGCTAAGCAGAGACGCCTCCCTCAGCATCCTGAAAGCAGGGTTTCTAAGCAGCCTGCTTCTAGCATCATAAATACTCGCCGTGGACGCTGCTATCCGTTAGACACGGAAACGACCATCTGTCTTCCTCTGCTCGCATCAAAGCTGACATTGCAAAGTGATGTTGGAGATTTTATCCCATATCCTTTACTGCATGCACTTACTCAGACACAACGGAGTATTAATTATAGATTCATCATCTACGAGGACACGCACTATGTGCTCACTCACACGCAGCAGAGGATTCGTTGTAGACTGATTAGCTACGAGGCTCTGAACCATCTGAAGATGGGCAGCGGTAAGATTGTCTACGGCGCATCAAGCATACAGAGGCTGCTGTATAGTTATCATCTTATGAAGGTCTCCATGAGCCATGCTTCAGGTCGTAATGACTCAATGAGAGGGTCCCAACAAAGTTTGCTGAAAGGTTCTGTACATATGACTGAACTCCTAGCAGGCTGACCGTCTAGAAATAGGACCTATGACCTCTTAAGCTCCAAACAAAGTATAAAAACCAACTATCTGAAGCCCCGAGGAGACTGGTCAGAAACAAGAAAATTCTGGAAGAGAGTGAGACTTGGGAGAAGGGAATATCCTGGGCAAATTTGCAGATTTTAGAATGTTTTAGCCTCAATAGCAGACTTTCAGGCAACTACAGCATTGAAATGTCAGAGAGGAGGAATACTAGAAAAGACAAGGTCACAGCTGAGGAGCCCCCGTGTCATGGACAAAATCCAACGATACATAAAAGGATAATATGTTGTTACCAGGTAAGGTTTAACCTAGGAATGCAAAGTTGGTTTAATATAAACAAATAAAATCAATAAGATTCACCATGTGAAAAATCCAAGAGAGTAACATCCTGTGTTCATTTCAATAGATGCAGAAATGGCATTCAATAACATTCACCACTTCGTCAGGATCAAACCCCTCAGCAAAACCGAAGTAGAAGTAACTTCCTCTAGCTCATAAAGGTCTTCTAATAAAAAACTTTTGGCTGTTATCATTCTTAGTGGTAAAATATTGAATGTTTCCTACATTAATAGGGGTAAGAATGCCTAATCTTCCCATTTGTATTTAAATATTATATTAGAGATACTAGCCAATACAACAAAGCAAGCTAAATACATAAAGAGCACACAAATTGGAAAAGAAGTAATCTGTTTATACAGATGATATCATTATGTATATTATGTATAATTTGTCATGTCCTAAAGCAGTGGTAGGCAAACTCATTAAAGCAACTTACTAGAATTAACAAGTGAGTTTAGCAAGGTAGCAGCATACAAAGTTGATATATAAAATTTTAATTAGAAGAAAAGAATTTTAAATATCTATTTTACAAGTGTCAAAACATAAAACTTTTAGGAACAAGTTTAACAAAAGACAAATCATCCCTTTATCCTGACAGGTATAAAATCCTGTTGATAGGAAATAAAAATCTAAATAAATGGAAAGATATACCATGATCAAGTAAGGGCAGTCTCAGTATTTTTAAGATGTCAAATCTCCCTAATCTGATCAACAGGTTCAATGCAAATCCCTACATTATGATTGTTTAGTAACAATTCATATAATACTTAATTAACTTATATAAAATTGCAAAGGATCTATATCCAAGAAATCCTGAGAAGGAAAGACAAAGTTGAAGGGA
This sequence comes from Pipistrellus kuhlii, assembly GCF_014108245.1. Lineage (NCBI taxonomy): Eukaryota > Metazoa > Chordata > Mammalia > Chiroptera > Vespertilionidae > Pipistrellus > Pipistrellus kuhlii. Next base: position 1,689,056 of record NW_023425449.1, read on the forward strand.
CTAAGTTACCTAACTTGATGTCTCACTACAGAAAGCTATCGTAATGAAGACAGTAGGGGAGTAGCATCAGGATCCATAAGCAGAAAGTGAGAAAACAGACCTCACATTCAGTCATCTCATTTTCACCAGAGGTGCACAATCCGTGGGAAGGAAACATCTTCCAACAAGTGGTACTGAAAAACTAAGTATCGGTTTGAAGAAAAAACGACTTTTGACCTTCTATCTCACACCATCCACAAAAATTAATTTCAGAAGCATCGTAGACCTAAAAGGAAACGCTACAATGAAATACAGGAGACTGTCCTTATATTTAACAAAAGACTTTAAAATTTCCTTGAGCTTGGCAAAGATTTCCTAATTGGTAATAGGTAACAATCAGAAAAGGAAATCCTGATACATCAGACGTGATCAAAATCGAAAACATCTGCTTATCACAAGGCTCCATGAAGAAAATAGTAGAGGAGTCACAGACTGGTCCAAGTATTCACAAATCACGTGTCTAACAAACATGTGTCCAGGATATATAAAAGCTCCTACAATTCAATGATAAGAAGGTATCCATCCCCTTTAGAATAGGCCAAAAATCTAAAGACACAACAGGAGAGAAATGAACAGTCAATTTAAAAAAGCAGGCAAAACCGTTACTCACCAGGAAAATGCAAATTACTACCACAAGGAATGCCACCATATAATGCACCAGCAGACTGGCTGAAATGGAAGTGACGGATAACATCAAAAGCTGACGAAGACCTGGAGCAATCACGATTGTGGGCACTGTCCCTGGAAATGCCACATGGTACATACGGCCACTTTGGGGAGGAAAGCGGGAGGGGAGTAGTATGGCAATTTAAAACTAAATGCACAGCAATTAAATGCCTAAGCATTTACTCAACATAAATGAAAACATTTGCTCACAACATGATATGTATGAAAGCGTGTGTGCAATTTGATTTATAATAAGCTGCACCGTAAACTGCCCGGGCAAATGGACAACTTGTGGTGTACTTAGGTAACGGATTATTATTCAGCAATCTAAAAAAAATCACTACCGAGATCTACAAAATGTGCAAGAATCATGTACATGGACTCCCCAAAGAAAGAAAAACAAATAAAAATAGTATCCGTTCAGGCCAAATCTGAGGCCAAGATTTTAGCCTTAGATACAAACTTGAAAGCACCAGATAGCACAAAACAACACTTGTGCAATGAACGAAAGACAGAACCTTTTCTATAGAATGGATAACTAGAATAAATAGTATTTCGGACATTGGTGTGCTGAACCCCCTCATTTCATTCCTAATCCAGCTCTCCTCTGACACATAAAGAAACTACAGTGGCACGAAGTGAAATGAGCCGTCCCTCACATCGCAGTGTGCCCCGTGAGCGTGCTTTTAGGGCTCCACACCTCAGACAGTAAGGACAGGGTCACCACGATCTGGACTGCGTGTGAGTCTGTGTGTGCCAGGGCGGGGGCGGGCTGTGCTACGGGAAAGACCCCACGGGGAAAAGATCACACACAACAGAGACGCCGCTCCCTGCGAGCAAGCTCCGCGCCTGCCCTGGGCCTCACTGTCTTACCTTAGGGAACTGTTTTACGGGGATTAACACTTTCTGTCCCAGCTTCATGTTCTTATTAATCACCACATCAATGTACTTCTCTTCGTCCTTTCCTTCTCCTTTCTGAAACTTTTCTATTTCTGTGGAGGAAAAAAGATAGCCATGAAGCGTGTGACTCCGAACGCCAGGGGCCAAGAGCCCGCGGCAGCTCTGCGGTGGCAAACGCAGGAAGGCGGGCTACCAGGTGTCTCCGTCGCCTCCATAGTTCACCACCAGGGCCTTGGGGGGAATGCGCAGGCCACGTTAGACCTCAACTGCCAGTGCTAATGGAAGCTCGCAGACCGACACGGGCATCAGGAGAAGTTCCCTGGGACCTTCTGGAACCCGAGAGCAAGGCTGAGCCAACAGCAGCCAACAGCCAGGAAGGGTTCTCGGGGCGGGGTTCACTGGCACCCTGCCCACCTCTCCCAGGCCCCTCCCCTCAGGCACTCATTCTTCAGCCTTTCAAAGCCCCAGACAACCTGTCAGGGGCCCGCCCCCAGCCAATCTTCCCTCCTCTCCGGGGACAAGATCAATGATAGCCCCGTCTTTGCCAATGCTTCTCCTCTTCACCTGGGATGGCATCTGCTGCAGGACTTCAGCTCCACACACACCAGCATCTCCTTCAAGGTCCGACCCCGGCAGCCGCCACTCTGCACGCACCTCCGGCCCTGTCCTCGTGGGGCAGTGGGGGTGGGAGAATGGTTCCCTCCCGCCCTGACACGCACAAAGCGTCTCACACACAATGGCGCTGGCGCTCTCCACTGCAGACAGCGTGTCCACCAACTCATACACAGAGATCCTCACCCTCCACCCCGGACTGGATGTGATTTGGAGGTGGGGCCTCTAGGAGGGGATAGGTCATGAGGGTGGAGCCCTTGTGAGTGAAATTAGTGCCCTTCCAAAACAGACCCCCCGCGAGGACACAGCCAGAACACTGCCACCTGTGAACCTGGACGCACCCGCACCGGACACCACACCTGTTCCCCGAGGACTCGCAGCCTCCAGCTCCATGAGAAAGAGCTTTCGGCTGTCGGTGGTCTGTTACAGGAGCCTTCACTGACTCAGCGGAACCCACATTTCTCTTAGGGAACATCTGTTTCTTCATGCAACAAACATCCACTACTAAGCACCTACTATGTGCACGCTCCAGATCTTGGAAAACATCAGTATCATTTCCTTGAGATATTTCACATAGCATCTGGCTGTGCCAGAGGCACACAGTAGGTGCTTGGATGGCTGCTGAATGGAGGATTCCTCCACAGACTGACCACCAGGTACCCAGGCTCCGAAGAAGACAGGGAAGAAACACAAGGGAGTCACGACGATTGAGCTGCTCATACAAAAACCAGCATGCCCAGGCTCAGGGAGATGACCTGCCCTTGTTGGAGCCAGCCTGAGCACTGCGACCTGGGAGCTCTGCAGTTATACCTGCAGATCTAACACGCATGTACACATACACTGAGTGGCCAGGTTACTATGACCGCTCCATCACTACTTGGTTGGTCCACCTTTTGCCTTTAATACTGCGGCGATTCTTCTTGGCAACTACTCCATGAGATGTTGAAAGGTGATACGAGGAATTGGACACCATGCCTGATGAGTAGCCCTGTCCGGTTCTGTGAGATTTGATGGTTGTGGACCCAGCTGCCTGGTGGCTCTTAACTTCGTCCCGCAAATGCTCAATTGGATTGAGATCTGGTGATTGTGGGGGCCACCTAAGCAAGGTAAAGTCTCCCTCATGATCTTGAAACCACTCCTGCACAATACGAACACCGCGGCATGGCACATTGTCTTGTTGGAAGAAGCCATCTCCATTGGGATACGCCATCAACATGATAGGGTGAACTTGATCAGCAACAATACTTAGGTATGTTGTGCTATTCAGACGTTGTTTCACACTGATTAAAAGGCCCAAATCATGCCAGGAAAACATGCCCGTCTGACAGATCACTGACTGTTCCCAGGCGGCTGGTGGGAAAGGACGCTTCTTACCCTCCACCATGACAGGTGCATTCACTAAGGGATTGTTTCATCTAAGCTAGGGGTGTCGAACTCAATCAGAGAAGGGGCCAAAATCTAAAATCCAGCCTAAATCGTGGGCCGAATGGTTTACTGAACAGTCATAAACTGTCATTGTGATGGAAACGCAGCGGAGTGCAGTGATGACAGCGCGGTGCGGGCCACACTGCAAGGCCTGGCAGGACGGATTTGGCCCGCGGGCCTTGTGTTTGACACATGTGACTAAGCAATCCAAGCCTAACTAACCCCTATTAGATTCAGCCGGAGCTGAAGCCACCAAAACCTGCCCAGACCAGACAGAGGCACACAGCTCGCGGCCGCACTGTGCCCTTCCATGGACAGGAAAACATGGCAGAGGAGACACGCGTGTCGGTGTGTAATAAGGACCCATCAGCTCATCATAAACACACATGCATGTACCATCAGGGAGCAGGCGATGGTCTGAGTATTAAGGATGCCCAGAAGTGAACTTTGTTTTTTGTGTGTGTGTGTGTGTGTGTGTGTGTGTTTTTAATATATTTTTATTGATTTCAGAGAGGAAGGGAGAGAGGGAGAGAGATCCAAACATCGATGATGAGAATCACTGATAGGCTGCCTCCTGCACGCCCCCTACTGGGGAATGAAACCATGTGCCCTGTCCAGGAATTGAATCTCGACCTCTCAGCTCCTAAGGCTGATGTTCAACCGCTAGGATTATCCCTAATATAACTCAACATATGGGTCACGTGAAGATTCCACAAACCCACAGATTTAATCAGGAAAATGGAGCATTAGGTTAATTCAAGTTAAGGATGACTTAAGCCAGTAACTACTGGGAGTAGGGATGAGAATAACCATCAAAGGTTGGAAGGAGGAAAAATCGAATTTTTCGTGGTAGCGCCCAAGGGTTAAACCACATTTCTCACTTTTAATTGCGAACATCGTTAAGCATCCAGCAAAAGACCAGCTATCTTCGACAATTATCGGGCTCCGGAGGTCACCAATTAGAACCCTGCAAGGATTCGAATTAAGAAAAGTTTGTGATTAGGTGAAGTAATGATCCAAGGGAGATCCTGTTCGGGCTGCGCTCATTATAAAACCCATTTCCTGCGCGTGGCGCTCGGAGTGTCCCGCGTGCCCTGCCGACGGGGCGCCAGCACGCCCCAGGGCCACTCCAGGGCTGTGCCAACGATGTCCTACCACGGCCGTGGACACTCACGCTCGGCTCTCCTGCGACGCCGAGCGAATATGTGCTATTGATTAGACAGACAGACAGCAGCACAGACTGGAAGGGTGTGAGGACATCCCCAATGACCCCAAGGAGGTAACGGTGCCACGGCTGCTTTCCATTTCCAGGTCACCTCCATCGCCACAGTCATTCCTCATTTACATGCAGAGCGTCAGAGTAATAATCCTTAAGATAATAAACCACAGTTTTCATCTGATGGTGATCAACAGGGTCATTTTCATGAAAAGAATTCCAAAAAGCAAAGAGCAAGACCAGAGAAAACAGAAAGGTCCCAGAGAGCACACCTACTCCACACACCTCTCGGCAGCCGCGGCCTGTGTGGCTCGATGGGCTGGACGCCGTCCTGTGCTGTGCACGGAGAGGTCGCAGGTTCAGTTCCCGGTCAGGGCACATGCCCGGCTGCCAGATCGATCCGCAGTAGGGGGTTTGCAGGAGGCAGCCAATGGGTGATTCTCTCTCATTATGGATGTTTCTCTCTCTCCCTCGCCCTTCCTCTCTCAACTAAAAGTCAACAAAAACATTTTAAAGATAAATGAATAAATAATAAAAGGCTTGTCAACAACACCATAAAAGACATGCTAGAATAATAAACATGGCCAGAAAAATGCAGCTTAGCGATAACAGTACAAAAACGTACAAGATGTCCCCAAACTATCATTATTTCCCTTATAACGCAATATCCTAAGCTTCCTGGAAATCGCCGAAGAGGCATAAAAACACCGTTTCAAAACAAAGCTCAACTGCAACAGAGACACCTGTGTTTCCCCTCGGAGCTAGCCACCCTAGAAAGTTAGGACTCTGATAAGACGCCATTTGCACTGCGTTCAATAGTCACAGCTTCTGAGGACACATCCAGCCACTGACGTGGGCGCATGGCCCGGGCCCCTGACAGCACAGGATCTCTGCGGACCCGCTCAGGCTGCAGAGCCTGTCCTCGGTCGCTTCTCCTCACGAGCCTGACTCTCTCTCTCAGGCCATGCCCAGGGGGGTTCTTAGAGGGATCTGACAGGTGAGGTGCCCATCTTCCCATTCCGGACCACGCTGTGCATGGGAACCATCCAGGCTCTTAGGAGAAGCGAGTGCACGGAAGCCAGCCCATGGCGTCTGCCTCTTTACGTCTTGTCCTTCGACCACAATGCATTCAGTTAGCAGCGACGCACACCAGTGGGTTCTGAGTGTCACAGCGACGGACAGCTGATGGCTCTGTTTTGAGGCTGACGACACAGATAACCGTTACTTTATGCAACTGCCCCCCGCACAGGCAAACGAGGCAGAACAAAGGGGCAAGGAAGGGCGTTCCTTTGGCTAAAACTTTGACCACAACTAACAATACGCATCTTGGGTTGATGCCTGACTCCCTTCTGTTCTCTTGTCTCAAACACAGGAGGCTGCCCTGGCCGGTGTGGCTCAGTTGGTTGGACACTGTCCTGTGCACGGAGAGTTCACCGATTCAGTTCCGGTCAGGGCACATGCCTGGGTGGTGGGCTCGATCCCCAGTAAGTGACATGCAAGAGGCAGCAGATCAATGTTTCTCTCTCTCTCCTTCTCCCTTCTTCTCCCTTTAAAATCAATAAGAACACACTTAAAAAAAAAAAAAAGTAGAATAGTTTGTTGACCAATTCTAGGAAAGAGTAACAAACTAGGATGAGAACACTAAGACTAGGAATTTAGGGAAGTGTCTGGAGACCAGTTTCAAATATTTACCGACTGTTATGGCAACAATGGAGGTCCCACACTGCCCCCACCTCCTAGGGCCACAGCACAAACAGACACACCGCAGACCTGAAGAATTACTATTTCATGAGAGAGTGCGGCTGCACGACTGGGGGGATTGTCTAAAAAGGCGCTGTGAGGGAGGAAGTCATGGGGAAAGGTTGGAAAGCATGAAGAGAAGCAGCTGAAATAGCTGAGAGCGCTCGTCCTAACGGATGAATAATTCAGGGGAGAGCAGGACGTCTACACAAACACTTGTGTCATCCAGGAGGGATGGCCTCTGGCTCCGTCGGGAAGAGGCCGGCTGCAGAGCCTGCAGGAAAGGGGCTGCCACCCCCAGGACAGTTCCTGGCACCGCGTTTCCCAGGGAGGACCTGGCGGCCTGGAGAGGAGGCTCCTGCGGAGAGCCCCGCCCAGCCGGGCCGCACGCTCCTGGGGACATGTCACAGCGAGCTCTTCACACAAAAGGGTAAGTGAGTGAGAGTTAGCCCACTTCCCCGGACCCAGCTCTGCACTCTCAGCGTGGTCACTGAGCCCTGGTCCTGTGGCTCAGCTGCTTGAGCATCCGTCCCCAGCAGGACGGCCGGGAGGATGGAGGCCATACCACTGTGGGGCGTGGCTACGGTGTTTGGACAGATTCAAGCCTCGGACTGAGGAGGGCACAGTCCTCTCTGGCAAAGCCACGGGCAGGTCCCAGCGTGGAGGGCAGAGCCTCCCAGCACCGCGATAGCCAACAGCTGTGGTTGTGAGTGTGGACCTGTGGTCCCAACACTGGCCCCACGTGCCTGAGTGCCGTGGGATTGATCGAGTTCAGGTGCATGTAACTGAGTAGGAGCTAAACCCACGAGAATGATGTAAACATCTTGACCACGGTCTTCCTTTGCCTAGTGGCATCGGCTATAAAATAAAGACAAGGCTTGTAGTCCGTGGCGCTGTCTCTCTATCCGGGAGCAGCGTCCCACCCAGACCCAGCTTTCTTCTCTTGTCTGTCTTTTCCCAATCCTTCACCGCCCCCTCAGGCTCACCGAACCTGGCTGAGCTGGCGAACACATATGGCGCCCTGGGCTGAGAGTGCCATAGCCGTGCAGGATCGCCACGCACCACCACGTCTGGCTTCTGAGCATGTGAAACGCGGCTGGTGTGTGTGTCTGACTGAGAAGTAAACTTCTAGTTCTAGTTCAGTTTAATTAATTACATTTAAAAGCTTCACGTGGCCAGAAGCTATGGCAGCACAGATCTGGAGCACAGCCAACAACTGAAGCGCGAGGGAAGAGGCGGGCGGGTGAGCTGCAGAGAGAGGCAGTGAAACAGGTATTTTTTCATCCAGCCATTAACCGAGGCCTGTGGGATCCCACCATGGCTCGCCAACGGGCCCCCGTGGCTCTGAGCAGGGGCCAGAAGGGGCGGACCAGCATGCGGGCCTCCGAGGCAGGTGGCCACGGCTCCATAAACGGTGGGTCTATCGCCGCCTGATATGGGGACACGGACCCTGTGCTCAGGAAAGACCACCTGCGGATGCTCTCAACACAAAGTTTAAACTTTGAGCTTTTTAAAAATTACTATTGACATCAGAGAGGGAGAGAGAGGGAGAGGGAGAGGGAGAGAGAAACATCCATGATGAGAATCACTGCTCCTCTGCCTCCTCCATAACTCCGCTGGGGAGTAGCCTGCAACCCGGGCCTGTGGCCTGACCGGAAATGGAACCCTGATCGCCTGGTACCTGGGTTCATGCTCTATAAGCTTCACGCTCTATAAGACACACACACACACACACACACACACACACACACACACACACGGAGGATTGCAGAACGTAAAAGAGGCATGGGACGCCCAGGTCAAAGCTCAGGAGAAACTCGGGGTGGGTGTGTCTCCGGTGTGAGCTGAGGTGAAGGAGGGGGCGTGGCTCTGAGAAGGCGCCCAGTGCAGGGGTGGGTGGGAGGTTAGGGGGCTGGAAGGATGCTCTGGAGACAGATCCCTGATATGTCATCAGAGACCAGGGGCCGCAGCAGAAAGAGGCTCGGGCGCTCTGAGAAGGCAGTGAGGCCGCACGGAGGGAGGGACTGGCCCTGGGGGCACACCTGCAGCTCCTCTGAGCAGAGCTGGGAGGCGGCTGGAGCCAGAGGCCTGGCCCAGGCTGTGGCAGGGAGATGCCCAGCTCAGGGAGGGAGCAGAGTGCCGGGATGGCACTGCCCACGCTCTCTGTCCCAGGGGAGATTTAGTGGCCCGCATCGGGCTGAAGGCTCAACTGCTTTCAAACACAAAGGTGCCACACACGGGCGGCACAGGGACAGAAAATGAGATTTTTTAAGTGGTTTTGAGACCCTCAAAGGCCCCTGTAACGACTTATGTCAGGAGAGTGAAGCAAGATTAAACACGGCAGCAATTCAGGCAAAGCGGCTGGGTAGGCTGGAACATCAACCTGGCCACGGAAAGGTGGGGGTTCGAGCCCATTCGTGGCGAGCACGGGAGGCCACCCATCAGCTTCCCTTCCCAGACCCTTCCCCTTCAGAGTGCCTGCCTTCCTGCCCGTTGGGAAACCTACTTCTAGAATCTTCCATCCAGCCTGTCACGCCTCAAATCCTGACAAATTCAAGGTTTGCTGGTTACTCAGGGTCCCTTTTTATTCTTCGCAACAAAGGACCGTGAGCGGCCCAGTGGGAAGCACCCAGTGAGTGCCCCAGTGTTCCTCCTCGTCACCTCAGCCCTTTATGGACAAAAGAAAGAGGACGATGGCCCCCCTGCCGCCCGGCCGGGGCGTGTGACGCCTCACAATGGACGGCGCCTCCCTGCCGGCCTCCGAGCCGCTCGGAGCTGCCTGCTGCCGGGAGCCTTTGTCCACGTTGTCAGGCCCGAGTCTGATGCCCTCAGCAGCGGTGGCGGCGGTGGGGGTGGGTGAGACCTGGGCTCTACAATTAAATAGCAAGACCCAGCGTCGTTCATATGAAAACAGGACTTACGATTAAACACCCTCAAGGTCGCCTGGCCAGTGTGGCTCAGTGGTTGAGGTCGAGCTATGAACCAGGAGGTCACTGTTTGATTCCCGGTCAGAGCACAGGCCCAGGTTTCCGGCTCCATCCCCAGTGGGGGGCGTGCAGGAGGCAGCGGATCAATGATTCCCTCTCATCACTGATGTTTCCATCTTTCCTTCCTCTCCCTTCCTAATGGAGCCCGTGGTCCTCCTTGAAGCCATTCATGGATACAGAGCCATGAGGTTTCCCTCTAGGAGCACAGGACTCGAACCCTGGACCGCAGGGCAGCCCGGAGGAGAGGAAAGAAGTGGCCTCCCACGGCTGCGACTTAGCGCAAAAGGACAGGATGCTTCCCGCTCGGCCGTCACGGGGATATCAGCCGGCCGTGGCCCAGTTATGCAGAATAATAACCTATTTTCTGCGAAGCCAGATGAATAGGCCAAAAAGCACAGTCAATTTCCAGCCTTCTGGCCTTGGATGTTATTTATTCCCTAAGTCACGCCTCCCTCGCTTGTAAATGGAGAAAATACCGCTTACGTTTCACGGCTGAGGAAACAGGCTGAATGCAGAGCAGACGCCTGCCGAGCAGACGCTAAGCGGATGCGGGTAAGCAGGTCCTGCTTTGGGACACGTTGGTGGGAAAACACACCGGGGTCTCCTGGGACTCTCTCTTTACAGAGACCTGGCCTAAGGGTGGGCTGTTCGCCCCTTCCCAGCCCAAGAAAGAAGCCTTCGGGGTGCTGGGCTCCTCTGGGTGAAAGACAGAGAGACGGCCAGGCCGAGTAGCTGAGCATCGGCCCAGGAACCAAGAGGCCACAGTTCGATTCCCAGTCAGGGCACGTGCCCGGGCTGCCCGCTCCATCCCCAGTAGGGGGCGTGCAGGAGGCAGCCAATGGATGTTGTTTCCCATCGATGTTTCTATTTCTCTCTGTTCCTCCCTCTCTCAAAATCAATAACAAGTATTTTTTTTTATAAAAAAGACAGAAGGTAATATGGTCAAAGGTAATATTGTCAACTTCATGCAGAAAATAAACATCTCTGAGCCCTGAGCGCCTTCAGCACAGCCACACAGACGCTGCAGGAAGGGGGAGAGAGATGCCTGGGCGATGTGCCCGGGTCAGGAGGCCTCTGGGCCTGTGGGCTGGTGAGGGCACGCTGTCTTCTGAAGCCTCCACGTGGCACTCAGTCAGGACGGGAGGACTAGGGGTGACAGGGAGGACTGGGGATCACAGGGAGAACAAGGAGTGGCAGGGAGGACTGGGGGTGACAGGGAGGACTAGGGGTGACAGGGAGGACTGGGGGTGACAGGGAGGACTGGGGGTGACAGGGAGGACTAGGGGTGATAGGGAGGACCAGGGGTGACAGGGAGGACTGGGGGTGACAGGGAGGACTGGGGGTGACAGGGAGGACTAGGGGTGGCAGGGAGGACTAGGAGTGGCAGGGAGGACTAGGGGTGACAGGGAGGACTGGGGGTGACAGGGAGGACTGGGGATGGCAGGGAGGACTAGGGGTGACAGGGAGGCGGGGAGGGGGCATACAGGGGAGGAAGGGCTAACCACACTGTGAAATAATGAAACCTTGAAACATGGCACTGCTTCAGCCTCAGTAACACAAACATCTAAGGCAGTGTTTCCCAAACTTCTCTCATGATGAGAATCACCTGGTGGAGTTGTTAAAATACAGATTCCTGAATCCCAACTAAGAAGTGCTAAACTAGAATTTTGGGGAACAGCAGCCCAGCGCTGAGGCAGGGGGCAACGGCGCTACGTACAGCGCCACCTGGTGGCAAGAAGAGCGGCGTGCACGGGACATCCATCATGAAACATGAACAAGGGAACAGGATGAGAGGGAACACTGCCCCTTCTTTCCCTCCTTATAATTTCTCCCGGAGCCTGAACCAGCAGTGACCCCAGATATGAGATGTCTATCAGCAAGAGAGGCCCAGGAGGGTGTCCTGGCATGCTCGGGCTTTTTCCCCAGCCAGGAGTGTGCCGGGAATGTCATGTGAAGCCCTGGAAACAGCAGCTGGGCCGGCTGGTGAGAGACTGCGGGAAGGGACGGCTCACCAGGGCGCGGGAGCAGGTCTGTGTCTGGGGAGGCGCTGAGTGTCCGCACCCACTCACAGGTGCGCGCAGAGGCCGGCTCTGACAGCCGGTGGGTTAACTGCAGCCTCAGGTGCTGCCTCCACGGGGAGCATCCTAAAATATGGTGACCAGACGCCCCGCTTTTGGCGGGACAGTCCTGATTTTTAACAATTTGTCCCGCGTCCCGCAGTGTTTTTTTTAAAAAAAAGTCCTGAATGGGACTTCTTTAAAACGCCGCGGGGCGCGGGACAAATTGTGAAAAATAGGGACTGCCCCGCCAAAAGCGGGGCGTCTGGTCACCTTATCCTAAAAGCCCATCAGAGCTCGGCTACATCTGCACCCCACATTCACGCGAGGCACGTCCTCAAGAACGCGTTTCTCCCGGGCCGGCCGCTGTGACTCAGTGGTTGAGCATCGACCTATACAGCCGGTTTTCCCACTTCCTCCTGGACCCCAGACATAGCCGCAATGAAGCCCCCGGCCTGGGACGCGCACTCAGACTGAAGGCATCGCTGGGGAGCACGGGGGAGAGCCAGCCTGCCTCCGGGTAAAACACATGTGCGGGAACCGCTTTTAAAAATCCATCCCCCCCCGCCCCGGCCCTGAGGCCCAGCCGGTTGGGCATCTTCCTGTGCCCTGAAAGGCTGCCTGCAGGTTCGAGTCCCACATGCTCAATCTCCCGTAGGGGGTGTGCAGGAGGTATGATAGCTGATGGATGTTTTGCTTTCACATCAATGTTTCTCTCTCTCTCCCTCTCCCTCTCTTCTCCTCTCCCTCTCTGAAAATCAATAGAAAATCTTTAACACATGAAGCGCCCAGTCGCTCACTGGCGACTGACACCATACTTTCCTTCCGAAGACTAGACAGGCTGGCGCTCACTGTGTGCAATGACGAAGGACTGGCAGTGAGCTTCCCTGGACATCTCCATAAAGGCTTACTTACGGAATTAGGCAAAAGGCAAGCCTTACTTTACGGGGAGCCATGGCAAACGATTCTTTAAAAGTAATAACAGTATTAAATAATTCACCATCCCCAATGGAAACCCTAACCGGCTTCCACCAGACACCTCCCAGGAAGCACCGGCATTGAGGGCCGGGACTTGGCAGCTGCTGTTAGGATGTTCATCCCCAACGCTAAGGAGCGCTTGACTTCCTTCTTCCTGGTTAAAAAAACAAAAAAACAACACGTAACGCGTTCTTACTCCCCATGGGGAGGACCCCGAGCCCCAGGGCCCTGGTACCCAGGCTGCCGCGGGCACTGCACTGCTCTCTCCCCTGCCCCTCTGGTCCGGGGTGTCCGCGTGGCACCTGGACGGCAGGCCGCTCCTGCGGGTCTGAAGGCTCACGTGGCCTGGGACCAGGCCCCCAAGTTCTGGTTCTGATCCGCCCTCAGCGCCCTCATCAGGGGCGCCGGGACGGAGAGCGGATTGCATTAGCGGCACCGGCTCCCGCGCCCCGGGACAGGATAAAAGGAAACAGACCTCCGAGTCAAAGCAGACCTGACGGCCGCTCCTCGGTCCCTCCCGGAGAAGGGCCACCCCCCGAGGGCTCACACTGCACCTCACGTAGGACCTGCTGGCACCTGTGCGTGGGAGCCAAGCAGAGACCCACCCCCTCCCTCTTTCCCCAACTCAGGTGCTCCACCTTCCGAAGGGGCAAGGCTCCCCTGAGGGCTGGACTCGCAGGGCACTGAGTGCTCTTCCTTTATGCTAATGAGACAGTCAGCTGACAGGGCCACAGACAGGACACAGGGAGAGGCCCTGCCTCCAGCAGCGCCCTCTGTCCCGGGAAGACAAGAGGTGCCAGAAACAGCCCGGCCAGTGTGGCTCTGTGGTTGGACGTCGACCTGTGAACCTGGGCGTGGACCTGTGAACCTGGGGGTCTCAGTTTGATTCCCTGTTCAGGCTCGATCCCCCGTGTGGGGAATGCAGGAGGCAGCCCATCACTGATTCTCTCTCATCGTTGATGTTTCTCTCTCTCTCCCTCTCCCTTCCTCTCTGAAAGCAATAAAAACATATTTAAAAACAAACAGGAAACCTTAAGAAGCTCAATGAAAAACGGGACCACCACGCCCTCCTCCGGAGAGAGCAGAGGCTCACGCTCTGGTATGAAAGAGCCCCACTGAAATAGAATCCTGCCACTTTCCTTCTCACTCTTCTCTCATTCATACGTTACACACCTGAGGGCATTCAAGCAAGCCCAAAGCGTTTTCCAGAAGGGGTCCTCAAAAAAAAACAAAACAACGAAGCCAGGGTTGGTGGCACAGAGATGCGCGCAGGGCAGAGGGCACACGCCGTCACCCCTCACGTGCTCCACGCGTCACACGGAGTCCCAACACCAGAGGAGCGGGTGCAAGCTGACACAGGCCCCATCACTGGGCGCACAGGGACCGCCTTCCCGGCCACGCCTCTGCCCCACGGTCCCCACCACCCACCACTGTGCCTCCGCTGGCAGCGAGCCAGCCGCCAATCCATACGTTACATCCGATAATTAAACATACAGCGTTCCGTAATCTTATTTAATGGTTCCTCGGCTTGCACTGGAACGCGTCCACGAGGCGGCCGGAGAGCGGGATTGGATTATAACGCGGAAGGCCTTTCTGAGACGGCCCGGAGTCCGAGCACACACCGCCCCGAGCAGCACTTCCGTCGCCAATCAGCCTCCTGGCACGGAAGGCCGCGGCCAGCGCACCGGGCAGGCGCCTGCATGGGGGGGGAGAGGGGGCGGCGGAGGGGGAAGGGAACAGCAAAGCCCTTTTCTTCCATTTGGTTTTATATCAAGTAAATATTACGTCACCTGTTACTTTTGGGAAAGGAACAAAAGTATGCAATATTGGGGGAAGGGGAGACGGGCGGGAGAACCAGTTATCCTGAGAAAATAAAAAATGAGAGTCAGCAGCAAAGGCCCATCATAAACCACCAGCTGGGCAGAATCTAGAAGCCAACTCGGCTCCATGGACAGAGCATCGGCCTATGGACTGAAGAGTCCCGGGTTCGATTCCCATTGAGGGCACCTCGGCTGCAGACCGCACCTCCAGCCCTGGTTGGGGCACGTGCGGGAGGCAGCCCATCCATGTCTGTCTGTCTGTCTCTCTCTCTCTCTCTCTCTCTCTCTCTTCTCTCTCTCTCTCTCTCTTGCATGAATGTTTCTCTCCATCTCGTCCCCTTCCCTCTGGCTCTCTCCAAAAACCAAGGGAGCACTATCCCGGGGTGAGGACGCACAAAATACAAAACAAACACATAAAGGCCACCCTCTGCTCTGAGGTCCTCCCAGCCCAAGTGTTCCCTTACAGAGGATTCGGAAAAGAGGGATTCATTCGGCTAGAGAGCCGGTCGATGTGGACGAAGCCTTCCTCGTTACAAAGCAGGCTGTCCCGTTACCACACCGTGCTGACTACCGACGTGAGGGAGTGCTCGTGGGAGGACTGTCTTCCAAAGAGAAAACCCTGCCAGAGAAATCAGCTGCTTCGGAGGAGACCAGGAGACAAGCCCGGGGAGAGGGTGTGTTTGGGAAACCCAGGTAAGCCAGCCGGGAGGGAGCCGGCGTGTGAATGCAGTGACCTTGGAGGGCCTAAGGGAACGCGGGCACAGCCTTCTGCTCCATCTCTCCGGGGAGGCGTGCACAGCGAGAACAACGGCCCTAAGAGAGGCCCCGAGTTCCTGCCGCATCCCTCTGGGTCACCGTGGGCGTGCAGAGCTGGCGGGTCCGGGCTCCTCCCCGGGAACGTGGGGACCCCAGAGCCGGCCCACACGGGGTGCAAGCCTGAGGACGGGACTCAGGAGCGGGCGCGGGGCAGAGCGCTGGAAACTTCCAAGTACCACGCACACAGGCGTGAGGCCTGGGAGACCTTCACCGTCAGAGGTCCCCGTGCCCGCCTCCCCACGGGCGGTGACCCCACCATCACCCTGCGAGTTGGAGCCGGAGACGGAGTCCGGGGTCGGGGAGCAGAAGGACCTCGGAGGGAAGTTTCCTTGGGAGACAAAGAGAAACACAGCTCATTGAGAATTAAAATGCCCCCCCCACCCCCTCAGCCCGCCGATACCAAGAGAGAGCGATAGATGGCCGTCGGACTGAAAACCACAGCTGCCCGGCCGGGGAGCTCAGACCTCAGGCAGCTTCAGAGACAAACGCCAGGCAGGCAGGGGTTACGTAACAGCACCGGGCACCGGGCACGGTCCAGGGACCGCCTGCGGGGGCGGGGGAGGCAGCCTGTGGCCGAGGGGAGCCTGTGGCCCAGGGGAGCCTGCGTCTGCAGGAAGGAAATCAGCGATGAGCGCACGCGCGCACACACACACACACACACACACACACACACACCAGGACCCTCCTCCCGCCGCCCAGCTGCTCGGTGAGAGATGTGCTTCCAGCAAGAGCTGCGTCTTCAATGGAGAAGCGAGCTCTCACGCTGGTTGTCAAGGTTCCCCCCGGGGACCTGTCTCAGGGAACCGGAGGCCGTAGCACTAGCAACTAACGGCGCAGGAACCAAAGGAGCTCTGAACGGAGGGGCCACACGGCGCTATGGCAACACGGCGCCGGAGAGGGGACTTCCACGGCAACTCACTGGCTCCACTCCGCTCCTTCCCGGCCCGGCATCGCCGGAGCCGGCCTCTCTGTGCGGAGAAGCCACCCCGAGCCCACGGACAGAGCACCCCTAACCCTGCCCTCTCCCAGCGCGGACAGGGACGTGCCCTCCACAGCACAAGACGTGGGTGCACCCTGAGGAGCAGGGGGTGCCGCCCCCCGCAGACCCCACTGTGCAGGGAGAGTGGGCACCCCACTCCGGTTCCTCCCCTCACACGGGGTCGCATGCTGCTGCTCTCTCCCCAGCCCCTGCCTCTCACGCAGCACAAGCCTGAGATGAAAACGCCCCGGGAGCACTCTGCACACCCATCCCTGTCCCACCACCCAACTCCAGCCGGACTCCAGGAGGCAGGGGGTCGCCCTGGACCACCGCCATCAGGGCACACACAGCCCCACCTCGGAGGATAGGCTGCACATGGCCAGCACAGGGGTCACGGCTTTAACATGCGGACACCCGGACACACAGAACATGTCTGCTTATCTCGCACTTCCAGCAGGGAAGCAGCCGGCGTGGAGGCCGGCAGACGGGGTTTGCCTCGGGAACTATCCGGGCTGGCGCTGCCGAGTGAGCCACCGGGAGGTGACAGGTCTGCCTGTGACAGAACAGGGCTCCCGCCTTTGCCCTGAGGGAAAGCAGACCCGTGGCCCCCACACCCCTCTTCCTCTGAAGGGCGATCCCAGACCCCGGAGGAGCCCAGAGCAGCTGCTGGGGGAGGCACGTCCAGAGGAGCCCAGAGCAGCTGCTAAGAGGAGGGACCAGCCCGGGATGCTGTCCCGGGAGGCACGTCTCCCTGTGCCCCTCACCGCCCCCCACCTGCCAGGCTGCCCCCCTGAGCTGGCCAGGATGGTGCTGATGGCACGGGCTTACGTGGCCCATGTTCCCGACCCTGAGTCAGCCACCCCTGAGGGTCACCCAGCTCTTCTCCAAAAGAGGGCAGGCCAGCCACCAGGGGCAAGATCCTGCACCTGCCTCTTCCCTCCTGCCCCCTCCAACGGCCAGTCTCAGGGTTGTCCTGACTGGCTCACCCCAAGGAGGGCAGACTGCCCCCTTGCCCTCCCACTCTGATCCCCAGGGCTGCCAGAGACTCCGGAGAAACAGGGAGAGGAGAGGGCCTCTGCGCCCTCCTCTAAGCTCCTGGGGTCTGCCCCCAGCCTCCTCCAAGGTCCTCAAACTTCCCAGCACCCGAGCACCTGTTCCCGTCCCCTCTCTGCATCTGCGTCCCTCGATCTTCCATCTCCCTCCAGCCCTCTCTCTCCAGTTCTCTGGGCAAACCAAGCACCAGCTCCCTGCCTCCCCCTCCTCTCCAAGCGCTCCCCCAACCCCCACCCAGCAGAGCCCCCGGAGGAGCCTGTCCCCGCCCCAAGTTCCCCTCTGGTCTCCTAGGTCCCCAAGGACTCCCTCCGAGTCTCATCGGAACCAGAACGCCCAGCCTCTTCCCTCCAGAGTCTCCTCGATTCGCACCCGAGCTTTCCCTGGGTGTCCCACATCCTCCCAGGTCCCCCCTAACGCCCCCAGTTGGCTACCTGGGCCCCTCCAGTCCCCCAGGGCTATTTGGAGCGCGGTCCCCCCTCCCCTGGCCCGTGGCCCCCGGCCATCACCCCCAGGACCCAGGCGGAGGTTGGGAGCCCCGGTGCGCTCACCTCGGTTCACCAGCCGCAGGGCGTGCGTGAAGGAGGGGTCCAGCGAGTCCTTCTCGGCCATGAGCTCCGGCAGGTACTTGTCCTCCATGCCCGCCGCCGCCGGCCCGGGACGCCGACTCCGGGCGGGAGGGCGGGCGGGCCGGCAGCCGCGGCCCCGCAGCCCCCGACCGCGCCCGCGCCCCAGCCCCAGCGGCGCGGGACCCCGGGAGGGCGCGGCCGAGCCCCGCCGCGCACGCAGCCCGCGGGCAGGGCAGGCAGCTCCGGTCCCGGTGGCCGCCCGCCCAGTGCCCGGCGCCGGGAACCGGACCGCGCTCCGCCCAGGGCGCCGGGGAGCGGCGCGGTCCGGCGCGATGGGACCCCGGGGACGGCGGGCGGCTCCGATCGCGGGCGGCGCGCTCCGCACACCCGGACAGTCCCGGGGACCCGCTCCGCTCCGCCGCCACCGCGCTCCGCGCCGCCCGCCTCCGAGCCGCCGCCGCCCCGCCCGCCGCGCCTGCGCGCTGTCCCCGCGCCCGCGCCCCGCGCCCCGCGCCCCGCGCCCCCGGCTTCGCCGCCGCCGCCGCCGCCGCCGTGTGGGGCCGCCCGTCCGCAGGGAGGGGCGCCGTGGCTCCTCCCGCCGGCCCCGCCCCTCCTCCCGCCCCGGGGGCCTCCCTGACGCGGGACCCAGACACTGAGGCCCAGGGCGGTCGGCGGTCGGGCCAAGGTCACCGGGAGCGATCTCCGGAGAGAGCGGTGCGCCCGGAGCCCCGGGGCGGGGGCCAGGCCGGGGAGGGGACCGGAGCGGCCGGGACCCCCTGCGCGCCCCGGGGCCGGCCACCGCGCAGGCTCCCTGCCCGGGCGCCCAGGACTTGCTAACTTATTTCTTTTTGCCGCCCCCTCCTCTGGGCACGGAAAAGCCACCACGGGCTCAGGCGCTCCTGGGTGCCGGCTCTGAGCGCCCATCCCTGACCCTCGGTGCCCAGGCCCGTTCATTACATCACAGCGCGCGCCCGCCCTTCAGGGCGCCTTTGTCCTCCGGAGTCACCCCGGCTGTCGCTCTCTGTGCCCGGAAGCCTGCTGTGCCCTGTGCCCTGTGCCCGGAGGCAGAGGAGACAGTCCCCGGGGTGCCTGTCCGCCCGCAGGGAGAGTGCCTGGGTGCCTGTGTCCTCTGTCCGCCCCAGCCCCAACCCCGCTGCCCAACCCCGCTGCCCCCCCCCCCCCCAACCAACAAGCCATTTTCCAGGTTTTTCCTGAGCCTGTGGAATAACCATCCCCCAGCAGGCCGAGGACTCCAGTCTATTCTGCCTGCCCCCGCTCCCAGCCCCCCAAAGTCCTGGCCTCCATGCCACCTTCCCTGGACAGCCTTCCGAGAACCCCCTTCCCGCCCCTGAGTGCTGCTTGGTGGGCTTCGTTCCTTTTTCCCCTGCGTGGCTGGTCCCCGGGACCTCCCTGCCCCTCAGCTGAAGCTCCGCCCCCTCCCCCCCCCACTCCCCCACCCACACTGCCCAGCAGACCCGGTGAAGGGCCTGGGAGAAGATGGCTCTGTAGATCACCTGGGGCCCAGGGTGGGCTGCCAGGACCCCAGCGTGGGCGGCTCCAGTCCCAGCTCCTCCCTGACCGGCTGCCACCTCAGCCAATCCCCCTGTGAGCTGAGCTTCCCACACATCTGCACATGCTATGCCAGGTCCTGCCCTGGAAGGCGGGGGGGGGGGGGGGGGGGGGGGGGGGGGGGGGGGGGGGGGGGGAAGGAGAGGGGGCAGCTGGGAGGCCCGCGGGGCAGTGCTTTGCATGCACATCCCTCTGGCTTCCATTCCTCCATCGCGGGCCTTACCCTAGGGCACATGTGTCAAACACAAGGCCCGCGGGCCAAATCCGTCCCGCCAGGCCTTGCAATGTGGCCCGCACCGCGCTGTCATCACTGCACTCCACTGCGTTTCCATCACAATGACAGTTTATGACTGTTCAGTAAACCATTCAGCCCGAGATTTAGGCTGGATTTTAGATTTTGGCCCCTTCTCTGATTGAGTTCGACACCCCTACCCTAGGGCTTGCATCCTGGATGGCCACCTGCAAAGGGAGGGCTGGAGAAGGGCAGGTCTGGGACAAGGAGGAGCCCCAGGAGAGTAGCACGGGGACCTAGGCCGGCTGCTCTCTCACCACGTGGCCTCTCACTCTCCTTCCCACGTCAGCCTGTGTCCCAGGGACAGCCCTGGCCGGGTGGCCGCCGTCTTCATTCAGCATCTACTAAGTGCCAGGCGCGTGCCAGCGGCTCTGCACTCACTGTTCTCCCTTCTCTCCGCACCCTGGAGGGGAGATACCATTCCTCGTCACGTTACCAGTGAGGAGACCGGGCCCCGGAGCAGCCTGGTGCTCCACCCAAGCCCCACAGCCGTCCATGAGGGACCCTCCAGCTCCCTCTCCCTCCTCCCCTGTCCCAGCCTCCCGGTGAGCAGCAGGAGACACTCCCGCCTGGCTCAGCCCTTCCTCCCTCCCTCCTGCATCAGAACAGTTGGCAGAGGTGCCCACCAGCAGCTGGGGAGGAGGGCTGCACACCAGGAAGCCGCCAGCAGGGGCACTGAATCTTCCCTCGGACCCTCCTCCTCACAGAGCCTTCCAGGAGGGCAGGTGCCCAGCGCCGCGCATGCCTGTGTGGGATCCCGCGGGGAGGACAGAGCCGATGTCTGTGTGAGGTGTCAGGAAATTGTCCCCACCCTCCCACCTGCTGAGCCGCTGGCTGGGGGGGTGGGGGAGAGGGGGCATCCTCCAGGCCTCGCTGCAGTCTGCTGGCCATCCTGTGGGCTCTGGCGCTCCGGTCCCTTTGAAGATGGAAAGTCACGTTGGAGAAAAGTGGTCGTTTTTCTGCAAGGAGATCTCCCATGCCAGCCTCCGAGCAGGAAACAGGCAGCAGCTCCAACCATAAGGGCCTCACAAGGTTTAACGGAAGTGCTGAGTTCATCCCGGCACCAGGGGCCTGCGTTTAACGCATCCGACGCTCTCCTCTCGCCCTCCACTAGCACTGTTCCTGCTCCTCCCATGCTTCACCCATCGGTGCCCTGCCTCCTGGCTGTCCTCAGAGCCCGGTTCTCTCCACGCCCAGGTCTGTGCCGGCCAGGCAGTCGGTTCGTGGCGAGCTCTCAGCTCTCCTTTGCGTCCCTCTGTCCCGAAGGCGGAATCCTCACGGCCCGGCTCCCCGGCTCCCTGAGACAAATGAGTGTGTGGTGTAAGACAAGCGCCCAAAGATGGCCCGGCCTCGCCTGCGAATCAGTCATCCCCGTGCCGGAGACACCAAGGATGCTCGCTCAGATCCCCGGCCGCTGCCAGTTACCGCGGGGACTGCACTGCCCACCTGGAGCTGATGGGGAAGGCCTGACCCGTGCAGGGAGCAGGGCCCGGAAACCTCCAAGCCAGCCGGGCCTCCGGAGGACCAGGGTGCTGTCCGTGGTCCTCTTCTATTCACTCAACCGCCTTCCCAAACCTCCTGCCTTCCGGGAAACGGCGCTGGAAGGGACCGTCCCCATCAGCTGGGTCCCAGGCCACTGGTTCTGAGAGGTGAAGACACTGCTGCTCAGACACCTGAGCGACCTAAAGGCAGTAATGAGACCATTGCACACGCGGCACACTCCACCCATGCCCACGTCTGGGTGACATCGGACCCTGCAGGCCGGTCACTCACCTTCCTCAAGACACCTGCCTGTCTGCACCCGTGTTCCCTACACGTCTGTTCCCTCCTCACACTATTTGGCGGGTGGAAACCCCAAGCCTTCTAGGCACACACACCCCCTTCCTCCCCCCGGAAAAGAGCCCTCAAGGTCCCTGCAGCTCCTAAAACCACAGCTATTGCGCACGCGCCCCCTCGTGGCCAAGTGTGGAAGTGCAGGCTCCCAAAAGTGGAGCCAGATTGATAACCCTTGGGGTGGACCTGGTCCCCAGGCCTTCGAGAGCCTCTCTCAGAGCCGAAGCCGAGGCCGCTGGGGCTGTGAGTGGCGGCTGTGGAGACAGAAGGGTTGGGTTCCGAGCCCAGCTCTGCTGTTTTACACCCTGTTTCCTTGGACTGAGGAGGACGTAACCTCTTCTGTCTCCGATGTCTCATCCGCCTGATGAAGGAAAGTCGTCCCTGTGACGTAAGGTTGTTGTGGGAAGTAAATGAGCTATTGGAGGTATTACATGAACAGGGGGCGGGGGGTACGCCCTGTTACCAGCCCCGAGACCCAGGCTGTGTGCTGAACACACAGGGAGCTCCCTCTGTCCCTCCTGCAGGGAAGCCCACGGGGAGATCAGCACCAGCAGCGTGGACAGCGCCCTCCGGCTCTAAGAGCATAACCTGCAGAGCCAGCTACCCTCAAAGGGTGGGACCTTGAGCTAGTTACGTCCCAGCTCTGTGCCTGTCACCTCTTGTAAAACAAAAAACAAAAAAAAAACAAACAAAAAAAACGGGACTACAGGGGCACCTATATCCCTGAGCTGTTCTGAGGACAGATCTTCCTCTCCAAGGGGCTGGAATGGTGCCTTCCCTCCCTTTCCTCCTTTCTCCCTTCTCTCCTTCTCTCCATCACTCTCCTCCTTGTCCAGCTGGCTAGATAAACAAATGACTCATGGCTCTGTGGCCACGAGTGTGTGGAGAGTCTTTCCAAGTAATCAGCTAAAAAGTGCATCTCAATATGTGCTTCGTAAGCCACCTGCCCCAGCTCATTGCCGGCTCATTGGCTGGGCTGGGCTGGGCTGCCCAGGGAATGGGCAGTTTCCCAGGCGAAAGGGCAAGGAAGCGGGTGTGGAGAGCCAGTCTCGGTGCTGAGGGAAACACGCCTAGAGCTGTGATCTGGAGGATTGTCTGGAGAGATGATGGGAGGATGTTTGAGGAGGTGCGGAGGGGGCTGCAAACTCAGGGCTCTCTTTTCCTGTGCTCATGAGAAGCATCAAGTTCCCAGAGTTTAGCAGCTGAGAGTGTGAAATAGAGTGTTAACTTACTTAATAGTTTGTTACATATCAAGTCTAAAGAGCCAATTATGCAAAAGGAAAAAAAAATTTAACGCATCCATTTCAATTACATTAAAATCTACGTGAGCCAAAAAAAGCTTCGGTTGTGATATATATATATATATATATATATATATATATATATATATATATATATTATTACTGTAACTGGTATTGGAGAAACTCAAGTTCCAGTCTCTCCCTCCAAGATGGTCAGCCCATCTTTCAGCAGGTCTTTCATTTCTCCACTGAGTGCACTATCAAGTACCATATACCCTCTCATCCATTTCTTCATTCAGCACACACCATCCATCGCGTACCACGTGGGGAGCACGCCATGGAGTACCCCATGGAGCCCTGGGGACCTACAGCAGGATGGCTACATCCTCACCAAGCCCTGGTCCCACTCCTACCCTGGGGAGACAGATAGTAGCCAAGCACGCTCACGTCTATGTGGAAATTACAAATGGCGGATGCACGCTGTGAAGGAAGAAGGGTGAGCAGCCAGCTTAAACCAGGGGGTCAGGAGACTCGCAGCGAGAGGAAGTCACTCTGTCCTGCGTCCCCACGTGCAGATGCGGAGCGGGAGTCCCAGGCTGTGTGAGAGAGGACATTCCAAAGTCCCAGCTTTCTCCACTTGCTCCACATGTTACTTGCTTAACGGCCTCATCTTGACCAACATGGACTGAGCGAAGTCATTCCTAAGGTCTTTCTACCTCTAACAGTCTGTTAGCTCATTTCCTTAGATCACTCAAATAGACATATGCTTCTTTTTTTCCAATTCTGTTATGAATCATTGGTGAAGACCAATTGTAATAATTCCATTGGGGGAATTGTTTTTTATCCCCATACCCCTCCCCCCTTTTTAAATGTTGTCTCATCATGTCTGAACACGACTGTCTTTCTTACATGATTTCGCTCTGAAATGGAGCTACAGGTTAACATGGACAGACACAAAGCGTTTGATCACAGGCCCGTGAGGAGAAGGGGTGATCTGGCCAGGCGATCCCTGCTTGTTCTGGTAGCCATGTAAATCAGGATCTACACGCAGACGACATTTTCTGAAATCGTCTAAAATAATCTGTGTTTCATTAGATGGCAGTGTCAAGAGAACAGAGTCTTGTCACAGAATATGTTCTCTGCAATCTGCAACTAATTAAGCAAAGGGACACATTGTGCTTAAAGGTCTGTTGAAAGGATATCAACACCATTATTTTTCTAACACAGAGTGCTTTTCCCATGATGCATGTGACCCCTCTGTTTCGTGATTGCAAAGGAATTCCTAAAATAGGCAGAGCCCTCATCACGGAATGCTCGTCATCTCTGGAATGTGTCTCGGGTCCCTGAATTCCACCTCCTCCCACTGACTGTTCCTTGAGATGGTTTCACGCTGTCTAGCAGAAGCTTTGTGCTAACTGGAACAGAAATACCTGAGTAGAGGCAGCTCCCCTCTTTCTTCCTCCC
This sequence comes from Pipistrellus kuhlii, assembly GCF_014108245.1. Lineage (NCBI taxonomy): Eukaryota > Metazoa > Chordata > Mammalia > Chiroptera > Vespertilionidae > Pipistrellus > Pipistrellus kuhlii. Next base: position 1,713,309 of record NW_023425449.1, read on the forward strand.
TCCCTCCCCCTCTTCTTCTTCTCCTTCTGTCTCTTCATCCTGCTGACCCTGCCTCCTTCCCAAAAATATCAAAAGACCTCAACACTGCTGGCTGAAGTGGAAGAAGGGAACTTGAGGGACCATGAGCATCCTCAACCGCCCCTTGCCCACTCAGAGCTAGCAAAGCAGCTATAGGTTCAGGGCCACTCTGGGGCTTCCAGTGACCCCAACGATAGGGCAGCCATGGCAGATGGGAGCCTTCCTCACCATTGCACAGCACAGGGGATAGTGCGACGCCCCCTCATAGCTCCAGCTGGGAAGTCAGTCCACACCAGCTGGCTGACAATTACGGAATCAGAATCTGAATCTGGCTCCGCTGTGCTGAGCTGGCTGAAGAGGAAATATTCCTTCAAGTGGGAATAAGGGTTTTGCGGGGGGGGGGGGGGGGGGGGTGACCCTTGCACGGTAAAGTGCATTCTCATCTCTGCTGCCAGGGGGGACTCTTGCAAACAGGCTTCCAGTGTGTCCATCTCCAATGGCTCGCGCTGCCTATGTTTGTGGAATGAACAAGTTAGCAGAGATGTTTTTGCAAATAAAATACAATGTGTTGCTTACAAATTCCTTTTGTCCCAAGCTTTGCAGATGCACAGCTGTCTGGAAGGTTGGCGTTTCAACTGCATTTTGCTTTCTCTGTGCGGCCTCTATGAAGTGGGCAGTGGCAGGAATAGAAGGAAGCTAATCAGGGTAGAAATCGAAATGGGATTATCCAAGCAGATGCTGACCCTCGGGGGTAAGATGTGGTTGGCACTACCCAGGACAGGCGAAGAGGCAGTTTGGTCCAACAGGATGACCAAGGTCCCGGGATACACCCCAACTCTGAATCTTAACTCTGCCCCTCCGATCTCTGTGACCATGGCAGGAATCACATTCTTCATCTGTCACGTGAGTGATGTCATATCCACCTCCAAGCAGGTGAGGCTCACGAGTGATGGTGAGCATAGGTAAGCGGGCCACTCGGTAGGGTTACTCTAAGTCCAGGCGATGCTCTTACCTTCGAATCTTCCATCGCTGTGCCCAGGAGGTGGAGATGGGGGAATTGTTTGAGGAATCAGCTTCCAATTTGGAATCTCAGTGCCGAGCACAGTGGGAGACTGGACACAACCTGGCTTCCATCCAAACCCGTGGCCCAGGATTCATCCCGATTCAATAGGAAGCCTGAAACAATATTTAATGTCAGCCCCTGGTGCCGTGAGTTCTGCCTAATCCGTTTTCAGATTTGCTGAAGTCTTCTTTCCTATTTTATCAGCAATTATTTCCAATGACACCGGTAGCAGACAATCCGATTACCGAATCGTTGACTCTCACATCCTGGTGGACGGCAAGAAGCAAATGCGGTTTTGGCCGGTTACCTGTCAGCCTCTGGATGTTGGCTCAGGGAAAAGCAGCTTTGGCCTGGGGAGACGGGGGAGGATCTGAGTTGATGAGAACTGGGGAGTCGAGCTCTCACTACAGGCATTCTTTATGTTTGCAAGACAGGATTCAAGAGCTTTTAGAAATCAGCTCCTTGCCGAAACCGGTTTGGCTCAGTGGCTAGAGCGTCGGCCTGTGGACTAAAAGGTCCCAGGTTCGATTCTAGTTAAGGGCATGTACCTTGGTTGCGGGCACATCCCCAGTATGCAGTGTGCAAGAGGCAGCCGATCAATGATTCTCTCTCATCAATGTTTCTAATTCTCTATCCCTCTCTCTTCCTCTCTGTGAAAAATCAATAAAGTATATTAAAAAAAAGAAAGAAAAAGAAAGGAAGGAAGGAAGGAAGGAAGGAAGGAAGGAAGGAAGGAAGGAAGGAAGAAAGAAAGAAAGAAAGAAAGAAAGAAAGAAAGAGAGAGAAGAAAGAAATCAGCTCTGCCCAGCTGGCATGGCTCCGCGGTTGAGTGGGGACCCATGAACCAGGAGGTCATGGCTGATTCCTGGCCACAGGCCCTAGTGGGCGGTGGGAAGGGGGGCAGAGAAGGGTTTAGGAGGCAGCCACAAATGAGGCCTGGGAGGTTTCTTGACTTGCCTCGAGTCTGGGGGGTGGATCTCACGGGAGGTGAAATAATGGCCTCTCAAGATGGCCTAATCCCCCAGAATCTGTGACTGTGTATGCTTTACAGAAAAGCAGAAACTAAGATTATGAATAAAATTAAGATTGCTGACCAGTATGCCTTAAAAGAAATAAATTATCCTGGATTACCTGGTGGGCCCAATGCAATCCGAAGGGTCTTTTAAGTGGGAGAGGGGGGCCATGAGAGATTGTGAAAGTCTGATCTCACAGTGAGAGCAGAGAATGCTATGCTACTGGCTTTGGAATTGAGGGAAGTGGCTACACGCCAAGGAATGCAGTGGATCTGAAAAGGCAGGAAAATGGGATCTCCCTCTAGCTCCTGGAAGGAGCGCAGCTCTGCCAACACCTTGGTTTCCTTCCAGTTAGACCCACATCAGACCTCTGACCCCCAGGGCTGTGAGATAATAGATTTGCATTAGAGGCCGGGTGCATGAAATTCAGGCACTCGGGAGGGGGGGTCCCTCAGCCTGGCCTGTGCTTTCGCAGTCCAGGAGCCCTCGAGGGATGTTGGACATCCTTAGCACTGCCACAGAGATGGGAGAGGCTCCCACCACCACCACTGCACTCACCAGCCGTCAGACTGGCTTCTGGCTGAGCAGCGCTCCCCTTGTAGGAGTGCACTGACCGCCGTGGGGCAGCTTCTGCATTGAGCATCTGTCCCCTGGTGGTCAGTGCGCAACATAGCGACTGGTTGTTCTGCTGTTTGGCCCATTTGCATATTAGCCTTTTATTATATAGGATATTTTTTTTTATTGATTTCAGAGAGGAAGGGAGAGGGAGAGGGAGAGAGAGAAACATCCATGATGAGAGAGAATCATGGATCGGCTGCCCCCTGCACGTCCCACACTGGGGACCAAGCCCGCAACCCAGCAGGTGCCCTGACTGGGAATTGAACCGTGACCTCCTGGTTCATCGGGCAATGCTCCACCACTGAGCCTTGCGGGCCAGGTGGTGCTACCTTCTGTAGAGGAGTCTCAGCAGAGCCCGCAGGTGGCACTCCCTCCCTCCATCGCGGGAGGAGCCTCCACGGGCCCCGCAGGGCAGCCTTGGGCTGGCGCTCCCAGGCCCCTCTGACTTTGGGACAGTGAGGTGGGGATATGACCTTTAAGCCTTGCGCTGCCTCTTCCCCTGGACCTGCCGTCCCTTTTACAAACCGGCAGGAGCAGCTTTCCACTGGGCACGCTGTCACTGAGCCTCTGTCCCCTCTCCCTCCCAGGCTGAGGGGAGGCGACCCGTCTCCCTTCAAAGCGCCCAGGCAGGCGAAGGGCACACAGGAGGGGGCAGCGCATCTGAGAGCAGCCCTCTCTGAGGTTCCGCCCGGCGGCCTGGCTCACCCCGCTCCGGCTGGAGCCCTGCAGCTCGGGGTCAGCCCGCTGCTCTGTCCTCACCCTCTGCCCGCAGCCCCCGCCTCTCTCTTCCCAGAAGAAAGGCTGGGGGCGGCCCCGAGCTGTGAGGACAGAGCTCAGTGGTCACTGCCTCTGAAGGCGGCAGGCGGCCTGCAGCCTCTGTGATGTCCCCGCCGCCGGGAGCAGGAAGCATCCAGGACCCGGGAACCTGTGGGGACCAGGCGATGAGCGGCACCTCCACCCTCCCCGGCCCTGGCCCATCACCCTGCCCCCGAACGCCTGTGCCACCTTCAGGGTGCTGCCCTCGCCCTGGAAAACAACCACTAGGACCTTATCGCCTTCTTTTTCTCCAAGAGGAATTCTTTGGTGGGGTGGAAGGAGGAAGGAGGGAGGGCAAGGACCCCACTTGGGAAGAAGGTCGCTGTCCCGGCTCTGATGCAGCGTGTCTGTTGCTGGTCTGCATCCGGGGCCTCTCCCCACGGAACGGACGCCGTGCCCTCCGTCCTCTCTCGCTTCGGACCCTGCAGGAGTGAAGAGCAGGCAGTGCCGGGGGACCCAGCCGGCTCTCTCCCTTCTTATTCCCGAACAAACTCTCCGCAGCCCTTTCCGGATGTGTCCGCGGCACGTGGGGAAGGGAGACGTGGTGGGAAGGCATGCGGACAGGGTGCTGTTTCACAGAAAACAATAGCAAGGCTGGTCTCACTCATGACACAGCCGGGGGTGGGACACAGGACGCCTCACGCACAAAAGCAGGTCCAGTCGGTTTGACGGAACCGGCCTTGTTAGCCATCGGCGGCCAGGTTCACGGCAGCAGCCCGTCTGCTCGGAGGAAGGGCGTGTGGTGAGTGAGACGGCAGACAGAGCGGCCGGCGCAGAGGCCCCGCTGTAAGGGGAGTGGCAATCACGGCACCCAAAGCACCGTCGAGCGTGAAAGCGGCCCGGGGGGGAAAATGAAACACTTCCTTGGCTTCCATCGCGTTACCTGCGGAGACGTGACGTGCCTGGCATTTGGACCGACACGAAGCCGGTTTCTGGCTCCGGCGCGGCTCCCACTCTCACCCGTGGCCTCGCCAGCGCGCTCCCCACGGCTGGCCCGGTTCCCTCGGATGGCGGGGGAGCAGATGGCGGGGGAGTGGATGGCGGGGGAACGTGCGCCCAAGACCCCCCCGCCTTTCTCCCTGCACATGCCCTGAACTCGGCAGCATTCCCTTTGCTGTTTCTCCTCCCAGGTGCCAGTGGGATACAGGATCTGGAATGCCGGCCCTTACGAGAGGATCCGGCCCTGGCCATGTGGCTCAGGGTCAGAGTTTTCCCCGCACACTGAGGGGTCACAGGTTCAATTCCTGGTGGAGGGCACATGCCTGGGCTGCCAGTTTGAACCCCACCCAGGTTGGGCCACATGATGAAGGCAACCAATCAATGTCTCTCTCTCATCTCTCTCCCTCTCTTCCTCTCCCTCCTCCCTTCCACTCCCTCTAAACATGATCAATGTCTCTCTCTCATCTCTCTCCCTCTCTTCCTCTCCCTCCTCCCTTCCACTCCCACTAAACATGAATGGGGGAAATATGCTCAGGTGAGGATTAACAATAACAACAAAGAGAATCAGCGCCTGTATGGGCAGAGAGCGTAAGTGGGACCACCAAGAGCTGTGGCCCCCAGGGCCCCTCGGTGCTCACGGCACATCTGACACTGGAAACAAATGGAGAGTGGGGACCAGTTTGCATTTTGTCTGATATGTTTGGACAATCGCCAAATTGCCAGGAGCCTGGCTGGTGTGGCTCAGTGGTTGAGCATTGACCCATGCACCAGGAGGTCACGGTTCGATTCCCGGTCAGGGCACATGCCCTGGTTGCAGGCTCCATCCCTGGTGGGGAGCGTGCAGGAGGCAGCCCATCCATGATCCTCTCATTATTAATGTTTCTCTCTCTCTCTCTTTCCCTCTCTCTTCCTCTCTGAAATCAATTAAAAAATTTTTTAAATATATTTTTTTTATTTTTTTTACAGAGAGGAAGAGAGAGGGATAGAGTTATAAACATCGATGAGAGAGAAACATGGATCAGCTGCCTCCTGCACACACTCCACTGTAGATGTGCCCTCAACTAAAGTGCATGCCCTTGCCCGGAATCAAACCTGAGACCCTTCAGTCCACAGGCCAATGCTCTATCCACTGAGCCACACCATTTAGGGCAAAATGTTTTTAAAAAACACACGTTGCCGGGAAACGGTTCACAGTGCCTCCCTGGGATCGGTGCAGTTTCTGCAAACAAAGGCGCCCACATCTCTCCCAGGCTGGCGGGAGGCCGGAGCGCTGAGGTCAGCAGCGCTCGGACAAAGCGGCCGGTCCTCTGAGGAGAAGCCCCTCCCGCAGCCGCCGCTTCCCCGGCACAAAGGCGCCTCCTCCCTGCCCGCCAGGCGGTGTGTCCCCGAGACCTCTGCTTTCAGCCCATCAGGGCTGTGCCTGGTGACAGTGTGAGACGGGCGGAGGAGACGCTGCTCTGGGCGCAGAGGAGAGCAGCAGAGGCCTGGGCCACTGAATCAGCGGCTCTTCAGTCTCACTGGCCACGTGTCCAGGCCCGCCCGGGTGGCCCTCCTGTGTCAGCCTAGACCTGTGGTCTGCAAACCTTGGCTCTTTGGCCCCTGGAGTGTGGCTCTTCCATAAAACACCACGGCCTGGGCGAGTCCATGTTGAAGAAGCGGCGTTAGAAGAAGTTCATGTTTAAAAATTTTGGCTCTCCAAAGAGATTTCAGTCGTTGTGCTTTTGGTATTTGGCTCTGTTGGCTGATGAGTTCGCCGACCTCTGGTCTAGAGAACCGTCTGCGGTGCACTTCAGGGGCTTTGGTGAGCCATCGGAGGCCGACCACAGGGGTGGATGCCGGACGGACCGTGTGGCCGGTCCTTCTGGAAAACGAGGCCATGGGACAGGAAGGAGTCCGGGCAGACACGTGTCCCCACGGCCTCCTGCTCCTCTGGGTCATCGGGTCCCCGCAGCCTGAGCTGGCCTCCAGTTCAGACCTCGGAAATGCCTGTGACTTCCTCGGGAGCCACAAACTGTAAAGAACACGCATTTCCTTTTATCCCCGTAGACGACGGGGTGGGAAAGCCTGCAACAGCTCTGGGCTTCACACCTGCCCTGCCACTCACTATTCCGCAAGCACTCCCTCCATCACGTTTTGTGTTAATTTGGGCTACGTAGCCCTGAAGAGATAAATGAGATAGTGCACTCCATTCTCTGGGCACAGTGCTCAGGGCACAGTAAGTGTGCAAGCAATGTCCCTGTGACTACTCTTCACAGGACACAGCACTTTTAAGGAGGCAGAGCCCTAGGTGGTTTGACTCAATGGATAGAGCGTAAGTCTGCGGACTGGAGGTGTCCCAGGTTGGATTCCAGGGAAGGGCTCATGCCTGGGTTGTGGGCTTGATCCCCACTAGGGGGCGTGCAGGAGGCAGCCAATCAATGATTCTCATCATTGATGTTTCTATCTTTCTCTCCCTCTCCCTTCCTCTCTGAAATCAATAAAATATATTAAAAAATAAAGAAGAAGAAGAAGGAGGCAGAGCCCTGGCAATTCTTGCTGCCCTGAGCCCCGTGGGAGGGAACCGCATTTGGTTGTGACAGAAATGGCAACATCGAGTTGACATCCTGTCCCCAGTTCTCAGTCCTTGGCTACGTCTCTTTATCTTTCTGCCATCACGTTCCCAGGAAACACTTCTTCCTCCTTGTAGTTCATGGCCTGTAAGTTGGGCAGGGGCGGGGTGGGGGGAGGAGAGGTGAAGGGGGGACGAAAAGAGACGCACCTTGCAATGTGCAGATGATGTCTTATTAGGTTGTATGCTTAAAATCTGTATGATCTTGTGAACCAATGTCACCCCAATAAACTTAATTTTAAAAACAAATTAAAAATATATAAATAAGCTTAGACTGTGATGAAAAGGCATCTACATGAAACGGGTGGAGACGGAGTGGGGGGAGAGGAATGAGGGGGGGCAGAGTTTTCCCAGGGTGCCCCAAAGACCTGAATCTCAAAGACGACGGGACAAGTTAAAATGCAGCACCCCTTGCCCCAAACTGTTGTCTCGGGGAAAACGGATTATCTATGAACGTGCTTGGTAAACAAATGCTTTCTAGAACATCGCCGCTGCTGGTGACCTCCGCTCAAGGGGGCACACCGCCCTTGCTTCCAGAGCTCGGTGCATTTCAGGCCGGTCTGTGTCTTTTCTCTGGAGCCTGTAAACGCACGAGGAGACTGAGGGCAGGAGGGGGGCTTGAAGAGCGAGGAGCCGGCCGGGGCACAGGCCTGTGGAGAGCTGCTGTCACCACCAGAAAGCGGAGTCCCAGGGCCGCGCCCGCCAGCCCCTCGCAGTGCCGTCAGGGGACCCGCTGGCGGAGGCTCGCACAGAGAACAAACAAGAGTAATTGCTGCTGGAAACGCTGTGACACGTCAGATGGAGCGCCGAGGGAGCGTCCCGCGTTTCTCCGGAGCGAGGCCGCTGTGCCCGCGGTCATAAAAGTACCTTGGCGAGCAAGGACAGTGAACGCAGTAACAGCCGCAGACATGTGGTCCGCGCTCACGGAGGAGGAGGGAGACCGTGTACTCACAGTCCCTCATAAAACCCTTCTCGGCGAGAGAGGGAGAGAACAAGGTCGGCCGGCTGAAGAGCAGGGCAGCATGGTTGATGTTCTGGTGAACTCGGACGGGCCTCGGGGGAGGGACTGTCATGTCAGATTCAGCACAAGGGACGTTGTCAACAGAATGCCTGCTCGCCGGGGGCCAGGAGGCCTGAGCTCTGGGCCTGCTTTTGTCTGGGTTGCTGGGGGACTCGAGGCAGTCACTCCATGTACTTGTCAGGACAATTAGCTCGAGATGCTGTAACAAATAACCCCATCGTGTTGACGTCCTAACACATGATGCGTTGGTTTCTCCCCGGCACAGCCGTGTAGTTGATATTTGGCTCTGTCTGCTAATGAGTTTGCCGACCACTGGGTTAGACAATCCTTACAGAACCTTAGTAGATGTTTGGTCTTTTTTTCTTCCAGTCAGTTCAATGAGCCAACAGCCATTCCCTAAGGTCTTTCCTGGACGCATTTTTCATACCTACCTTCTCCTTTGCTTCCTCGTCCCCATGTCTGACTCTCTCTCTCTCTCTCTCTCTCTCTCTCTCTCTCTCTCTCTCTCTCAGTTGCGTGGTACCTACCTCGGTCAGGGTTCAGTAGAAAGACCACATTCTCAATCTGATCTCCATGGCAGGGTCTGCTCATTTAGATAAAGACTCTTGATTTTGTTTTCTGCCACCTGGGTCTTGAATCAGTCCATGTTTCTGATCCTTCAAGGGTCTGCATTCCCGGACTCTCTCTGTTCCCTTTCATTTTTTGCTTAGAAACCGGCTAATGGTCCCCTGAGTGCCTCTCGTGTTCTGTAAGGCCTTGTCAACCAGCCAGGACTTGCCAGGCGCTCCCAATATTCGATCTTCCGCCGGAGATGAGGCCATTACCACCTTCAAATCGAACCCACATCAGAGGCCCGTTCTCGGCTCCGGCCTGTGCTGAAAACTGACGTGTTTCCGAATGCGCTGAGCAGGTCCTGTTTCAGGAAGAGAGAACCCCCCTCCCCCAGGTCTTCCGAGCAGGAAGGGGGTGAAGGCAGGCAAGCAGAGTCGGGCTCGGTCACTGGAGATGCAGGGAGGAGCAAGGGATGCACCGCGCCCTCCGCCAAGCCCTCAGTGGGGGAGACAGTCAGAAACCTAAAGTGTCTTTATTTATTTACGTTATGACGCTTGGTAAATAGGAGGTTCTGGAGAGCCCAGGAACGGACAATGGGGACCCAGCATAAGCTGGTGGGTACTGGAGGCCGCAGTTATTGTTGAATGTGGAGAGTTTTCCTTTTGGAAATGAAAGAATTTTGGAGGCGAGTATTGGTGATTATCACACAAGAATGTGAATGAATACCTAAAAATGGTTAAATACAGGTAGTAACTTTTATATGCTACATATATTTTACCACGATTTTTTAAAGGGACAAAAGATCTATAGAGATGCCTCACCCAAGAAGCTATGCAGAAGGCAAACACATAAGCATTGGGGGTGGAGGGATTACCAATGCCATTCCTACTCAGGGAATTTCAAATCCCAATCAGGTGCCACTCCAGGCCGAGAGGGTTAAAATCCAATCAGAGCCTGACAGTACCAATTCCCGGCAACAAGCACGCCTCCCACTCGATGTTGTTTGCTAACACCATTCTCCAAGAAAAGAAACTAGGCTTCTCGGGAGAAAGAGATACATGCTGAGACAGGGCCACAAATACACAAGACGAGCCTTGTAATGCCTGAACGTAAGGGAGTGTTAAAAATAAATAGTCACAGCCCATTGGCGTGGCTCCGTGGTTGAGTGTCAACCAGTGAACCAAGAGGTCACAGTTCGATTCCCAGTCAGGTTACATGTCCAGGTTGCAGGCTCGATGCCCAGTGCAGGGGGCAGCTGATCAATGCTTCTCTCTCATCATTGATGTTTCTCTCTTTCTCTCTCTCTCCCTCTCTCTTCCTCTCTGAAATAAAAAAATAAAATAAAAAATTAAAAAAAAAAGTCACAACGAGGAAGGAGAGTTACCAAAGGGACATAGGAGCACATCAAAGAACTGCCAGTGGCCAAAGCAGGAACGACTCAATGAATCAAGCCAAACAAGTAAAGATTATTGGGTTATTCCCAAAGCATTAAGTAAATACTCATGGGTCCATACTGATCTAAATAAACAGTGAAATAAATAAGTAGAGAACATGACAATTGTGTTTTGTTTTGTTTTCTTGTTAATCCTCAGGTGAGGATATTTTTCCATTCATTTTTAGAAAGAGAGGGGGAGGGCGGAGACAGAAAGAGAGAAGCATCCATGTGAGAAAGACATATCAATTGGTTGTCTCCTTCATGCATCCTGGAAGGAATTCAAACAAGAGTGAGTGAAGGAATTCAAACAAGAGTTGGCGAAGATGAGAGACGGGTTCTGGGCTGGGGAGACAGGTGGAGGTAGGAAGCTGCACACATTGTGGAGGGAGAAACTTTCAAATGGGTGAAGAACCTTCTGGAAAGGACACGTGACCATAGCTGTCAACACTTCCAAGGCGCCCAGGCCCGGAGTTCTACTGCCCTGAGAGCGTCCCCAGGAAGAGGCATTCCGGGCCCAGGCCTGTTCCTTGTAGGATGGGAACTGAATGTGTTTTTAGCACAGACCGTGGAAGCACCAAAAGGCCCATTAGCAGGGCCGAGGACAGACAACCCTCAGCACCTCGAGACAAGGCCAGCTCTTCGCAGAGGCAGGCGCTGTGGGGGACATTGTAAACGAAAACAGCCATTTTCACAGCCACCATGGTGTTGTCTCCTGGGTGTGTTCGCAGAGCTTGGTGTGTGCTTGGGCCTTGGAAAAGGAACTTGAAGGACATGCAACAGGAGGTCAGCTCTGCCTGGAGGAGGGGAATGGGGAGGAGGCAGGGGAAGGATTAGAGAACTGCCTTGTCTTTTAATATATACGTTGGTATCACTGGAAATTATTCCAGTGGAAATGCACTCACATTTCTTGTGACATTAAGAATAAGAAGGGGGGAAAAGGCAAATAAGAAGGAAGGAGGGAAGGAAAGAAGGGAGGGAGGGAGGAAGGGAGGAAGGAAGGAAGGAAGGAAAGCTGGAAGGAAGGAAAGCTGGAAGGAAGGAAGGAAGGAAAGCTGGAAGGAAGAAAAGCTGGAAGGAAGGCCGGTCTGCGTGAATTTTGCTCTCCCTGAAGCTCTCCAGAGCCTCAGTTAGTCACCACCCTCTCTGGCGCAGGTTTTAGAAGTCACAGGCGTCTGAACCTCTGTTATGGTGGCTTCCTGGAACCATTGACCATTCAGCTTCAAACGGCGACCATACATTTAAAAAAAACAGCATCTCCCCAAATCCGCAGAATTAGGGGGTGGGGAGCTCACACACACACACACACACACACACACACACACACACACACACTGTACACCTCACCATGCCAGCAATGCTAACACAAACCACAGTGGGCAGTCAGAGACCTCAGAAAAGCCAAATATATATGTATATTCTTTGAGATCTTCCTGCTACATCAGATTCCAAAGTCTGAGCACCCAGAAGCAGGTGCAGGACTGTGGGCACAGCACCCCTGCTGAGAGCCACAGCCACGGCAGCGTGACAGACGGCCAGCTCCCTCGGCACGGACGGTGAGCTCCCCTCGCTACGGTGACCAGGAACCAGCTTGGCTCCTGACCGCACTTCAGGAGCCATCAGAAAGGGGGTGGGCCGCATTCACAGGAGAGAGGCCTTTAGCCTGAAGGGTGGGGAGTCTGAATTTTATTCCCGCTTTGCCATTAGGCGGGTCATGTCACTGGTCAGCTCACCAGTCACTGGCCAGCTCACCAGTCACTGATCAGCTCACCAGTCAAGACAGGAAGGACAGGACCAGCCTCTACTGACACACAAGCACAGGGTGAGGCCAAAACACACGGAAGAACTAAGAGTAAAACATGCAGGAACATGAGTGAGGGACCAGCTGTCAGACACAGCAATGAGGATGGCCTGGTGGAGGTCACCCTGTTTGGGTCCTTCCTCCAGACCCTCAGTCACCCGCTGGGGCGGGGGGGTGCTGGGCACGGCTCTCCGCTAGGCCGCCCCACCCCCACCCCACCAGTGTCCTCCAGGCAGGGCTGCCCCCGAGCCCCTCAGCGCCCTTGCCTCTCCTGCAGAGTCAGATGTGAGCGCACCGGCTCCTTTGTGCTCCTGTGAATAGAAGGCCTTGTCTTTCAGTGTGGCCTTGCCTGCTGTCATCGGAACGGGACACGTGGGGACGTTTCACATCACTCCGGTGACAGGCTGGAGACGCGTTCCCCCCCTCCTCCCCGCTCCCTGGCCTTGGGCTCCCTTTCTGGGGAGAGCAGCTCTCAGCAGGGGCCTCGGGCCTTGCCCCCCACTGCCCCCTCCTCCATCACGCCGCCCCGGCACATACTGACATCTGCCGGACGAATGTCACTCTCCCATCAACGGTGGTGAGGACGAAGACCAGGGACCACGTCCCGAACTCTGCTCAGAGCCCACCTGAGCGCCTCTCCCGCTCCGCCAGCTGTGAGGCGGGGACACCAGCAGGCCGTTCACCGAGGGGGGAGCCAGAGCCACGCTCACACACTAAGGGGCTTCGGGGATGAGACTTAGACAAGGACGTTCCTGGAGTCCAACAAATGGGCTCTTACCCCCTAAAACACATTATGATGCCTCGGGAAAGAAAAAAGGATGAGCTGCTTTGAAACTAACCCCTCCCTCCCCCGTAGCTGCAGAGCCTTCTGGAAGGAGGCCAAGCACCCGGGACCTTGGGAGGAAGGGCTGAGCGTGAGGAGGCACCCTGCTTGCTGGGCCCAGAGACCTGCCCTGGTCCGGATCTGAAGACACTGGCCCAGAAGGGCCCCGTGAACAGGGTGCGAAGTGGCCAAGCCGGGCGAGGAGGGAGGACCGCAGCGGAAGTTGTCTGTCTGTGCCCGAGGCAGAGGTGTCTGTTTGCCCTGGGGCCCTGCCTCGGAACCTTTCCCCCAGGGAAGCCGCTCTGTCAGGAACAGGTGGACGGGAAGGGGCAACCCACAAGCTTGTTATACCCCCTGTCCCTCTCCTAGGGAAGCTGGGGGCCTGTGGGACAGCCGTCACTTCCCCCTCATCAGCCCGTCTCCAGGTGATGGTGCTCCTCCCGCTGACACTGGGAGGAAGGAGAGGAAGGGCTGGGGCGGAGGCCTGCAGGGTGCTGGGTGCTCTCCTTCTGCTTCTCATTGCCTGTCAGCCCCTCCCTGACTACCACCCCCTGGACTCCCCCTGAGGCCAGGCGGGTGCGGGGACTGGGCCTGGGCTAGCTCTGAGCTGGCGCCTGGGCCCGGGGTTGCGTCCTGAGCCCACAGGAGGTCAGAGCAGGCAGGTGCACAGGCTGAGGTCTCGGTGTCGGTGACCCCGCAGGGCTGGTGTTTTAGGTGGGAGTGTCGGAGGCTGAGCCAGGAACCGGAAGCAGCGGGCCGCCTCCTCACTCTAAGGAGGCTCCCAGGTCAGGCAGTGATTTGTTGCATTTTCTCGTTTTCTTTAAAAGCATCTGACAGCCCCGCCCCATTCATTCCCAAGCCGGTCCCTCCTCAGGAGGCCGCTGGGGATGCTGGAACCAAAGGCCCTCCGCCCTGAGGTGGCGAGGAGAGTCGTTAACAAAACCCATTTCTTCATAAACCAGACAGCACTCCTCACCCTTCCCACCTCCCTGTGCTCCGTTTAATGGAGTCTGAGATGAGCTTTTAATTAAAAATCTCATCATCATATACAAAATCCAGGAGATAAGGAGATTAAATATAAAATGTGGACCTTTTTCCTTCTGCCCCCCCACACACACACATCTCCTGCTGCTCTGCGAGTCCCACGTTCACAGAACACCAAGAGGGAGAAGGACTTTGGACAGCAAGGAGGGCAAAGTGGCAGAGGGTCACATCGGTGGTGAAGGGCCCATGGCCTTGAACTCACGGGTCCAGAATCAGAGCCCGGGATGGACAGGCGGCCTTGCCACTCAATCTCAGGCAAACTCCGCCGCGGTCACCTGTCACCACAGAGCCCACCCAGCCCTCCGCCCGCCCACCCACCCACCCAGGCTAGGTGTCCTCGGAAACTTTCTGCTGACTATTTTCTTTTTTCTTTTTTTAATATATTTTATTGATTTTTCACAGAGAGGAAGAGAGAGGAATAGAGAGTTAGAAACATCGATGAGAGAGAATCATCGATCAGCTGCCTCTTGCACACCCCCTACTGGGGATGTGCCTGCAACCAAGGTACATGCCCTAGACCGGAATCGAACCCGGGACCTTTCAGTCCGCAGGCCGACGCCCTATCCATTGAGCCAAACCAGTCCCAGCTCTGCTGACTATTTTCATAGGAATTACCACCCAACACACACAGGTGCCCATGCTGCAGACTTTCCTAGTCCACACGGCTTGACAACCCCCCAGCATGTGGCTGTACCTGATGAGCAAGCAGGAAGCACAGGCTGGGCTCGGCGAGGGGAGTGGGCCCAGGGACGTAGCAGTGAGCCCGTCCCTGACTTTGCATAAGCACCCATCAGTGTCCTCACCATTACAGTCACAGCCCAGAGCCACAGGCACCCCCAGCAGTGTTCAAGGCTCACCTTCCTGGCTGACCAGCAAGCTCCATGAGAGCAGGGACCCTCGGCCCACACACCCTGACACCTCACACTCAGAAGATGTTTCAGAGACGTGCACTGAAGGAACACATTTGGATAAAGTCTGTGTGCTGGTGAGGCAGGATTAAAAATCATAGATCCAATAAAAAATCATAGATCCTGTTAACTTCCTATTATTTTATTTTATTTTATTTTATTTTATTTTATTTTATTTTAGAGGAAGAGAGAGATAGAAACATCAGTGATGAGAGCGAATCATTGATCGGCTGCCTCCTGCACACCCCCTTCTGGAGATGGAGCCCACAACCCAGGCATGTGCCTTGACTGGAATCCAACTGTGACCTCCTGGTTCCTACGTCGGTGCTCAACCTCTGAGCCCACCAGCCGGGTGACTTCCATGTTTATAGATGAGCACGGGGACTCGGAGAGGTCGAAGGGCATGCTGAGAGCCCCGGGGCTGGTTCTGAAACCCGCTTACTCCTTGGTGCATCCATTTGTCCAACAGCATTGGGCAGCATGTGCGGCCGGGTCTGTCCTCAGAGAGTCCTGTTCGAGGGTGTCCAGGCTGGGGCCTGGAGGAGGAGGAGGCGTTCATACCTGAACACGCAGGACGGAGCGGGGAGGGGCACAGCAGGGGAGCCTGTCACAGGCAGAGACACGGACACGGACCCGCCTGTCAGGGTGGTTCTAGGAGGTGCTGTGTTAGCACCATCTCAGCTGGAAGCCCGTGGGCCTGGGGCCTCGCCTCCTCGTCTCTCCCACCAGGCAAGGCAGCGCTCACACAGTTATGGGGCGGGGGTGGAGGGGACGGGGTACAACCACTTCTGAGAGGAGCTGGGAACTGGAGAGGCCACTCGGGAGGAGGTGGGCAGCCAGGCCGGATACGGAGCCTCCTGTTTGCCTGACTTCCTTCCCCGGAGCAGGAGAGCGTCTCCCGTCCATGCATGCAGCGAGCAGACGCGGTTATAAATAACGTGACAGATACCATAGCAACAGGGGGGCGAGATGAAACGCACCGGCTTCCTGCAGAGGACGGAGCCCACGCTCTGTGTGTGAGCGAGCAGTGAGCGCGCTCCTCTCCCTCCGACTCCAGACCCGCTTCCCGCAGGAACGTCTCCAGCTCCTCACGCGCCAGCCGCTCTGCAGACAGGCGCCGGGCACTGACCTCACACACAGATCTGTGGGCCGGCACTTCTGTGCCAAGGTGCCTCTAGTAAGGGGCAATAAGGAGCACCTCGTGTCCTCGGAGTTTGGAACAAATCGGGAAACGCCAGGCGGGAATAAGGGAAACGGAAGTGAAATACCAGCTCAGTACGGACCCGGCTGGTCTGGAGACTGGATCAGGGGTGCGGCCACAGCCTGAGCTGCCCACTGCCCACTCCTCCGCCTCCGGGACCCTCCGGGTCTCCCCCTCCTCGAGTCCATCACACGCAGAAAACCTGAGTGTCTGAGGCTGCCAGGTTCCAGAGGCTCCTCCCCACGTGACCCCTCAGGTCACTGACTTCCGTCCTGAGTTCCCTACAGGAGGGGTGAGTGTGGGGTGGGGGGTTGGGGGGTGTCAGGAAGATGCCTGGAGTAGGAAGTCCAAGGATGGGAGTGAGGGTTCCCCAGCACTGGTCCCCAAGACTTGCCTCTGCCTGGATTCAATCCCAGGTCTACGCTCATGGCTCAGCCGAGCCCGTGGAAAGTTCCAGATTCCTGCAGTGAATAGTAAGTTGAGCAACAGGCAGAGAAGCAGAAAGAGTTCAGAGGTGAAAGCTTTCTGACTCACACACCTGAGCTTGTGCTCACACCGCAGGCTCCTCTGTCTGCTATGTTCCACCACAGCAGCCTATGCAGGACTCCAGAGGATGGCACCTCTGGCTGGGAGATCAAGAGGACGGACAAATGACCTGGCTGGTGTTTCTCAGTGGTTAGAGTGTCAGCCTGTGCACAGAAGGGTCTCGGGTTCAATTCCTGGTGAAGGGCACACACCTGGGTTGCAGGTTCCATCCTTGGCCCGTTCGGGGTACATGCAAGAGGCAACCTATCAATGTGCTTCTCTCATATCCATGTTTTCCTCTCTCTTTCTCATACTCTCTTCCCCTCCCTCTCTCCTTGCCATTCTCTAAAAATCAATAGAAAAAATATCCTCAGGTGAGGATTAACAACAACAAAAGGGGGCTGGAGAAAGCTGGAGTGGGGGAATGGGGAGGACTTCGGTGGGTCTCTCCGGTTGAGAATAGGGATGGGAGGCATGGGGGAGGGTTTGAGATGGAGACTCATTCTCTGCTAGAGCAGCGGGCTCGCTTTGTTGACCAGATGGGCATCTAATAGGCTTACTGGACCCATTGCAAGAAGCCTTGTTTTGTAGATGAGAAAACAGAGACCTGTTGAGGTACAGGAAGTTGGCCAAGGTCACACGCTGGCTGAGCTAAGACTGGAACCCTTGCTCCTGATGCCGACGCCCTTGCTCACTGGTAGCAGGAGGCCTCTTTGAGCTACACTTGGCAAAGCCCCAGGAGGCTTCGTACCCTCCCTGCACACAGAGAGGCCCGCGGGCAGCCCTGCCCCCTGTGGGGCTCCGTGGCTGACACGCACATCATCCCCCACCCGCATGCGGAGCGGCAGCACATGCTCTTAAAGAGCACACACACTTATACACAAACACTCCCCCACGCTGGGAGTAGGTAGGAATCCTTCTGGCACGCGCTCACAGGGAATAAACAAATAGATGACATATAACATCATCAGCGGTGGGAAAACAAATTCTGCGCTGGACTGGAGAGGAGCAGAACCAAAGAACAGGAAGCAGAGCCCCGTGAAGAAAATGTCCTGAAAACAGCACCTGTCAGCTGCTGGCTGCTTTCACTCCTCCCCCGCAGCTCGGCCTGCCACAGCCTCTGGCCCCCAGGTCCTTCTCCGACTCTCTCCTCTCAGGCCCTCAGCCCTGGGCCCTCAGCTACAGGTCCTCGACTTTGCTCCTTCCTGGTCAGCCATGTTTTACATTTAAATTTCATCCGAGGGGACATCACTGCCTGTGCAGAAACAGCCTAGACACACGCAGAGGAAGTGGCCATCCCCAGGAGCCACGTGACCCCACGCCAGGTAACTTTCCATGGCGGGTGCTGTTACTGCAATGGAAGGAACGGGCTGGTCACAAACCGCTGCAAAGGCAGCCCTGACCCACAATGCACCGAGGCAGCATCTCCTTTAAAACATCTGACAGGCACAGACGTGGAGCTGGATGGACATCCGTGCCCCCGAGTCCTGACGGGTTCATCTCGCCCGGAGCAAGCAGCCTCCTGGGGCATGCTCCGGCCACGGCCCAGCTGGAGGCGCAGGAAAAACGCTTATGTTGACCCAGAGCTGAGCGAACTAGGTCAGATGCTTGGTGCGGGAGCGAGCTGAAGGGCATCAGGCAGTGGTGAGGGGCTCGCCAGCAAGACTTACATTTAATAGGGACACAAGGGTCCTCAAAGAACACAGGCACACGAACTCTCATGTGGAGGGGAGGACATGGGGGACCTGGTGAGACAGCACCCCGAAGACAACACATTGGAAGAAGTTTATTTTTTAAAATGTATTTTTTATTGATTTCAGAGAGGAAGGGAGAGGGAGAGAGAGATAGAAACATCAGTGATGATAGAGAACCATTGATCGGCTGCCTCCTGCACACTCTCCACTGGGGATTGAGCGCACGACCAGGGGCATGTGCCCTGACCGAGATCGAACCGTGACCTCCTGGTTCATAGGTCAGCATTCCACCACTGAGCCACACTGGCTTCTGCCCCCTCCTGGAGCACATCCAATACAGCACCCTTGGAAGGCCCAGTAGCTGGCTGGTCCCCAACCTTCTAACAGTTGGGGAAGGGGATAGATTGCGTGAGATTCAGATATGTATGTCATTTTTCATTTTTAACAATTGCTGCCAGTTCCAGGGGTCCCCACACCCCGGCCAGCTCCTGGCCCTGTGCTTTAGGTCCTGCTCCTTGCTACAGATGTAGGGCTGGGGGATGGGAGTCAAGAGAGCAAGGGCTGGAAGGACATACATGGGAAAACGGCACCAGACCGGAGATGCGGGGAGAACATTCTTGAGCAAAGTTTGCCGCTTGGCTCCAATGCTTGCTTTTTCAGGCTGATGTAATTTTGGTGAAAATGAGTGGTTTTTTGGCTGCTCCTCAAGAACAGAGCGTGTTGATGAGGAGGACTTGGGATCGTGTGCTCTGCCTCTCTCTGTAGACTTGCTGTCCTCGCTCCCAGATCTGTCCACTCCGGCTCAGGAAGGAACACGGAGTCTGACATGTGTGTGTCAGGCGTGCAGTGCTGCGTCTGCATCAGTGGGGCCACCTATGGGGGCCAGACCTGCCAGTGGTCGCCGGGCAGGGAAATCTGTTTCACAGCTTCCCCCCCACATACGGCTGGGGGTTCTCTTTTCTCGGATGAAGTTTTCTAGGGGGGCTGTGACCAAAGTAGCTGTATCTGTAGTTAGGGGTGAGAATCGCTGTGTCAATGGTCATCCCTTTGTGTGAGTTGGAAATGTGCTGAGGATCATACACCCACGGCAGGGGCAATCCCTCTGCCTGGCAGGGATTTGCCCCTGGGAGTGTCCCAGCACATGCAGCCTCACCCGCCCTCAGAGCTCCCGGATAATCTGTGCAGGGAGCTCCTGGGCATCCCGCTGAAGTGACGACTTTGAGGCAGCAGCCAGGCTGGGCCAAAGCTCATTCATTTCTTCTAGGCTCCAGGGCAGGGGTGCTGCTGGTCTGCAGACCACTCTGTGAGTGTCAAGGCTCTAGGTTAAATACCCTTCACCTGGAATAGAGCTCAGAACACAGATTCAAGACTCAAGTCTCCCTTGAATCTCAAAGACCTTCTTGGCTATGTATGCCATTTCCATGCCCTCTTGGTAGAAGTGGCCATCATTTATCTATCTATCCATCTACGTAACCATCCGTCCATCCATCCATCCATCCATCCATCTATCCATCCATCTGTATAGTTTGGTAAATGTTCGACAATAGGTTTTTCTTTCAGCAAGGGAATCCACTGATATTGTCTGTTCAATTGTTAAGTACAACACATATATAAAAGAAATATCTCCCTCTTTGCTGAGTGAAAAATATAACTTCCAAGATCAATCAGAAAAATATGCTCTAAAGGTCAAACACACAGAAGCAATTTCACTCTTGTCTATATCCTCCCATCAGCCTTAGCACAGACATACTTATCCCTGTTTGTTATGAATCAGAGTCCATCAGAAATGAAATGCGTTGCCCTTGGCAGAACTCATCTTGGGGTTTTCTTAGGCAGAGGGGGAGGCGAGGGGAATCAGAGAAAGGAGAGTTGGGGCCCTGTAGAGAGGTGATATTGACGAAATGGTTACACAAGGTCCTGCTGGAAGTAGGGCTGGAGGGGATGGGGATGGACGAGGCTTCACCACACGATCATTCTGTGTTGCTCACGGGTCCAAAATTGCTCCCTGAGGTGTCTTTCCAGTTACTTGTCCAGATTTCTATGATCTTAGATTGCTACTGGTGGAAAACAGGGTGACTTACCCAAGCTCTTGCAACCCTTACTCCATCCTTGTTAATTCTCTTGCAGCCTGTGTGGCTTCCAGAGGGAGACACACTCATTTGCTGTCTGGTTCAGGGGCTGACTCCCCAGGATTGCCCGAGGAGCTGTACTCGGGAATCATAATGAGCAGAGTGGCTGGAGGCAGAGCCTTTGGAGGAAGGTGAGGCCATGCTGATGGCATCTCCGAGGGATGGCCCAGTCCACGCAGCTTCAGCCACAGAAGCTGGTGGCCCCGGAGGAGAATGGGGGGACCAGGGAACGACAGTTGAGCTTTGTTAGGGGAGAGGACTTTGCAGCTTCCAGCAGTCGGGAGGTGGGGGCTGGGCCCACCTCCATCCCCCTTCCCCACCATTCACAGACGTCTTTATGTGTTCCTAAAAATTCCTACCTCTTTCATTAAAAAGCCTTTTGATTGTGCTGACTGTTGAGACAGAGAAACTGAAAGCTTGTTTTTGCTCCATCACTAACCAGTGGTCAAGATCTGCTAAGTCCCATGCCTGCTGGTGTGGCTCAGTGGTTGAACATCAACTTATGAACCAGGAGGTCACAGTTTGGCTCCGGGTCAGGGCACAGGCCCGGGTTGCAGGTTTGATCCCCAGTAGGGGGCATGCAGGAGGCAGCTGATCAATGATTCTGTCTCATCATTAATTTTTCTCTCCCTCCCTCACTGAAATCAACACAAATATATATTTTTTTCTTTTTTTTCTTTTTTTTCTTTTTTTTTTCTTTAAAGAAATAAAAGGTGCAGGGTCAGCTCACCCTCAGCATTGCTCCTGTAACTGGGCATTCCTGGCTCTGGAATTCCCAGTCTGCGAGGCAGAGCAGTGCTGGGGGGGAGACTGGCTGGCTGGTTGGCTGGGGATGTCAGGCTGTTTGCCTGCTGGGGTGGAAGGCAGGCTGGCTGAGCTCATCCGGCTGAATCTCTGCAGCAGTCCCCACGGATGGTGTCACTGCCCACAGTAATGAGCGCGGCACTCCGAGAGCTTGTAAACAAGCTGTGATTCCCGGCCCTGCGTGAACTACAGCTCCGGTGGGGCGGCCGGGAGGCTGGGGATCTGGAAGGAGCCAGAGTTATGATGCTCCGGGGTGACGTACGAGCCTCTTTCCTGGCAGCTCTGGGGCCACCCAATTAGCAGTCCCTTTCGTGCCTTCCGTTTCCTCTCCCAAGTGCTGCTCCCACCTGTGACCTTGTCTGACCCTCTCAGCGCCCCTCGCAAGCTGAAGGACAGAATGAAATGTCCCCATTTTGAGGATAAGGAAGCGGAGACTGGGTGAGCACACAGCCAGGAGCATGAGGCCGGTTGGGAATCTGTGGCCGAGGGCCCGTTTTGTGGGAGTCTCATGCTCTACAAACAATGGTTCTCCATCTCTTCATTCAAATGGGCATGATTTTAGGGTGCACTCCTGTGAGACAGATGATGGGGTTACAGCAGGCCTTTCTGCCTCCACAGAGTTATAGCCCCTCCGAGTTTGGGGAGACCTAAGACAGGGACGGGTCCAGCTGCCTGGCCCCACGGATGGGGACCTGGGATCTTGAAACGGCTGAGCCAATGGCTGACACTCTGTGGCATGTCCGAGGCACCTGCTGCCCGTTGCTCACCTGCCCCTCACCCCTGCTGCTCCGTGAGAGCCCCCTGGCCTCTGGCTTCGCGGGATCCAAGTAAACAAGATGGTGACAGCTTCGGGCTGGAGCTCACTCCCCGCAGAGGCTGTGGGCGGGGACAGGCCACCTCTGGAAACAGCCTCGGTGCCAGGGTTTTGTCCGTTTCTCTAACCTTAAGCCGAGTCAAGCTGTATCGATCAGAGCCTGTTGGGAAATGAATTAGGAAGGCTGATCTATAGAGAAATCCAATCTGGAGACGGAACAAACTGCGGTCGGGAGTCCTGGCGGGGCGCCTGCACCGCCAGCGAAATAAAGCAAACAGGGGCGCGCACACAAAGGCGAGTTTTCGGGGGATGGAAATGACCCTGCCGCCACGGTTGGGGAATACTGGTCCAGCTAATACCGTTGTAATTGGCCATGTTTTAATAACCAGCACATCGATTTCTCGCTAACAATGCTTCCGAGAAACGAGGACAAGAGGGGCCGGGTGAACAAAGAGCGATGGAAATGAAGTTAAGCCCGAGAGGGACTTGTTCGGTACCGTGAGCCTGGGAGACCAGACGGTTGTGCTAGAAGCAGCATCCTACAGGAATCCAAACGGGTTTCCTCATGAAGCAGGAGGCGAGGGTGGGGAGGGGGAGGCTTCTGGAGAGGGGAACACTGGCAAGGAGATCGAACCCTCCGTTTCAAAAACTGCTTAGCAAAAGCGATTTTAATTGCTGCCTTTGTTATAAGAGATTAAAGGTAGTTATGGCCCCCTGTACCTCACTTTAAGCGATTGATCTGTTCCTGAATAGTTTTGTGCAAGTCACATTTTTGTAAATCCAATCCAATGTTCAGTGCCCCCAGAGAGCTTGCTGTTTCAAGGAGCCTCTTTGCTGGGTCCTTTTCCAAGGCCTAAAACAATCCCCTAATTTATTGGGTGGGCAGATTTCAATATTGTTAGATGATGATAAAAATCGGGTTAATCAAATGTCCTCTCTCTCATATTCAGAAGAAAGGGCTTGGACCCAGAGTGGAAATAAGATGACTTAATGGCCCACTATAACAACGAATGGTACCTCACTTGGTAAAGGCTGAGATTACTTCTAGCATCTTCTATTTGTGGCTGTGACACGGAGCACTGGTGACTAATGTTTAGCATGAGAACATGGAGACTATCCAAAAGGGTTAGCTTTAAGAATTATCTAGTCCAACTCCTTCCAAAATAGATATTTCTCTTTGCAACATCCCAGAACTATCACTCTTTAGCTCTGCTTACCACTGCTTGCATGCCCTGTGAAAGTCACTCATAAATTTATTATGTATTTATGGAGCATTCTGGGGAACCAGGTCTGGGAAAATGGGAGGAGAAATCTAGATACAGTGCTCTTGTTCCATATGATTTAATTTAACTGAGAGAGCAGATGGTCAATAAAATGGTAACACAAATAATTGATACATTCCAGTTCTGATAAACATTATGATGATTAAATATAGAATTCTATGAAAGTGGTCAGGGACCTGAGGACACTGCATTTAAGCTAAGACTTAAAGGATGACTACGGTCTGAGACAAAGGGGAGGAATTGGAGGACACTGTGTGTGGGATTGACACAATTCAACATGTTCTTAGAAGTGATGACTCTGGTTGCTATGTGAGAAACAGACTAGAGCAGCAAGAATGGAAACAGGTAGACCTGATGACCTGACTTAAAATCCCTGATTTAACTGCATCTGAATCGCATCTACTTTTGATTTGCAATTTACATGGTCCCAGACAGTCTATTTTCCATCTAAACAAGTTCGGGTGGAAGATTTTGTCACTCCAAACTAAAATCATTCTGGCCAATTTCATGCCAGCGGTGTGATTACTTTACTTTAGTCATGGGCTCGTCACCCCTTGGAGCTCTCCTTGTCTGATTTCTCAGGGATGAGTGTGCCAATCCTGTGGTCACACTGAAACCGGGAGCTGGAGGAGGATGGGTTTCCAGGATTGGCATTCCCAAAAAGAATGACATGGGAAGGGGGAGGGACAATGCAAGAGAGAAGATGCTACACCCAGGATTCTGGCAGGAAGGGCGTGTCAGCTGAAGCCCTTACCTAACCAGGGGGCCTCTGTCTGCGGGAACGAGGGGGTATGTCTCGAGCAGCGTGCTTCCTCCCCAGAGAAAGGAACACCAAGATCACGCAGGCTTTTTATTTTTATTTTTTTTATTTTTTTAAATATATTTTATTGATTTTTCACAGAGAGGAAGAGAGAGGGATAGAGAGTCAGAAACATCGATGAGGGAGAATCATCAATCAGCTGCCTCTTGCACACCCCCTACTGGGGATGTGCCCACAACCAAGGTACATGCCCTTGACCAGAATCGAACCTGGGACCTTTCAGTCTGCAGGCCGACGCTCTATCCACTGAGCCAAACCGGTCTCAGCCACGCAAGCTTTTTAGAGCAAAGGAAACACCGGCACCACCAACACTTAGAGATTTTCTAGGCGCCAAAAGGCCTGTTTGGAGCATATAAACGACAGGAAGACTGTTTAGGTAGACCTAAAACATCTAATGCGGATGCTTGTATAATGTGCCCATCCCCTTCAAAGTTCCTCAGCAATCTGAATTAAGCAAAAACAAGCAAACAAAACAAACAAAACCAGAGATAACCTAGCAGTCCTAGCTGATTGGATGACCTTTTCTAGACTTTCTCGGAAGCCTTCCACCTGAGGCGGGATTGGCTCTTGAGGCCGGTGCAAGCTGTGTGTTCGGGGTGAGGGAAGTCCATGGCCCTTGCTGCCGGGGAGGGAAGGAAGACAGAAGCTAGAAGCCAAGGAATGCCTGGCAGAGGAGACAGGGAACCAGCAACAGAAGAGTCCAAAACCACTGTTTATTTCATGTTTTGGGATTCCCATTGGCCTGCTGATCTTCTCATGGTAGCCACCTTTTGTATATTACTAATCACGGAGAATGCAAAAATAATACCCACTGCAGAAAGCCAGCCCTGAAGTCAAGTTCTCCAACACGTCATATCTCCCTTCCTTCCTGCCACTTGTCTTTTATCGCATCTCACCAGAGCTATTTCGGTCGATGGGGAGTTAGCAGTAAGATCACATATTGTAGAGAGAGTGGGGTGTTAAATTTATGCAAAGGGAAGGAATGTGTTATGGCAAAAAATTATTTCTTGCGTGGCGTCTCCCTCGAGGGTTAGTCTCTTGTGTGAGTTTTAGGGACAGCAGCTCTATATCTGTCGCATGGCAGCGCCACACTTCTGCCCGCCTCCTGCCGTCCGAGCCAAGAGCATATGCAGAGCCGTGATGCCAGCCTGCACCTCTCGGAGGCACGATCTGCTCCAGCACCACGCGTCCTGCCTCAGAGCCGCCTGTGTTCCGAGAGGAGGGAGTCTCCGCCGGCGAGAAGGAGGAAAGGCGGGAACGGAAAGGTGGTGGGTATCCTGGACCTGGGCCATTTTCATGGCAGAACACCTACATAAACCAGGGGAGCATGGTATTGAACTCAGCGCATTTGAGAAGGCAGCGCGCTGTGGTCTAGCATCAAGCACCCATAGAACCTGCACCCTGTCTCCACATTTACTAGCTATGGACCTCGGGAGAAAGTAGTTGGCATCTCTGAGTCTTCATTTTCTTCGTTTTAAAATACATTTTTATTGATTTCAGAGAGGATGAGAAAGAGAAAGAGATGGAAACATCAATGAGGAAAGAGAACCATTGATTGGCTGCCTCCTGCACGCCCTTACTGAGGATCAAGCCCACAAGCCCTTTACCAGAATCAGACTCAGGACCCTTCAGTCCATAGGCCAATGCTCTATCCACTGAGCAAAACTAGTCAGGGCTAAGTCTTCATCTTCTTGACTGTGAAATGGAAACATGAATACCCATTTACATTGTGGTGTAAGGAGCAGCTAAGTAAGTATATGCCCAGTAGTAGGTGCTAAAACAATATTAGTTTTCTCATGACTTTTTATGGAATCAAATGTAGTTTAGCATTTTTCCAGGAAGTTCTGACCCTTGGGTCACGGGGTGGTTTTGCCTAGTGCAGGATGACAAGTGCTTGGGAGGCACAGAACAGCCTCCCCCTCAGCTTCTTCAAGCAGATGCTGCTTATTGACTACGCGCTTTCCTAAGGACCCTCAGGATCCTTCTCAACGCAGCCCCCGAGGTGGTCATTTATGAAACATCAGCGCTAAGATATAAAGTGAAACATGTTTTCCATCGGTGACCCAGATCGTGTCCATAAATTACTTTGCTAGTTATTGCTCCCCGCATGCACAGATGGTGCTAATGCACATTAAATGCACAAATGGACCTCCAGGTGCTTGGAGGACACAGCCCTTCCGAGAGATGTGCCAACACGTTCTTACCCCGGCATCAAGTGTAGAATCACAGAATTTCTCTCTCGCTCCTGGACATTCGTGCCCCTCAGCATATGTTCTTAAGACTAGAAAGGTGTCGGCTCCTCCTCAGCTTCTCACAGGTGCCTGGGGAACAGAACCACGCCGGGAGGCGGTGTGTGCATTAGAAGTTAAGAGCTGAGCTTTACCGTCAACCAGCCTCCACCACGTACCTGCTGCGTGAACCTGAGTAAGTTATGAAGCTTTCTGAGCCTCAGTTTCTCCATCTGCACATTTGCACAGGAGTATAACAATGTCTGTCCCTGAGGCTGTGCTGATGACTATAAGAGATGATACCGGTAAAGAGCAACACGCAGCCGTAGGCTTCTATTTGCCAGGTTTTATTATTATTGCTGATTAGTAACTGGGGCATGGTCAGGGATGGGAGGTTCCAGGTGACCCACGCCATGTCACAGAAGAACAGCAAAGGAGTTCGTCCAGATTACACTTTCTGATAAGTTTGTTTGGGTCCAGAACTCAGTTCTCCCCACACACCAAGAACTACTGACTTTCAGAAGCCTTACGACCCTGTCTAATGGTGGAAACAAGGACGTAGTCAGCTTGTTTTGAATACGTCCTTGTTAAGGAATTCGCTCTCTGTGCTTACACGCTTTCATGGACAGAAACTTCTTTGTATGTTAGAAGGGAATGTTGCATCTTCTACCCACTGGCATCAACTCTGCCCCATGGGGTGATGAAGAAAGTCTTACCCTGCGTGACTTACACTGCAGCAACCAATGACTCCAGATTTTAGCAGTTGACAACAAGGAGCATTGTGTGTACCTGCACATGTAACCATCAGCTCCAGGTGAGCTGCGTCTGCTCTTTAATCTTCTTCATTCTGGGCGCAGGCTGAAGGAACACCCTTGTCTTGGTTTTGGAGCCAAGGAAAAGGTGTCTGAGGGACCAAACATGGATCTTTCTCTCATGTTTCATTGGTCAAAGGAAGTCACATGACCCAGCCAATTATCAAAGAGGATGACAAAGTAAGCTCCTCCCATGGAGAGGGTAGCCAATATTCGGGAACTATAATGCAATCAATCACATAATCAAGGGACTTGGGGCTTAGGAGCCCTTACTAACAGATGCGGAAGGAATGAGGTCATGAAGGAAGAGAAGGGAGGTGAAGTAAATGGCAGAGAAGGACTGGTGTTCCCCAAAAGGCTTTAGATCCTGGAAGTGAGCGGGCTTTCTTTTCCATGAGAGTGAAATCTACACCCTCCCCTGGAGAACGGGGGGGCCATGTTTCCCAAATCCCCTTTGCTATGTGGTTCTGGTTTTTGATGAGTCGAGAGAGGAAGCTGAGGGGAAAGGAAAGTAGACACACTCTCAGAGGCTTTGTCAGCACTAGTGGCAATGGGCAGGCACACAGAAAGCTGAGGACCCCACCTGTCGGCGCTTTCCTTTGCGACCAGCTCAGCTCTGGGCTGACCACACCCAGGCGCTGGGCTCGGGCCCTGGGGCTGCAGTTGGACAAACTCAACAGCTTCTTGGAGACGACAGTTCACAGGTCTCCCTCCCAAGCTCCTCTCGCAGCCTCACTGTGGGGACCTGACCTGGTGTGACTTCAGGTGTCCTCACAGCTCCGACATGTCCATCCTTAAACTCCCCCCGTGCAGACAGCCACTTCCCAGCACCTCCCACATGTAAGGTCCAGTTCCGATAGTAAACCCATTTCTATGCCATGTGCAGGCCCCAGCCTCCTTGGCTGAACCTGAAGGCACCCCTGGCCCACGGAGCCCCCAACAGCCAGCACTCAGCCTCACTGTGAGCCATTCCCCATCTCCCTCCATCCCACTCCCTGGAACACGCCACAGTCTTTTTCAGCTTAAACTCTCTCATGTTGAGACGGACTTTCTATTTTTGGACATTCCTTGGGCTTGTTCCTTGAGAACAAGAAGATAGCAGGATGAAGATAAGAGCTCGGTCAGTGACAGGACCCTTATTTCCATCCTTCAGATTTCAGCCTCCATGTCCCACCCTCAGAAGGTCCTTCCTACCTCGCTGGGTGTAGATGCTTCTCCTATTTCCCATCATAACACCATCTCTTCCCTCGTCCACGTATGCATTATTCTACTGATGTGGGTGTTTTAAATTGCTAGTTTCCATGCACAAGAATATGAGATTCATGTAGATGTATTCTCTTTACCCTTGTATGAATGACAGCAGAGAGGAAGGCTCTCAAAACAATGTTTGTTTACTAAATTAATAAATTAACACATCTGGGCCACGGAACCAGCTCCAAGTGTTATGGGATACTGTTGTCTCATCTTAACGGCAATGAGGGTGGTGATCCCAGGTGGGCAGAACTGGGTCAGAATGGTCTTTGTTTTTCTACCTTGTGGTTTTCATGGGCTGTTGTCAAAATTGGGGGGAGGGGAGTTTTACTGAGAAAGATAAAGGATTCAGGAGGAGAGAGCTGTGTTGTTCTGGGTGACAAAGGCAAGATGAATCTGAAGGACCTGAGAGCATAGGGCAGAGAGAGAGAGGGAGGACCCGGGGAGCCAGAACACGCTGGGAGGAAATTTGAGAGGGACGAAATGCCCAGGGAGCCTGTGGAGAAGGGAATTTGGGGAAGATAAATGTCCAACAGGGGATACATATATTTTCTTAATTTTGCTGAGGGTGGTGCTATGTAAATTTTCTCCCTTCCGTAATTGTCAGTTAATCCACATTGCTCACTGATGCTTTGGTACAAGTGGATTCTTTAGGGGAAAGTGAACAGCTGTTGGAGTCTGCAGCCAGGTGGGTAATAAGATAAACTCAGAGACAGGACATGTGGGCAGTGGACTTGAAGGATGGGCTTCTCCCTGGCATATGGCTTACCCCCAGAACGCTGTGTACTGGGGAGAAGTTTGGAGAAAGCTCACAATGACACACTGAGACTTCCACTCTAATGATATGCCAAAGAGCACACATTAGCCAAGGTTACACATTGCTTTCCCAGTCTAAGCATCCTGTTTACTTTGAATCTCTGAACCCAAGAAGCCTGAGAGTTGGGAGCCATCAGACCCCAGTGGTGAGAGGAGGAGCCAAGGATTCTTTTTCCTGACCATTGTTACTGGCACTTACAACTCCCTGATGGTCCTCCTCAGACTGATGCTTCAGGGAGACTACAAATGCAAACTCTGTAAGTAGTATGTATGCTTAGAAGCCAGCCACCAGGACTCTTGGCCTAGAGTCCTCACTGATGAGAGACCATCAGGTCAGAAAGACATGCCTGGTAGAGATGAAGGGAGCCTCCCAGCTAATCACCAGCACCAATGCTCCAGACGTGTGAGTGAAAGCGTCTTGGATGCTCCAGCCCCAAGCAAGCTGCCTGCACTGACACCACGTGGAGCAGAAATGAACCATCCCTGCTGAGCCCAGCCTGACCTCCTGACCCACAGAAGCACGGGCAAGAACATGGCTGATGTTTAAACAACTAAAACAAAAAAGTTACACAATAACAACAAATGCCATAGTCATATATGCCTCTTCCCTAAGCATCTTATATTGTTCTGAGTTCCTTCCTACCAACTCATCTGGTGATCATTTGTCCTTGGAGTGGAGGGCTCTAAGAAGTTTACTGGAAATCGAGTGTTCTGTTCCGTCTGGGCTCAGTGAACCCACAGTTTATAGGTTCCTCCCGATAATGAGCTCGAGGAAATTGAAATAACAAAAGACCAGCTCTGAAGAGTTGACCTAGATTGTAGAACCAGCTGCTGGCCGGGTCTCTCCGCTCTTCCCTCCAGAGGGTAATTAGCATGGATAGCTGCGATGTGCCCTTCACACAAGGATGCCAGGCAAGAGCATTCCTCAAGACATCACAGAGGAGGCGGTCTCCAAGGAAGTCCAATTAAAAACGTGTGTGGTTGTAAAAGCGTCCAGGACTCAGTCATTAGGATGCCTGTCAACACCTGAGACTTGTCTTCCTCACGGATCCCTCATCAGGAAGACTGCTCACAGCATCAGGACGTGGGGTTGCAGGTGACCTTCAGGTGCAAATACCTAGAGATGGATGGCTCCTGGTGAGGACACTGGGGATGGCAGTTCTAAGCCTGAAGGGAGCATGGGATGGTGAGAAGACACTGCAATCGCCGAAGTGCTTTAACGCAAAGAAGGTGTTTTGCTTTGAATTTAAAAGCCGGTTTGCCACGGAAGGCGTTTTCAGCTATTGACTCAGGGATGCGCAGGCCACCTCTGGAGAGGTCCCTGGAGGAAAGTTTGGAGAAAGGTTCTGAGGTACCAATGGGCTTGCGGGGAAAGAGTGCTCTGACTGAAAGAGGATGCCTTTCTTTGGAATGAAAGGACAACTGTAGGGGTGCATGCGTCCATCTACTAGTGCCATCGTTTCTCTTGTACCAACGCTTTACGAATGGGCAGACTGAACCCAGCTTGTGAAAAGGACTTGCCGAATGCCAAGCGGAATTAGTGGGAGGGCCAGGTCTTGCCTGAAGGGTCATTTCTGATTTCTTTGGGGTAGTTTTTCCATTCACATGTTGCACGGGGCTCAGATTCATGACCCCACACTTGCCTGTTACTCTGAGATGAACATCCTGGGCTGTGACTTATGGTGCATTTTAAGGCTCTTGGCTCAGAATCTCCTCGAGTCCTGGAGCAGGGAAGGTAGCTTACTCCTCTCTCCAACTTCTGTTACCATCTTGCAGACCACAGCCCCACCAGGGCTTTGAAAGGGGAATCTGGGCCAGTTTCTGGGTGATGCTGTTTCGTTGATGCCCTTAGCATTGGAAGCATTGTCACCGTTCCAGTCGCGCACAGGTTGCTGGGTTATTCTCTACAACTGTGTTTGCCAGGTCACCTCAGAGAGGCTCCAGAATAGCGGAGGCTGAGCTGCTTCGTCCAAGGGCTCTGTCTCACCCAGAGCTGAGCTGTCCCCTCGTGGAGGGACCAGACCCGGAGCGAGAGGACATAGAACTCGCATCGGGCTTCTCGGGGACCCAGGCAGCCTCTGGGGAAGGGAGGATTCCTTCTCCTTTTCTCGTCTGAGCCCTGAACCATCGCGCTGATGCAGTCCCGCCTACCTCTGGGCTGTTGACTCGCTCTGAGCCTTTGGGAACCTGCTTCCCCTTCTAGAGGGAATCACTCTGCTGAGCAGAGAACCCCAAGCCGCTCCCCTGACAAGCTTCCTCCTTCCTCTCAACCCCGCTGCTCAGCAGCTTCATACACTCACCTAAGCTCTTGCAATAGGTTACTTTTCAACACACACTCACATACACACCCACATACACACACACACACAAACACAGTGTATGTGCATGTAGGGATGTTCCTATAGAGCATGCTAAGGCTAGAGACTTCACAGAATAGAGTATCCCCAAGTCAGTCTCGGCTTCAGGCCTCTCTCATTTATTTGGAGCATCTGCCACTGGCTGCCTTGGGCGCTGAGCCAGGGTCCACTAGGACAGTGCCCGGCAGAGAGCGAGAGAACAGAGACGGCAGCTGGCATCGCCAGACAAAAGCAGCAGAGCCACGGGGGGTGGGGGGGTTCTCGCCTCCTCGCCACATGTCTCAGGGACCTTCTTAGCGTAAACACCAGACTGACTCAGAACCGCTCAGCCGCCAGGAAAGGAACCGAGGCCCGGAGGTTCATCTCGGCCCCACGTCACACCCCTCCGACCCAGCCAGGTCCGGGTCCGGGGCACCTGAGTCTCAGCTCGCCCCACACGTCCACCCCCCTGACCGCTACTCAGGGCTGAAATGTGATTCCCGGGGCCTGAGGTTCACACACTACGAATCACTGTATACATGATGGCGAATCATGATGGTCGCACGAAGGAAGGTGTGAGAGTAAAGCCGAGGGACCAACCATCAGAACTTGCCAGGCGAGTCGCGCGTTCAGTATTTATGGTGATTGAGATGATCACAGTCACGGCTCGGTAGCTCATCCCGGCCAGCAGTCCCTGTTTCCCAGTGTGCCTCTCACCAGACGTCCCGTCGGAAGAGGGTTCTGTGGTCAAACACCATTCGGAGACACTCCAAGTGGCCGCTGGAAACTCACCGCACTCCTGGTGTCGGTTGTACAAGAGTTGTGACGCTGAGGCGAGACGCTGTGTTCTCTGACCTCGATTTTCCGCACCTGCGTCTGCAGGCGCCCCTCCCTCCCTCGGGTCTCTGTGCAAACCGAACAAGGTAAAGTGTGTCTAAGAGCCTTGCACAGGCGGAGAGAACCATAAGGGGCTCATTATCCTGCCCATTACTCTCCTCGCTGCCATGTTGGGCTTTGATTCCAGGGCCTCGTCCTCCGTCTTCTGGGAGCCTCTGCTCTGCCCAGGAAAACTCATTCATTAGGCGCCAGGGTAATTCCAGGGGGGACAGCAGAGGCGAAGCAGCCAGATCGGCTAAATTGGAAACATTTAAATTTTTCATCTATTCCCTTGTCTGCTCTCTGGTCAATAGCTTATTCTGACAAGTTCATTACGGCCTAATTACTCCGGTTCCTTTGCTCCTTCGCGTGATGAGAAGCCCACCCCAGGTCCAGGGCTGCCGCCCAGGACTCAGCCCCTGACTGGCAGCCACGCCTCCCTGCCCCCCAGGGGGTCTCTTCCTTGTCAGGACACAGTGCAAAGCCCTGCCTGTGCCTGCAGGCTGGTCGCCCATCGCGTTCTCCACACCCTTCTCCTTCCAGGGCAGAGGGGCCCATGTCTCTCTCCTGGCACAGCGGACGCGTCCTCCGCCCATAAATCCTGGAGCTCCTTCAAGCAAATGAGCCCTCTGCTCATCTCTTCCAGAAACTTCATCTGGCGGCGTCCGTGAGAGGTCCCTTAGAAGGGCCAGGCCTTTCCGAGCCAGGCCCGGTTCTGGGAATGTGATCGCTTTCTCAGTGTCTCCTGAGGCTGCCTGCAGAACACGGGACCAGGAGGAGGCCCTCGGGTCCCCCCGCCTCCCGGGTGCCCAACCCAAGGCTCCTGCTACCCCAGCGCCGCATGTGAGACACAGATTTCCAGCAGCAGTGCTATTCTTCCTAGCAACGGAGCATCGGGGCCCGCCTGATCCTGGGAGGCTCAGTGGCCTACTGGGCCAAGCGGGGATCGCTGCTCCAATCAGCACAGTTTTGGGGCTTCACTGGGAAAGCACGTGGCCTGGCACCCGCACCGGTAGGCATGGGACCCCTCCCCCTTCTCCATCTCAGATGGTCTGACCTCGTGGTCGGCAAACTCATTAGTCAACAAAGCCAATTATCAACAATCTCTTTGGAGAGCCAAATTTTTTAAACTTAAACTTCTTCTAATGCCACTTCTTCAAAATAGACTCGCCCAGGCCGTGGTATTTTGTGGAAAAGCCACATTCAAGGAGCCAAAGAGCCGCATGTGGCTTGCGAGCGCAGTTTGCTGACCATGGGTCTAAGCCAAAGTGAGCTGGACTCTTACTGATGCTCCTTGGTCACCGTCCACACAGCCCCTGCCTCAGCCCTCCCAGCACCACTGCGAGGCAGCACAGCTCCTATCTCTGCCTACAGACCAGGGTATGAGCACTAACGCCTTCCCCACGAGCCAGAACCAGGACGAGGGTGTGGGAGCACGGAGCTGAGTGCTCCGTTTAAGGAGTGCCACACTCTCCCTGCATGAGGGGCCTCCCTCGGCCCAGGAGGGGGAGCGCCTCCTTAAACTGTGAGACCAGGAGCCTCCGCACTGGGATCCATCACAACCACGAGCAGTAGGAATATGGCTTCCTCAGCGCTCACAATGCAGGGGGGGTGGGGGGGCAGACATTAGTCAAACAATCACAGCCATACGCCCCAAGTAGAGGGGATAAGGGTGCAAAGTCACAGAGACTCCTGATCACGGTCCTTTCTCCGGGATCCTGGAGCCCCCGTGGCCGGATCTCACATCCGAGGGGACGCGCTCAGGGCTCTTCGTGCTGTTCGTGTGGAAGCTGAGTTCAGAGTGGAGAAGCCCTAGGCCAGCACCAAGTCAGGGCCGGGAGCCCATCTCTCACCCCTGGCACGGCGTCTCCCACTCCCCCTCCCCGCCTCGGGAGGAGGAAACAAATCTCTTTCACTGTACCCAGCCTCTCCAGAGGCTCAGCAAGCAGCAGAGAAGAAACCGGCTTTTGTCTGGAAAGAGGAAACAATACAGACCTTACGGGAGAAATAAACTTGAGTGCTGAGTGCTTGGCGGAGAGAAAATTGAAGAAAAACCTCTGGCTGCTGGCAAGAAAGGAAGGGCCGTGTAGGCCGTGGGAGCAGCAGATGAGGGAAGTAAGACAGGGCACGCCAGGGAGCTGCTTGGTCAGGAATGTCTCACTGTGACCAGGCCAGTCTCCTCCTCAAAAACCATCCAAGGCTTCCCATGGCCTGGAGGGCAAGGTTTAAGGAGAACAGAAGTCTGTCTAGTTGGTATATATATATATATATATATATATATATATATATATATATATATTCACTTGTAGTTTAATTTTAAAATATTGTTAATACAAAACAGAAACAGACTCATGGATACCCAAAACGAACGACTGGTTGCCAAAGGGGAGAGGGCTCGGGGAACTGGGTGAAAAGAAGCACAGACTAGCAATAATAAAATAGTCCTGGGGATATACAGTACAGCGTGGAATATAGTCAGTGATACCATAATAACTATGGAGGGTGCCAGGTGGAGGGACACTTGTAAACTATATAAATGTCTTACCACTATGCTGTACATCTGAAACGAATATAATATTGAATGTCAAGTGTAATTGGAAAAGAAGAAAAAAATAACAAAAATCATTTAAGTGAAGAAATACAAGGTAGTTATAGAGAAATCCAAATCCTTCCTAAGTAAAATTTCACATCTTCAACGCTCCCCATTCCCCAAAAGCAAGCCCTGTGACAGTCCCTGCGGGTCCTCAGAGATGGGCTGAGGGGCGTGGAGAGTCAGAGGACAGGAGTTAGAGAACAGCTCTCTCTACAGGCTCTGCAGCTGCAAATAATATCTGCTACCCCTCCCCCAACAAAAAAACACACAAAACAACAACAACAAAACAGCCCCGGGCCCTATTTTCACAGTGAGGCACAGTGAGTCTGCGCTTCCTAGTACCATGGCGGTCACTCGGTTGCAATGATGCTGATGCTGCAAGGCCAGGGGTCAGCGGGCACAGTGCCGCCTGGATGTATGATGTGACGATGCAGAAATGGACCTTCTATTTCCTTAGTTTCGTCTTTACTTTGATGCGTGTAATAGGCATTTCCTCTCCGGTGTTCCTTTTGCTTTGTGTTTTTTCCTACCCACCTTTCAATCTGCCTTGAGGTTAGCACCTTGCTCTTCCTCCCGGAGGTCTCCCATTCCGTGCTGCCTGGGGGTCACTGGCCACCTAGGGGAGTCGAAGCCTTGCATTCTCCCCACCTCATCCCATTTAGGCAGCATCCAGGTGTGACTTGGGTCTGGCCACCAGGTGCTCTCCCAGGACTTTAAATACTGAGCAGACACACAGTGATGGCTGGAGGTGGCGAACGGTCATGTCTGTGCAGTGGCTGTGGCATGGCGGTGGTGTTTCACAGAGATCAGGCTGGACGTGCTGTAGGCCCATGGCCATGGTCCTGTCGCCTGGTCAGCCAACATCCTGGATCCCGCTGCCTTCAAGCCGATCTTCTGGCTCCTGGAAGTCCTCCGAGGCCCGAGATCCCTCCAGCAAACACTGCCTTTGCCCAAGTGGCCAGAATTATTTCTAATTGCTTTCAGCCGAGGACCTTCTAGGGATACCATGTGTGAAAACACGTCATTGCAAATGAAACCCATGATTTTATGGATATTATTCCTGGGGAAATGGCAAAGCTTTAAAATTGGATTCAGTTAAATGAAAAGGAAAACATTAAGTCGGAAAACAAGTGACGTGTGAATGCATTGTAGCTGCGGCGATTAGGGAGACAGTGAAGGGTTCCATCTCCTTATCTTTGGAGCAGATGTGAGTCCCCTCGGGGCTCTGCTGCAGACCTGACTGGACCCAGGAGCCCTGGCCCCGACGGTCACCACGCTCCGCTCCCAAGGGGGCGGCAGGGCCTGGCCACACTCAGGGTCCGTGTCCATCGACAGCAGGGGTGTTGGGCTCTCCATCCCCAGGGGCCGGGCCAGCACCAGCGTTTCCATACTTCATCTCGTCATCCAGACAAGCTCTTTTCTGGGTGTGTTTTGTCCTGAAACTTGGTGCCTGCATGGTGCGCCATCCCGCATCCTCCTGTCTTTACGGAGCCACTGCCCGCGGAGAATGAATGGAGCTGACCTCAGATTCCCAAGGTGCAGTGGGCTTACTGCAACCATCGGCCTCTAAAGGGCACAAGGCTCTGCCGCCTCCTGCATGTGTGGGGATCAGGACCCAGGCCCAGTAAACGTGGTTTCAGGGCCGGACCACTGACCCCGTGGTCCACTGCCCTGTTCCTTCATCGTTTGGCCCAGGTGGCATCTCTCTGAGGAGCCGTCCTTGGCTTTCTTGGCCGGGGCTGGTCCCCCGGATGCTCCCCGAGTCCTCGGTGGCCGTGTCGGCGCCCCTGGTATTGCATGGTGTGCTTCTGTGCACCCCTTCCTCGCCAGCCTGGGAGGCCCCGTTAGACCACGCCACCCGGCCCAGGAACGGACCAGACGGGGAGCTTAGGGAAACTGAGGAGCCTCCAGGCTCTCAGAGCCAGTGGGCAGAAGAACCAGGATGTAAGCCACCTCCCTGCACCTCCTTCCAAAGCTTTTCCTCTTCCCACGTCAAACTGTTTCTGAAGTAGATTTCTGAAGCGCCTCCGAAGGAAATGTGTTTCCTCTCACATGAATCTTGACTGGACACTCGAGAGGGTCCCCAGGTCCCCAGGAGATGAGACAGTCGCCTTTCAGAGAGAATGATCTTATATTTCGCAAGCCGGCCTTTCAATTAACGGAGGGCTGTGGCTCTTCACTTAATGCCATTTTTCCGTCGTCTGATTCTCGCCGCAGATGAACGGCCAGCAAACTGCAAACCCGAGGACCTAGCTCTGAATTTCTGAGTCCTTAG
Organism: Pipistrellus kuhlii; assembly: GCF_014108245.1. Taxonomy (NCBI): domain Eukaryota; kingdom Metazoa; phylum Chordata; class Mammalia; order Chiroptera; family Vespertilionidae; genus Pipistrellus; species Pipistrellus kuhlii. The sequence continues at coordinate 1,750,422 of NW_023425449.1, forward strand.
CTCGGGGTGCTGATTGAGCCTTCATTTCCACGTCTTAGTGCAGATCTGTACCGAGACCATTTGTATGAGAGGAGGAACTTCACTCTTTTCTTCCCCGTGTCCCCGATCTAAATGTTCCGGGCCTTTATGGTTTTCTAACTCAGTATCTGAGACAGATTTCCTAAGTCACAAGATGGAATGACTCATGCCTGTCTGCACGATCCCTGAAGCCCATCGCATGCAGATGGCCACGTGAAAGGGAGTCTGGACAGTCTGCAGTCCAAGCAGAGGGGCTCGGAACAGAGAGAGGACTCCGTGTGCTGAGAAGCAAAGAGGACTCCGCATGCTGAGAGGCAAAGGGAGAGGCTTGTTCTGGAGAGATGGTGATGAGATCGGGGAAAAGTGCTTAAAGAATGAAGGTGGGAGTTGGATATGTACACATATAATACCTTAATAAAAAAAAAATGGGGGGGGGGAAAAAGAATGAATGTGGGACACGAAGTTGCCTACTGGGGACTGCCACGTCCTGCATGCACAGCTTGTCGCCTCGTCTTCAGAGAACTGTGCGTTTCCCAACCAGCATCCCCCTCAGACTCTGACTCCATGTTACTTTCTCTGGGAAGGCGTCGCTCACCTCTAACTCTATTGAATGCTCCGGCTCCACTCTCCCAAAGCAAACTGCCCTTGAGTACGCATCACGCTGCATGGTAACCGTGTCGTTATTTCTCTACTTCATCATTATCCAAGTGGAAACCGAAATCTTTGTCATCATGTACCCCATGGCCTTGGGTAAAGACAGCAATAGCAAGTGTTGAACAAATGGTTTAGCCATGTATCAGTTAGCATAAGTCAGGTTATGCTGTAGTAACAAGCAACCCCCCCCACCTAAGCAGCTTAACACAGCAAAGGCTAGGTGCTCGGTCATGCAAAGCCCCGGAATGCTCAGCCGTGGCACAGCACAATGGGAAGATCCTGTGGACCGCGCTTCCATTGCCCACCTCCATCCTGAGCCCTCTCCAAGGTCTCTGAGCTCTGTCTATTGCTGGAACTAGGATTTAGTTGAAACTCTTGAGTTGCCACCATCTACAATGAAGTCTTCTCTCACCACAGAAGCATCAATAAAAACAAACCAACACTCACATACACAAACACTCATACCCACCCCCCTCTACCTCCTCCTCTGCCGAAGCACAAATCAGATCCTAAAACCTGGGAGAGAAAGGCAGTTTGTTGCCTGTAAGTATTCTTTCCGAAGGCTGTTTAAAGTTACAAAGGAGAGGAATAAATCACACACACCAATGCCCAGGCCTGGATGTCTTCTCTAAGTATTTTTTGCTTTTCTCAAATGTTCCTTTCTCAAGGCAGCTGTCATCTCTCTCCATTGGAACCCTCCTCCCACCCACAGCCCATCTGCTCACACACCCTGTGCCTGGATCAACCGAACCAAGGCCCAGCCTTAGCCAAATCCTGACCAGCTGCCCTGGGCTTGCCCTGGGCCCCCCAAATTCCTCAGGTAACCCCAGGTACGTTGGGTGGGAGGGGGGGATTAGGGGTGGGGTCACGAGCATCCATATGGCTGAGGTGCTTTAACCCCTTCCTCCCTAGGACTGGATTGCACAGCTGCTCTGACCTTTCCTGGGGGTGCCCAACCCTGCAACCCTGTTCTGGGACTGGCCAGCTGGACTAAAGGGACTGGACTTTGTGGCTCAGTGACCTTGGGCAAGTACTCCCCACCCTGAAATTCAACTTTCTCAACTGTAACAAGAAGCATAGTATCAGGACTTCCTCCAACTGGTGGAGCTGAATGAGAGAAGGGCGTTCTGCAGTAAGAAGCCAGTCTCTGCCTGCCGTCATTTCATCTCTGCCTGTGCAGGGGTGAGGGAGGTGGAGTCATTAGTGGCTGGAAGACTGGAGAGCTCTCGTTTTCTGTTAGAGGAAGGTAAGGACCACCGGTCCGCCTGGTCCTCAAAGCAAAGGAAGCAGCCTGAGTTCTTGGGGAGCTTGGAGGGCAATGAACAGGAGTGGAGTTTGGCTCTCACGCCGTCACTTAGGAAGCCTATCCACTCTTCCGTTCTCATCTCCAGGCCCTGCTTCATAACGACTCGAAGCTCTAGCCATCAATGCATTGCGCTCCCGTCCACCCATTTCTCTGAGCATGTGCCCAGGCTGTTCCTGCAGAAGTGCTCATCACCTAGCTGACTTCTGCTTCTTCCTCACAGCATGGCTGAGCCGGCCCCTCCCCAGGAGCCTTTGTGTGTCCTCCTCCTTTCACCTGACATCTCTCTGGACCAGATTTCCCTTCTCTATTCACCCACACCCTCTCTGCCAGCCCCCTCACAGAGCTCAGCACACGTGTCTCCCTGGTCCCAAACACATTCCTTGCATACAGATCTATGTACTTTTTCTATTGTTGGTCCTCATCTGAGGATATATTCCCATCGATTTTTAGAGCGAGTGGAAGGGAGGGGGAGAGACAGAGAAATAGCCATATGAGAGACACATCGATTGGATGCCTCCCGCACATGCCCCAGAATCTAACCCAGGACCCTCCAGACCATGGGCCAACACTCTATCCACTGAGACAAACCGGCTAGGGCTATTCCTTGCATATATTGAGTGGTAACTACATGTTGGCTGAATGATAACATTCCCATAAAAAATGAGATTCAACTCAGCAGTAAGTAAACAGTACTCTGTGTAGCTGTATAATTGATCTAAGGCCATTATTTCTACTTTTTTTTTTCCTGTGAGTTAGACCTGAGGTGTTTATCACCTCCACTGGAAATTTTTTTTTCCAGAAGCCACTGCTTTATTGCTGTAGGAGAGAAAATAGGCTGCCACCTCCTTACTTGAGTGAGACCGTGCAAAGAAACACAACATATGTTTAAAAATCAGAAAAACTACAATTAATAATTCATGAGTGATAGCAGAGTTCATAATGAGAATCTAGAAGTGAATGATGATGAAGGCACCGCATATTAAAACCTGTGCAAGGCAATTAAAAGGATGCTCAGAGGGAGATCTATTGCCCTACATGGAAGTCTTAGAAAACAATGAATCTCAGGAAGCTACATATTTAATTCAAAAGCTAGAAAAAGAAGCAGAATAAACTGAAAGAAACTTACAAAAGATAAAATAAAAAAGCAATGAATTAGAAAATAAGGGCACTGTGAAGATGTTTATTTTTAAAAGGTGGCTCATTGAAAGGGTTCATAAAATAGCTCTCTGAAAACGCTGCTCAAGAAAAAAAAGAAAAGACACAAATAAACAATATTAAGAACAACAGAGGAACATAATTCTGGTTTCAGGAGAAATTTTAGCAAGCCTTAAACAATATTGTAACAATGATTTTCATTGCTAGAATGAAATTAATACTTTCAGAAAAATAAAAATTACCAAAATTGACTCAAGAAGAAATAGAAAACCTAAGTCAACCATTCAGTAAATTAAATTGCTGGTCAAAAATCTTTTCCCCACACCCTCCCCCCCCCCCAAAGGAAAGCAATCGAACTAGATAACATCAAGTTATACTAAACCTCTGAGGAATGAAAAGTTCCCGTTTGGGACAAGCTCTTCCTGAGACTAGAAAGAGGGAAAGTAGCTGACAGGAAAAGGTTAAAGCAAAATCCCCCGTGGGTGGTCCCTGGACACCTGATAAAAGTGTCATGTCAGCTCAGTTCCAACCATCATCACTTCCAGTTAAGGAAGAAAAACAAGCCCATGACTGGCGACCTCTACTCCCATATGTGTCTGTCTCAGTCACTATGCTCGCACTATGTAGCCTGTGTGTGTCGCCCACGAGGCTGCCAGCCCCTTGAGCTCAGTGCATGGGTTTTATGCACCTGGAATGTTTCAGCACCTAGGACAGCGCCGGGCCCTCAGTGGACCTCCTTCCTGTGGACAGCTGGGCCTAAGGATGCAAATCCCCGGATGTGCCTCTTTCCTAGAGCACACAACGTGGGTCTTCTTGCTTTGATATTTCTTGCATTTGGGCAGTTCTTTCGTGTGGTTCTTGGACAGTGGATTTGAGGGGAGACAATAGCGTGTTCAAACCCTCCTGCTTCCCATCACCAACAACCCATATTTCATCTTCTTAAACCTCAGAAACGTGGGGATAATACCACCATCTGGGGAGTTCATGAATGTAAGATTCGGTGAGCTAACACATGTGCAAGCTTCTTGCATCCAATAAATCTGATCTTTGTCATTAAAGGGGGCGTGGCTGGCACTCACTGCCGGCTGGTGAGTGGACGTAAGGTCTAACGCTGAGGCTTTGATGGGTCTGGGACGAACAGATCAAAGAGGAAAGAGCTGGATGTTTGAGTAATTTTATAGAAAGAAGATGCTCACGTTTGAGAAAAGCCCGAAGGATTTCCAGAGCATTTATAGAAGTCTGGTCAGTAGGAGCCAAAGAGTTGACACAGATTTACTTGTCTCTTCTCTGGTTCTGAGCACACTGGTAAGCAGCTCTGCCTTGGGAAGGGGCGGGAGCAGGGGATGCCTATGGCTCCATGCTAGATTCTAGGGCCAATGTGTGCGCACATACACACTCACCGCCTGCAGCCAGAGTGGGAAATGGGGAGGTGGTCCAGGGGCAGTGGCCTGAAACAGGAGACCTTTCTCTCTGACCCTCAGTGCCTTCTTCCTAACATGGAAACAAATCGTCTCATGTAATTGCCAGGAGTTCAGAGATCACATTTTTAAGGGGCCAACCCCAGTGCCTGGCCCCGGGGGCAGTTTAATAATTGGTGCCTAGTGTGACGATGACTAACACAGCCACGGCTCCGTTGGACAGCACGGTGTGGTTTCAACGTTCTGACCATTTCCCATATAAATGAGGGATCTGGACCTCAGTCCCCATAGCCCCTGAGTTTCCTTATTCCTAAGCTCCATGGGTTCCAGTCAGAGCTGAGGTCATCAGAGAGAAGCATCGGAGGACCACCCGGCTCAGTTCCCCTGGAGAGCATCCGGCAGCTTCCAGTTCCCAGGATGAGCCTTTCCCCCCCGACTTGAACAGATGTGCCTGTGGCTCCGGTGAGCCGATCCCCTGTGCCTGGCAGGCTGCCAGCAGGCGGTGACTTCCTCCAGGGAAGACCACCACGGTGCCGAGGGCGGTGACAAAATGATCTTTTTCCCTCCAACCCTTCATTTGGACCCACTTTCTCCTGGGATCTCCATTGGCAGCAGGCTCTGGGGTGCTTCGCTGAGGAGGCGCTTGGCAAATCATGAAAGAGCACAGACTCCCCTGAGAGGATGTTCCTCCCCCTCACCACCCCTAGGAGCAGAGCCTTCCAAACAGCAGGAGGAGAGAACTGCGGGTGGGCATGCCATCATCTCCTCCCCAGCAGAGAAGACACAGGGAACGGATTCTCACCTTCAGCCACAGGACTTTCCGTCCCCTTCCCGCTGCAGGGAGATTGGACTCAGATGTCATCGTGTTCTCCAAGTAGCCTTTCCTGGCCGTCCCCACCCCTATGGCGGGGCTCCTCCTCCTGTATCCTCATATCTCCTAGGTGGCAAGTTCTCCCATGTGGGCTGGTTATAAAGATGCTGTTTGATCAAGAACACACTCCACGCACCTTGGTCTGGGCTTTCCCACAAGGAGATCTTGGGGCAGGGTCTCAGAGGAAGGCCACTTATGTGGAAGGTGACCCCAGGAAGCATGAGTGGGAGGGGAGAAGGTGAGGGAGGAAGGTTAGCAGAGCATGCTGGCCCTGTCCCACGGGCCCTCTGAAGAGCCTGTGCACCCGCTGGGGGGTGCCTGCAAGGCTGCAGCATGCTCCTGTGGATCCTTCTCCCTATTGGCTAGGAGTTTCCCTTGGGGACCTTAAATGCCCTGCAATTTAGGGCTGAGTTTCCAAGGAGCTTGCCCGCCTGAGTGTTTGGTGTGATGCCACCGGGACAGGCTCTTGGGGGCTGGGCTGGTCCCCATCTCTGCTTTGCCCATGGGCCTTCGCCCTGTGCTGAGCCCGCTCCGTGGTCTTTCCTGCAGAAGCCACAGCTTTGAGTGGGACTCCATGCAGAGTCCTGGGGTGAGCCTTCCAGGGAATCATCAGTCCAGGGGGGACCCCGCTGCAGAGAAGGAGAGGGGCTTAGACATGCTCTGTAATTTCCCAAGGTCACACAGCAAGGGGGAGAATGAGGGCCAGGATCCAAGGACCAGCTTTTCCATTATAACACCAAGGGCCAGTATACAAGCTGTGTGTTACCACATTAACATGCATTCATAGAAGGAAATCTCACCTTAGTACTATCTTTTTTTTTTTTTAATATATTTTTCTTGATTTGCGAGAGGGAGAGAGAGATGGAAACATCAGTGATGAGAATCATTGATCGGCTGCCTCCTGCATGTCTCCCACTGGGCATTAAGCACAACCTGGGCACGTGCTCTAACCAGGAATCAAACTGTGACCTCCTGGTTCACAGGCTGATGCCCAACCACTGAGCCACGCCACCCGGACTGGTACTGTCTTTTGAGCGCCTCCCTCACGGGATGTTTTCACGTCTGGGAGGTGATGGGTGATGGCCGTCCTGCTGGTCCAGTAGGTGGTGGGAAGCAGCTGGGGCCCAGGTCAGCCATTCTGTTGTTCCTGAGCTCAACGTGACCCAGCTGCTCAGAACCCCAGACCCAGACCCACGGGCCGCCCCCCACTGTTTCCCTCCGGCCACACTGCTCCGCCCCCTTAAAAAACGATGATTATTGCAAGCAAATGGCCCACATCTTGTCCTGAAACCACTCCAGGAGGCGGGCCACTCGAGGAGACACGGCAGCAGCGACCGTTAGCTGGATGTCCTCTGAACGAGGCCCCATCAGGCATCCTGAGCCCGGAACGGGCCTGGAATGGTCCTCTCCTCCCGGCCTCCCTTCTCGCCGGCCTCTCTCGGCGTTCTAGCAGGAGGCTGTTTTTCCTTCTGCACTCATTTATATTTAGCCTGAGCATCCTGTTAATTACAGAGCAGTTACGGGAGGATGAGGGGCACTATATATAAATTTGCCACTTATGCAAATTGCAAAGAGGGAACAAAGAAAAATTAGCTTAATTAACGCAATTGCTTAAAAAGTGGGAGGTGAGGCAAACATGGCTCTAATCAGGAAGAGGTGACGGTGGTCTCCAGGCAATGGTGACCCGGGCCAGCACGGAGTGGAGGCTCTGACTTGTCACGGTTTGAGACCTTCCCGAGAGACACGGGATGACAGGAGGCCATGCAGGCAGGAGCAGAGAACACTCGGTGAAAAGACGCCATGTGGCCCTAGCTGGCTGCTCAGTGGTTAGCGCGTCAGCTCAAGGCCTGAAGGGTCCAGGGTTCAATTCCAGTCAAGGGCACGTATCTGGGTTGCAGGCTCGACCCTCGGCCCCAGTCGAGGTCTGTGAGGGAGGCAATCAATCAATGTGTCTCTCTCACATGGATGTTTCTCTCTGTGTGTCTCTTTCACTCTCTCTAAAAACCAATGAAAAAAATATCCTCAGGTGAGGACTAACAAAAATAAATAAATAAATAAATAAAATGCCACGTGGCTGCTTAAGGAATGAAATGCAGTCCCTGCATGTGGGGAGCAGTGTGTGCACGTGTGAGGACCTGGGGTTCAGGGAGGGCAAGACGCTCTTTGCATCTTTCATCGGCAAACACACTGCTGAGCCACCTCGGCGCTGGGACTGCTTGGAGGCTGAGACCACAGACAACAGCACGCAGTCTCCGCCCTCAGGGGCCAGGGAGGCAGGGACGGGCAGGCAACAAGCAAACGACGAGTTAAGAGGGAAATAGAAGGGAGTGAAGGACAGGCTTCCCAGACTTGGCAAACGAAAATACGGAATGCCCAGTTCCATCTTCATTTTAGAGAAACAACAAGTGTATTTTTAGTGAAAGTATGCCCCCTGAAATATTTGGGATATATTTATGCTAAAACAATGTACGCTATTGTTCATTTGAAATTCAAATGAATGAGCACACTGTGTTTTCCCGGCAGCCCTCCTGGGGAGTTGGTTACCCAGGAGAGGGATTCCCGTTGCTCCTCCAGGACCATGGAAAAGCCCGGGGCTTCCGCCGGGGAGCAGAGAACTGTCCCCCTGGCACGCAGGTCCCACCAGCCTGAAGTCACATCAGTGGAGAGGTGAGGAGGGACAGGCCATGAGAGGAACGGAGCCTGGGCAGCGTGGAGCCAGTGGCTCAGGAATGCCAAGCTCCCGGGTCTTCCGTAAAACACCTGTCACACAGACGCCAGTGGACCTCTGGCGTCCAGGTCCCCTAGGGGGCAGAGCCCTATGTCCGGACACATGTGCCATGCCCTGTTCTAAGGTGGTGCATGCCTTCACTCACTGGATCCTCACGACGACGCACCTGAGGCAGATCATGTGGTCCCATTCCACAGACGCAGAGACTGAGGGGCTGCAGGCAGGGTGGCTCATGAGCATTAGAGCTGGAATCTGAGGCTGACATCCTCGGCTCTGCCTCCCTCTCTTCATTAAGGATGTCTTTTTTGTGTTTTTGTTTTGTTTTGTTTGTTTTTTATTAGTCCTCACCTGAGGATTAGCCTGCCTTTCATATACACCATGACTAGGGATAGATCCCACAACCTGGGTATGTGCCCTCGACCAAGAATCGAACCTGTGACCTCTTGATGTACGAGATGGTGCTCCAACCAAGGACATTGAGGCTCAGGGGCTCCTACCCACCCTCCATCGCTCTGTCAGTACGTGGCCCCGCTGGGATTTGAACCCTGTGCTGGCCTGACCCCAAATCAGAGGAAACCCGCCCCCCCCCTGCCTTGAGGACGCTGCCTCGGGATTCCTTGGGCAGGCAGTGCTTCCTCCTGCCGACCCTTCCCCAGGAACGCAGAGGAGCGTTCTTGTTCTCCTGGCTCCTTTCTTCAGCCGGGCCCGCTCCCCTCCAGCCTCCTTTCCCCTGATTTCAAAGCTCCCCTTGCACTTGAGTTTGCATTTCAAAGCACGAAGGTCCCACCATTTTTCTGAGTTGCTGAGTTTTTGCTCCAAAGCGGTTGATGTCAGTCCAAGAGCAAACGCCGGTACTCTTGGCTTCTCGGAAAAGGGCTGTGGCTGCCCTTTTTCATCTCCAGGTCCCCAGAGCACGGGAGAAGCACAGCCATGTCACCCCTTGTCCTCGCTGGGGTGGACCGGTGTGGCAGCTGGTGACAAGAGCGCTGTCGAGTGGCCCACCAAACGCCCCCGTCCTGCAAGTCCTGCTGACTCAGGAAGTGGCGGCCAGCAGCCTGAGGAGACCACCTGCCGGACTCCCTGACCCTGGCCCCGGATCTACCTGCGCCTCTGAACTCCGAACAACCCGCCTTGACAAATGGCTCTTATTACGGGTAATTTCCCTCTTGGCACGACTTCAGCCCGTGATGTGTGCTTAATGGTAACATGCCCTTAAACTACTCTGTGGAGGTTAGCGGGATGGATGGATGCCCCAGGGGTCTGAGCGCGAATGCTGATGAATACAAATGCTAGGTGACTTCGTAACGTTCACACCCCAGCCCCACGCCACCGCACGCCTCGGCCAGAGCCGGAGTCCTGACTAACCGTGTAGGTGGTCAGCGGGGAGGGGAACAGAAGGAGCGAGGCTTGCCACCAAATTCCTCTAGCTTACCTCCTGGCCCAGGTCTCAGTCAACCCCTCCCTCCACTGCTCTCTGGAAGTGTTTCATTTCTATTGCTGTTGGTATCTGTAACAATAGCTATTCACTGTGGAAGGTAATAGGGTTTTCCTGGTTGATTTTACCCGCTTTTCACACACACATATCTGCAGTCCTTGATGGCCATGGTCTAGTTTCCAGAAAGATTTTAGAGTGAAATACTAGAGCCTCCGGTTTCACTGAATCCCCGAGACATTTTCAGGTTACAAACCCTTCCCCCATGTGCACACCCCCTACTCACTCAGTCCCTCTCCCTTCGAGGGGGGGAAGCTGACCTGCGGGTCCAAGGGGCACTGGCAGCAGGTGGTGCCCTTCGGAGATGAAGCCCTCTCTTCCCTCTGCCATCAGAACAAGGCCCTCAGCATGGGGAAGAGATCACCTCCCTCCTCTTCCTAAGGGGGCCAGTGTCCTTAAAGCAGTTTTATCACTCCCTTTCCCCTGGGTTTTTTAAAAATATTTTTTATTGATTTCAGAGAGAGGAAAGGAGAGGGCTAATTTCCCCTAGTTTGTATCATCCTTCTCCTAGTCTCCTAGGATACACGCATGCGTGTATCCATCCATCCTGCTGTCCAACCATCTACTAACCCACACGCTCGCCATTTCCCACCTCTTCCATAACTAGCCATGAGACCCGGGATGTCCAATGCTTGGCGTGGACTTCAAACTACCGGAGAAGGAAATGCCTCTCAGGCGGGTGCGGGTAGGACCTCGCCAGCTCCCTCCCAGATGAGAAGTGCCGAGTGTGAGGTTTTGACTTTCATGTTGTTAATGGCCAGCACTGATGGGAACTACAAGGTCAGCCGCTTCCTTCATTTAGTTGGATTCTCTCTCGCTCTCCGCAGTACAGCCCACGTCCAGGTGAGGAGAAAGCCAGGGCGGCGTGACCTCCGCTTGCCCGTGAGGCTTCCCGTGGCCCCTCTCTCTGGCTTCAAGCTGTACTTCCAGGCCGACCCTGATTCTTTCCCCAGAAAAGCTCCGACAACGGCTTGGGTTTCAGAGATCCGGAGTGTGGCTCCCATCACCGTGATTCCGTGGAGTCCATCGGTGAAGAAATGAAGAGAATGGGATCCTTAACACAGCGAGGTCCTTATACCATCTTCCCGGATCGATCATTAGCCCATCATCACTCATTCATTCATTCAATGAACAACTTACTTAATACCTAGACTAGACAAGGCACGGTGTTTGAACTGAGAGGAGAGTGATGAATAAAATGCCATTCAAGCAGCTCCTAACACAGAGCAGAGAAAAGGAAAAGGTAAATCACAGCACAGAATGACAGCTGCTGGGAGCAGGCATAAGCAAAGAGTTTATGAGGGGACAGCATCTGAGCTGAATCCTAAGGGACGCAGGGAGGCATGGGACAGGTGACGGGGGAGGAAGGGGCGATAGAAGGAGCCAGATCAGAGGCTGGAAGAGTGTGGCAGGTTCAGGGACTTCCAGGTGTGTCAGGTGCTGAGCTGGGGGCGGGACAGGGGGGTGCCCACAGGTGGAGCGCGGTGAGCACCAGGTGCCAGGCTAAGACATCTGGACTCCACCCCGAAGAGAACCACGGTCTCCTAAAGCCCTCCATGGAGAGCTGAGGAGTTTCTGACTCCTGCTGCCGGCTCTCCGGGGAGAGCTCTGGTCACCAGCCGTCCGGCTCACAGCAGCATGGCCAGCCCGCCGCCCAGCAGCTGCTCCGGGTGTCATCTCGGACGATGGCCCTCCCCCAGTCCCGGGGCATTGGGTCGGGGTTACAGGTGACGGCGCTGCTCTGACAGAGCTTCATTAATCAGCGTTTCTCTGGGTGCGCTTATGACTCTGTGTCTCAGACCCATTTCCTGATTCTGCTCAGCCCTCTCTGCCTGCTGGATTCCCAGACATCCTGCAAGACATCCCCCATGACTTCCAGGCAGGCCCTTCCTGCTCTTACCCCAGGGAGCCAACCCCCGCCTCCCGGGGGCCTGCCTCCCACGCTGAGGGCTCCCATGCGGTGGCTTTTTGCTGAGTAGCCGTATCCAGGGGCAGCTCGCTGCTGTTGTAATTTGCATGTATCTGAGCAACTCATCAGACACTCGGGTCTCACTGGCCTTGCAGGTTGTTATCTCTTTAATTACTTATTTATGCTCTTTCCCCAATGTTCAGGGGGAACGTCTGGGGTGCCTGACATTTTCTTGCAGATTTTCAGAATTTAGATATTAAAAATGAAATTGGTGGTCTGTTATGTACTTTGAAAATATATTCTCTCAGTCTTTTATGAGCTTGTGTGTGTGTGTGTTTTTAAACTTTGGCTATGGTTTCACTCACTGCAATCTTTTGCATGATGTAGTCAAATTCACTTATTTTTTCCTTTGATAGTTCCTTTCAGGGATTTTTTTTGTTTTTTAAGAAATCTTCCAGACAATGGCCCACATGTTTCACTATATTTATAGCTCTGCCTGTCATATTTAGGTCTTAGGAAAACAGAAGTTTCCCGTGCCCTATAAGATAGGGATCTAATTTCATTCCATAATATATAATGAGCCCATTCTCCCCACATCTTTATTAAATAATTCATCCTTTTCACAGATTTGATTCCACCTCTCCCACACGTGGGATGCTTCCCATGCTAATGGCCATTCACCGCTCGCAGGGGAGGGGGCGGGGGAGGTGATTCGGGGCTGAGAGAACTTCTCCGGCTGCACATCTTGGGGTCTCAGCAGCAGGAGGCTGCCAAGTGCCCCCTTTTCTTTGCTTTGTGGCACCTGTTACTCCAGGTTCTGCTCCCACACCTCTGGGCGTTCCTCCTCCTCAGTCTCCTTCCCTGCTCCCCCTCTTTCCAGCCTCGAAATGTTGGGCAAGCCCTCTGCCTTTCCAAACGTACAGCCCCGGGGAGAACTCTCCATGGAACTCAGAGCCATTATCTGCTGCACATCTCCACACCGAGGCCCTGTGACTGAGTAGACCGCACTTTCAGCCACGATGCTCCGGCCCCTCTTGACATGTGCCTCGTGTCACGTGACTTGACACGCCCTCCCACTAAAGGGAGCAGGTTCCCCAATCCTTCACTTGGCTTGGCCGCTGACGTCTGTGGGCCAACAGTGAGACCTCCCTGCCCCTGCCCCAAGTCTAGACTCTTCCGTCTCTACCGTCACCGTGAGAAGAACATGCCCAGGACGAGAATGACCAACGCCTAGGGCAGAGCCCTGAGACCCAGTCTAAGCCAGCTGACCCGCAGCCTACGCACAGACCAGTGAACTCAGTAAGCGCTCCTTGTGGTAGGCCGCTGAGTGTTGGGTTGCGTGTTCTACACTGCAATCGTGGCGATGAGAGGGATGTGGAATGCAATGAACGAGGACAGTTCCCATCCACCTCTCTAAGCATCCGTTTTCTCCTCTGCTAAACGGAGATAATCATTACTGCTCAGGTGTAGAATGTTAAGCGCCTGTGGACTCCTGCTTGGCAGTAGGAAAGCTGTGCACGTGTGTCGGCCTGCTGTGAAGAGCTGACCGGAGCCTGAGTGGTGGGCTAGGGAGGGGGCAGGAGGTCTCTCCTGGGGTGGACATGTGCTTCACAGTAGCATCTGGTCACTGACCACCTGGGCCCAGGACTCTCCACTCAAGGCCAAGGCTGGCACTTCCTGGACCCTGCTCCTCTGCCTCATGCCAGGTCAGGCCTGGGCGGGTGCTGGCTGCTTGCCACAGGCGCCGGGCAAGGGCTGGGAGGATGCGGGCACTGGAGTCCGCAGCCTGGCTTCACACTCCGGCTCCACCCCTGTGCGACGTGGAGGGCTGAGTGAGGGCCGGCAGCTCTGTGCGCCATCAGTCTGTCAGGACGGGAGGGTGATGTCTGCCTGGGGGAGGTAAACAGCAGAAGAAGAAAAGGAGAAGATGCCTACAGAGTTAGAGACCTGGTTCACGGTGGCTGCCCAGTCAATTCCCCCCAAGGCCCCCGACGTGGCGGCCGCAGCGAGGGAGCTGCCTGGGCCACTGATCTCCTGGCATTGCCCCAGCGAGTGAGGTCTTTGCTAACAAGGACCGAGCACCCACAGCTGAGTCCGAACGAGCAGGAAACACGCCTGGTGATAAAGCAATGCCCTGTGTGCTGGAAGGGCCCTTCTCGCTCTGCTGTGCAGAGAGCGGGAGGGCTTCGCTGGGAGAACGGTTGCCTGGGGACAGGTGACACGTGTCAGGGCCAGACCGGGAGCACCTGGCTCAGAGCTCACTAACGGGAGCGTGTCACATCCTCAGTGACTTTTATCGTCGTCACGTGGGCACTGGGCTCAGGTTCCCGTGGGGCCTCTGGGCAGACCCCGGGCCACGGCTCAGTGAGGACGTCCCTCTCACATTGAAATGACCGGGAAAAGCCAAGATCGGGCTCACACACATCCTGGCCTGTTTGACATGTTGGCTTTTGATACGTTGCCACTTCCAGCTACAAGAATGCGAAGCAAAGTCATGGAGACTCACACGGGATCATCGCACGACGTATTTTAAAGCATCGGCTCAGTGTGCGCTCCCAGCCCGGGGAGTGTGGAGGTTCGTGTGGGGAAACTGGCTGTCAGTCCTGGGGAGACGTCCCTGGAATGTTCTCGCAGCTCAAGGGGGGTTGGGGGGGCGGGAGGGGAGGGCTACCCGTGAGGCCTTCGTGAAGGTGAGGAAGAGCAGGTACCCCGCTTCCCTCCCCCCATAGTCATCCTTCCCCCCTCACCCACCTTCACCAGACCCCTCAGGCCCTCTGTGTGGTGTGTGCTCTCTTTATGTCTCTCACTCTTTGTTTCTCTCTCTGGATCTGTCTCTGTTACACACATGTGCCTGGGATCAGGGTTCCCGCCAGCCCATCCTGTGCTCGGAGCTCAGCCTAGCTTTAATGGTACACACAGCAAGCACACAGGTGAGCCGTTCCCCTCTCCTGACACCGAATTAAACTTGCACGAAGGCCCAGGCGGCGGTGGCAGCGGCTGCTCCCCATGGACCGCACCCAGAAGGCCCGGGGCTGGAGACGATGCTGGCAAAGCCCGTGTTTACCAGCTCCCACCAGGGGGTCCTTCCCCAACAACCTCACAGAGCCCAGAGCTCTGCCCTCTTAACATCACTTCCTCCGCTCAGACAGCCTTTTCTTCCTGCAGAACGTCTTCGGGGAGCAAATTAGCTTGTTACAGACTCCAAACATCTGAGCTAAAGCTCCCCTCGATTTCCAACATGTGGCATGCCCCCTCCTGCCCCCGAGAGAAGCACTGAGGGTGCTGATACCTCAATCACCTGAACTGCCTCCCCTCCTCCCTCCGCTGCTCCCCGCCCCACGCTGCTCCCTGCTGCGGGCCAGGGCATGCAGGTGGAGCTCGTACTTGTGGTTGCTCTAAGGCAGTGTTTCCCAAGCTTCTCTCATGATGAGAATCACCTGGTGGAGTTGTTAAAACACAGATTCCTGAATCCCAACTAAGAAGTGCTAAACTAGAATTTTTGAGAACATATAGGTAAAATTGCATACCTAACTTAGTGCTCTGTATATAAAATCTGTCTTAGAGCACTAGTTAAGTACACAATTTTACCTATATGTTCCCAAAAATTCTAGTGTAGCACTCCTTAGCTGGGATTCAGGAATCTGTAGTTTAACAACTCCACCAGGTGATTCTCATCATGAGAGAAGCTTGGGAAACACTGCTCTAAGGCAGCGTTTTTCAACCGCTGTTCCGCGGCACAGTGTGCCGTAGGTGCAGACAAGACAAGAATTTTATAATTTTTCACTATTTTGTTTACTTAATATTTCATAATAAAGTAATTATAAAGTACTTTCTTTGTGTTTATTTGATTCCTATTCAAGAGAATTACTTTAAATATAGTCAATATAGGCACAGAGTTAAATTTTTTAACATTTTCTAATGGTGGTGTGCCTCGTGATTTTTTTCATGAAACAAGTGTGCCTTTGCCCAAAAAAGGTTGAAAAACACTGCTCTAAGGTATCACTGGAAGGGCCAGAAAGTGGTTACTCCTCAGAGTGCGATACCAGGTCTCTGTGAAAGCGTGGATCTGCCTGCTTGCAAAGCCGGACAAATAAGGGAAATAAAAACCTGCCCGTGTTCGGCAAAGCCCGTGAGGATGAGAAGGCTGCTGGCCAGAGCACAACCTACCGTGTGATCGGATTAGGGGCTTATCTGCGAGGAGGGGAGGCTCGGGATGTACCGAGGCCCTTGGGAAGCACATGGGAACTACTGGGATCAATAGAGATTGTCACCGAAGACTTGCAGAGTCGCGGGACCCACGAGAGTAATTCCTCACAGGCCACAGGATCCGACGTGCGACAGAGCCCCAACCTCACCCCCCAAGGTGGCAGCCTCTCTGTGCTCCTTCATTACACGCAGGGGAGCAGCAGCAAGTTGGGGGTGGGCGTAGCCGGGGACAGTGGCCGGAGGGCCGTCCTCTGTGCAGACAAGCTCTCTGTACACAGCATGAGATCTGGGCCCAGGGCGGGACCGTTAACACCCAGCTGTCCTGGGGCGTGAGGGGGACTGGGTCGGGGTGTGGATGACTGTTCAGCACAGAGGCAAACCCTGAGGAAGAACGTTCTGGAAGGAAAGGGTCAAGCTGCATTTCTTAGTCACACCTGACAGAGTTTAGCAATCCCCACAGGGAACGAATTCCAGTTGGGGTGTGTGTGTGTGTGTGTGTGTGTGTGTGTGGACTCACCATAGATCAGGCTAAGTCTTTCTAAATGAGTCTTTTCCTGCCATCCTATTGGCACAGTGGTCGGCAAACTGCGGCTCTGTTGACTAATGAGTTTGCCGACCCCTGTAATGGCAGCACGCTTCCTGGGACTATTTACATACTGCAAAGGGACTCACTTGAAAATAAAACCAATGAAACAAAGAGAAATACTTCTCCAGAACCTTAGCATGCCCTTCAGAGGCCCGGCTATGGGGAATAATCAGAATTTGTGGAGCCCAGGTTTCCGCCCAAAGGTCCTCAGTGTCGTTTTTATAACTGCGGACTGGACGCCCACCGCTGACTGTCCCCCCACAGAGAACTTCGCTGCATGTCTGTAATAGAAACGTTCGAAGGACACTTCCAAAGGCCAGCGCCAATACCTACAACATCCAGTGGGAAAGTCGGATTTAGACATATCCAGTCCTAACAAGTCTGCATGGGTGGGAGTGTGGGCATGCTTGTATGATAGATTGCAAACCCCCCTGCACACGCCGTGAGCAGTTCTGACTGAGACGTGCAGGTCGGAGGGCATGGGATGTCTGAGGAGAGTGGGTGGTCGTGAAAAGAAAGCCGTGGAGAGTGGCGGAAAGAGCCTGGGGCCCACGGTGCCCACTCACCCAGTTTCTTTATGGAGCCCCGGTGGAGAGCAGCTCCAGAGAATGCTGGCAGGGGACCCATTACCGGGGGGACCCGGGGGTAATGAAGGAGGCTGTGAACTTGAGAATAATTAAGAGAAGAGCAGCCCGCAAGGGCAGAGAAGGGAGAATCTCACCGTGTCCCAAGAGGACCAGGGACGTAGGGTCAGAGCAGAACCAAATTAGGGGCAGAGAGGCCAGAAAAGGGGGCCCCACATATTCCAAAGGCAAAATTAGGCTGCTTACAGTGAAATCAATATTATTATTATTATCATTGTTATTATGTCTGTTAAATGCTGTGACGCCCCCCTACATACACGCACATGCACAGACAAGCACACATGAACACACATGTTGCAGGGATTCATCCAGGGCCCCGCACATGCAGTAACATCGCTGAGACTGGGATTGCTGGGGGATGGCATGGCACAGTGACAAGGTCTCACGCCCGGTCCGTAACTCACGCTGTGAATCCTCTTTAGCTCTCTCACCAGGATTTCCAGACCCTCCTTTATGGGGTAGAGGGAAAGACGGACGTCATGGTGTGCCAAGCTCTTGGGGAGAAAGGAGAGCAGAGACAACAGAACGTGGGGACTGGGGGAGAGGGGTAAGAAAGGAGTTCCCTCAGGCACAGACCAGGAGTTCGGACCGCAATCAGCCCTTTCTGTCCGCCAGGCTGAGCTCTGGAACCACATGTGGTAAGTGCACCCCAGCCGGGCAACACGATGCTCCAAGCGATAGGCGTGTCAGAGGGACCAGCGTCCCGTGGGCCTCTGAGCCCCTCGCAGATACTGTACCTTCACAGAAATACACAGAAATGTACCCACAGAAAGCCGCCCGACAACAGTGACAGTTATTTGTCACTAATGAATCCGTGCCATTCAAAACCGTCACTGGTTAAAAATGCTCAGCGATTTCCTATTTTTAAATGTCAAGAACACGCTCGAAACTGCGCCTGCCTTTCTGGAAGATAACGCTCAGGTGAGGAAGGCCTTCCCTCTTCCCCATCTGCACCTGAGTCTCTGACTCCGTCCCTCCAGTCATTCCCGGCTCAGAGACGCAGAGTCACCGGGATGCTGGACACGGACCGGCACTGAGAAACTACCTGGGGACGTCAGCCTCCGTGGAAAATGCCGGCATGTGTTTCTGTCTGAGAAAAGTTATCACTTTCCGCACCAAAAACAAAGTAAAACCGGACCTGTATTTGCTAAGGGGTGGGGAAGGAGCTGTTATTTTGCAAATTCCCCATAACATTCTTTTTCAAAAATGATCCCCAAAGGGAATAACTCCCAGGCCAGGGCTATGGGAACATTCATCTCCGGCTCCTGGGAAAAGTGGGCCTGAAGGTTAAATGAGGTGATGTGCGCCAGGAAATGAGTCCTTTCCGTAGCAGCGTGATAGAAAAGCATCGATTTGAAGCATCTGAAGCTACAAATTTAGCCTCAAAAACACCTGAGATGGGGCTGTCCGTGAAAAACTGGGATTTCCACCCCTGGCACCACTGATCCTCAGTTTTCAGATGTTCAAGGCACATTTTTTGAATCCTGTATTGACATTTGGGAACATAGATCTTTGGAGACCAATCTATGTTTTGTGTTGTATTTCCTTAGTTTCAAGATCCATGTGGAATCCATGTGTACTAAGATTTTTTAAAATGCCTCTGACATTGACAAAACAAGCCAATTATCCACCCAAACCCACAGCATAGCCATGTAGCCCTGCCCAAGGCCCCAGCCCCCACACTGTCCGCATTCCCAGGTGCCCATTTACCGGGTGGGGGCCCCAGCCTACCCACAGCTGAGGGCCTGGTGGGGTCATCAGAGCAGACCACTGGGGAAGCAGCACTGCTTGGCGCCAATGAAGCCTCCTGGAGGGCGGAGACAGGAGCAGGGACGGCCCCTCGTTGGTTAAGGAGGCCACAGGGACTGCGGCTCACTGGGAGCCTATGAGCTGTTGGCCTGGAGCTGAGGTTGCCCTGATTCATCCCCTGTGCTTCTCCACCTGCTTATCCGGTTAGAACCAGGTCGGAAACCACATCTCCCTGGGCTGCCCTAAAGGAGGAAAATGTTCCCACAAGCTCCCTCTTGGCCTCCCACAGGAGGTTAGACATCTCTCCTCGGGGCCTGCAGGGCCTCAGCGTACCAGGTACTGAGACGGTGCCATCTCTGCCTGTCCAACCCGGGAGGTGAGACCCTGCTTCTAGCAGGAAAAGCTGGGCCCGGCCCATGGAGGGTGGACCCCACAGGGAACTAATGCAGATGCCTCCACTCTGCAGTTCCACGCCCCTGAGTGGCTAATCCCCACTTCACAGCCGCATCCTACAAACCGTGTTCTCAGCCCCACTGCTGGGGGCTGGTGTCTGCACTCCACCCCAGCATTTCCAGTTAGTGGGTCCGGGGCGGTGGTCGGCAAACTCATGAGTCACCAGAGCCAAATACCAACAGCGCAACGATGGAAATTTCTTTGGAGAGTCACATTTTTAAACTTAAACTTCTTCTAACGCCACTTCTTCAGCATAGACTCGCCCAGGCCGTGGTGTTTTGTGGAAGAGCCACACTCAAGGGGCCAAAGAGCTGCATGTGGCTTGTGAGCCGCAATTTGCTGACCACGGGTCTAGGGTATGGCCTGAGTGTCAAGGTTTGTTTTTGTTTTTGTTTTTGTTTTTTTAACAGTTTTTTATGTGATTCTTCTGTGCAGCTCAGTGTTTCTACTGCATGGAAGGTAAAACCACTCACGCAGCTGAGCAAGGCATTATTTCAGGATGAAAAAGAAATGACGTGTGTGAACACTTGGCAAATAGCAACTTCTGGGTATATATGAATTTTCTGCCCATCAGACACATCACAGGTTGTGTGAGAAGATGGAGGGTGGGGTTCTGTGCCCACCTAGAGCTCATACTACTTCCCTGTAAGTGTCCTGAAGGTGGGCAGTTTCTAGGAAAAATAATAACATCGACAAACAATAGCTCTGGGGCTGGAGCTCGACTGGAGGAGAGGGCCACGCTGGACTCTCCAGCTCAATCTTGACCTTGGCAAGCGCCTGCGGGACCCAGGTGCTGTTCTCCAGAGAGGACCCCAAGATCACTTTCTGAAGGAGGTGCCTTCAGTCTCCAGATTGTGCCTGGCAGAGCTTACCCCATGATCAGCTTTGCGGTCACTCTCTCTCTCCTTGTCAGGCAAAGTCTTTACTTCTGCATTGACTTTGGTGCAAACCTTAGCTGGCAAAATGGCAGACTTCCTGCCTTTCGATGATTCAAACTCGTCCAGTGAGACCAAAACCCTGCCTGCCTGGCTGACACACCAGACTGCGTGGATTTGATACGCTCTCCGGCTGGGAGATGTTCTGAACACCCTTCAAAGCACCATGCTCCGGGATCTCCTGCAAGGTGACATTTTCCAGATTCACGCCTGAGGGAAGGAGAGGGAGCCCAGGCCTGCTTCCCTCATGCACCTTCACTTTACATCCCTGTGATCAGACCCCCAAAAGCCTTTCTATCTATTCCTCTGGGCCCTTAGTCTAAAGTTGTGCTGGATGCACACACCCCATCTCCACTGCCTGCCTGTGACATTCCCCTCCGGATAAACAACAGTTAGTTGTAAACAGTACACAATAATGCCAGGCTGCATGCTGGGAATGCTCACAGGTGAGGACCTACTGAAGAAGCCACGAGGCCACAAAGACTTGTTAGCATGATGCCAAATGCTTCCGATGTCTTGCCTGAACCTGCAGGGATGCCGGCAGGCACCATCACTTCACAGTACGGCTTCAAACAGAGGAACTGCACTCAGTGCCTAATGTTCAGGCTCCAAAAATCCATCCAACTAGGACACTTAGGATATATGCCTTTTCCTATATGTACATTTTAATCAGACATTTTTAAAAGCATATTCCTTTTGAGGGCAAAATCATTCTGAGAACAATTGGCTCATCTTATATAATAAAAGCCCAGCGACCATAACGGCAGAATGACGGCTCAACCAGTCACTATAAGGTGCACAGACCACCTCTTGGTCCCTTCACTAACCGGCAGGCTCCCATCGCCTGGTGGCAAATGGGAACCAGGAGTGGGTGGCGAGGGATGCGGGTGGCACCAGGCCAAGGCCCCCACCCCTCTGATCGCCCCACACACAGAGGGTGAGGGCAGGGCCTGGGGGCAGGCAGGACCAGCTGACCTCTCGGTACCTCCCCCCAGGCATCAGTCTCTGATGGCCTGATGGCAAACGGGGAAGCTGAGTGGCTGCCACAGCCAGAAAGATGGCCTAGGGACCGTACCCACACACGAGTTTCATGTGCCAGGCCTCGAGTTAGTAATAAGTTGAAAGAGACTTTGCCGGCCAACAGTAATTGTACAATCTGTAAACCCAGGCTAGGTGACCTCACTCCTGGACCTCAGCTTTGTCACTGTGACAATATCCAAACATTTCTGTAAAGGCTCTTTGGGAATGCCAAGGTGAGCTCTCGTTATTGGAGGAGAGAGAGGAACGCTAAACAGGAGTGATGTTCATAGAGGGGGAAAGGCAATTTCCCTGTGAAACGTGCTCTCCCTGGGGTGTCCAGGGGCGTACACAGTAGAGGCCTCCGGTCCTCCCTTCCCACCTCATCAGGGACCTGTTCTGGGCCTGGCTCAGGGCAGCCTGTCTGGCTGGATCCTGCTCGGGTCCTCCTCTCACTCACGCTGCTCTCCAAGCCTTTTAGTGAGAACTCTCCCAGCCCCTTAATTACTCCGCCTTCCCTCCACCGATCCATTAGCTCTCTTGTGACCGCCCTCACCGTGAATGTTTCTCCTGGCTTATTGCACCTCGGAAGCCTGGAAGTGAACACAGTTCTTGCCAGCAGCTAGCCTCCTGAGGTTTCTGGGACTTTGAGTCAATTATTACACAAGGCCAGAGTGCTCCAACCTGCACCCCTCCTCCTCAGGAGGCTTCCTGAACCCCTCAGTGACTGCAGGAGCTCCCCACCTCCCCAGCGGCTGGGGCCTGTCCATTGTGTTGTAAACGAACAAGAACTGGCTGACATTCCAGACTGCCTTTCTCTCATGGAGCCCCCTAGAATGTGACCTTGGTTGTTTTAAAGACACTTGTAGCAACCAGATGGAAAAACAGTGGCCTTCTGTTATTTTTAAGTCACCCAGTGCGTGCCCTTTGCCACGGCAGCCACGGAAAACCAATACGTGGAGAGAGCATGGACAAAGCTGGTACCCAGTGGGATGGGAGCTGGGTGGGGACAGGGAGGCCCTGGGAGAGGAAGGCAAGCAGGGGATGTCTCCGTTGGTGGCTTGTGTGATGGTGGAGTCATTCCACTTACTAAGATTAATAAACCACATCTGGCCAGCATGGCTCAGCGGTTGAATGTTGACCTATAAACCAGAAGATTGTGGTTTGATTCCTGGTCAGGGGACATCACCAGATTTCGGCCTCAATCCCCAATGGGAGGTGTGCAGGAAGCAGCCAATCAATAATTCTTTCTCATCACTGTTTCTATCTCTTTCTCCCTCTCCCTTCCTTTCTTAAATCAATAAAATTAAGTATATTTTTAAAAAGAATGAGTTCTAGAAGGCAACACAGGCAGCATAGAAACTAGCTAGCAGCCCACTGCACTAGTTGCCTCATGCCCAGTCACTCATTTATGCCTGCATTCATTCATTCATTCACTCACTCAGTCATTCCTTCACTCTCAGGATGCTCAGTCATTCACTGTGTCTCCTCCCAGGCTCCTCCACTGGGCTGTGGATGCCACAGGAGTGAAAACCTGCTCTGCTGAGCCCACAGTAGGTGCCCAATGAGTGTCCTGCAGCCAGACCCTCCTTCCTCTAGGTTCCTGCCTTTTGATGAATCACCAGGGGCAGCCACCAAATCATAATGTGATTATGCTGGAGTCTTTAGGCCAAAGAAGAGAGGGGGGAAAAAATGAATCAACAACTTGATAGACTTCTAGGCACCCACCCAACTCATTCATTACTGAGAGAAGCAGCCTGTGAGTGAGGGTACTGTTCCAGTACCCAGCACCCCGCCAAAGTGGCAATAGCCACGCCCTTCCTGTGCTCCCACCACTTTCTCGATTGGCTAACAGGAGCTGTGGCCTACCACAGTGGCCTATGACCTCCTTGAAGATAAAGAACCTGTGTCTTATTCTTCTCTTCATCCCAACACTGAACAGAAAGATCTGGATTCGTTCGCACTCAGGAGCTGTGCAGGGAACTGAAGCCGCCATCATAAACTACTTACTGGCCAAAGGAGCCGGTGAGCACAGGAGGAGGGATCGGGGGAAGGAGAAACAGACCTGGGACGGCTGGGGTGAAGGGCAGGAGGGCAGAGGGGAGGCAGGAATCCTGAGATCTGCAATTTCCTGCACTTGGCAAAGGTAAGCACCTCCCTTCCTGCCCAGTCCCAGGGCTGGGAGCAGAGGGAGCCGCCATATGGGGAAGCGAGGACAGGATGTCTCTGGGAATAACAGACTCAAGACGGGGCGTCCCCACTGTGCTGGCAGCGGGTGTTGTTGGCAGTGCCCAGCTCCACCCACCCGCCCCCGTGGGCAGCTGTAGTTTGAAGAAGTGGAATTGAAGGGCTTCAGAAGACAGGCTGTTGCGATGGAAAAAGAAGGTCTGGACTTGGGACTGCAGTCCCTGGGCGAGTATCCCAGCTACTCCGCTTACCAGCTCTGTGATTGGGTTCTCTGCTCTGCCGCCTAAAACTCAGCCCAAGACAGCCCTCCTCTGCCCTATGCACACTTGCCTTTGGTTAAAATGACCATGCACCCTAGCTTTGCTCACAAGAGTCCCAGTCCATGCCTGTTACCCTAGTAACATTAGGAACAGCACCCCCTTTCAGTCTCAAAGGTGCCCCAGGGTGACCTACCCTTCTGCATCCTCCTCCTCCACATGGAGGGATCCAGGACAGGAGCTGTGTGTCACGGGCTTTCCCACCCCCTAGGTAATTCCAATGCACAGTCAAGAATCACTGCACCTGCCCTAACCAGTTTGGCTCAGTGGATATAGCGTTGGCCTGCAGACTGAAGTTCCCAGGTTGGATTCCAGTCAAGGGCATGTACCTTGGTTGCAGGCACATCCCCAGTGGGTGTGTGTGTGTGTGTGTGTGTGTGTGCAGAAGGCAGCTGGTCGATGTTTCTCTCCATCAATGTTTCTAACTCTCTATCACTCTCCCTTCCTCTCAGTAAAAAAATCAATAAAATATATTTAAAGAAAAAAGAATCACTGCACGTGAGTGTACACTTCATGAGAGCAAAGGCCAAATCCAGCTCATTCTCAGCTGGATCTCCAGCATCACCCAGTACTGCATACCTCATCCTCAATCAATATTTGCTGAATGAATGAATGAATGAATGAATGAGTGGTCTGAACAGGTCAGCTTCCCTCTCCTATGCTCACACAGCATCCAATCTTCGTCTCCCCCTTTCAGTACCCAGGAAAGTGCCCACCTCACAGTAGATGCCAATCCGCGTGTTGCTGAAGGATGAGTACAGATAAGCCTCCCTTTCTTTACTTGTAGAACAGGGTTCCTTTGCTTATGTGCAGACAAGGCAGCAGGTGCTTCATGAACTTCCGGCTCAGTGAGACCGAAAGGACCTGTTAGCAGACAATCTGATGTTGTGAGAACAGCGTGGTGCAAATCCCCGGTCTTCGCCGGGACCACGGCAGAGGCAGCAGCAATGCCTCCTCCGTGGGTTAGAATGGAACACCACCTGTGGTGGCGAATTGTTTTTCTTGCTCTTTGTTGGCCCAGCTGTGCTGGCTGCTGCATTTTACCACGCTCCTGTTTTAATCACTCAGTCCTGAGCAGGTCATACAAAGGGAACGCAAAGCCATTGTCACCTTAATGACCCAGTCGGTCACCGGTGACTGACTCTATACTTTCTGACGGGAAGACAAAACAGGCTGGGCGCTTAACGTGTTAAGGTGGGCACATGGATCTGCTCTCGTAGCCCAAGCCCAATTCCTCAGCGTACGTTAAGGCAAGGAGCCAAACCAGAAGGGACAAGGAGCCAAATACCAAAGGGTGTCCACCATCTTTCTACCTTATCCGTCTATATTGGCGCAGTTAGAGCATCTAGTCAGGTTACCATGGTTACCACGAATACAGATGGCGGGTACGGCTACTGAGGAACTGTCTGGAAGATGCGCCTCTATCTTCTGAAATACACCTAGACAAGTGTGTGTGTCTGATCCACGATGCATCTGCATGAAAGAAAACTGCTTCTCGTTTCTTCCTTCCGTTATTTTTATTGATGTCATAGATGTTCATGACTTCAAATGTCAAATCATTAGAAGACTGACCATCAAATCAGCAACTGACTACTCCAAAAGGACCAATTTCGACTTTTTTAGCTATGTACTGCTTACTTCCCACTATATTACATTTTTACCTAAAATGTTGACTATTACTATGATTCTTGCTTTTCTTCTCCCCCCACCCCCATCACCTGAGGATTTGTTTTTATTGACTTGAGAGAGACGGAGAAAAAGAGAGAGACAAAGAGAAAGAGAGGCACACTTCAATGAGCGAGAGAAAAACCGCTCGGTTGACTCCCATGTGCACCCAGCAGGGATAGACTCTGCAGCCTTCTGGTGTACAGGACAGCGCGCCAGCCAACTGAGACCAGCTAAGGCTGATTCTTGATTTCTCAATTTTCTGCATTATCTAAATCTCTTACAGAAAGTGCAGCTGAGCACCTTTAAATTTCTCCTGCACTTGCCCTCCACTAATATTCTCCGTCTCCCCATGGTCTTCTCCTCACATCTCTGTGGGGGCCAGAGGAACAGCAGCTGCCATTTCTACCAGCTCTCGGCTTACTCCTCCCACTGACTAACTCACCCCCATCCCTCCCTGTGGGGCTTTCGGAGCTCATGATCTCAGACCACACAGTGGTCATGCATGCCTCATACCTTTGCACACATGTTCTTGGCTTGACTCCTCCTGAGTGCCTGCAGTCTGACTGTGACCTCCTCTGGGGTTTACCCGACAGCTCCCCCAGGCCTCAGGCTCTCCCACTGCACTCTGTGCTCACCTCCGTTAGACACCCACCGCAGTTCACTTGACCACTGCATACGTTTCCAGCACTCGACTTTGCTCTGTGGGAGGGAAAGACCTGCATCCTCTCATTCATTTACTGTCTTCCCAACATGCCCGCCAACTACCTAGTCCATGGTGGGGACTCAAGCTGCGCATTGCCAGAAGACAGGAATGTGAGAATAAGGGTCCAGCAAGCAAGCCCCTCCACTCCACAGAGCCATCTTCATCTCCAATGATTCCTCTCTAGCCCCCGAGGCTGCAGGAGGCCTCCGCTGGCCCCCGGAAGCACCACAGCCGCCACGGAGGGCTGGCTATTTCAGGTTTAACATTTAGAAAGATACACTCGCTGTTCCTGTGATATTTGTGAAGGCATTTCTCTGCGCTGGTTGCTAACAGCGATGGCAAAGTTCAAAGGACAGAGTCAATTTATTGAATCAGACATTAGAAGGGGCATCCCATTTGGCTCCCGATAAAGGCCAAACATCAATTTTTTTTAAGACAAAACCATGAAACATTTTGCCTCTTTCCTAAGAGAAAATAGAAGTTGTGTAACTTCTCATAACTGGGGTAACTGACCTAGTCCCGAGACCGTGGGATTGGTGTGGAAGTGGCACCAGCTCTGGCGTTCTTATTCGCTTCCACGTCTGCAACAGGAGGTGAGCTGGTCCATGTGGATAACCACGAAAGTGCTCGAAAGGCCATGCAAGTGCCTGCCCTGGTGTCCGAGCTTCCATCACATGAGAACTTCTCCCGAGGAGAGACGGGTGGTTGCAGAAGTTGCATGTGAATCAAAAGACGGAGGTGAATTGCACCTTTGCTGCTTCCTGGTGGACCAGGGGGCCTGCGGATTTGGCTTCCTCTCCAGAAAACAGTGAGCAATGAAGACATTTGCATCACAGAGCTGAGTATGTGCACGTGAAAATGCACATAAAAGCCTTTTGTCAATGGTGGAAAATCGATTCCGCTGTCTGTTAGCTAGCATTTGAATTCTTTTTTATATATTCACAGCACATCTGGTGGGAGTACAGTGCCCATATTCCCTTTTACAACAAAACAAAACGCTGAGACTAAGAGAGGTCATTAACCTGCCCTTCGCATCTTGCTACGTTTTGTGATTCATTCCCATTGTGGATGTTACTGGATTTGATCACTATGATTCTGAGAATTACATACAAAATACAATGTCATCCTCTTAGTTACCTTGGGTTCTTTTTCAGTCCTTACCTCTCTGGCTTAAATTATTTTTATTAATAATTGAACCAAAAGAATCATAAAAATCACTTCTGCATCGCCTATGAAAGTACTATTTAATGTATTATTTATTATGTCATTAAAAGACTCTCACATACAGTAACAAGAAATAAAGTGCTTTCAGAATGTCCTGGCAGGAGGTGAGTTTGTACTTCTTTAATAACAGGTGTCCTTTCTTCTGACTGATAGAGAGCATTTGAATCCATCACGTTTTCTTTCTTTTCTGCCACCAAAAGTGTCTACACCAAATTTACTCTCAGGTGACTCAAAATGTTGTTGATTCATTCATTTTCTTGCTCATTGACCAAATTCTTAACGTCACGTGCTAATGACCGTAGAGGTCCACAAGCACTGTTCTGGGGTAGGGATATTGCAATGGAAGAAAAATCTATAAATTCCTGTTCTCTTGGATCTCACATGTTGTGGAGAACACTCAAATGCTAAGCATAAGGAGTATGTCAAAGCTGCTAAGTGCTCTGCAGAAAACAATGCAGAGAAGAAACACAGAGAGGACCCGAATAGAGAAGGGGAGGAGAGGGTGCTCTTTCTCAGGGTGTCAGGAAAGGTGGCGCGAAGGAAGCGGCATTCTTTCCATCTCCAGCTGTAGCCTAGCTGGCTTATTTCAGACCAACCTTCTCCCCGAGGACAAGCAGAAAAAGTAGATAAAAGTATTTTAAAAATTCGATTGCAGAAATTCGAAAGCTCCTCAACTTGAAGACTCAATATCCCAGAGAGAATAGAAGAGAAATGAATCCTACAATCCGAGTCCACTTGAGGCATTTGATGATTTGTCAGTGATGACCGAGAGACTAACAAGCCGAGAAGAGATTGGGATAAGAGGCTGAAATGTCAGCCATCTCCAAAGACTAAAGGGACAATAATGGCAATACAGGGCACGCCAGTGAAAGGGGGCATGTGAACACCATAAGCTTTCAGTTCAGACCACCACACTTTTCCACCCCAGGAATAAGGACCAACTGGAAATTTACCAATTTCCACAAAGACTAGAAAATACAGTTTCGACTCAGCTCAGTTCCACATGGGTTCATTATTAGCCTAAGTCCTGCCAGAAGACAACTCCATCCTAGAGACTCGTGTTCATTCTAGACTTTTGTCAGTGAATATCTATTAGGCATATTGGCAAACAGAACCAAGAAAAAGAAAACAAAACCAAGAGGGAAAAGGAGGCTATTGAAATAATCCCAAAGAAGATACGGAAGTGAATTTTTAAATAACAGTGATTAATATGTGCAAGAAAATAAATGAACAGTCAGGTCATTTTACCAGAAAACTGGAATCTATAAAAAAATAATAAAATGTAAACTCCAATACTTAAAATAGTGTCAGAATAAAGATTAGTTTAATACAATAGTAGGCTAGGCACAATGGACAAAGGATCAGTGAACTGAAAGACAGATAGGTAGAAAATTCACACTAAATCATGGTGAGACAAGAGTGTGAAAAGCATGGGGGAGGGGAGGGGTGGGAAAATAGGATACATTTGACACATGACCAAAATATTTAATACTAATTCAAGTCCTAGAAAGAGAGAAAAGAGATCAGTTAACAACAGCATTGAAGAGATGGTGACTGAAGATTTTCACTAGTGAGCTAATGCAACATCCCAAGCCACAGATTCTTTATTTTAACTTGTACAACATTTAACAGTTATTTGAGTCCTTAAAAAAAAATGGATAATTGATTCCTTGGGTCACTTTTGTTGAAATCTGATGAGACATTTACCTAACTTTGTTCTTCTCAAGGTGCCTCACTGTCCAGAGTTGTTCCACAGCCAGGCGCAATCTGTGTTTCATGCCTGAAATGTGCTGAATTGCTTTTTCCTTGTTTCATCATTGCATTTATTAACCTCCACTGCACAAATTCACACTGCCTGCTTGCATCTCCCATTCACATTTCTTAGGCTTTTTTGTATCTCTTGACAAGCCACGGATTCTTCTTTTTTTTTTTTTTTTTTTTAAGACAGTATGTTTTCTCTTTTTTAAATTATGTTTTTACTGATTTTAGAGATAGAAGAAGGGAGGAGAAAGAAAGAGAGAGAGAGAGAGAGAGAGAGAGAGAGAGGAAAAGCATCAATCAGCCACCTCCCAAATGCCCCTGGGGATCAAGCCCACAACATGAGCATGTGTCCTGACTAGGAATTGAACTGATCTTTTGGCATATGGAACAACCCTCAACTAACTGAACCACACCAGAGCTCAATATCTCTCTCTCTCTCTCTCTCTCTCTCTCTCTCTCTCTCTCTCTCTCTCTCTCTCTCTCTCTCAAAGTGATTTTAGGGAAAGGAGGAAGGGAGAAAGAAAAATAAAAGAAAACATTGATTTTGAGAGAGAAACATAAATCAATTGCTTCCCATACACACCCCAAAGGGGATCAAACCCAAAACCTGGGTATGTGTCCTGACCAGGAATTGAACCCATGACACTTTGGTGCACGGAACGATACCCAACCAACTGAGCCGCCCGACCAGGGCAAGCCACAGATTTCTTAAGCAAAGAATGAACCTGAGGTGGTTGAAAAAGGAGCCAGGGATACATCTAGGAAAAGAATACTCCTGGTATAGGAAACATCAAGTGCAAACATCCCAAGGCAAGAATTCCAATTTGATTGGAGATAAGTGAACAAAAGGGAAATTAGATCAACGAGGTGAAAGGGCAAGGTCAAATATTATAGAATCCTTTAACATCCTTGGCTTTTTCTGAGTCCGATATGGTTAGCTACTTTCACAAAAGAAGACAGACGTAATCTGACTTACCTTTCAAAGTGAGCCATTACCATGAAAGGAACAAGATTCTCATTAGTCCTTGCATCAGGATTTCTATTGTTGCATAACAATTACCACCAAAAAACAGTAGCTTAAAGCAGCACACCTTTACTACTCACTGTTCTGTAGGTCAGAAGTGCAGGCTCTGCTGGGGGTCGCACCAGGCTGAAATCAAGGCGCAGGCGAGACCAGGGTCTTATCGGGGTGTCCAGCAAAGCATTTGCTTCTAAGTGCATTTGGTTTACTGCACAAATTCAGTCCCCTGCCATTGCAGGGCTGGGCTCCCCACTGCCTTGCTGGCTGTCGCTCTCAGCTGCTAGACTGAAGGCATTCCTCCATATATGATTCGTCCATCTTCAAAGCAAGCAAGGGCACATGGAATTTCCTCAAGTTTCAAGTCTCTGCCCACATTCTTATTATTCAGATGAATAAATAAAAGAGACATAGGGAGGTTGTAGGCTGCCCGTTATCACATTATTAATTAGGATTGCTATGGCTCTTTTGATAGTTAATAGTTTCTCTTTATCTGGAAGGAAGAAGATAAAGAGAAACCAGTTATAATTTTATTCTAGGACCAGCGATTGTGCTACAAGAATTTTTAAAATATACAATACCTGACTATTTTAGTCAGGGACGCTGACCTCTTTTATCAAATCAAAAACAAAAACAAACAAAACAAAACAAAAAAACTCCAACACAACAATAGTCATCCAGCGTGAATGAAACAAAAGTATACCTGTTTTGTTGTGAGATCAGCAAAAACATATTTTTTTGGTGTGCCACAAAATCTTAGTAATTTATTTATGTGTGCCAGTAATTTGTTTATTTGTTTATCACTGCACTAGACCCAAGATGACTGTGGCTTGTATTAGAGTGCTAATAGAGGAGACTGTGAGAAGCGATTAGTTCTGGATGTATTCTAAGGTAGAGCCAACAAGACTTGCCAGTGGGCTGGCTGTGGGGTCTGAAAGTAGGTGCCAAGAGGACTCCAAGGATTTGGGTCTGAGAGAACAGAAGGACTTTTGCTGAGAATACATTTACTAAGTTTGGGGAGTCTGGAGGATGAACAGGTTTGTTGAGGGAAGAGCTGGTTTTAGACACGTTAAATTAAGATGTCTCTTAGGCATTCAAATGAGATGTCTAGTAGCATATAAATTTGGAGTTTGGGGGAACTTGTCAGTGCATAGATGATATTTAAAACTTTGAGGCTAGAGGAGAGCTCAGAAAGACTGTAAGTATAGTTAGAGAAGGAAAGATGGGCAGAAACTGAGCCTGGAGACTCTATGTCTGAAGGTCAGGGGAAGAAAAGGAACCTAAGAAGAAAATCCAAGGGAGAGTGGTGTCCTGAAAAGCTCAGCTGGTCTTATGCACAGTGGTCTTCCCAGGGCCCAGCAGGGGGTGGAGGGGGGGCTGGCACCCAGAAGAGGCTCCAGGGACATTCCCTATTCATTTTCTTCAAGGCCAACCTCTGCTCCCAGCATCCTCAGCAGCGCTCAATCTTCCCTGGAATCACGCAAGCACAGGGCTCTGCCAGCCAGCAGCTCGCTACCTGGAAAGCTGCTATTTATAGACGATGCCATCCGTGGGAAGTAATAGTCCCTCCGAATTCTCGGGAGACTTTGCCTTTTGGTTGGAGCTCAGCCTGGGTAGGAGAGCGAAGGCCAATTTATGGGTATTTTTAGGCCATCCGCCACACAGTCACACAGTTGGGAGGGCTGAGTTCCCCCGCCTCCCCCTGGAGGCTGAGCACAGAGGAAAAGTCGGAGGCAGGGCTTGCACCAGGAAAACCATTAGCCTCCCAGCAAAGGAGCTCGATGGAGAAAGCCGGGCGCGGGGCTGGCTGCGGGAGGGGTGAGGCGGACGCTGAGGAGGCATCTCTCAGAAGCTAATGTAAGACGCCATTTCAGCGGAGTCTGCTGGGAGCCGCTGGGAGAGGGGGTTTCCCCCATTCCCGTTCCCTTGCTGGTCATTTCCAAACACGGTTTCGTGCCAACGGAGAAACATGACAAAAATGAGACCTCTGTGAGGGCGCCCTCAGAATCCGAGTCCTCCTGGGCTGGAGGATTGCTCTGTAATCCTTGGTCCCCAGGCAAAGCCTCAAAAACACGTAGCCAGCTGTCTCATCCTTTTCATCAAAATTGCGTCCAGGTGCTGAAACCAGTTTGGCTCAGTGGATAGAGCGTCAGCCTGTGGACTGAAGGGTTCCGGGTTCGATTCCGGTCAGGGGCATGTACCTTGGTTGCAGGCACATCCCCAGTAGGCGGTGTGCAGGAGGCAGCTGATCTATGTTTCTCTCTCATGGATGTTTCTAGCTCTCTATCCCTCTCCCTTCCTCTCTGTAAAAAATCAATAAAATATATTTTTTTAATTGCGTCCGGGGCGGACACAACCTGGTGGGCAGTAGCTCATCTTCGGCGCTGAGCAGTGGTGGGCAGCCCTGACCCCGTGGAGGGGACTCACTGGGAGCCACAGCCAGGGGGAAGTGAGAACTCCAACTCTGGAGACGGCCATGCTCAGCCCTCTGGAAATACAACCTTTATGGGAACCGGAGGGATTTCTGGGATCTGAGACAACATCCTCCGGTGTACCCCCCCTCCCCCGGCTCATCTTGAGTTTGGACTAACCCACAGGCACACCCACACACAGCTTGCCACGCACAAAGCACTCCCCAGTTGGCATAATCCTGATCACAGAAATCATTGCTACAGCGATACTTATTATAAACACCTGCCATTATTATTCCTGTTCTCAGATGAAGAAACTAAGGCTCAGAAAGGTTCACGGACTGCCTGAGTCCCCAAAAGACAGGGTGTGGGTCAGGACTACCTGGAGGCCACAGGACAGGCAGGCATGGGACTTCTTTGTGTATAGCAGCCTTTGAATAGTCACTCAACAAACACTCCCAAGTGTGTACTGCGAATGCCCGTGTGCCTGCCCTGTACAAAGTGTTGTCTTGTGGCTCTTCAGCCCTCAGGCAGCTGCATGACATACGTCATCTTAGGAAAGTTCGTCAGACTTCTGTGAAGGCAGAGGATTGGGACAAGCTTTTATGTCCTCTCCACCCCAATATTTCACTATAATAATGGTGAATGCCATTTTAAAAAGTATTTTTTTGTTCATTTCAGAGAGGAAGGGTGGGGGAGGGAGATTGAAACATCAATGATGAGAGAGAGTATCACTGACTGGCTGCCTCCTACACACCCCGCATTGGGGGTCAAACCCACAACCCGGGTGTGTGCCCTGACAGGAATCGAATCGTGACCTCCTGGTTCACAGGTCAGCGTTCAACCACTGAGTCAGGCCGGCCGGGCTAACTGCCATCTTGAAAGGTAACTCTGAGCCAGCTTACTGCATGTCAACGTTTAATTTCTTCACCTTGATTGCCTTATTTAATGATTACAAAGTCCTAGAGGGAAAATCTTATTATTAGTCCCATTTCATAGATAAAAAAAAAAAAAAAAGGCAGAGTGAAATGGTAAATAGCTGGCCCCAAATATGTATAGTTAAAAAGCAGTGGCCCTTTCCAGAAACAGTCTTGAGACCCTGTGCTTTTGACCCCTCGGACTGTCAGAGGTGAAAGGTATTGAAATCACAGAGAAGTCAATGTCCGCAGAAAATCCACTAGCAGCTGAGGGCTTCCACCTGCGTCCTGGGGAACAGCACAGAGAGAGCAGCCACTGATCTCACAGAGGGGAGCTTAGCTGGGCAGACACACAAGAAAAGCCCACGTGACAGCACAGAACTCGAGGGAGCCGGGCAGGGGAGGCCACCTGAGGCTGATAGGCCTGGAACTCGGGGAGTCTGCTGAGCAATGGGGCCCCAGCCAGTCCCCGTCCTCCACAGCCCCCTCTGGGAGCAGGCGCGCCGGCCAGGTGTGTGACCTGCCTCTGAATCCCAGCCCTCACCTTCAGACAGGACAGCAGAGGGGTTCCTCTTAAAGGAAGGCATTAAGCGACCCCCTCAAAGGATCCTTCATCGGGAATCTGGGGTCCTTCAAGCACAATAGCTGAGATAGAAGGAGCCGAACAACTAGGAGTGAAAAGAGAGCACGCTGTGGCAGAAGGTTTTACTAACAGGGTATGATTTTCAGAACTCCCCGACCTAGGAGCGTCTCTGAAAGCTTCCAGGGAAGACTCCCGTCCTCCGAAGGCGCCATAAGTGCACTGCTCTCCCTTCCCTTCCCAGACGACCTCCCGACCAGGAGAACTAGGCAGAGCGGCGTGTTTTATCTTCCGTGAAAGCCAGGGACGTCCTATCACACTGTGTGGGCCGCTGGAGCGCAGAAGCAAGAAGGGAGAGGAGTGAGCAGAGAGCATTTCTCCCTAAAGGCCTGCAAAGCAGGCGCCCACCACTCCGCCTTTAGGAACCAGAAA
This sequence comes from Pipistrellus kuhlii, assembly GCF_014108245.1. Taxonomy (NCBI): domain Eukaryota; kingdom Metazoa; phylum Chordata; class Mammalia; order Chiroptera; family Vespertilionidae; genus Pipistrellus; species Pipistrellus kuhlii. The sequence continues at coordinate 1,784,781 of NW_023425449.1, forward strand.
AGCTTGGAAACTGAGCGCTCCTGGCACCAAAGGGGGCGGAGAAGACAAGGGCAGGCTGGGCAGCTGAGCTCCGGAGACAGCTGCAACGTTGAAGGAAGAGCAATCTAGAGCCACCAGGACCCCATTCTCACCCTGCCCCGCCCTCCAGCACCCACAGGGTTATCTTCCTGGAGCGCCCGGCTAACCCCAGGCCTGTGCTCTGCTGAGAACAGGAGGACGTAAAGGCCTGTATGCCCCAGGGAGCCGTGAGGTTGGGAGGTCCACGCCCCGCACTCGGAGGATCTGTCTTTTGAAAAATGAACCGGCAGATCTCTAATGAAAATGTCATCCTCCTTCCGAGGCCCCGGGGGCAGCCCACCAGCGAGCCGGGCTTGCATCTCACTCATTAATCTGAGCCGACAACTGAGAATTCCTAAAACTGAGAACTCACCCTACTTATGAAAGAGACGGGAACAAAGAGCCGAGAACACAAAGGCAGAAGAATTAATGCAGAGCATAAACACTTCAAAGGAAATATAATTAATATCCTCGGAGAATGACGGGGAAGAGGGTAACCCACCAAAAACAAGGAACATGCAGTCACGGAGAGTATGTTCTGAGGATACGCAAGAGTTCTTGGAAATTAAAAATATCACGACTCGATTTAAAAAAAAAATCAAAACAAGTGCTTGACAATAAAGTCAAAAGATGTTCCAGGAAGTAGAATAAAAGGACAAGCCATAGAGAGTAGAAAAGGCAAGGGAAGAAAATTAGACGGTGAATCCGGGAGGCTGAACATCCCACTCTCAAGAGTTTTCAGAGCGATCCGAGGAAGGAGATTATAACAGAAAAAAGGCAAGAACCTCTGCTAGAACGGAGGCACACGCATTCTCTCTGAGCAATCAGTAAAAAGGGAATCTGGAAAGTCCAAAGCCCCACATGACATATATCACCGCAACATCAGAGCAAAAGGGATCCCCCGGGCTTCTAGGGGGGAGAGGGATACATAGAAGGTGCAGGAATATGAATGGCACCGGGCCCCAGGAGAGAGGGAGCTGCGACCACGGGACCATTCCTCCACTGCTAAGGAAATAACTGACACCTTAGCCCAGCAGAAGTGCTCGCTAAATGTCTGGTCAAGAAAGGGTGGATGGCCAAAACCGGTTTGGCTCAGTGGATAGAGCATCGGTCTGTGGACTGAAGGGTCCCAGGTTCGATTCTGGTCAAGGGCATCTACCTTGTTGCAGGCACATCCCCAGTGGCGGCTGTGCAGAAGGCAGTTGGTCGATGTTTCTCTCTCATCAATGTTTCTAGCTCTCTATCTCTCTCCCCCTTCCTCTCTGTAAAAAAATATATATATTTTTTAAATAAATAAAAAATAACATTTTTTTTTTAAAGGTGGAGGAAGGAGGGGACGAAGAATGGATATGGCTGGGGTGCAGTGGCGCAGGGGGTGCTGCTGGGCATCCACGCCCCCCCCCCCCCGAGTCTCCCAGGAATCACGACCAATGGGAACGCTGGGAAAGCCACGCCTGGATGGAGTCACTCTGGCGAGAGCCAATGAGCCCACAGAGGAAGGGTGTGCCCGAACAGACGCTGGCCGCACAGGCCCAGAGCCCCCTACTGGCCCATACCCCTGCCTCCCAACAGTTAGCAGCTCACAGCTGCTCCTGTCAGAGAGCGATGCCTTCAGCAGGGAAGAGCCACGTCACCTGGAAACATCTGGAGGCCGTGCCGTGTCCCCGGCACCCAGGCGGGCCCGGCCGAGGGCTGACGAGTACACCGGGAGGAACGGCTTGGGGACACTTCCACTCCTGCCCAGCTCCCTCCGCTGCCCGACCTGCTGCCCTCACCTACCAGAAGCTTCGTCCAGAGACCACTCTCCTCACATGGCCGCCATGGGAACCCTTCCTCCGGCTCTGCTGCTAGGGAAGTCAGAGGACCTTGGCCCAAATCAAGGACTGTTTTACTTCCAAAACCATCTGTATGTAATGCTTTGAGAGCAGCAGCGCACATTTAAAATAAAACCTCTCATGCCGAAACGGGTTTGGCTCAATGGATAGAGCGTCAGCCTGCGGACAGAAAGGTCCCGGGTTTGATTCTCGTCAAGGGCATGTACCTTGGTTGTGGGCACATCCCCACTAGGGGGAGTGCAAGAGGCAGCTAATCGATGACTCTCATTGATGTTTCTAACTCTATCCTTCTCCCTTCCTCTCTGTAAAAAAATCAATAAAATATATTTTAAAATAATAATAAAATTAAATAAAACCTCTGAAGAGCTTTTTAAAAGGCTTTTCTGGGACACAGGACCCAACACCAGGGGCTTTGGCCCACATGTGTCACCACCATCACTCCACCACCATTGGCATCACCACCAACTGCGACAGACGGACACAGCATAACACGGGGTCTGGTGCGTCGGGAATTTGAAAATGGACTCAAATGGCCTCCAGCAGAGTGCGCGGCCATCGGGCCGGGTTCCAGGGACTGGCCTTCTGCAGGTTCCGCCAGAGCCCCTGGCACCGGAGTGTGCGGGGCTCTCGGGCGGATGGGGCCATCTGGCAGGAGCAGCCAGAGGCTTCAGTAGGAAAACCCCGAACCCCGCCCCAGTTACAAATGCAAAGTGGAAGCAAGCTGTTGGGTGGAAATGAGGTGGTCCCGGCCGACGTCTTCTGACGGGTGACACAGGCGAGAGCGCCGAGAGGTGCTCCCTCTGAGCATGAGGCAGAAAGGCCTGGACTGGTCCTGAGCGGAGCCGAGACGAGAGGTGAGATGTTTGTCTGCAGCCCGAGTGGAACTAAATACGGAGCCACTCCAGAGCCGCTCGTCCCTCTAGCTCCCCTGGTGTATGTTCCAGTGACTCCCAGGGAGCTCTGGACCAGCCAGACAGCCGGAGACCAGGGATGGGAGTTCCCACTGTCAGCACTCGGCAGCTGTGGGAGCTCTGACTCCCAGATCTCCCCGTAGCCGGAGGTCACAGGCGGGCCTGGCTTCGGGGGACAGCACAAAGCCCAGGGCCCGCTCAGGAGACTTCTAAAGGGAGCTACGGACTGTCTGAGCAATTCAGGGAAGCTAGCTCATGCTAAATTTACTTGAAAAAAATAAGGCCATGCATCTGCCTGCGCCCAGGCTGGTGAGCCGAGCTGACCCTCCCTTCCCTGAAGAAGGGAGTCTGTGAAGGAACCGGCCAGCTGCACTCACTCTGAGGTGTTAGCCAGAGACTTCCTCTGCCTCGTGTGAGCTGCGGAGCCCATACTGTCTAGGGAGCTTTTCTCCTTTATCGCTGTGGGCAGCGTTCATCCAGACCTGGCTGCTTCCTGGTCCTCTCCACCACCACCCCCACCCATCCCAGCCGGGCGGCCTGGGAGGCCGTGCAGTGCACAGGCCTGTGTCCCGCACGCCCACCTCTCTGTCCCTGCCCACGTGACCTTGGGCAAGTTGCCCCGCTTCTCTGAGTTCCCCTGCCTGGCTCTCACCGGTGATAACCAGGGGCGTTTGTGAGTTTAAGAAATAGCACACACCGTGGGCCCACCTCCCTGCTGGTTCCCTCTCCTCCCATTGTTACCCCCTGTCTGTGTTATCTGACCAAAGGGGAGGATGGCTAGCATTAAAAAAAAAGAAAAAGTCACAGGCTAGAAAAGACCCAGAAAAGTTTCAGCTCAGGGTTCATGCTCCATGACTGGAAATAGAACTAATTGATATTCTGAAAGCATTAACGAGGTCTCTGAATCACACAGAGAACAATTCTACTGTGCTGCCCGCCCAGGCGGTGCCTATGAGGACCCTCCAGGAGAGAAAGCAAGGCGTGGCTGCCCACACTGCCACCGGCTCCAACTCCAGTCAGGCTATTGTTTAAATCAGAGATTAAAATCACAGGTGTGTCTGAGAGCAGGCAGAGACTCTCTCTGGGAGGATCACAAACAGGGCTGCTCCAGGGACTCACAGAAAGGAGCTCAGGCTGGCCTGTAACAGGCTCTCTGCCATCCCACAAGGAGCAATAAACAATAAACCACATCTCTGCTCCCAAACAGCTCCTGGTTGGGCCCAGTGGCTTCCTGAATGGCCAGCAGGAGCCCAACAAATCCACATTCCTCCCCTCCGTGCTTCCTTCTCAGACCCTTACCAACACACTGGCATCATATGGTCCAGAATGCAGGAAGCTGTGCCCATAGAAACCCAGACGTGACCATGGGAAGCACTGGTCTTTGATGCAGGGCACCTGGGGTCTTTCCCCTACAGAGCCACTTCCAACAGCCTACGGCCGCCATCTTCCCTTCTCCACGTGCAGAGAGACGGAGTGGGACCGAGGAGAACCGGAGGCCTCTGCCAGCTCTGAGATTCTGTGCAGACCCGGGAATGTCATGCAGAGCCCACCTTATTAATTCAGACCCAGAGAAGACACCCTCCTAAGTATAGACGTGTTTATCACTTGCAGGAAGAGCTGAACAAACTCAAGCTGTTCGAGCTCCCTTCTCCCTTGGCCAAGCACGATTTCCTTGCGAAAGTTTTGGGTGGGATTATTTTTTGAGCTTCCAGAGAGACTTTTTGGACATTGATCTGTACTAGTATGCCATATGGTGGGAATTCAGTATGAAAAAAATTTAAAAAAGTCAAGAACAGACAGAATGAGCCGCCGGTGCCAAGCACCCAGTTGTTTGGGAAGTTCCAAGGAAACGGGTGGCTCTGAAATGCCAAGAAACAATTGGGGGCCGAGCGGGCACATCTCGGGAAGCCGAGGAGAAGAAATGTTCTGAAAGCCTCGCTCATCATATCGCATCCACAGCAAACCCATACACAGCAAACCACCCCGAAGTTTAGTGGCTTGAATCAACCACCACTTATTGAGCTTATCAACCGCCACTTATTTAGCTTATTATTCCGTGGGTCAGCAAGTTGGAGCGGGGTACCCGGATGGTTCAGTGGTCATGGCTGGACTCTCCAATCCCAGGGCCTTGGCTGCAGTGGCTCAGCGTAGCACTGTGGGCTGGTCATGGGCCAGAGCCCAAGACTGTTCAGAAGCCGGTGACAGCAATCCTATTGTAAAAGAACCAGTGCCAGGAAGTAGATGCATTTCAAGTCTCGAGGTGCCAAGCAAGTCACATGGTCACTCTTGATTCCAGGGGTTGGGGGGGGGGGGGGGGGGGGAAGGAGCCCACTTCCTCATGGGAGTAACTGAAAAAAGTCATGTAAATGTGACATACAGAGAGGGGTCAGTTTTACCATCTACCACACGGGAACTGGTTTAACTTCCGTGATATTCCCCTTGGAAAGTGAAAGGGAGGGGCAGGGAAGAGGATGCTACGTAGGAGAAACAGGTGAATAAGACACGACTACTTTTTTCAAGTATTCGAAGAGACACGGCGGGTTAAGAAGAATGACAGACATTTTAATGGGCTCAGACCCAAATATTATAAGTGATGGCACAAGTCACCTGATACAAAATAAAATCTGACTCAGAGGAGGAGAGAGGAAGCCAACAGGGAGCACTGCTGTCAGTCCAGTGATACAACACTGCCCATGGTGCTCGCAGAAGCGCGTTCCCGCCCACACGTCAGAGACCAGGAAGTCCGTCTCAGATCTGGCATTGGAACCCACATCCCTTTTTTTTTTTTTTTTTTTTTAAAAAATATATTTTATTGATTTTGTACAGAAAGGAAGGGAGAGAGATAGAGAGTTAGAAACATCGATGAGAGAGAGTCATCGATCAGCTGCCTCTTGCACACCCCCTACTGGGGATATGCCCGCAACCAAGGTACATGCCCTTGACCAGAATCGAACCCGGGACCCTTCAGTCCCCAAGCCGACGCTCTATCCATTGAGCCAAACCGGTCTCGGCGGAACCCACATCCCTTTGATGCCAAAGTCAGTGCTCTGCTGACACCATGGCAGGCGCTTCCGGGTTCTTTCAGGAGGAGGCTCGCCGAGTGAGTGCGATTAGCATCGTGGTACAGGTGAAACCCAGGCCTGTCTGAGAGAACCAAGGCAATCCTTTCCCGCTCTCCCACGCTCCCTCCTGAACGAGGAGGTGCTGGGAGCCTCCCAGACAATAGGAAGTGGACGATACGGGTTTTTCCCAGTGGACTTTCCTTAAAGCACAAGCTGTTCTGCCAGAGTGGACGCAGGAGGTCTGGTCATTCACAGAGCAATTAGATCTGATCAGTCTTGCCCTGAACTTAAAAAGGTCTTAGCAAATCAAATTCTTAAGAGTTTCTCTATTAGAGAACATTTAAAACATGTAAAATAAAGCAAAAGACACGATGGACTCCCATGGACCCATCTTCCACGATTTTCAACACATGGCTAGTATCGTTTCTTGCCCAATTTTTAGGAGAGAAATCCTGATGTGTGGTTGATAACAAGCTGCTTCTGCCTCCCCAAATCAATATCCAAGGAGCGTTGCATCCGTGAGGGCACCCCGGCATCCTGTAAGGTGAACCCCTCATTTTTAAGAGAGAAGGCTAAGACTGAGAGAGAAATGGACTTTCTCAAAGCCCCAGATTGAGAAAAGGAATGATTAGCATCAAGGTCTCCTAACTCTAAGCTCAGGGCCCTACCCATTGGCCCAGCCTCCCTGAGGATCAGAAGGCTTGTGTGGTGCCCACCCCTCAGCAGCCACCGCTGCCTCCCGAGGAGGACGAGGAGGTCAATGGGAAGCGGACTTGGCTTCTGTCCAGCGGGCTCAATGGACCTCGTCAGCCATGTCCTCCTGTGACCTTACTCTTTCAAGGGTAATTAACCAGCCAAATGGGTTCCCTCTGTGGAGCCCTGGCATCCAAATAATAACAACCCCTACCCGCCAAGGGCTGATGACAAAATCTCCCCAGTGAGGTCCCACCCGGTCCTCCAATGTCACGTCCTTCGTAACTCAGCTCCCTCCGTTTGAAAACTCGGTGCCTCACCAAAGTGCAGTCTTGTGAGAAGGCAGCAGACTTCACGGCCATTGCTCTGCCATGTGCTCTAGTGCCACGTCTCCCGGTGAGGAAGGCAAATCCTAGGGATCGGATGGGGCGTGGGCATGGTGGAGCATGATCCTTCTCAACATGGGAGCCCCAGGACACCTGGTGGCATGCCAGGGGGCACCAAAGCCTCGGGGTAAGCACCTTCAAGAGGAGAACATCACAACAACCATCAGAGCTACAGTTTAGAGTGCAGAGCCCGTGGAGGGCGCTGTGCGAAGCTCCACATGCAATCCTCAGCTCGCCCTGCGCGGTGGTACGTCGCTCCACGGCGAGGAAACGGAAACACTGAGATTAAGCAGCTTCTTGAAAGCCATGCAGCTATTAAGTGGCACCAGAATCATAGGGTGTGAGATGCTACAAACGTAAGTAGGGGTTAAGCACATGGTTAGGGTTATTACCGAAGCCCAAAACAGGAGTGTTGAGCAGGGAAAGGTCTGAGCCAGTGTGTATTCACATCCTCCAGAGGGAAGTGCTGAAGCAATGAGCGGAGAGTAGAAAGAGCAGGAGAGTTTACCAGAGAGGACTTCAGGATGGAACTGGTATTCGGAGAGTAACTAAACCCACAAAATCTGTTTTAGCTCCTCTCTCCTCTTCTTGACAACTACCCTCAATGTGGGGATTATCATAACGCCCGATTATTTTTCTAAGATTTTTTTAACGTTTTTATTGATTTTAGAGAGAGAAGGAGGAAGAAAGAGGAACATCAATCCAAATGAGAGAAGCAGCGTTTGGTTGCCTCCCACGTGTACCCTGAACGGGGACTGAGCTGGCCACCTAGGTGTGTGCCCTGAGCGGGAATGGAAGTGGCGGCCTTTTGGTGCATGGGGCGACGCTCAAACCACTGAGCCACACCTGCCGGCACAGCCCCCTTTTACAGATGAAGAAACTGAGGTTCACAGGGGATACGTGACTTGCCACGTGGCTAACTAGGCATGAGGCCTGGCTCCACGTCCTCCCCCATCCATCCCTGTGCAGCTCATCTTGGATGTGGGTGTGTGCTCCTGTGCTTGATGGGGCACCCCCACCCTGGCCCCATGGAAAGCCACATGAATAGGGTGGCCAGGTGGCCAGCTCTGTCCTGGACAGTCCTGGCTTCTGCCTGTGTCCCAGCATCATTGGTACTAGTGCCCTCCTTGGTCTTCAAGGGGTCCTGTTTGGGTGACAAATGACAAAACTGACCTACCCCTCAGCAACCCTACCCCAGGGACCGCCTCTGCAGCACGAAGAGGCGCATTTCTGCCAGCTTCCTCCCGCCAGGGAGGCTCGGAGAGTCTCCCGGAGGGTACGGGCCACAGAGGAGACTGAAGGGAGGACAACATGTGGCGAGGAATTTTCCAGCTCCTCCTCCCACGCTCACCTCCAGCCCCCCTGCCAGAGGGAGACGGGACTGTTCTCTGATATGAGGCTCGGGAGATGGGAAAGCAGAGGGGAGGCGCGGAGGGCTGTTTGCCCCTCCCGGCTGCCTGCCTGAATTCATTAACCGTCTGGGAGTTGAGAGCCTCGCAGCAAATCACCTGGCCCCTCTCTATGCCTAAGGTGACCCAGATTCCTCCAGTTTTCGGGCCGTTTTACACATCATCCCCAGCAGCGTTCTGAGAATCAATGACAGCTCTTCTGAAACGGCTTTCCCAGCGCCATTGCTCAGGAGAACGGTGCTGAGGAGGCTGGAGCGAGCAAACCAGGATGACCCTGAGTCCCAGGGCAGCCCTTGGAGGACTCAGAGCCCCTCCCCAGCCCCAGGGTGGGAGGACAGAGAGGAAGCTGGGGCAGGCAGGAGGTCTGACTCCTGGCCCATCGCAGCAGCTGGAGCTCCGTGCACCTCAGTGGTGTCCCAGCCCAGGGAGGAAGCCGGCCACCCCCAGGGATGGAGGCGCGGCTCCGGGAGGGTCTGCGGGGCCAGCAGCAGCCCAGCTCGCCAGCAGCACGGTGCTCACTGAGCTCATCGCGGAGTGTCGTCAGGAATGAGTGGTTAATAAGATTCAAGTTCTCTGGTCCCGGGAACAGAGGTCGGACACCTCCTGGTTCTCAGCTCGCAGGAGGGGGCAGGGCTTTCCTATTCTCTCCTGAGGTGCGCGGGCCGCTCCAGGCCCTGCCACACCCTCCAGGGCCATACCCTCCTGTTTCCCAGGACAGGCAATGATCACCCGAGCCCAGCGCTGGGAACAGGCTCGTCACTTAAGGCCAACAATCCTGTCACGTCAGAGAGGTGGACTCCGGGAAACTGAAGGCTGGGGCGGGGAGGGAAGATAGACCCAACATCTCTCCCAAGTGCGCTGCTTAGTTTTAGGCACAGCTGTCTCCTCCAGGGATGGTAAGCTATATGATCATCATCTATAGGAATGGTAAGTCCAGGGAGCTTAGGGACTGAGCTTGAGGTCACACGGTGAGTTCATGGGAGAGGAGGAACCCGGGCTTTCCTCCTACGGCCATTCTTCCTCCTCCGGCACCAGGCCCTGTGAAAGCCTGCCATACCGGGTCACAGAGGAAACAGAGGCGCCCCCTCCCCACCTGGAGGCAGGGTGGGGGCTGGGCTGCTGAGCCTCCAGGAGCTCTGGGCCCTGGAGAGGCACCTGCCTGAGGGTCCCCGGCTGAGACCCCGGCCCCAGGCGGAAGGCGGAGGAGCGGGAATGGAAGACACAGGGAGAGCGTTGCTGTGTTTTGTAGTCGGGGCCTGGGGAGCCTGAGCAGATGAGGCACACGCGGCTACCGCAGAGCGCCCCAGACATAACCGGTGCCCCCGAAGCTGGCTGCATTCAGTAAGCGGGGAAAGTACTGCATGAATAAATAAGAAATCATCAAGAGGAGAGAACCCTCTTTTCTTTTCTTTTTTTTTTTTAATATATTTTATTGATTTTTTTCACAGAGAGGAAGAGAGAGGGATAGAAAGTTAGAAACATCAATGAGAGAGAAACATCGATCAGCTGCCTCCTGCACACCCCCTACTGGGGATGTGCCCGCAACCTAGGTACATGCCCTTGACCGGAATCGAACCTGGGACTTTTCAGTCCGCAGGCCGGCAGGACACTCTATCCACTGAGCCAAACCGGTTTCTGCGAGAATCCTCTTTTCTTAAAGGGGCAAGGAGGATGTGCCCAGAGAGCCAACCAGACTAGCTGTAACCCCTTTCTCCCAGCTCCCACCGGCCTCCCCCTCGGCAGGCTCTCTGGTGGCGAGAGGCCGACAGCAGCACCAGCATCCGGGCTCCCGGTGACAGCTCGATGCATCGACATCTGTTGGTTCACATGACTCTTCCTGGGCCCGTCACCGTGGCCACGGAGAGAGACGCTGTCAGGAGACAGGACACCCAGGAATGGCAGGCGGGCTCGACTCCACACACGACAGCAGCAACAAGGGCCGGGGAGCCGGTGGGTCCCGGGCAGAAATGAGGCGCCCTTGCAGAAAGAAGGGGGGATGGACGCCGGAGAGGCAGCATCCGTGTCCACGACACCACGTGCGACCTGTGTCACTTGTCAGCCCGCCCCCCCCCCCCCATCCCCTAAGGACCCGATGGGGACCTTGCCCAGCTTTTCGTGCAGCTTAAAAGCGGTGACGCGTAAGAAGCTTGGAGACGCGTCTGAAGGAGCGAGTGAATGGAGGGGGTCACATGACATAACCCCTCCTCTCCGATTCCGTTTCATTTGGATCATACAGGGATGCGGTCCTCTCTCTTTACAGACATGGCTCAGCAGCATCTTCATTCGGACACCAAGGCACCTGCTTCCGAATGAGGCGAACGCAGCCGCCGTGGGGTCCAGAGGCGTCCGAGGTGAGCAGCGAGCCCGGCCGGCACCCGGACGGCGGCGGACGGCAGAGGTTCTGGGGATTTTCCAACGGCCTTGAAGTGCAGTCCGAGTTATAAAAAGAATGTTCGTGTTTAAAAATTAAATGTTCGGCTTAAATATTTCATTGTTCCATTTTTCCGCTGCCTGGCTGTTCGTTCGGTGCTAACACAGAACGGGCCCTGGCTTACAGCCCTGACTCCGGCCTCTGGGCTCTCTGAGGAGGGGCTCCGGGTCTTCCCTCCGACAGCTTTCTCAACAGCGGCCTGCTTCCCGAGCGCCTGCTATTGCAGCCGCTGTGCGTCTGCCAGCTCACTGCCTCTTCACCTTCACTCTGCAAAGAAACCTCCCTGCCCCTGTGACGGGCGAGGAGACGGAGGCTCAGAGAGGTTGAGTCTGTTTGACCAAGATGGCCCAGCAGCCTGGGACAGAAGAGGAAATGCGATAACCCAGGCCTGCCGGAGGGCAATGTTGGTATCTCAACGAACAGCCACAGGTCAGGAAATCAGCTTCCCAGCCTGCCCAGAGGAGGGGCGCACCAGCCGGGGTACCCCCTCGGCCTGCTCCCCGATTGCTCTCGGGATTTGCAGGGCTCTGATTAGGGCCCAACAAGGCGCTTGCAAAAGATGAGAGATTTCCAGATTACAGCGGGTCCCTGCCGTAAATCCGGCCCAGCCATGGCAGGCGTTTTGAAATAGCACTCAAAAGACACCTCATCGGGAGAGTAATGAGATATTTATTGTTTTCCAGATTTACTGGCACGCTGATAAATGCCAGGGCGGACACCCATCGGGGTGGGGGTGGGGCTCTGCCGGCCGGAGAAGCGTGAACATTCCTTTCCCCACTCAGAGGAAAACACGAGGGCGGGCTGTGGCTGTCTGCTCGGCTGTGGGCCCCGGTGGGCAAACTTCTGCCAGCTTCAGAGTCCTCCATGTCCAATGAGGAAGGGACCTGAGGACTCTTCTCAACTGGCCATCGACTGCACTGAGGCTGGCAGGGGGACCAGAGGAGGAAAGGAACTTGTCCGAGGGCACACAGCACGTTGCTGGTGGACTCTTGGTGCCCCGGGCAGAACTCCTGTGACTGCTGTGCAGCCCCCAGAACAAGGCACTTCCTGGTGCCCATGCCTGAAACACTTACTAGGTGTGCTTGAACTTTCCCATTTGCAGATTTTCTCCTAAGCCTTTCCAAAACAAAAGAAAATACTTTCCAGTAAAGACTAGCTGGTTTGGCTCAGTGGGTAGAGCGCTGGCCTGCGGACTCAATGGTCCCAGGTTCGATTCTGGTCAAGGGCATGTACCTTGGTTGCGGGCACATCCCCAGTAGGGGGTGTGCAGGAGGCAGCTGATGGATGTTTCTCTCTCATCGATGTTTCTAACTTTCTATCCCTCTCCCTTTCTCTCTGTAAAAAAAAAAATCAATAAAATATATTGAAAGAAAGAAAGAAAGAAAGAAAGAAAGAAAGAAAGAAAGAAAGAAAGAAAGAAAGAAAGAAAGAAAAAAAGAAAGAAAGAAAGACTGGTTGACGAGAGACTGCAGGTGGATGCTGGCACAGGCCAGAGAGGACAGGATGGCTCAGGATGACTGCTAAGATCTTTTGCCAGATACTCACTTTCCCAGAATCCCTTGCAGCTTAGGGTGGCCATGGAATCCAGTGCTGATTATAGAAACAAAAAAGCAAAGTCCTAGGAGGACTTTCTGAGGAAAGTTTGATGTCCTGGGACAGCGACAGCCAGGAGAGGAGAGCTTGCTCGCTCTGCCCCTTCCCCTGCCTCAGGGGCCCCCCTGGTCCCCGAGCAGCCGCGGAGGGCTTGGGAAGATGAAGGCTGTGCACGGCGGAGGTGAAAGGAAGCAGAGCCCTCGGTGACAGGGCTGAGCTGCCTGACCAGCCCCAGGAATGCCTCCCCTGGGAATCTCTGGGTAAATAAACATGCCATGTCCTTTTGGCTGAAGCAACTGTTAGCGGAAGATTCCGCAAAGCTGCACAAATGCCAACAGCTGTTTGCTTGCCTGAAGCCAGGCTGTACCCACTGATGTGGTCACGGGGATTATCTCCCGCTGATCAGAAGCTCTTATCAGCAGCTCCACGTGCCTCTCAGCAATAAGAAATGGCCAAATGAACTGCTTTGTAATAAACGCACTTTGTCTGGTTAGACAGAAATATTTCCAATGACGGAGGCCCTGGGGGAAGAAGTGACACACTGTGAAGGCATCCTTGGTGATACAAGAAGAAGGAGAGGCCGTTGTTACCCTGCCAGGTGCGCTGTGCTGGTCCTAGCACTGGTCTTTGAGCTGGAGCTCCGTGCAGAAGGAGCTAACTGACTGAAGGAGTCAGGAAGGACCTCGCAGAGGGGGCCATATTTCTGCTAACACCCGGAGAGTCATAAGAGTCCACCTGGAGTGGAGATGGAATAGAAAGTTCCATTGGGAGAGAAGAATTACACCCAGTCCTCCAGACAATCCTGTGCGACATGCATGCAAAGAGACTAGCGTTTCCACGTGTGTCAGTCAGCACAGGCGAGGCAATGCCTCGGTAACAAGCAGCCCGGGACTCGCTGCAGGTGTAACGGTGTGTCTCCCACTCACTCTCCTGCCAGTGTGTTCATCACAGGCGGACGGGCTCTGCCCAGTGTCATTCCTCAGGAGGCCGGGCTGACGGAGGCTCCGCCGAGACCCATGCTTCCTCTGTCAGACACAGGGAGAGAAAGCAGCAGGGACTCTGGGAAGCTTTTATCCCGAGTGTCAGATGTCACTTCTGCACACATTGTACTGGCCAGAGCCAATCACATGGCCACAAGTATGATCCTCCTGCAGGAAGGAGCATCAGAGAAGGGTGATTAGCTGAAACCGGTTTGGCTCAGTAGATAGAGAATCAGCCTGCGGACTGAAGGGTCCCAGGTTCCGATCAGGAGCATGTACCTTGGTTGCGGGCACATCCCCAGTAGGGGATGTGCAGGAGGCAGCTGATAGATGATTCTCATTGATGTTTCTAACTTTCTATCCCTCTCTCTTCCTCTCTATAAAAAAAACAATAAAATATTTTTTTTTAAATGGGTGACCAGTGACATGTCCTACAAGCCATTGTGCAGATGGAAACACAGGGGTTTAACAAGAGGGCAGTGAGTCCAAGGTCCCTTGAGGGCAAGGAGGCAGAGCAGGGATTTGAAGTGAGGGTTTCTAACTCAAAATCTTGGGTCAGAGAACGTTCCACAATGACCAGCGATGAAATGAAAAGCCCGGAAGGTTTGGAAATGCGATAGCAAACAGTGGGTGTCCGAGGAGAACCCCGCTCCTGCACATACTGGACCCCTCCCTCCAAGGGCTGGCACCCTCAGCAGACGGACAGCCATGGCCCCACCCAGAAAAGTTTCCTCCTGGCAGCCCAGTGGCAGAGCAGAGGGTCTGAGCCCCCAGCGCGGCCCTCGCTGATCTGAAGCACTGAACGCGACTCTCAAGTCTACCAAGCTGACACTCAGACATCTGCCGGTCTGTGCTGCCAACACAGCCCCGCCCCCTCCCCGGCACCTTCTTCCTGGCCCAGCGGGTCCCGCTTTTCCCAGCACAGAAGGCCGCCGCCGCCGCCTCAGCGTGTTCCCAGCGCGGCTCCTGGCTCTCACCTCCTCAGGGATGAGCTGCTGCTTCCAGCGTCTTAGATCCCAGCAGCTCCTTCCCCGTCCCTGTCCCTGATCCAAGTCTGAGACCAGGTGATCCTCACGAGCACCGAGACATCTGTGCTGTCCGAGCGAGATCCTGGCTAAGCTCCGCGGTGTGCTGGCACGCCGCTCCCTCCTCGACGTGCAGTCAGGTCCAATCAAAACACCTAACGTGCCCTCATTAGCCCTTCACGGATCCCTTCAGATGGCCTAAAGGACAGTGAAAAGGTGAGAAGCCAAGGACTCCTCAGAAAGGGGAGCCTCCCTCTGAGAGCAGAAGCAGCTCTTACTGAAAGGGAGCCGGTGAGGCACATCACTCCGATCAAAAGGGCTTTGTTATTCTGGCGTTCGTCATCCCTGTAAACATGTGAGGAAGCGGAGCCGAACAAACCTCTGGCTCTAAGCACGCTGATCGATTGAATTAGAATGAAGGTCTCAAGTAGGATTTAACATGTCCCGCTATTGACCCAACACAGGAAATGTCCCCCCTGGTTTCCCTTCCCTCCCCTGTGGAGACAGCGCTGCCCAAGCTCAGGGCTGCGAGCACGGGGAGGGCTCTGACTGACAGAGCAAGGAGGAGGTCGTTGGAAGCTATTCCAAGGATCGGGGTGCATAGTACTCGTTACAACTGGGAAAACTACAGCTCTGCAGGGCAGAAACCTGGTCGTCACCACGTTAGCCAGTCACCAAAGAAACGTCACAAGGTGCCATGCTCCGAGGAGGCCGCCATGGCGCCTCTGTGCTGAGAGCGCGTGGCATGCCTGGCGTCACCGGGAGACGCCAGCCGGGGCACCGCTCCTAAACAAAATGCCTGCCGCGGCTCTTAGCAACAGTCAAGGTCACGACAGAAGAGACACACGGAGGAGCCATTCCAGTGGACAGAGACCAAAGACATGGGACCACTTCGTACGGAGTGTGGTCTCAGAGCGGATCCCGGGCCCGAGAGGGCACGTTTTTCCCTTTTGCTCCAAGGAACATCAGTGGTCCCACTGCTGAAATGTGATGGCGGTCCCCAGGTCGGGGAGAAAGGAACCTATCCGTGCGCATGTCCTGGCTTTGAGCATCGCACGAAGGGTGACACGGGGAAAAGTCGAGCGGAGAGAAGGGCAGCTCAGAGACCTGCAGAGGCAGCTGGGAGCCCCACCGCAGCTCAAGCTTCCAGGAGCAACACCCTCAGTGGCCCGGGAAGGACGCCACCCCTGGAGGGCTTTGGATGGGCCACGGCCGTGCACTGCTGGGACCCCGTGGTCTCCACTGCAAAGAGACCTCCGTACCAGGACCCTCACCTGCTCCCGAGACCCTCCCAAACCCGTGTGCTCCTGCCGCCCCTTTCTGCAGCAGCATGGTCCCTGCGGGAGTGAGATGTCTCCTGCGGCTCACTTTCGGATCACAGGGCTCTTGATGGGCGGGCGGGCACGATCGGCACAGCGGGAGAGGACAGGTGCTCCGCGCCCTAGCTGCACGGGAGGCTGTGACCTTGAGGTGCCTGGTTTCCCCAGTGGCGAAGGGAGACTCGTGAGGCAGGGAAAATGGACACGAACACAAAGAGGGGGACGGGCCGCCCTCAGAAAGGCTAGGACACTTCCGCCGTCAAATGATTTTGATTACAGAGCCGGTCTTTACCCACCCAATTCGTAAATCCTTCTGCTTGTCTGGCTGTCAAAGTTTGGAAGATATAGTTCGGCTTACTTTGGCAAGTCATAAAATACGGCTAAGGCGAGAGGCGATGATAGCTCATAAATTCCTCTCACTGTTTATTCATTTTAGGTGCAGCCAGGCCCAGGCTGGCCCGCTTCAAAACACATTCCTCTTCCCTCCGCGCGGGAGGTCTTGTTCTCTGAGCACTATAAAGTCTCTATTAGCGGCCGGCATTTTCTGAGGCTTCCGAAGTGGACATCACAATTCATCGTCTCCCTTCCGCAGAAGTTTACAGTAGGCTCGCATCCAATAAAAATGCTTTTGGCCTTTTCTAAACCTAACGCAGCGGATGCCTGCCCATATTTCAACCCTCGGCAGCTGTGAGGAGAGAGATGAAGAGGTGTCTGCGAGCAGAGAGAACAGGTTCTCAGAATCGCCTGCCATGTTTGCTGACATCCCTGAGCTCCATGCCCAGGAGGATGGTTCGCAGGGCCAGGCTGGGGTCTGGCTTCCGCACTGGTAGCCAAGTCCCCACGCTGGTCCCACGCTGTGGTGCACAGACCCCACGCTGAGAAACTCCGGGAGGAGGAGCGGGGGGGGTGGGGGGGGAGCCAGAATAAAGGAAGGGGTGCGGATCTCTCTGGTGCCTCCGAGGAATTGCAGCCCTTTCAGAATGGGCACCCCAGGGAGGTGAAACCGAAATGGGCACGGCTGGGGAGGGGGACCCCGGCCTGGGGCAGTGAGCCTCCCGCAGAAAGGACAGAGACGCCGCTGACCAGGGTCCCCCGGTTGTCCCTGGAGACCATAGCCCTGAGGCCTCTGCGGCGCTTTCACACTCATGTATGTGTGCACGCATGTCTCCTGGCCACGGTGGCACTGACTGTGCGGCCCCCACGGTTCATGGTCCAGAACAAAGACTGAGATTCCCGCTCCAGCGGCCTTTCCCCTCCCCTCCTGCCTTTCGTCCTGAGAAGGCCACGAGGTGTTTTGGCGCCCAGCTCCAGGGCGGCCCCCCGGGAGGGGTGGGGTGCCCCCTCCCCCATGGGTCCCCACATGGTGACAGAAAAGCATTGGGCTGACTCGGCATCAGAAGCCTCTGTCCCCCGCCGCCTCGCAGCTCTCCCCGGATCGATGGGAAGGGTAACGGCTGATTTAATTAGTGCTGCGGCAGCCTCCCTTTATTACTTTCTCGCTCACAATGAAATAATGGGGAGCGAGCAGGAGGGATTTGTCATTATCGAGGGAGCCGAGGGGGGCGGGGGGCAGACAGGGAAGTCGCTGCTTTTCCGAGAAAGTCGAGGCGCGTGACCCTCTGTGGGTCCCGAGGGGCAGCCGGGACAGCTGGGCAGCTGGGACCGGACGCGCCGGACCTCGGTGCTCCTAATCACCACCCAGGGGACCCGAGGGCGGCAGCCGCCTCTGCCCCTCTCCTGGGAGCCCGGGCAGGTCGCTGACTCCAGGCCTGCCTCTGCACTTGAACCTTCTCCGGGGAATTTCTGCCTCGTGTCGCCCAGGGTGCCAGCCCAGCAATTAGGGTTCCTGGGGTCTAGGTGGGGCCCCAAAGTGCCCCTCTGTAGACGATGGCCAGGTGATTCTGGGGCACACAGGCACTGGGGACCCCTGGGCTGCAGATCGGTAGCCGTGGGTCCCAGGCGACCACCTCCACCCTCACAGATAGCCTGCCTGTCCGCTGCGGAGAAATCTCACCAGTGCCCCCAAATGCCACAGCTTTTCCACCTTCATCTTCTCTGTGCTGTCTCCACACCAAGGCTCTAGTGGGGAGTGAAGACCAGGATGTTGGACCCCTCGATGGGCTCTGAAGGAGTGAATGTTGGACCACCTCTATGACCTTCAGATGTCACCACCCCAATTGGGACCCTCTAGCCCGGCTTTGTCAGCACCAGACAAAGAAAACAAAGCGAAAGGACTCCTCTGGCTGCCCGGTAATAATGTCCCCAGAAGAGAGCAGAAAGAATGGTCTTGTGAGTAATTTTTACAAGGAGGATGTATTCAGATTCCCTCTCTGGTCGTTCTCCTTTTGTCTCCCGCTGGCTGGGCGCTCAGGCAAAGTGCAGGCCTTTTGTTCCTGTGATCCCGGCTTATCTTCATGGATGACGGGGTGTCCAAACTGCTTCCGAATCAAAAGCGGGGCCTTGGAACAGAAGGGTTTGATCAGGACGCAGGGTTTGCTCTATCCAAATGAACTTCCAAGGGGGGACAGAGAGAGAAAATGAAAATTCAATACAAGAGGAAGCAAAGCTGTTTTCTTGATACTGCAGCTCCCTGTTCCAATTACCTGGTCCTGTTTACGCAATGCAGTCAAATGGAGTTGCCGCTTCTGGTCCTATTGTTTAATGCCATCCCCTGACTCTTGTTCTTTAATTGAACTGCAGCATCGCAGGGCTGGGAGGGGCCCATAAGGTCCAACCCTCGCATCTGTCAGAAGGGTCACGAAGGCTCAGGTCCGGGTTGATTCGGAATCTAGTAAGGGAAGGAGCACAGGGCCAGCACGGAGGGGAATGACCGGATGCAGTGGGAGATAGCACATGGTTTGAAATGATGCGGAACGCCAGTATCTCCTAGCCATGTAGCCTTCCGTTAGTATCTTCTTGCCACTGAGACTCAACTCGACAAATGGGAAGTCTGATCTGGGTTTTAAATGCTGGCAACTACTCAGATTAAGTGAGTCTGGGTACCTGTTGGCCAGACATTTCTGAGAGCTGGAGGAGGTGACACTAACAGACCCTGAAGGATGAACAGGAGTTTGCAAGACAGACAAGATAGTGAACTATCCTTGTGAGCAGAGAAAATGAGTAATGCAAGGTCACGGGTGTGATAGTAGTCCTTTAGGAGACTGTGTGCCCCTGGTGCCAGGCCTGCAGTACACAGGGAGGAGACCAGCCCTGTGGTTTTAGGCCCGGAGCTTTCATCTCATTCTCTCATTTGATTCTTCAAACAGCCCAGAGCTATAAAGCCAAGATCTGTTCTGAGTGTTTGCCATGCGCCAGACACTTGGTTAAGGACTTGGCATTTAAATTTTCCCTTAATCTTCATGTTAGGCCTTTGCAGGAGACACCCTCTCTATCCCCATTTGGAGATCAGGAGGCCATGTCCACAGGCCCTTAGAAACCTGCCCAGGCCACAGGCAGGAGGGGCGGAGCTGAGAGGCACTGGCTCCCTTGGCCACACCCTGCACCGGGCAGGTACCACCCAGGAGGCAGTGCCCAGCAGAGCACAGTGTGAGTTCTTGGTGCGGTGAATCCCCAGGAGTCCAATGGGCACCTGACGCCCAACGTTATGAGTCACACTGTCCCCGTAGCGAGCTCTCAGTGAATGTATTCACTGTGCCCACCTGGGAAGGCTAGGCCAGTGGTCGGCAAACTCATTCGTCCACAGAGCCAAACATCAACAGCACGATGATTGAAATCTCTTTGGAGAGCCACATTTTTTAAACTTAAACTTCTTCTAACGCCACTTCTTCAACATAGACTTGCCCAGGCCATGGCATTTTGTGGAAGAGCCACACTCAGAGGGCCAAAGAGCTGCATGTGGCTCGCGAGCCACAGTTTGCCGACCACTGGGCTAGGGTACATCGCAGCCAGGAACAGTGGAAGCTGGAGCTGAGAAAACAGGTTCAAAGACTCAGTAACAGCCAGCCATCATGGCTCAGTGGTTGAGCGTCCCAGGCAGGGCACATGCTCAGGATGCAGGAGGCAGCCAATCAATGATTCTCTCACCATTGGTGTTTTTTATCTCTCTGTCCCATCCTCTCTGGAATCAATAAAAAAAAAAAAAATACATTTAAAAACAAACAAACACCCAAGGCCGGTTTTGCTCAGTGGATAGGGCTTCGGCTTGCGGACTGAAAGGTCCCGGGTTCGATTCCAGTCAAGGACATGTACCTTGGTTGCGGGTACATCCCCAGTAGGGGGTGTGCAAGAGGCAGCTGATCGATGACTCTCTCTCTCATCGATATTTCTAGCTTTCTATCCCTCTCTCTTCCTCTCTGTAAAAAATCAATAAAAAAATTAAAAAAAATAAATAAAAAAAAAATAAAAAAAATAAAAAAATAAAAAAATAAAAAAAAAATATATATATATATATATATATGACTCAATAACTAAGCATACATGGCACAGAGAATAGAAAGCAGTTGGAACTGGGGGCTGGATTCTCATCTCCAACTTCCTGGCTCTCTTTACTCCGTGTGGTCAACTTTTTAGCGCTGCCCTCAGACATGTGCTGACACAAAGGTCTCCCAGGGCATCTGAATTCAATTCCTTATTCCCAGCCTCCTTCCCAGCCTTTGCCGCTTCCTCCCCCGCACAGATACCAGCATCGGCCGCCGCTAAATCTTGGAGAGAGCGGGCAGTGAAATGAATCTGAATCCCAACTTCGCATTTTATTAACATCTCAGGAACGGAGGCCCCTCGGCTATAAAGTGGGATTTATCCGTCACAGACACACGGAACTCATGGTCAGCAAAATGAATCTCGTCCCCACCTCATCGCAGCTACAGTCTAGCAGGAGGGAAATGCAAAGAAGTCTACCACTTCTGTCCGCCTAACAAGGCCTTGGCAGCGGCGGCATCCTTCTCAGAGCCCCGAGGGAGACGTTTCCCGCCCTAGCCCGGTTGTTGAAGCAGATCTCCTCGCCCTGTGCTCAGAGCATTCCGGAATGAGCACGGTGAGGACTGAGAGGCCATGGACTGAAGCCAGACTTTCCATCCTGACATGACCAGGGGCTGCTGTGAATCAACCACACCTTCCCTTGTCTGGAAAGGGGGTATATTACCTCCCAGATTTGAGTTCGTTTTTATATTTTTGAGGATTAAAGGAGACTAGGTCCGTTCTACATCGGGCACAGAGATGGCATTCGATCCACAGTCACCCCAGTTCTGTGTCCGAGAGGGACAACGGGCCCAGCACCACAGAGCGAGGCCTGAGCATGGCACGGCCCGGGACCACGCGGCCACTGAGCCACGCCTCCCTCCTGTAGGCGGTCCCTCCTGAGCGCAGTGAACGCCGTGATGTGCAAGAAGCGGGATGAGGCCCAAGAGGACCCATTCCCAGCCACGACCGGCGACCAATTTCTTGTGCGGCCTGGAGCCTCTGTGGTCCATTTTGTTTCCATCTTCCAGCAGGAGGCCTGTCCGGTGGTAATGAATGTGTGAAGATCAGACTCCGATGAAAGGGGTACATCACAACAGCGGGACACCATCCAGCGGGACGTGGCGCCTGCTCTTTACCCCCCATGATCATTACGGCTCAGAATCAGGGCCAGGTGACAAAGCAGGGGTGGTATATAAGGACAGCGTGACTGTGCATGGGGTCCACAGGGTGCAAGGCTGACCGGGGGACAGCTCTGTGAGGTGTGTAAAGGTCTGACCACAATGCTGAACACCTGAAACAAATAATATTGAATGTCAATTATAATTGAAAAAAAAATTTAAATAAGTAGAGTGGAAGAAAAAAAAAAGAAGTGTGCCCACGTGGTTAAATGAGGCTTATGATAAACTGCAGTGTCATAGCTGGAGTGCAGACAACTAGAGCTAAGAAAGGAAGATCTTTTTTTAAAGCCATCAGCCACCTAGAGCAGGACTGGCCTGGGCCAGATGCCAGGGTGATTCCAACGTGTGTGGCCTTCGCGGAGCTTTGGATGAAAAGGTGGGCCATTTCCCCCAAGACCAGGCCCAGCCGGAGATCTGGAGCCATTCCAGACCAGGGAGGCCGCTGTCCGAGGTCCTGAGCCGCCCGGTCCTGGCAATGGTTCCCAGCGCCTTCCTGCGGGAGCCCGGCCTTCCCGCAGCGGCCGCCTGCTGCACTTGCAAAAACCATCAGCGTCGCCATCAATCCCCCAGCCTGCATGGCCTCTGAATTATTTAGCACTACATCCAAGAGGCTGTGAATAATGGAGAGGGGTGTAAATAATCTTATCTCCGTCTCTGCTCACAGCGATGGTGCAGGGCCTCCTCTGCCAGAACCTCACAGGGCCTGTGCGTGGTGACATCTTCCCTGTTCCCTCGGGGGAAGAGCCGATGGGGCCGCACCACACTGCCCCGGTGGAGAGGAGCAATTATGCACCGGATGCCTCCAGGGTGATTACCTCAGTGCCTTGGAGTGTACAGAGTCTGACCGGTCACCCCACTCCCCCACACGCCTGGCCCTTTGGGCAGGGCGCTCTCCTAACAGACAGCAGGACACTGAGCCCCAGGGATTGCAGCTCCGAGGAGAAGGGACAGGCCTGGGCTCCAGGTCCTGTGACTCCCCTTCCAGCATTCCCGCTTCTCCACCTGTGCACCTGGCTGACGGGGCCTCGTGCAAGCATGCACTGTGTCTCCCGTCACCATGCGTGTCAATGTGGCCTTCCCCCAGGTCGGGCACACCTTGGCTTCAGGCAGATTGTTGTGTGGGCGTGGCAGAAAGGGGTTCCTGTGGTGTTTCGGCCCCACACAGAGGGGAGAGCTCTATCAATGAGCAGCCCCAAAGCACAGTGGGAGGTGGGGACCCGTTCTGCTCCTCTGCTACTAGCTGTATGGCCTTAGAGAAGTCTCAGCAACTCTGAGCATCCAATGTCCTATTCAATACAACGGCCAGGTTTTCTCAGTGGTCGGAGCATCAGCCCCCGGACCCAAAGGTCACAGGTTCCATTCCCAGACAAGGGCACGTACCTCAGTTGCAGGTTTGATCCAGTGTCTCCCCATTGTCCCAGCATGCCCCCTCCAGTCCCTCCCACTAACCACCCTCCTGCTCACAGGTAGAGAAGTGCTCCTGCTCCAGGTCCAGGACACCCAGCAGGTCCGGGACATTGTAATTATTTCTTCAAGCCATCAGGCATTCAGGAAATGCAAATTAATGTCATTGGTGACCCCTACACACCTATGCAAATGCAGGAAATGTTATACATTGATGGGGCAGCTGCTGGGGAAGATGTGGAGGAGCAGGAACGTCTATGCACTGCGACTGCAAACGTAAATGCAACCACTTTGGAAACACCTGGCAGCTTCTTAAACCATTAAATACAGGTCAGCCGGCGGGGCTCAGTGGCTGAGCGGCAACTTATGAACCAGGAGGCCCTGGTTTGATTCCCGGTCAGGGCACAGGCCCAGGTTGCAGGCACGACCTCCAGTGTGGCGCATGCAGGAGGCAGCCGATCCATGACTCTCTCTCTCATCACTGATGTTTCTCTTTCTCTCCCCTTCCCTTCCCCTCTGAAATCAATGAAAATGTATTTTTAAAAGGTAAAGGTAAGCCCATTATGAAACCTGGCCATTCCACTCCAAGAGGAAGAAAAGAAAGTGCATGTTCCTATAACACTTGCACATGCGTGTTTGTGGCAGCTTTCCCAGAGGTGATGGCCAGAGACTGGAAACAACTCAAATGCTCATCAGCAATTGTGTGGGCAGATTGTGGTGCATTCATTCAACGGCAGCTCACTCAACAGTGACTAAGAATGAACTACTGATACTCACAGCATGGATGGTTCTCAGAGTAACTGTACTTTGTGGGAGAAACGAAGCAAGAGAGTGTACATACCGTATCAAGTCAGAGGTAGGCAGGAGCCAGCTGGTGTAAAGACTCTCTGGCACCAACAAATCATTTAAGTTTAAATGCAACTGGGGCCTGATTGGTTTGGCTCAGTGGATAGAGCATCGGCCTGCGGACTGAAGGGTCCCAGGTTCGATTCCAGTCAAGGGCATGTACCTTGGTTGCAGGCACATCCCCAGTAGATGTGCAGGAGGCAGCTGATTGATGTTTCTCTCTCATCGATGTTTCTGACTGTCTCTCCCTTTCCCTTCCTTTCTGTAAAAAATCAATAAAATATATATTTTTTAAAAAATAAATGCAGCTGGGAATTTTCAAAGGTCTTAATTTGGTGAGTGATAAAATATGACTGACATTTTCTAAAGGATGCTCAGCCTGCTGTATAAAGAGTAGATTCTAGAAGACAACACATAGAGACCAGCTGGGAGCCTACTGGACAGGTTGAAGGAAGTGATGGTGAAGAACAGATTCCAGCCCAGCTGGTGTGGCTCAGTGGTTGAGCATCTATGAATCAGTAGGTCACAGTTCAATTCCCGGTGAGGGCACATGCTTGGTTGTGGGCTCCATCCCCAGTAGGGGTCTTGCAAGAGGTAGCTGATCAGCTATTCTTTCTCATCATTGATGTTTCTATCTCTCACTTTCCCTTCTCTGAAATTAATTTCTCTGAAATTAATAAAAATATTTTTTTAAAAAGAATAGATTCTAGAAGGCAACACGGGTAGCCTAGAGACCAGCTGGGAGCCTACTGTACTGAAGGGAGTGAGGGTAGAACTGGGACATCGCAGCAGGGGTGACTGGGAGAGAATCAGAACCTCTCCTAAGGACAGCGCCCACAGGTCTCACTCGGGTCTGAGGTGGGTGAAGGATGAATTAAAGATACGCCTGGGTCTTGGGCTTGAGCAATCGAGGAGAAGACAATGACATTTGCCAAGATGGTGAAAAGTACGGGAGGAACAACGTTGGAGGTAAAAAGGGAAAATTAAGACTCTTTTGATGTATGAAGTGGAGACGCCCATTAGTCATCTAAGTGGGGACGTCAAGACGCAGGATATATGAGTCTGCGGCTCCCGGAACCGGGTGCGAGACATATAAATTTGGAAGTCATTATCGTGAAGATGGTATTTAACGCCATGGAAATGGATGAGGTCACCTGAGGAGAACGGGAAGGTAAAGAAGAAACGGGGACCCAGACCCGAGCCTTGGCGTGGTCCAACATCCAGACACGGAGTGAGTGTTCTCAGCTGCTGCGATTTGGCGGCCTAGCAGAGCCCATCCCAGGTCCCAAGGCTCAGAACAGCCAAAAGCAGGCCCAGGACGTTGTAATCATATGCTCCCAAGTGCATCTCCAAGGACGCCCACTCAGTGGTCCTGACTGAGCTGCCATGGCCAAGGTCCAGCCAGAACCAAAGGACCCGGAGATCAGAGGTTAAACTCAGGCCTTCTCAATACAACTAAGTGCATCTTCCCATCACTTCCTGAAAGCAGCACATGGGCACATACATGCACACACATGTCTGTTCTCACAGAGAAGCAGCCCCTGCACTGCCTTCTTCCAGGAGCCCACTTACCTGCGCAACCCCAGGCCTGAGGAGTGGTGTAGCCCAGAATAGGAGGAAGTGGCTGCATGGACTCTGAGTCACCAGGTCATTCCCAAGACCCCAGGGGGAATGAAGAGTTAAGTCAACTGACACAGGAGAGAGACGTCCAGCTGAACAAACAGCCGTGACAAGCTGCTAGGAAGGTCTCTGCCACAACCCCGCAGCTCCAGGAGATGAAAGAAGACAGACGTCCCAGCAGCCCGAGGCCTGGTGAGGCAAGCTGGCGAAGTGGCAGGAACACCCTCCCCCATGCACGTGCTGGCGAGAAAGGCCTTCAGGGTGATGGCTATTCACCAGGGAGCCAGGCCGGAAGACAGCTGGAGGGAAAAGGAGAAAGCGGTTGTGTGGGGGTGTGATTTGGGCTTGTGTACGAAGGTGTGTGGTAGAAAAGGGTAGGAAAACCAGAACACAATTGGCTTAGAAATGAGTCCAAGCCCTGGCCGGTGTTTCCCAGGACTTAGAGCACATGTGTCAAACACAAGGCCCGCGGGCCAAATCCGTCCCACCAGGCCTTGCAATGTGGCCCGCACCGCGCTGTCATCACTGCACTCCGCTGCGTTTCCATCACAATGACAGTTTATGACTGTTCAGTAAACCATTCAGCCCGCGATTTAGGCTGGATTTTAGATTTTGGCCCCTTCTCTGATTGAGTTCGACACCCCTAACTTAGAGCATCGGCCCTTGCACTAAGGGTCACAGGTTCGATTCCCAGTCAAGGGTATGCACCAGGGTTGCAGGTTCAATCCCCAGCCTCATGGAGGAGGCAACCAATCAATGTGTCTCTCTCACATCTATCTTTCTCTCTCTCTCTCTCTCTCTCTCTCTCTCTCTCTCTCTCTCTCTCTCTCTCTCTCTTTCCCTCCCTTCTTTTTTCCCTCCCTCCCTTCTACTCTCTCTAAAAAGCAATGGAAAAAATAACCTTGGGTGAGGAATAACCCAAACAAAGAACGAAATAATTCCAAGACCTTTTCTCCAGGGCGTGTCTGGTGTGGAGGCGATCTCGGTGAGTAAGATGAAAGAACTGGGTTCTGCGATTTGGGGGAGATTAATGGGGACCTGGTGAGTCGGCACATGCAGCAGTGCCCAAGACAACCATTGGGAGAGAAAAAGAATATATGTTGGAATCCTATTTCTACTGATTTTTATCTCCTATTTTCTAAGTGTATATTCAATGCATGTTTTATAGCTTACAGGATAAAACAATACCGTGGCGCATATAAATAATAAATGCATGAAGGGACGCGGAAGAGAATGTGTTTGGAGAAAGGTGCTCAGAAGCCTGCACTGACAGGATGTGTAACCAAGACCCTCGAGGCAGCTACAGATGTTTGGCTTCCCAGTTAAGAGACCAGCAAGATAACGTGTGATTCATCCTTACCCCCCTTCCCACTGAAACATCCATGAACACAGACCCAACCACAGGAGTTAAAGGTGCCCTGGTAGCCAGGACAGTGTGGCTCAGCGGTTTGCCTCCTGACACCTGGCCTCTGTGCTGAGCCACTTCCATGTACGGTGGAAGGTTCTGTAACCATTAGAACCCCCTCCAGACACAATTCCTTCCCAGGGAGATTCTTGGGTGTCAACAACAGAACTCATTCTGCCACCCATCACCATAAACAGGACATACTGAAGGCTGTTAGACAGGTTGAGATATCTCCAAGAAGAGCAATGGAGGAACTGCAAACCCGAATTGCAGAATCCAAGGAGACTGTGGGGAATCCCTAAAACAGCGCCCCGTCACCACGCAGCCCTCCCTGAGAATCAGTGTGAAGTGGTTTGGGGGGCACAAACCCCCCCGATGAGAAGGTCTCAGTTACAACAGCAGGGACCCTTTGCTGCCGTGGAAGAAAACCTGGAATCCGGCAAGCATGAACAGGTGGGGGGAAGCCAGCTTTGGAATCAGAGAGGCCGTGGGCTCCACTCCTTGCTCAAACCCTCACAGCTGTGCGGCCCTGGTCACGTTCCTCAGACTCTGAGCCTGGGTCTCCTGATCTCCACAGCGTCGGTAACGCGCTTAGCTGCGAGGGTTTGGGGGCTATTCCAAGCCCATGAAAAGGAAGGTACTCAGCACACACAGGAAGTAGAGTCGATAGCATTGTGGGAACTGCGTGCGGTGCCACTCCGAGACTCTCCCCCCGTGCCGCGAGGGGACCCGCTCGCTGGTTCCTCCATCCCTCCCTCCTCCTTTAGGGTGACCGCTTTGTAAAGTGTATGATTATCAAACCAATACGCTGTACACCTGGAACCAATACAAAATAATACTGAAACAATAAAAAAAATTAAAAATAAATAAGTAAACCCCGGCTGGCGTGTCTCAGTGGTTGAACGTCAACTTAGGCCTCTGAGGAGACAACCATAAGTGTCAACCTAGGTACCAGGAGGTCACGGTTGGATTCCCGGTCAGGGCACAGGCCCCGGTTGCGGGCTCCATCCTCAATGTGGGGCGTGCAGGAGGCAGCTGATCCATGATTCTCTCTCATCGTTGATGTTTCTCTCTCTCCCTGTCTCTTCCTCTCCTTTCCTCTCTGACATCAATAGAAGTATTTTTTTAACAAAAATAAATACGTAGAGTACTTGACATTTAGTAGACAAAAAAAAGAAAAAGAAAAGGTAGCTCTGATTTACCCCAATGCCATCTTGACCATTTTTCTGCTCTGAATGTCTCTTTTCAGAGAAGCAGCCCATGTCCTACATCAAAAGCCGTGCCTCCCTCCTCTGAAATCCTCCTTTGATGTCTCCTCCCCCTCTCCCCCAAGGACCGTGCAGCTGGAAAGTGGGGCAGCCCTGTGAACCCGCTCCCTGTGAACCTGCTGGGAGTGTTTGTTTCCTTTCTCATGCTCGGAGTCCAATGTTCTGGGTCCGAGGCTGAGGAGGGACTGGTGCCCAGAGGCCCCCCGGGCCCAGGCAGGCCTGGGGGCAGTCTCGGGGACCTGTCAGCTTCATGGTCAGACTGAGGCTCTGACCACAACTGCTTGTCTCTGATCGGACACAGAGACCCTGGCATGGGCTGGGCTTGTCTTCTCAGAGAGAAAACTGCCCGATGTGCCATCTCCCTTCACTATGTGCCAGGGGCTGTGTCAGGGGCTGGAGAGAGAAACAAGTAGAACAGAGGCCTGACCGGCTGGGTGCAGCGGAGGGAGAGATGGGGATCCTGCCCTCCTGGGCTTGTACCTGGTGAGAAGCTACTGCACCAACGGGCCAATGAGGAAAACTGGACTCAGAGGAGGGGGTAACTGGTGATGTCACACAGCACGGCTGGGACTCAGGCCCCGCCTCCCGCTGCCACCCGCCTCCCGCGAGAAGGGTGCTCTCTCTGCTTCTGCGAGAGCAGCTGGCAAATTCTCACTCTTGCTTCAGCCACTGGTTGGTTAAATACAACCATAACGGCGGTCGGTCTAATTGTAACAGTAACCTTTCATTAGCTTTTTATTGTTTTTTAATTGTCCAATTACAGTTGACATCCAATACTATATTGGTGCCAGGTGTACAACATAGCGGCTAGGTGTTTATATACCTTACCAAGTGACCCTCCGGCAGGCCCAGGCCCCTCTGCCTCCACACGTAGTTACTGCCATAAGACTGACTCCGTTCCTGGGCTGCACTTGGCCTCTTCTGTGACTGCCAATTGGTCTTCTCAATCCCCTCACCTTCTTCGCCCCATCCCCAGCTCCCTCCCATCAGGCGGCCATCAGTTTGTTCTCTGAATCTGTGAATCTGTTTCTGTTTTGTTTGTTGCTATGTTTTTTAGGCTCTGCATATAAGGGAGATCATGTGGCGTTTGCCTTCCTCTGTCGGACTTACTTCATTTAGCATATTACCTTCCAGGTCATCATGCTATTGGGGTGGTAAGATTTCATTCTTTCTTTATGGCCGAATAATATTTTTTTAATATATTTTATTGATTTTTTTTACAGAGAGGAAGGGAGAGAGAGATACAGAGCTAGAAACATTGGTGAGAGAGAAACATCGACCAGCTGCCTCCTGCATACCCCCTACTGGGGATGTGCCTGCAACCATGGTACATGCCCTTGACCAGAATCGAACCTGGGACCTTTCAGTCCACAGACTGACACTCTATCCACTGAGTTTGGCCAAATAATATGGCACCAGACGCTGGTGTCGCTCCCCTGGTGTTTTAGGCCACGAATAAAAGACCTTCCCACCTCCAAACACTGCCTGGTGGAGCACAGCGAGGATGACCATGGCGTGGTGAAGGATCGGGGTCAGAGCTAAAAGTGCCCCCACGCTGCTGACGTAGGCAAGGTGGTGGATGTCACCGCACCCCCGGACAGGGCCAGGGCGGGTCAGATTTGCAGTTGGGGCAGCTCACACGGTGCTGGAACCCAGACCGTGGTCTTGGACCCGTCGGGCCCCGGGACGCAGGTCAGATAAGGCCTCTGCGCTCTCAACCTGACGCTCCAGTTGGGAGGCAACAAGTACAAGTGCAGCAGGGGCAGGTGGCAAGAGGCACGACAGAGGGATCCATCCTCCTTTCAGTGGGAGCTTGGAAGGCCTCAGGGAGACAGCCATGGCTTTGAGGCTTGAAAAGACGACCCTGCCACCGGGAGGGCTGGGGCGAGGGCCACCCAGCTGAGGGTGGAGGTGGGACAGCTCCCGGGGGAGAGGAGAGGAGGCGCGCAGGACTCTGGGAGCCCAGGAGCAGGCATTGCAGCAGACAGGAGGAGGAATGCAATAAACACTGAGCTGAGCAACCGGGCGGCAGGGCGAGCGCCAAGCATGGAGTCACGGATGCCGAAGGAAGAAGCATGGCGTGGAGAAGGGCGCAGGCTCGGGGCTCCTGCTGCAGGACGCGGGGAGAGGAGGGCGGCCATGACGATTGGGTTTGGCTCCAGCCAGGTCCCGGGGTGATGAAACCCAGACCCAGCGGAGTGATGACAAGAGCAGGACGATGGACTCTGGGTTCTCCCAGCTCTGCCCCCAGGGGTCCCTTCCATCCTTGGGAAAACAGAATAGAGGGGAATAATGTCCGACAAACACCAAGGTTTGTGGACACACTTAGTGTATCGCTATTTACAGTATAAAAAGTAAACACAGACAAAAACTCTGCAAGAGTGAATTCATTAAATCGATTTTATGGTTTACGCCTATGCTAGAGTCCTGGTGTTAATTAAAAGGCCAGAATACTAGTATTGGAACGCTATTAAAAGGATGCTTTCAAACACCTGTAACGGACTGAGGCCATGTTGGTGATGTGAGAGAAACGGCAAGCACAGCGTCACCTGTCGGAGCGGCCCACGGCCGGCCGGCCCCTGCAGGCCTTGGAGCAACAGCACCACCAAAGGCACGTGGCCGGCAGACAGGGTTTGGAAGGGACTGGCTTTTCACCATTGTCACCTCATGGCTTTTAAATCGTCTATGGAAAAGGGCCTTCCATGCCCCGAGCAGCAAGCAAAGGAAATAAGTCCGAACACAGCTGGCATGGCTCAGTGGCTGAGCATCGACCTACGAACCAGGAGGTCAGAGTTCAATTCCCCATCAGGGCACAGGCCTGGGTTGTGGGCTCCATCCCCAGGGTGGGGAGGGCCGGAGGCAGCTGATCAATGATTCCCTCTTATCTGTGATGTTTCTATTTCTCCCTCTCCTTTCCTCTCTGAAGTCAATACAAGTATGTTTTTAAAAAAGACAACAACAAAAGTTCATTCCTGCCAATGTCCCTTTCCCCAGAGGATCAGCTGGTGGGATCACACTGCCCGCGGAGCGGCTGTGTGTCCCGAAACCTTCGAAGCCACCACCCCCAGCTGGCACGGAGGGCTGTGGGAACCCTAAAGGAGCAGAGCCAGAATGCCATCCCCGGGGCAACTCCACTGACCAAATGGCCTGTGGTGGGAGGGTTCGAGGGCTCCTCTCTAAGGTGCTTAGGGGGTCCCCCATGTAAACGCGAGGTTCCCTTTCCACCTGGAACCGTCCCCGTCCCCGAATGCCCCCACCGCCGAGCCCCCGCCTTCTCGGTGGGATTCCGGGGGGAGCGTCTACGAGAGGCCGAGCTGGGCTTTCTGAGCCGCGCGCTGCAGACGGCGCTGCTGACGTGTATCGATCATCTTCATTTGTAAGATGGGTGCGTTTTATGTGTCCGCGGCCCGCTGCCGGGAGAAAACCCTTGAAAGCTTCGAGACGGGATTTGAAAACATCTTTATGGATGAAAAAAGCACACGTTCCACCTCCCGGGGAAATGAAAGGGAACAGGGAGTCTACATCTGCACACGCAGAAGAAGGAAAACGGCAGGGACGTAGCTCGAGGTGGCACACGTGCGGCCTCCGTGTCCGCTGTCGGGGCAGCGTTTTTATCCGGGAGCATCTCCTCCTCCGGGTAGGGGGCGGGGGAGCCCAATGTACCGCAGGGTCCCCCCACATCTGCCCTCCACAACGCCGCCACGGAGCCTGGAAGCCTGCTGTTAGCGATGTCTCGTTCATTCCCTCACTTACCCACTCTCGCTGCCATCTACTCTGCTCACTCATTCATTCGCCAAAATGCTCTTCTCAGCCCATTGCCACGCGCCAGGCCCCGTGTTAGCGGCTGAGCGGACAGAAGGGGCCCGGGGGCCCGTTACCGATGCCGGCGTCACCCTCAGAGGGAGGCAGGTCCTCACACGCCATCCAGTGGGCGAGCAGTGAGAGCCATGGGAACGGGGGAAGAACACGGCTGGGCCCCAAGACAAACAGGTGAAGGACATAGCCTCTGCGTTCTGAAATGCAACGGGTAAGCACGGAATCGAAAAGACCAGACGCTGCGCGGGGTCGGTGGAGAAGCGGAGGACAGGGCAGGGGTCCCTGTGCTGCAGAGGGACACCGGCGGGCCAGGCCAAGAAGGTCTGGAGGACAGCTCTGTGCCGGGTGAAAGATGGATTGTGCCAGAGGAATCACCCAGGTCTTCCTGATGGCCCACTCGCGCTTTCACTTCCAAAACCCTTCCCTTTACCTCAGCATTTTCCCGGTCCCAGGCTGCGAAGGTGCGGACGCAGGACAGGTGTGTTGATGAAAGCGGAAGGTGCAGAATAGGAATGAGCGGAAGCATCGTCCGCCCCAATGTTGCCTTTCACAGAGGAGCCGTTCCAGGCCCCGAGGGGTTAAGAGATTTGCCCCAAAATATTAATGTGTATTGCATGTGACATTATTGTATGTAAAATCGTTTGTTGTGTTTTTTTTTTTAATATTTGCCCAAAACCACACAGCATGTTAAGACCTAGAGTCTGGGGCTCCCAGATGCTCCCCTGCCGCCCCCCTGAGAGAGCGCACCCCAGCACGTGAAGGCGGCTTCGTCCGGGCGGGCTGGCGGACCATGGCAGGAAGGGGGAGTGCCAGGCGCAGCCTCACAGGTGACTTCCATCTACTCCCCAGCCTCCCGCGGCTGCCCACACACACACACACACACACATACACGCGGAACACTCCCTCCAGGGGGACTCTGCATTACACAATCGCTTGTTGCCAAACTAAAGCCGAGACTGGAAATAGAAGCCGCTTGCACCAGAGGGACCGTTTTCCTGCACGGTGGGAGCATGTGGAACAAGGAAGGCAGATCCCTTTGAAATAGTCGGCGGAGGCCAGTGTCCATGTATTCCCAGGACCGCAAGGAACCTGGGACTCCTTCAGAGCACAGGCAAGGTGGCTGGCGACCATCCTGCAGGCACCATCCACGCACAGGCAGAGGCCAGGGAGCTGGGGCGCGCGAACGTTCTGCCCCAGCTCGTTCATTATTTATCATTTTTATGTGACATTGCACTTTGGGAGTCTAACTGTAGGCAGTGATCATCCTCTTGAATAATGCATTGTCACCGAGCCCCTGGAGACCAGGGAGGGACCCGACTGCAGACCAACAGCGCGCCCTAGTGGTGCACGAAGAGACAACGTCATCTTCCCATCCTCACAGACTCTGGACACACAAGAGACCCGCTTGTCCCACGAGGCGGGAAATCGAGTTCTAGAGAGAGGGTCCATGCTACCGAGGCCTAACCATTCCACTCACATGCGCACGGTCGTGCTGTGTGCCAGGCACGGAGCCATGCTTCTCAGAGGGGAGAGGAACATCTCCCTGTCCCATGCGGAGAGAGGCGACACAAAGGTAAGAGCAGGGCCTGACAGAGGAGCCGCCACGGTGCCCGAGACACTCGACAGCGGGCATCAGAGCAAAAGCTATCGGCAGTTCTGAAGAGTAAATTGTGTCCCTCGAGGTCATCCTTGACAGAGGCCATTTTCATTGTCTAAAGCAGCTTCTCTAAGCTCTTCCAGCGTGCCAGACCCTCTGAGAGTCTGGTGGAACCGGTGGACTCGCCAGAAAATATACCTGTTACATGCAGCAGCGTGCGAACACCATTCCAGTCAAGAGTGTTCCAGACTCTGCCCAGCCGGTGTGGCTCAGTGGTTGAGCGTTGATCCATGAACCAGGAGTCATGGTTCACTTCCCGGGTATCGGGCTTGATCCTCAGGAGGGGGCATGCAGGGGGCAGCCGATCGTATTTCTCTCTCGTTGATGTTTTATCTCTCAATCCCTTTCCCTTCCTTTCTCTCTAACCTCAATTTCTAAAACATTTTTTAAAGAGAACTCCAGACTCCACAATGCTCCTCTAAGTACCCGGCTACGAGGCTCTGATCTCGAGGTCCTTTCCCTCCTGATTACCTGGAAATTGAGGCTTCAGAGTGTGGACAGAACCTGATAGGCTCAGGGGAGGCCTGCAGGGTGGGCCTTGCAACCCCAGAGACCGGAAGTAACCACCTGGGATGGTGTGAACATAACCCTTCCTAACTAAGAGCTGGTCATGGCAACAGTCACATCTTAGGCCTGTAGCTCCCCTGCCAAGCTCAGTCTTTCCCTCCTGAGCTGCGTGCTATGCTTCTGGGTCTAAGGCAGCATGGCCGTGGGAGGTCAGAGTCATCTCCTTTCCCAGGCTCTCAGAGCGCACCCACCGCCCAGGGCACACCCACTGCCCAGGGCACACCCACCGCCCAGGGCACACCCACCGCCCACGGCACACCCACCGCCCAGAATACACCCACCGCCCAGAGGGCACCCACCGCCCAGGGCACACCCACTGCCCAGGGCACACCCACCGCCCACGGCACACCCACCGCCCAGAATACACCCACCGCCCAGAGCGCACCCACCGCCCAGGGCACACCCACTGCCCAGGGCACACCCACCGCCCACGGCACACCCACCGCCCAGAGCGCACCCACCGCCCAGGGCACACCCACTGCCCACGGCACACCCACCGCCCACGGCACACCCACCACCCAGGGCACACCCACCGCCCAGAATACATCCACCTCCCAGAGCACACCCACCGCCCAGGGCACATCCACCGCCCACGGCACACCCACCGCCCACGGCACACCCACCGCCCAGGGCACACCCACCGCCCAGAATACATCCACCTCCCAGAGCACACCCACCGCCCAGGGCACACCCACCGCCCACGGCACACCCACCGCCCAGAATACACCCACCACCCAGAGGGCACCCACCGCCCAGGGCACACCCACCGCCCAGAGGGCACCCACCGCCCAGGGCACACCCACCGCCCAGAGGGCACCCACCGCCCAGGGCACACCCACCGCCCAGAGGGCACCCACCGCCCAGGGCACACCCACCGCCCAGAGGCCACCCACCGCCCAGAGCACGGGCCACGGGCCCTCATCGTCCTCTTGTCCCAGCATGCCACCTTTCTGTGCTGCAATGTTAGCTGTTACTGTCCTGGACCCACCGATGGGAAAGGAGTGTGGGTCTCTCTGTTTTACTTTTTTAAAAATATATATTTTATTGATTTTTTACAGAGAGGAAGAGAGAGATAGAGAGTCAGAAACATTGACAAGACAGATTCATTCATCAGCTGCCTCCTGCACACCCCCTGCGTGGATGTGCCCGCAACCAAGGTACATGCTCTTGACCCGAATCGAACCTGGGCCCTTTCAATCTGCAGGCCGACGCTCTAGCCACTGAGCCAAACTGGTTTCAGCTGTTTCACTCTTTATCCAGTCCCAGAGATTCCCCTGCTTTGCTTTCTCCAGCCCCTTCCTCTGCCGCCAATGGATGGCTTGTAACTCTCCTTACAGCTCCTTCGATGCCAAGGTATACAATAAGCTACAAACCTGCTGTTCTCTGGAACGTTTTCTCAATCTGTTGAGATGTTCCTTCCTGGCAATTGTCATCAGTTTGGTTCAAATCAACTCATAAAAATTACCTGCAGGCTTGGGTGTTTCTTACCTCAACAAGAGCAAAATGCCGCTGCAATGAAATAGCGGGCCACGTATTCTTTCTAAACAAGTGTTCGGGCTCCTACGGATATGTTCCCGGAAGTAGAACCGCTGGGTCCTAAGGCAGTTCCACGTTTCATTATTTGCGGTAACTCCATACTGCTTGCCACGGGGCGGCACCAGCCTGCATTCCCACCAGCAGTGCACAGGGCTTCCTGTTCTCCATCGACTCCCAGCTGTGTGTGTGTGTTGACTTATTGATGACAACCATTTCTGGCGGGTGTGAGAGGATAGCTCGTTGTCATTTTAATTTGCTTCTCTTTGAAGATTACTGACCTTGAGCACCTTAACGCACACGTCCCACGCTGCTCTGACTCGGTTCACCCACGCATGGCTGTCTGTGCAATGAGCACTGCGCTCCCCGTGTGACGGGTAAGCACCCGGGGGTGCAGAAAGGGTAAGCACAGGGGTGTGTCCAGCTCCGTGAATGTCACCCAGCTCCCATCCAGCACCCGCAGCTTCAGTGGCAAGTCAGCACCGTTTCTCTTCTCCCCCCGAGCTCAGCAAAAGAGAAAAGGGCTTAGGACAGGCAAGTGGCGACCTGTGTGTTTTGAGCTAATTAATGTTCTCCCCTCTTTACTCAACAGAGGAGGGAATCAGCCTGATCCTCCATTGCCCAGAAACGCACAGTGTGCCTGGGGAGACGGGGAAGCCCTCACAGACACCGCAAGGCAGGCATGGAAAAGCCCGGCGGACGGTCCATTCTCAGGTAAGTAACTGAAAGAGGAGTAGCAGCCGCGGAAGAGGCCGCAGTTATTTGTGGACGGAAATCTGGAACGCCAGGGAAGAGACGGAGAGGAAGCTTGCCATGTGGAGTGAAGCACAGAAAGTATGTTTATTACCCAGTACGCACACACACCCAGCAGGGAGCCATGGAAGGGTTGGGTTGGGTCTTGTGGGCCTGTCCTTTCACACTGGGCCACCAGAGGGCAGTGTCACGGTGCTGCTACTTAGGAGAAGTTTGGTTTTGGTTTTCTCCACCACGCCCAGTGCTCAGCAAGGTCTTTTTAAGTTTCTAGCATCAGAGGACTTGGCTAGTTCTCGTCGCTCTGAATGCCCTTGCACATAAAAAGCTCTTGGCCTGGTGTGAGACTGCAACATTGGAATGGAGAGACAACAAGACTCTTTCCAAATTCGCCCTCCTGGCCTCCCCCTGCCCCTCCCCCGATACTCCCAGAGCTGTTGGCTCCCTTGCACAGTTGGGCGTGTCTCTGTGTCCCTCTCTGAGAGGCCTTGGGAGTCATCTACCTCAAAACGGACTCCCATCACTCTATCACGTGCGTCCACTCAATGCTCTCTATAGCATTCGCCTGGACTTCCATGTTTTGGTATGATGCCTCAACTACACAGCCAGCTCCAGGAAGCCAGGGGGATCCCCAGGCCCAGTACTGAGCCCGGCCCAGAGCGCGCCCCAATGTGCTCAGCGAATGACCCCGGGGTGAAGCCCCTGCTTTCCCAGCTGCACCTGGGAACTCCAGACCCCCTTCAGGCCAGGAGGAGGTGGTCACAGGCAGGCGGACAAGGGCCAAGGTTCAAGAAGAGAGGGGCCACGAAAGCACGCCACGCCGACCAAGCAGGTGTCTGGGGCTGAAGAGCAGCCATGCACCGCTCACACGTCTCCGAGTTCTCCGTCTTCCGAGGGAACCAAGAGACCGAGACAGAAGCAGTGAAGAGCATGGGTGTGGGAGACAGAGGGCCTGCGTTCCCACCCCAGCCCCTCCCTCCAGCGGCTGGATGACCTTGGGAGAGGTCCACCACCACCCCGGCCCCAGCTTCCTCCTCTGCAAACGAAGACAGTGGTCCTAGCATCTGTCTTCCAGGGCTTGGGGGCCAGGGCTAATGCTTTCAGCTGACGCCACCAGCCCGGGCCACCTTCTGACAGGTCATCCTTAGGGGGCGACACTAGGGTGGTAGGTAGCCTGGGTGTCTTCGTGCTTCAGTGGCTACACTGAGCATCTTCTTCTTTGCAGCCCATCATGTGTGGGACTTGAAGGTGAAATCTCAACGTGTCAACTTATTTCCAAGTACTTAGGGGATTCGGCCGTGTGGGCACTCCTGAGAGTTTTTTGGGATCCTGCACGATAAGTGTCTATTGTGTCTTTTTTTGAATCCCTGGGTAAGTGTTGTCTTCTCTCCGGTACTAGCAGTGGCTCGCATTCACTGGTGCTGCCTTCCTCCAGGACTGCGCCCAGCTCTTTCTTTTTTTTTTTTTTTTTTTTTTTTATGTCTAAAGTTTTACATATGTCTCCTTTTTCCCCAACTGAGCCTCCTCCCCCACAGCCTTTCCCAGCCGGGGCAAGCCCCCACCGCCCCAGTGTCTGTGTCCATTGGTGATGCTAATCTGCATGCACATAAGCCCTTTGGTTGCTCTCTCACCCCTCCTCCCTTCCCATTTGTCTCTGGATCTGTTTTTGTTCATCAAATTGTGTTGATCATTACATCCCACATATGCGTGAGATCATGTGATATTTCTCTTTCTCCTACCGGCTTATTTCACTTAGCATAATGCTCTCCAGCTCCATCCATGCTGTTGCAAATGGTAAGAATTCCTTCTTTTTTACAGCGGCGTAGTAGTCCATTGGGTGGATGTACCACCGTTTTTTAATCCACTCACCTGCTGATGGACACCTAGGCTGTTTCCAAATCTGAGCTATGGTGAAGTGTGCTACTGTGAACACAGGGGTGCATATGTCCTTTCTGATGGGTGCTTCTGGCTCCTTGGGGCGCCCAGCTCTTCATGTGCGTCCCATCACTCGGTCCTCACTAGCAGGTACCAACCATTGATCTTGATTTTGCAAATGAGGCAGCTGCAGCTCAGGGAGGGTAACACCGCCAAGATCACACCGCGGTGCCCTCGGCGGGGGGAGCCCAGGTTTGAACCCAGCTGGTCTGCCGTCAGAGCCTGTGACCTTGGGACTTTGCAGCTTCCTCACGGCATTTACCCTTGGCAGGAGGAGACTCACTGCACGCTGATGAGACAGTACTCATCCTAAGGTAAAAGCCCTGGCTGGTGTTGTTCAGTTGTTAGAGCATCAGCCCACCTACCTAAGGATCAAAGGCTAGATTCCTACTCAAGGGCACATACCTGAGTTGCAAGTTCGATTCCCAGCCACGGGTGGGAGGCAATCCTTGTGTCTCTCTCACATCAATGTTTCTCTCCCCTTCCCTTCATCCCTTCCACTCTCTCTACAAATTAATGGAACCTGGCTGGTATTGCTCAGTGGTTGAGCATTGACCTATGAAGCAGGAGGTCATGGTTTGATTCCAGGTCAAGGATGCAGGCTCAATCCCCAGTGTGGGGAGTACAGGACGCAGCCAATCAATGATTCTTTCCCATCATGATGTTTCCCTCTCTTGCTTCCTCTCCCTTCCTCTCTCTGAAATTAATTAAAATATCGAATCACTTATTTCTTTAAGTCAATGGAGGGAAAGTATATATCCTCAGGTGAAAATTAATAACCACAACAAGTCGAGGCCATTAATACATTTAACCTATCACACTTTCTGAGCACCTGGGCAGGCTGGCCAATGCTGGCAGCACTTTGTCAAAGTATCCTGGCACCGCCATGACTGCATGCTCTACAGCTGCAGATCCAAACCAGGAGAGAACTTAGAAATGGGGTCAGTGTACTGCCTCAAGTCCTAGCTGTCCCACTTATCAGCTGTGTGACCCCGGGCAAGTTACTTAACCTCCCTGGTCCTTAAAGACCTTAATGAAAAAGAGATACAGCTGAAACCAGTTTGACTCAGTGGATAGAGCGTTGGCCTGCAGACTGAAAGGTCCCAGGTTCAATTCTGGTCAAGGGCATGTACCTTGGTTGTGGGCACATCCCCAGTAGAGGCAGCTAATCGATGTTTCTAACTCTCTATCCCTCTCTCTTCCTCTCTGTAACAAAATCAATAAAATATATTAAAAATAAAAAAGAAAGAAAAAGAGTTATAATACTCTCCTAGGGTGGTTGTGGCAATTATAGAAGTTATTATACATAAAGCACCGGGACCTTGTAAATACTATATAGCTGTTTGCCACACAGTTCAGTCTTCAAATGGTTAACTGACGTGAAAATTATAGTCATTCCAACAGAATACTCACGTAAGGAGGAATGCTATTCCCTGACACTGTGGGTAAACACACATTTTCTTTATGCTCCTCGAAACTCTTATTAATACGAGACATACAGAAAAACACGGGACTCAAGCACTTGCAGTAAAACACACAGCCAGGAAATATCGGGTAGAGAAAACCAAGAAATAAACAAGAAACAACATCATGTTCGCAAGTCAATTCCCTCCGGCCCCATCAGCCTCACATAATAATCCCGGTTTATTGAGATTTCTGCTTCCCTGGGAACTGATCTCGGGACTCACTAACAGATTCCAGTCCTTCCTCTTTATTGCCAGGGGCTGTGTTCCGCGAAGCGGGGCTTTATGGTGCTTGCAGGAGCATGCGCGACAACCTTGGCTTTGCCAGTCCAGGAGGCGATCCTGCACTTGGAGGACGAGCAGGACCCTCGGGGGCAGGGGCCCTGGAACCACATGCAGGCTCCGTGACCGGAGGGGCCCTGGAGGCCGGGCCTGAGTTGCGGGGAGGGCCTGGGTTTCCCTGACAGCATCCCTGACCCTGCTTCCCAGGTGGGAGTGAGGACCAGAGGCGGAAAGGGATGGAAAGGGGCTTTAAAACCGTATCTGACCTAGTATAGGGCGGGTGGTGGTGGAGCCACATGGCCGAATGTCCCCTTCGGAGAAGACACCCCATTGCTAACCCAGTGGGAGCTCAGACCGGTCGCCTGCGGGGGCTGCTAAGACAGAAATGACTGAGGCCCACACCCAGAGTTCCTGACTCAGCAGGTGAGGAGTGGGCTCTAGAGCACATGTGTCAAACACAAGGCCCGCGGGCCAAATCCGTCCCGCCAGGCCTTGCAATGTGGCCCGCACCGCGCTGTCATCACTGCACTCCGCTGCGTTTCCATCACAATGACAGTTTATGACTGTTCAGTAAACCATTCGGCCCGCGATTTAGGCTGGATTTTAGATTTTGGCCCCTTCTCTGATTGAGTTCGACACCCCTACTCTAGAGTCTGCACTTTTGAAAAAGTCACAGCAAGGCTGAGGCTGCAGGTGGGGACCGGGCTGTGGGGACCACTGGGTGCGCGCCCCGGTCATTACGCAGACAGCCCCCACAGAAGCACCACTGTGCCCGCCCACTAGGGGTGTCCAGACTCAGGGCAACTGTGAGGAGGATGCCCAGTGCCAGCCCCGGACACCGTCAGGGTTCCCCAAGGTCCCTGCCTCTCCCGGCACCCATTTCTGGCTGGAAAACCCCCTCTGCCTCCTCTCTCTGCCCCCCAATGGATTCCCACACGCCACCACTGGAACCACAGCCCTTCAGCACAAATCCAATGGCCGCTCTTCCAAACTCAGTGCTTCCTTCTCTGGCGTGACAGCATGGGCCCCGGTGCAAGCCTGGGAACAGTAGCTCTTCGCCACGGACTCCAATCCGTCTGTCTACTTGTCTGTCCCATCTCCCTCTGAACAGCCCTCCCCCATCCAGTCCTCGCTGGTTGAGAGAGACCTGCTGGTACTTTTTGTGCAGAGGTCACTGGGCATTGGGGGAGAGGCGGGGATTTGCTGTAGAGGCTGCGTGATCAGGTGGCAGGGATTCTAGTCCGGGCTCTGCCATGGCTAGCCCCGCCCCCGGGGCAGGTATTTCCCTGCTCCGCCCTCCCCACCCCAGTCACCAGGGGAGAGCCCAGGCGTCCTCTCCTCCAGGGGCTGTGAACCCAAATCATCTAAGCATGGCGCGGAACCCAGCGTGGGGAGTGCTGCCCACACAGCAGCTAGAAATGGGAGAGATGATCATGGTCTCTGACCCTGTCTGCACGGAGCAGGAGACAACCAGAGGCCCGGGTGGGCAGGCAGGCCCTCAGCCTGGATAGGCCCTTCTCTGTCCTCTCTGCACCCTGCGTGCACCCACCCGGGTAGCTCTCTCAGCTCGCCGTCCCCAGGTCTTCGTCCCCCAGGACGGTCATCTCCCGGTGGACAGGACACCGCTGTCTTCATGGCCACACGGAGGGAAGAGCTGTCCTGGGTGAGGGGGAGAGAATCGTGCTCTCTAGCTCCAGGGAGTAAAAATCAAGAGTGGCCCTTATGGGGAAACCCTAAGACAAGCCACCTTCAGCCCGCCCTCCTGTCCTCCTGTCCTCCTGTCCTCCCCTGCGTGTCTTTCCCCTCCTGGCCCTGCCTCC
Organism: Pipistrellus kuhlii; assembly: GCF_014108245.1. NCBI lineage: Eukaryota > Metazoa > Chordata > Mammalia > Chiroptera > Vespertilionidae > Pipistrellus > Pipistrellus kuhlii. The sequence continues at coordinate 1,826,445 of NW_023425449.1, forward strand.
CAGGGCCCCCAGAGATAAGTGTCCGGTTTGGAACCTTCAGCTGGGCTCGGTTCTGTTCCCGGCCAGACCCCCACGCCCTTTCCTCCCAGGTGGCTCCATTTAATTACATGGTTCGCTCACATCTCCCCTCCGAGAGCCTAGACCCCATTAAGAGCTACTGCAGTCTTGTTCCTCCATCCCTGTAACTGCGCCACACATAGGAACGAAACGGAAACAAGCACAGAGAACAAGAACGCTGCTACATAACTCAGTGCAAAACCAAGCTTGCAGGTTGCTAAGGCTTTCCGAAGCAGAGGGGGGCCTCCCTGCACTGGGGGTGTGCAGAGGGAGCTGGGACCACCTGCTGCGGAGGCACAGCCCTGAACGTGGTGGGCACCAGGGGCTGTTCCGGGCTCTTCGAAGCAGAAACATGCTGGGCACCGGGGTGAGTGCGTTCCTCGTTGGCATTCCAGTCCCTCACTCTGCACAGCGAGAGGGACAGAAGCCAGGGCGCAGCCATCGGGAGTCGCAGGTCCCCAGCCTTGGGGCTCCACGGTCACGAGAAACGGCCCAGGACACGGCCGGAGCCCTGGCTGACCCGCTTCCAGGACGCCCTCCGGGGGCGGGCTGCGCAGAAGTGCCAGGTATGCACTCTCCTCATTGGACGGTTGGCGGACAATGAAGACGATTCACTGGCCCCGCTGCCCGAGCCTACACGCAGGCAGGCCCGGGAGAAGCCCTGGCCAGAGCGAAGCATGCCAATTTCCACTTGGCAGCGTGGCAGGCACTTGAGAGAGGATTACAGGGCAACTCTAACCAGCTGTCACGAGGGCCCAGGGCTGTTCTAACCAGTTGCCCCTGAGTGAACCCTCCTCCCCGGCCAGGCCAGTCTTCCCTGCCCCCCTGGCCGTGCTGTGCCGACTTCTGCCTCCACCCCAGGTGCACGCCACCCGCTGACGGCCCACCCCCACCCTGGCCAGCCTCCAGGGCCCAGCCAAAGCCCATCTCCTCTCTGAAACCTCCCCAACCCCCGGCGACTCCAGGACCACCCGCTGGCTATTAGATTCGTGGCCGCAACTGCCACTGACTACACTCGAGTGTCCTTGAAATCGTGGATTATATCCTACACGCCTGTGTCCTCCAAAGTAGTTACCGTAAGATGTGAGCAAAACTCCTTCCAATCATTTCCCACTGGTGCCTGATCTGTATCACATGAGGTTTCTGGCCTTTGCTGGGAAGAGAGCCGCAGAAAACAGGGTAGAAGTGTACGCTCACTGAACAGTCATCGGTGTCCGCCTGAGGGTGGCCTCAGAGGTCGGCTGCAGCAGGAAGTAAGGGACTGGCTGTGATTGAGGTCTGTAAGCTTCCACCCCAGGCATTGGAATGACTTGGGGAAATCAATGAAATGTCCCAAACTCTTCTACATAAGGTGTCTGGATGAATATTTACACAGCATATTACATAAGAACTCTCCAGGCGGCCGGACAATGACAGAGAATTATTTCAGTGCTTTTCCAACCACCACTTGTCCCATTAGCAGGAAGAGGCTGCCCCTGCGTTCACTCCCCCCAGCCCTTCCCTGGACCAGCCCCACTCTGTGGTTTAGCACTTTAAGCAATTTGCCTCTGAGATGCACATAAGCTGCCCAGCTCTGTGCCTGACACGGCGGGGCCAGTCAGGGGACCTGCAGGCACTGTGCAAAAAGACCTTGGGGTGTCCAGAGCAAAGACCCCGGGCTGTAGGGCCTACAGAGCTCTGGGGGCGTCCAGGAGCCTGAATGCAGCCTTGCAAGCTCTGGGCTGGCTGGTGGCCGACTCCAGCTTCTGAGCTGGGAGACCAGGGAGAGAATGGGGACCCGAAGGAGGGAGAGCCAAGAGCTTTGTCCAACTCAAGAGCCAGATGTGGCCCCATCTGCCCAATTGTTGCCAGGTGTGATATTGGGATTTATAATAAGAAGTATAGATTTGGCCCAGCCAGTATGGCTCAGTGGTTGAAAGTCAACCCATGAGCCAAGAGGTCACAGGTTCAATTCCCAGTCAGGGTGCATGCCCGGGGAGCGAGTTCGATGGCAGGTGGGGGGTGTGCAGGAGGCAGCCGATGAATGTTTTCCTCTCATCAATGTTTCTATCTCTCTCTCCCTCTCCCTTCCTATCCCTAAAATAATCAATAAAAACATTTTTTTTAAAGAAAGAAATATAGATTCGATCTCCACCTGCTTCTGGCACAGAGTTCCTAAAACCCTTGGCACTTCCTACGTGAAAGGGGATAAAGGCCTTTTGTTCGTGGACGAGATGACTTTTGGAAGGCCCTCAGGATGGGGCTGGATGCCAGGAGGGCCAACCATGTGACGAGAGGGCTGGAACTCTCTGTACCCCCACTCCTCCCCCACCCCCACTCCACCCTCCCAACCTCCAGGGAGAGGAGAAGGGCTAGAGACAGCATCAATCATCACGGCCCATGATTTCATCCATCGTGACCATGAAAGCAAGTCTCCATGAAAACCCGAGAGCACAGAATGTGGAGACCTTCGGGCTGGAGATTCGGGGAGAGTGCCCACCTGGAGAGCTCTGTGCCGCCCACACCTCGCCCTGCCCTCCCCTCCACCTGCTGTTCTGGAGCTCCGTCTTTCTACAGTAAACCCTGACGCAGGAAGTAAAAGGTTTCCTCCTGAGTCCTGTGAGCAGCCCTAGCTAATTCCTCAAACCTGAGGTGGGGGCCATGGGTGCCTCTAGGTCACAGCCAGATGGTCGGAAGTACAGCGAACAACCTGGGCTTGCGATTGGCCTCTGACGTCCAGGGAGGGGCTCCCTGGAACCTCCCGTCTACGGACAACCGGTCAGAAGCCCCGGTGACAGGAACAACAGAAAGTGTCCAAAGTCCAGAACCTGACACTTGTGGGTTCAAACTCTGCCTCTGCCATTTCCCCGCTCAATGACGTAATCTTTCTGAGCCTCGACCTCCTCAGCGGTAACGCGGAAAGACACCACCCCAGAGAGAACGGTGAGCCTCGACCTCCTCAGCGGTAACGCGGAAAGACACCACCCCAGAGAGCACGGGGCCTAGCCCTCAGCGGGTGCTCCCGACACGTCTGTTTGCTATTCAGCCATCAGATGCACTCAGATCCCTGGCCGCAGACGTCAGCACGAGCCAATCCACGTCCAGCTGCTTTCCGTTCAGCCCTGGACACACTCACCTACTCAGTGCACCAAACCTCAAGAAAAGAAGCGTGCTGAAACCAGTTTGGCTCAATGGATAAGAGCGTCGGCCTGCGGACTGAAGGGTCCCAGGTTTGATTCCAGTCAAGGGCATGTACCTTGGTTGCAGGCACATCCCCCGTAGTAGGTGTGCAACAGGCAGCATTGATTCTCTCTCATCAATGTTTCTAACTCTATCCCTCTCTTCTTCCTCTCTGTAAAATACCAATAAAATATATTAAAAAGAAGAAGGAGAAGGAGAAGGAGAAGAAGGAGAAGGAGAAGGAGAAGGAGAAGGAGAAGGAGAAGGAGAAGGAGAAAGAAGAAGGAGAAGGAGAAGAAAAGAAAAGAAGCTCAATAGCCCCACTCCGGCAAATCCAGGTCCTGGCTGGGACATATTCTCGCCTTCCTCTGCTGCCAACTGGGGATGGCTGTGCGGCGCTCAGAGAACGGCCCAATGGCAGGACGCATGTGTTTTGTGAAACGCTCAGGCCTCTCCCTGCACAGTGCCAGAAGCAGACAGCCTCCAGCCCTGCCTGACAATGGCCTTGGCCTCGGCCTCTGATGTGACCCATCTCAATAAGGCTGCTATATCAGCCCCCCACCTCACAGTCTGCAGGATTTATGAGACATGTCCTACAAGGCTGGGGCTCCCGGGCTGGTAGGGACCACAGACAAGCATGGAGTCGTAGCAGTATTTTTTTTTAAATATATTTTATTGATTTTTTGCAGAGAGGAAGGGAGAGGGATAGAGAGTCAGAAACATCCATGAGAGAAACGTCGATCAGCTGCCTCCTGCACACCCCCTACTGGGGATGTGCCCGCAACCAAGATACATGCCTTTGACAGGAACCGAACCTGGGACCTTTCGGACCGCAGGCTGACGCTCTATCCACTGAGCCAAACCGGTTAGGGCCGTAGTAGTATTTTGATTGCCCTAACTTTCCCTGGGAAAGGTGGCCCCAGAAGCCCCTGCTGTGCCTCTCCCCTCTGCCTGCCCTCTCCTGCACTGGCTCTCGGTCCCCTGCCACCCAGACGGCCCTGCAAGTAAGTGCCTGTGCGGAAAGTCCTCTCACTTTACATCTCGGTCACTGAGCTGGGCAGGCAGCTAGCTCTCCTTCCCCTTCCCCAAGGGACATTGGGGGTGGGACAGAGGAAGCCACCTGCCCAGTGGGGCGTGGCCACTCCACATGGGTTTGCGTCATCTTACTGGTTGATGAGGGTCAGAAGTGTGATGCAGCGGCCAACAGCTTCTTGGCAAGAGCTTCCTGGTCAGGGGTCACGGGGCAGGAGGAAGCCTGGGAATTGTACTTCTAACCATGTCCTGTTTAACTTGGCCCTGCCCGGGCCCTCTGGCCGAAGGCCAGCTGCCAGCAGTGTCCTTGCCCTGGGTGGCCATCAGGAATTCTGACTTCTAATCTGGGCTGATTACTTTGGACCGGCTGCCCAGGCTCTGTTCTCATCTGCCCATTTCTAAGTCTGGGGTAATAATAGCTTCCTCTCCTTGGGAAACATTCAATGGCTTTTTAAAAAAAACACAGTTACATCATGTGTTCCCTTGCTTCGCTTTGTTTGGGTGGGCAGGAAATGGTGTTCAGCCTGCAGCCAGGGACCGCTAATCACGCTGACAGTTTGTAACAAAGGAACTGCCAAACGCGTTTCCAGAGTAGAGCTGTTTCCTAAGGAAAGGCTGTTCCCGGGGTTTCAGACGCGGTTCCGGCACCACGGGACTCTGGTTAGAGGTTGGCCTGGTGTAGAAAGGGCACTGGGCTGAGAGTTCGGGTCCCAGGTGAGGCTGGGTGATCTGGGGAGGTCATGTCACCTGTCTGTGTATACTTCAACAATCGCATATTATCTCTCTGCATGGACACCCCCTGATTCTCATGTCTGCGTCTCTGATTCTTCACACGTAAAATGAGGACGTTGAACTAAAAGACCTTCCGCGTCCTCTCCAGCAATGCTGCGCTGACTCTGCTGTGACGATGGGATCGTTAAGTAAAAATAGCTCTCCGTCACCTGGCCCCTCCCACCCTCCCCAGCTCCCCCAGCCACCCTCCAGACAGCCACCGGCATAAAGGAGACTAATGTCAGTGAGGCTCGTCCGACAGCAGTGGGACAGGCATGAGAATCCAGGTGTGTTTGTGCGGAGAGATAATAAGCCCTCGTTTAACATGATGTACACAGAGGCGCTTCAGTACCAAGGGGGAGCAAAAGTTATGTAATAACATCCCGATGATTTAAAGCAGAAAGATGAAGACTGGAAGGAAGCGTCACAAGATGTTCGCAGCGGTTGACTGGCCCAGCCTCCTAACTGCCAGAGCCGGGACCCAGCCCAGGTCCTGGTGGAGGGACTGGGGGCGAGATGTCAGAGAAACAGCAGGCAACAACAGACGCCGAGGGCTTTGGAGAGTTCAAGGACAAAAGAGAACTGGAAGTGTGTCGTGGGCCGCAAGAACCCATTTAGAGGAGCAATCCCTTATCTGCCATGTACTTCTCCATGAATTATAATAGAATAGTTAGTTGTTGATTCATTTTTCCCAGACCATTCATTTTATTTCTTTCCTCCAGAAAAATGACTGTACACAGTAATAAGTTATGTTTCATAGCCCATGGACTCCGGCAATACTATAGTAAAGAGCTGCGGGGGAGGAGGGAGTGAAGAGGAGGAAGGGAAAGGGGGAAATGGGAGGTGTCTGTATATCTGTAATACTATCAACAATAAAAAAATATATATTGCAAAGTGAAAAAAAATTCACTTTTGGAAAAGTTAAAAAAAAAAAAAAAAGGTATGTTTGTTCATCCTTCAGACCCCTCCTCCAAATACCTGTGGAAACTAAGCAATAACTCTTTGGCCCCTTATGCAGGGAATCTTTATATTTGTCCATTGGATCACCATTTGAGATCCTAGATTACTAAACATCTAAATTACTTGATAGTTCGGACAAAAATTGTGTCCTTTTCTGGGCTGGACCACTGCCTTTGAAATTACACTCTCCTGAGAAAGACGGGTCGTTTATTCCGGGAGTGGCATCTCAGGAGTCCTGAGATGCTCCAGAGCAAGGAACCCAACAATGCCCCTCCCACCAGTCACCCGGGGTTCTCTGGGCAACGCCCACTGACAGCAGACACAGTCCGGGCTGGCTGAGGCTGGTGCCCGGATGCCAGGAGGTAATGTGAGCTGGGTAAATACAGACTGAAGAAGTGGGTAAAAGTCACGGGAGGTGCCATTTTCTTAAATAAAAGGGTCAGCTATAAATAAAAACCTCTGTTTCATGAGATGGTGAGGCTCACGGCCTTGATGTGGGCAAACAATTCCACCTCAATGATGGAGGAGGGACTGTTCATTTGCGTGAACTGGTGCTTCTGGGAAAATCTCTCAAAACAGGAAAACTATGGAAGACAGGGCATCAGGCAGCATTTTCATGGCAACAACATTGTGCTTGGCGGTGGAAGCCAGGGTTGAAGCCCCAGGCTCCTGCATCTCCTCCCCGGGCTCCCAGCCACCTTCACTATTGCCATCCAAAAACCGCTCGGAGGTAACCGCCACTTCCGAAAACCGGAGTAGAATGTTAAGTTAGCCCAGGTGGTGTGGCTCAGTTGGTTGATCATCATCCCAGGCACCAGGAGGTTGCCGGTTCGAATCCCGGTCAGGGCACATACCCAGGTTGTGGACTCAATCCCCAGGAGAGGGTGTGCAGGAGGCAGCCAATGGAGTTTCTCTTTCATTGATGTTTCCATCTCTCTCTCTCCTTCTCCCTTCCTTTCTCTGAGGACAATAAAAACATGTGTGTGTTTTTTTAAGGAATATAAAATTAAACACAGAAGGGGAAAAATTAATGCCCTTCATAGGTAGATAGATCTTTCAAAAACAGAACTCATAAGGATACCCTATGGCCCTGACTGGTTTGGCTCAGTGCATAGAGCATCATCCTGCGAACTGCAGGGTCCCAAGTTCTATTCCGGTCAAGGGCATGTACCTTGGTTGCAGGCACATGCCCGTGGGGGGGGAGGGGGTGCAGGAGGCAGCTGATCAATGTCACTCTCTCATTGACGTTTCTAACTCTCTATCCCTCTCCCTTCCTCTCTGTAAAACATCAATTAAAATACATACATATATATATGAACAAAGACCCAGGACCTGCCCTGCAAAACACTTCATCTCTAGTGTAAAAGTAAGGACCATCCACACAAAATAGTCTACCCTCAATCCACAGAAGAAGAGAATTCTTGGCGGCCCCGCCTTCAGATTCTCAGCCACCTGGCTCACTCCTGCTCTCTTGAATTAAGTAAACAGCGCCTTCAGAAGATACAGTCCCGTGCTTGCATCTGTTTGCAACAGTCCACCTAGGGAATGTGTGGCATTTGAGGATATTTATAAAACTCCTCATTGAGGGTGGAGTTTTTGTGCCATCTGGTTAAATTGTTGCAGCATAAATCAGACTGCTACGTCAACAAGATGCTGCATGTGAGCCTCCTGGTAACCACAAAGCAAAACCCTCCAGGAGACTCACAGAAGGTAACAGTAAGGGGAAGGGAACCAAAGTGACACTAGGGGAAGATCATCAATGCACCAAGGAAGGCAGCAGGGGAGGGAGAGCAGGAGAGTACCACAGAGTTAAAAAGCAATTAATCAGGTGGCATCGGTAAGCCCTCTCCCTGTCAATCATTACTCTAAATGCAAATAAATTGAATTGTCCAATCAAACAACAAAGAGTGGCTGGGTGGATTAAGAACAAGACCCAACTCCATGCTTCCTACAGGAGACTTTCTTCAGCTTAAGAACACACATTAGCTCCAAACGAAGGGACAGAAAGAGATAACACACGTCTTCCATCTGTTACAGACAGAATCTAACAAGTACCCACAGATTATACTCATTTGTTTGTTATAGCGAAAAAAAATAAAAATTAAAAATAAGTAGAGAAGAAACAGAGTAAAGAAATTGAGTATCCATCCCTAAAAACCTGCTTAAGTGAATGATGGGAGAGCCATATGGCATATTACAAAGCTATTAAAATTAAGAAGTTGAATCTGTACATAATTCATTGCCAATAACTCACTCATTTACAAAAGCAATTTGTTGTGTGTCTGTCACGTGCCTAATTCTGCTCTCGGCACTGGGAAGGCAGCGGAAAATGAGACACGGAGGGTCCCTCTTCTCAAGGAGGAAGGGGGGGGAGACAGCACATACCCAAGCTCGTCTCAGGGAGAGATGGATGCTGGAGGAAGGTGTGCTGAAGGCAGCTGGGCGAGGGGCCGCCTCCGATGGGTGTCCATGGACGTCTTCTCCGAGGAAGCCATGTTTGAGCTGAGGCCGCCATGACCAGAGAGAGCCAACCCCTTCGCGAAGAACATGAAGATGTAGAGGAGGAGCGCTCCAAGGAAAAGAGGCAATGAGGGCGAAGGCCTAGGAGGGAACAGGCTTGGTTTGTTCGAGGGAAGTGTGGCTGCAGCCAAGTGAAGGGAACACGGAACGAGACAAGGTTGGAGAGATGCCGGAGACTCATGCTTCTTCCGTTCTACCTCTTACACCTGTGTCCTCAGTTTCTCCACTTGCAACATGGAGTTACCGGTCACTGACAGCTTTTATCGCTAAGGGTCTCTGCATGAAATCTGTGCAACAGGCTGGACAGAAGCTCCCATTCCCCACTGAGGAGGCTGAGACTCGAAATGTTTGTTGACTTAGCGCGAAACCACACCGTTTGGAGTCACCAGAGCCAGGACTCAAATTCACGTCTCCTGGTTGTTACCTCGATACCCTCCCCAGCACGGCACCCTCTGCCTCTCCTGTGTGTTTCCATTAACAGCAGCCCTCAGTTCTGAAGGGAGTCTTCATAACCTCCAATACTCTGTAGAACGGGGAGAACCCCAGTGAAATGGATAGATGGAGTGTTTCGGTCTGCAGCTTAAGGCCACCGTGGGTTTTAGTTTTAATATAAGTTATTGTTTACATATTGATCTCTCCTAACAATGCAGGGAAGGTCAAGGACTGTCCATGGTACAAAACTTGGGTAGGCAGAGAACGTAGGGGTGGAGTGTATGAGGGACACCGGTAGTGTCCTCTCTACACGCACAGTCACACGCTTGTAAGTGGTGAGACCAGGATTTGAACTGGTACCCAGCCAAGTCAAAAGCGTGGGCTCTTTCCAGGAATCAGAACAGTGCCGGGGAAGGACCAGCAGAGCACCGGACTCACGGTAACGGGTCAATTCACTGCAGCTGCAGTTATCACATGTACACTGTGCTATTAAAACGGTCTCTCCCTAGTCGCTGGGTCTAATGGCCAAGACCCACGTGATTCACAAGTGCATGCTGGGAGGATTCCGGAGGGTTCCCAGGCCATGAACCCTGCCCGCTTCACTCACACAAAAGCCTGGCGGCGGTCCTGCTCCATTTCTCAGAGCAGACTCTGCTGGGGACGGGGAGATTAATCAGACTTCATTAATTCCGCGGAATAAACTGTGGCGTGTGTGCCAGCGCCCTCCGAGCATGATCGTAAATCACCGAAATGAAAGTCACTGAGAGCGCACCTGTCTGAGCGGAGCGAGGCCCGCACTCCGGCGCCAGGAGCAGGAGGTCACGGCAGCAGTGACCTCCCTGTGGCTCCATGGCTCTCGGAGCCTTCCAGTGACCAGGGGGCCCAGCTGCTCGGCGCTCCTGTTGGGCCATTAACGGAGTCTCATTAGCAGAGTCAGGAGCATGAGCCCGTCAGTTCCGAAGGGGCCCCAGGGCTGTGTGTGCATTTTTGCTCCAATCACAGAAAGACTGAGCCACCCTCCGAGGAGCGAAGAAGTGTGAGAGGCAGTGGTTTGTTTTTTCAAGCCACTGCTTCTTCAAAAAGCCTGCCTGGGCCTTAGAGACCCAGAAAGGACCAGTAGCAAGTCCAAGGTCACACGAGTCATTGACGGCAGATCTGGGACCAGAATTTTCCAAACTCCTGAACCTCGGTCTAGTGCTCTTTCCACTCCGGTGCCTCTGCCGAAGGGCTTTCGGTAGATTAGAATGCATTCAAACATGTTTACTCCCTCCCGGGAGGATACTGTGTTCTTTGGTCTTGGTCACATGGCTGCCCTGGGCCATGGCATAAAGCAGGCCCACTGCACGCATGGGCTTGCACAACTGGGCATGCTCTGCCCTCAGTGTGAGAAGACTATGCTGACAAGTTCACGGGTCCAAGGATGATGGGAGACCCATCCCAGCCGGTAGCTTAGAGGCTCCCAATCTTGCCCAGCCAGAATCAGCTGGTCCCCAGCTGATGCACAGACAAAAGGACTAACATAGATGCCTATCTCTGGATTAGCAACAGTAGTTGGCTGATCCAAGGTTCACCCTGCAAACACATGTACAAAATCAGTGATGCCAAATATGCATAAGGATCCTGGGCTTTTATGGAATTCATTTGAGTTTTAGTTTAAGCATTTCGTTACTTTGGGGCCTCAGGAAAATGATTAAAATTCTCTGACATATGATTTCTTGAACTCTGAAATAAAAGTAATGATATTTACTTATAGGGGGATACTATGGACTGAATTGACCCTTCCTCCTTCCCCCAAAAAAAGTCATTGAAGCCCTACCTCCCAGGGTGCCTGTATTCGGACATGGAGCCTAGAAGGAGGAAGTTTATGTTAAACAATGTCATAAGGTTGGGGTGCTGATCGGATAAGATTAGTTTTCTGGCAGGAGACACCAATATCTCTCTCTCCCCCTCCGCTCCGGCCCCCGAGCTACCCTGTGAGGACAGCACGAGAAGGTGACTGCTTGCGTTTGCTGAACTTGGACTTCACGGCCTCCAGGACTGAGAAACACATTTCTGTTGTTTCAGCCACCCTGCCATGGTGTCTGGTGATAGCAGCCTGAGCGGGTGAACACAGAGAAATTCGGAATGTTCTGTTAATCGCTCAGCACACAATGGAGCTGAGATTGCAAACCTCTAGCCAGAGAGTGGGAGGAAAGTAGGTCATTACTACCCTGAAAATAAGTCATGTTAGAAAGGCATTTGCCTCTAATATGGTCCCAATAACCTTGGCTTTTAGCTGGGCACAAGACACCCCGAAGGAACACTACACCTCCCAGGTTCCTTTGCAGCGAGTTCGGGGTGGCTCTGTGACAAAGGTCTGCCCACGAAGATGGCAGGGCCATATACAACCTGTGGGACACGGCCTTAAAAAGGGAGAGGACACCCCTCCCCCACTTCCTCATTCTTACTGGCTGGGATGTGGGTATGATGCGTGGAGCTCCAGCAGCCACTTCGGAATGGGAAGCCACACGCCATGGCAGCAGAAAGCAGGCAGACGGAGCCTAGGTTCTGACATCATGGGACCAGGCCTGGACCACCTGCCTATGGACTTCCATGGCATAATAGAGAAATAAACCACTAACGGGAATGAGCCATTGATGCAGGGCAGCCCTGCTCAGCACCACCTGGGAGCGTATTAGAAATTCGAATTCAGTCCCCATTGCAGACCTCCTGAGCCAGAATCTCCAGGACCAAGGAATCTGTGTTCCCACAAGCCGCCCAGGGGGTTCTTAGCTTGCTAACCCGGGAGAGGTGCTGATGCAGAGATGTCCACCACACCTGCCTGGCCTGGTGATGGAAAGAACGCTCCGAAAGAGCAGGTTCTGTCCAGCACTCGGCAGACGATATGAAGCCAGGAAGGACAGCAAAGCCAATAACTGACAATGTCAAGATTTAAAACGATTTTGACAGAGTGGAACCCTGGACCAAAGCCAAGCAAATGGATGTAATGGGGATGTATAAAAAGCAAATCAAAATGTTCTTTTTTTATTGAAGGAGATATAAAATGTTCCACTCTTTGCCTTTCTGAAATTAAAAAGAAGAAATGTAAAATCACATATTTCAAAATACAGCGAATAAAGCTATAAATCAATGCCAATGGTGGCTAGTGAGAGGGACGAAGGAAAGAGAGAGGATCGGGAAAGGGGGATGAAAGTAAAACCCAAAGTAGCAAAGAGACAAGAGAGTCCGGGACGGAAAAGGAGCATGGAGGCCCCAGCTCAGGGTCCATCTGTAGATGCTAAGATGACCTCGGCCACTGGAGGTCGTCAGGATAAGGAGTCGGATTATACTGAAACCTACTCCCACAATAGCCAATGTCCAGCTACCAACGAGATGTCACGGAATGCAGAGTCAGGAAGAGGTGTGTGTGGTCAGTTCCTGTAAGCTGGTGTGAGCCGGCTGCAGCATAGTACTGAGCCCGCCCCATTTTCACTCAGTCAATGACTAAACATGAATTGAGCGATGCCTGTTCTGCAGCAGGAATATGACATGTTGCTGTGGACTAAAGAGAGAGAGACAAGGCAGGAGAACACCGTGAGGTTTGACTCAGCATCCACCTGCCTTAAACCTAAACCAGGATTTGCAGTCGGGGTGAGGAGGACTTAGACAACCCCAAATTAAGTCTTCCCATTATTTGTTAGTCCTGTATTCATTGACAAACTCAAGTGGAGAGTAAGAATGTGAGATTAAAATAAAAATCATCTCTGCCTCTATAAATAAGATTCAGTCCCAGGTTCCTCCTTGGCAGAAATTCTTATTAAGGACTTGGCTCCCCTCCCAGAAAAATAAGGTAGCGAGCATTTAAAACCCTTTAATTCCAAATTATTCCTGATGGGAGTTATTTGTGAGTGCACATATTTTTTTAATGTTTACCATATTAACTTTTTTTTTTTTTCTTCAGTAAAAATGTGCTTAAAATACCCGTGATCTTGGAATTAGCTCGTACACACACAAGCTGCCTTTTTTCAAAGAGCAGTCTGCACACATTGCATCACCGCCGCAGTGACATTGAGCAGGTCGCTTACATGCCCTGAATTTGCTTTCTCGTCTTCCAGATCATTCCTTCTTCCTTCCTGCCCTTTCTAACTTTGCAGGGCCATCCTGAGGCTTGAATACCTGGCATGCACAGAGCACCTAGGAGAGCACCTTGCACACGGCGGTGACTCAATAAATACTCCGTCCTCTGCATTCCTGAGAAAACGGATCCAGGGCTTCCCTGATTGTTCCCAAGGCTTGGAGCTAGAGGGCTCGTCCCCGCCTAACTCAGTGCCGGGCTTTGCTCGTGGCCTCGGAGCAGGTGGCAGGAGAAATTCGGTGGTTGACTGTAAGGACATCTGACAGGAGTGACCTTTGCAGCGCCCCTAGACACATGGATTTTGTCACAGTTTAGCCACCCTCGCCTCTCTGGCTGTTCCTGCATCGTGTCCCCTGGCCTCTGGCTTGGTTCAGATTGTCAGCCTGACAGAAAGATCGGGTGGCTGGCCCCGGGGCACACTCCTGGCCTGCAGGGTGGACCCAAGCCCCATCCTGGGGAGAACGGAAAGCTCGCTTAGCCACGCTGGAGTCCTTTATGCTGATTCTCACGTAAAGTATCAACAGGAAATGCCATCTCTGCCGTCATTCTGGAGAGCTGAGGGCCATTTGGACACAGATGCCTGGCCTGGAGCTGCATGCTGCATAAGGTCACAGGACAGACGTACAGGGTGAGCGTGACGGCTCAGAAAAAATAGCCTACCCCTTCCTGGGGCCCACTCACCCCTCCCCCAGGTCCTGAAACAGACAAGGTTACTATTTCCTACGTCTTAGAGTGCTTTGACTTAAAGCAAAGTGGTGAGGAAGATGCTGATATTGATCTTGATAAGAGCAAGAATAAAGAAAGTGGCCTGAGGCTCTGCCCCCAGCTGTTCTGTAAGGTTTGTGAGTGTGTGAGTGTGTGTGTGTGTGTGTGTTCCTCAGTGATCTGTATGTGTGTGTATTAGTTCCTCCTGGTGGCTTTTTTTAAAAACTAATTATCAGCTTCTGGAAGTGCGCAACAATGATTTACTATATATAAAGAGGCAATACCCAAATTGTCCAGGACACCATAATGTCACAACTGCTCGAGAGGAGGCTGCGCGCACAGGTGAGTGGGAGGGGACTGCGTGCGTGGTGAGGCCAGTCACAGATGGCGCAGGTCTACAGAGAACAGGGCACGCCTGCAGTCCCACCTCTGCACGTGAGCTACAGAGGAAACACCTTTATTGACCGCTCATTGGCTAAGCTCCCCATACGCCGCTTGCAGTGTTCTTGGTAACTTGGGTAATAAGAATCCAAGAAGGTGATCTAGGATTTTTCCACCTCATTCCTGGAGGAAAAAACGAAGGTCCACTGCTGGAGGGGCTAAGAAATGTCATCTCCTGCCCTAGCCAGTTTGCCTCAGAGGATAGATCCTAGGCCTGCCAACTGCAGGGTCCAGGTTCGATTCTGGTCAAGGGCATGTACCTAGGTTACAGGCTCCTCCCTGGCCGAGACCCAGGTCAGGGCTCATGCAGGAGGCAACTAATTGAAGTGTCCCTTTCACATTGATGTTTCTCTCTGTCTTTCTCTCTCTCTTCCACACTCTCTAAAAATCAATGGAAAAAATATCCTCAGGTGAAGACAAAAAGAAAGAAATGCCATATCCTATGAAAGAGACGTCTTGAAAATGTCTAAAGAAAGTTGTCATCTTTTTGTGGTGAAGGGACTGGAGTCCATGTTGATGAAAACACCTTGGCAGCTGCGATGGCTAGCAGTGGCAGCAGCAGTGTGGTGATGGGGGTGGTGCCTTCCCCTGATCAGCCTGGTCACCTCCTGCAGAGGGAGGCCAGACTGCTCTCCCCTCAGGGAATGGGCCTAAGCCATCAGTAAAACATCCCCTGATTGTTTCTGGATTGGAGAGGGTGCAGCTCAGGCAGAGGGATCCCCATGCTCCCCATGCATGAATTTTGTGCACTGGGCCTCTAGTGTGTATATAAAGGCCATCGAAGACTTAGAATAAAACTATGTGACTGGGGGCTCTGAAATTAAGAATTTAACCCTACTTGTATGTATGAGCAGCTCCACAAATATGGGGGTGTCAAAATGGATTATCATTTACTTTTCTAGTTAATCCATTGAAGAAAGCTTGCTTCTACAACAAATAACCTCCCAATTTTTCATTTATTTCTTGCTCGGATAGCAGTCCAAGTCAAATGTGTCTACATGGAATCAGCTTTCTTCCCCAGAGAGACCCAGGGCTACAGGCTGATCACACTCTTTCCTGGACAAGAGAGCCATGGACTCACTACTAACGATGCTTCCCCCAGCACTCCTGGAAACCCTTAAGCCTAGCTTTCTGGCACCTCTTCTGAAACAGCGAGGAGGGAAAAGAAACAGGGCGGGAGACGGGGGAAGGGCGATAAAAGCTTCACTCACTGGGACATCCTGGTATACTGCAATGGATGAACCAGCTGCCATATCCAAGTTTTAGTGGGTAAGTGTCTATCAAAAAGGATCTGGAGAACAGCATGAATGAACTAAAAAAAGCATAAGTTTTATTGTTTAAGAAATCAAGTAATCATTTTTCTAAAATTTGTTATTAGTGGGGTATTTTTGTTTGTTTGTTTGTTTAATATATTTTTATTGATTTCAGAGAGGAAGGGAGAGTGAGAGACAGAAACATCAATGATGAGCCCTAATGGGTTTGGTTCCGTGAATAGAGCATCAGCCTACAGCCTGAAGGGTCCCAGTTCCATTCCAGTCAAGGGCAGATGTTCAGATGGAGGAGGGGGAGGAAAGGGGAGGTGCAGGAGGCGGCCAATAGACCATTCTCTAATCGTTAATGTTTCTCTCTCTCCCTCTCTCTTCCTCTCTGAAATTAAAAAAAAAAAAAAAATCTTTTTTTTTTCAAGCCCACAACCCGGGCCTGTGCCCTGACTGGGAAACGAATCCTGACCTCCTGGTTCCTAGGTCAACACTCAACCACTGAGCCACCCGGCCAGGCTGTAGTGTTTAGTACATTTGTTGAAACCAGCTTTTTTGAATCATGCCTGGAACTTAGATGCTCTAGTGTTGTTTATTAGAATAAACACATGGAATGGTAGTGATATCAGTTTAATAAGCACTTTGAAATACGCACTTAGGTGTACTTGTAATCAAATCTGACTTGCTCAAATCTTCAGATAAAACTTTGTACAATAATATCCATTGGAGGTTTTTAGATGATAACTGGCATTCAATAAATATTGATTTGTATTATCGGAGGTATAATCAGGATCACTTAAATTGCCAAGGTAGACAGAGATGGCCTGGTACAGGTCACTCAGCATTGCTACATGTTTATGCAGATTAGGTTCTATATAGCCCCAGAGAGACGCCCATGTACATAGCGCCCCCTTGGGTTGTGCAGTGCACAGCCTGCAGACAGCTTCCTAATTCCAATGCACTGGTTTTCACAGGCTATGAAGGTAGAACAGGTGATTCCCCTTTCTCACCCCAGGGCTGGCTGTGTGTTAGCTCTCTTCCTCACTTCTTCCTCATTCACCTCCTCCCCCGACAAGCTGATGCTCTGGTGCAGTGTTTCCCAAACTTCTCTCATGATGAGAATTACCTGGTGGAGTTGTTAAAATACATCTTAGAGCACTTAGTTAAGTATACAATGTTACCTATATGTTCCCAAAAATTCTAGTTTAGCACTTCTTAGTTGGGATTCAGGAATCTGTATTTTAACAACTCCACCAGGTGATTCTCATCATGAGAGAAGTCTGGGAAACACTGGTGGAAGACGGTGCCCTTCCCAGAGAGAGTGCCCTCCAGTCAAGTGGGTGCTTGTAAGTCTGCCTGAGCTCTGACGCAAACTCCAAGGGCCTCCCGGGATCCTGGGGCAGAGTCCCTCCAGACAAGAACTGAATTCCCTCCCCTTTTTCTAATGAGGCCCTTTTCGCAAACATACCTGGCTCTCTTCTGACCCCACTTTTCAATGCTTGCCTTTTAAATGCCAAGATTCCCCTTAACTCAGCTGACAGTGTCACAAATTCAAATACATTTCCCTTCACTAGACTTCAAAAAGGCATCAGCTGGGTCCTTCATGCTCCCAAGGCCAATTTTAAACAGCCTCGAGTTACAGGCCGAACCTTCGTATCCTAAAATTAAGGAATCATCATCTCAGCTATGGAAAAAATAATTATAAAAAGAAAAACACGGCCCTCACTGGGCCTGGCTTGTCTCTTTCTAAATTAGGTGAATTTGTAATCAAACCTGACTTAGCCAACAACTAAAAGTGTGACCTTGGCCCAGTCCAGTTCCCACCTTAAGCTTTAGTTACCTTATCTGAATTGATGCCCACAGTATAGGGTTGATGGGGGATTGATTAACTGGGCTAATGAATGGAATGTATTAAGTTCGTGATGTGTGGTAGGTCTTTCCTACCTCATCGCTGCCCTTTCATTCATTCGTTGTTATTTCAGACACCTACCTATTACCAGCCTAATACTAGGGTATCGCTTCATGAGAATCAAAAAAACTGTAATAGCTTTATTCCTTCGTGGAGCTTAGAATACATTCATTCATGGAATAAACAAGTACTGAGTGTTCACCGTGTGCCAGACAACCTGGTAGGTGTTAGGGTTACAAACATGAATAAAATAAGCCAGGGGCCCAGCCTTCCAGTAGCTCACATTCCAGTGGGGAAGATAAGACATGTAAACACAGGCCACCACTTCAGAGTAAGCAAGCATTGCTTGATCTTTTTCAAAGACTCCTCTTTACATAATTTCCCCCCTGTTCTGGGAGCAACATCAGACACACCTGCCAATGATCTCATCCCTAACGTCTGAAAGTCTCTCATTCGAGGTACCTGATAGCAGTGAAGAAATGACTACCTCTTCTTCCCTGGACCTCTTCTTGTTCTGCTCAGGATCCTGTGCTCCTGCAGTACCTTCTTCCATAGCATGAAGGTGACCATGTAATCTCAGGTGCCTTTTAGAGTAGTCCAAGATTTATGTAACTCGTAACTTGCCAGAAAAATCTTAAGTTCGGAGACATAAACAAAGTGAACTCTACTCCTAACAACTTGATGAAATGGGCAGGGTGCTCATGTAGACAATTCAATGGTTGGTTGTTCAGCAGTGGTGTGTTTCTGAGGAAGGTGCTGGAAATGCAAAGTGGAAGAGCATGATTTCTGCCATTAAAGGGTTTTAGAGTCTGATGGAGAAGGCAAATAAATCAAGCAGTAACAGAATGGGTAATAAGTGCTGTATGAGACCATAAGATGCTAGAATCGGAGAAGCTAACCTATACACGGATGTTCAGAGCAGCTTTCTGTAGGCGACATGAGCGGAAATCACAGAGCACAAAGTCTTCGAGGAACAATGACCCAAGCAAGGTGTACAGGTTAATAATGCGGATTTTTTTTTCAATAAATGAAGTTACACATATGTGATATACACTGAGTGGCCAGATGATGATCATCTCTGAATGTATAATAATCTGGCCACTCAATGTATATCCTATATAATAAAAGGCTAATATGCAAATTGTCCTCTCGACCAGGAGTTCTACCAGCAGGCAGGGGGGGCCAACCGCCCATGTCCCCTCCCCCTGGCCAAGCTGGCCAGACCCCACCCATGCACCAGGCCTCTAATATTAATTATTAGAGACCAAATTATTCCGCATTCAGAGATAATAATCTGGCCACTCAGTGTATATGCGATATGATATGTATGCTATTTTGTTGTATTGACAACAAACTTCTAAACTTCATATGTCAAATTTTCTGAAGATATTAACATCATAAATATTTTTACACTTAAAAATGTAGAATTTTGTGCCCCAAAAAAAGAGCATTTGTGGGAAGTTTTAATTAATTATTTTGAAGTGCTGCTGAAAGTTATCGTATACTTCGGGAATCTTATGGTGAATATGCTCCATCTCAAGATACTTGTGAATGCTGGTTTAAATGCTTTAAAAGTGATGATTTCGATGTGAAAGACAAAGAACGTCCAGGTCAACCGAAAAAGTTTGAAGACCAACAATGACATGCATTATTGGATGAAGATGCGTGTCAAACTCAAAAATAACTTGCAGAAAGATTAAATGTTGCTCAATAAACAATTTCCAATTGTTTACAAGCAATGGGGAAGATTTTAAAGGAAGAAAAATGGGTGCCACATCAACTGAATTAAAGACAAATGGAAAACCGAAAAGTCATCAGTAAAACGTTGCTTCAATAGCATGAAAAAAAAGCCTTTTTTTTTTTTGCATTGAATTGTGACTGGCAATGAAAAGTGGATTTATTTTGAGAATCCCAAATGCACAAAATTATGGTTTGATTCAAGCCAACCATCAACATGGACTGCAAGGCCAAATCGCTTCGAACAAAATACTCTGCATTTGGCGGAATAAGGAAGGTGTGGTGTATTATGCAATCCTAAAATTAGGTGAAACCTTAATACTGATCGCTACTGACAACAAATAATCAACTTGAACCACGCTTTGATGGTAAAATGACCAGAATGGGCCAGAAGACACGACAAAGTAAACTTGCTTCATGATGACCCACTACCACACACTTCAAAGCCAGTTAAAGAAACGTTAAAAGATCTTGCCTGGGAAGTATGAACTCACCCACCGTATTCACCAGACCTTGCTCCTTCAGATGACCACTTGTTCTGATCGATGGCACATGTACTTTCTGAGCAGCACTTCAAAACTTACAAGAAGTGGAAAATTGGGTCTCTAGTCTGCCTCAAAACAAGAAAAGTTCTATTGGGATGGTATCCACCAATTACCCTAAAGATGGGGGAAATGTGTAGCTAGCGATGGACATTCCTTTGAATAAAGCCCTTTTGCTGTTTCTCTTGAAATCATCGTTTTTCCTTTTATTACGAATCTGCATCATTAACCGATATGCCTAGTACAAGTGCACAGGAAAGGGGACTATTTCACTCCAGCTGAATAGATTCAGCGACTTTTTGGAAAAATCTATTGTTTAGCTGAAACGTGGAAGGGTCAAGGGAATGAATTCATGGAAAGAATAGGGGAAACAGGGCATGTTTGAGGAATGGGTGATGTTCTTTACCGGCATCAGGTTTAGGTTTGGGGCTACAAGATAGGGAGGGAGAAAAAGTTAACTGCCAATCTAGAGCTAAGTCGTATGGCGGCACTGGAGAACTGCGGGGAGGCAGTGACGGACAGCTAAGATAGAAGGAGCTAGCACAAGTCTGAGCAATGATTGGGTCACCAGGTCACCTGAATCCTAAGGTGCCTGTGCAGCCTTGAGGTCATGGCTCCTTCCCGGCTGGAAAGGCATAAACCTCGGTTCACTGATTTAACCTCTCCCCACTAGCTAGGTATGTGCACATTTTTGTTCCAGTGTTTATACTTTAACCAAAACTCCAGAGGAAACTTCCACCCTAGAGGAACTTGGGGAGAGCGCCATTCTGTTCCTTGGTCAGGTGTGAACGAAGAAGCCCACAAACTGCCTTAGGGAGTGAAATACTCCCCTTTCCCGTACACCTATACTAGGTAGGTTAATGATGCAGATTTGTAATCAAAGAAAACACGATGATTTCAAGAGAAACAGCAAAAGGGCTTTTAACGTGTCTTTAACTGGCTTTGAAGTGTGTAATGGTGCGTTCAAATGCAAACGAAGAAGCCCACAAACTGCCCAGGGCTGTCCAGCTCTGAAGTCCAGAGCTCCAACTAAATTTGTGCATGAATAGGGGGCGGAGTAAGGGGGAGGGAATAAAAAAGACCCCGAAGATAGCAAAGGGAGCTCGGGAAGGTTTCCTGGAATTATCCCCTCTCTCAGGGAAGGCCAGGCAAGACCAAGCACTGACAGTGATAAAGTCATTTAATCTTTTCTTTTCTTTTTCTTTTCTTTTTTTTTAATATATTTTATTGATTTGGTACCGAGAGGAAGGGTGAGAGTTAGAAACATCGATGAGAGAGAGTCATCGATCAGTTGCCTCTTGCACACCCCCTACTGGGGATATGCCCGCAACCAAAATACATGCCCTTGACTGGAATCGAACCCAGGTCCCTTCAGTCCCCAAGCCGACGCTCTATCCATTGAGCTAAACCGGTTTCGGCTCATTTAATCTTTTCAATCTCCCTGCGCCCTGGGTCCCCATTTGTGGAGTAAGGAGGTTGTGGGCTCCACACTTAGGTATGTGGGGTCTACCATGTGTCTGGTGAGGCATTTCATGCACCGTGGTAGAGTTCACTAACTCCAAGGCATTCAGTTCAGAGTGTCTAAGTCACAAGTCCAAGGTCACACAGCGTTAGGGGCCGGGCCACACTGCAGTACGAGGTTGACTGTCGCGGTCCTCGTTGGATAAGGGTAAGGTGACCAGACGTCCCGATTGATTTTTAACCATTTGTCCCCGCGGCGCCTTAAAAAAGTCCCGATTTTTAAAACGCCGCGGAACGCGGAGCAAATTGTTAGAAATCGGGACTGTCCCGCCAGGAGCGGGACGTCTGGTCACCTTATATAAGGGTTAACCTCCCCTAAACTGGGGACCCGGGTTCCCACCCCTCAACTCTCCTCCTTCTTCTCCCTAAACTCCTCCGTCTCCTTCTCCCTAAACTCCCGGGCAACGGCCCCCTTTCTCCACCAGTGCCCGGCCGCGGAGGAAAGGCTCCCACTCTAACTCGGGAAATTTTTCACGCCGCCCGCCCGCCCCGCCCCGCCCACGGCGCCCTCTCACTGGATTGGTCCAATTCAGGCAAGAGAGCCGGAGGCCCGGACGACCTCCACCCACCCTCCCCTTACGCCCAGCGCTCTGGACGCAAGCGCTCCAAGCGTGCGTGCGTGCGTGCGTGCGTGCGTGCGTGTGAGTGAGCACGTGAGGTCCCGGACCGTGCACCGGGGAGATGGGGGAAGGAAATGGGAATCGAGGGGCGGGGCTGCCGTTGCCATGACAGTGACGTCAGGCGTCGGGGAGCGAACCCGGCCCCTTCCCCACGCGCGCGCGCGCACGCGCGCACACCACACGCGCTGGCACGCGCGCGCGCCGCCGCGCTCCCCGTCCCTCAGACACACTGGAGGGAAAGGTCAAACTAAAGGCGAGGGGACGGGAGGCCGGAGGAGCCGCCGCCGCCGCCGCCGCCGCGCGCCATGACGGACGGACCCGCTCGAGGCGGCTTTCTCCCCGCGGACGCCGCCGAGCCGTTGCTCTCGTCGCGCCCCCCGCCCCCGCCCCCCCTCCGTGTCCGTTCTCCCCGCGGCCACGTGCGCCTCCCCCCCTCCCGGCGCCTCAGGCGCGCGGCGGGCTCGGGGCGCGCGCCGGCGGCGGGGGCCGCGGCGGGCGGACCGGCGGGCGGGCGGCCTGCTCGCGCCCCCGCCCCGCGGCCGGGCCGGCCAGGTGAGTGCGGGCGGCGGGGAGCGGGTCCGGGCGGAGACGGGGCGCCCGGCGCGCTCGGCCGCCGGCGGACCCCTTCCTTCCGGGCGCTGACAGGCGCCGGGACGCGGCCTCTGGGGGGCGTCGCGGGGTCGGCCGGTCGCGGGGCCTCGGGCGGCGCAGTGGCGGGGCCGGGGCCGGGGCCGGGACGGGCGGCCGGCGCGGGGCCGGGGGGCAGGTGGGCCGCCCCGGGGCGGCGGGCGGGGGCAGGGCCGGCCGGGCGCGGGCCGCCGGCGGGGCAGTTGGAGAAACTCCGCCCTGGGACGGCGCCCGGGTGCCCTGCCGCCCCGGCCGCTCCGGGCGGCTCCCGGCCGGACCTGGGCAGCGGGGGAGCGGAGGACCCGCCCGGGGGGAGCGGGGGAGCGGAGGACCCGCCCGGGGGCAGCGGGGGAGCGGAGGACCCGCCCGGGGCAGCGGGGGAGCGGAGGACCCGCCCGGGGGGAGCGGGGGAGCGGAGGACCCGCCCGGGGGGAGCGGAGGACCCGCCCGGGGGCAGCGGGGGAGCGGAGGACCCGCCCGGGGGGAGCGGGGGAGCGGAGGACCCGCCCGGGGGGAGTCGGAGAGCGGACGGCCGGACGGCGGGCCGCGGGAGGGCGGCGGGCGTTGCCATGCCGATGGCGGTGTTTGTTGCTTCTGGTTATTTTAGGACGAAGGACCAGAAAGTTACTTGGGAGGGAGGGATCGGCCTGCCTGCCACGAGCCCCTCCTGCCCTGTTCATGCAGGAAACGGGTTAATCTTTCACACATACACAAACACACACACTCACACACTCACACACACACACACACACACACACAACACAAACATACACACACACACTCACACACAACACACATACACTCACACACTCACACTCACACACACACTCACAAACAACACACACACAACACAAACATACACACTCTCACACACAACACAAACACATACACACACACTCACACTCTCACACACAACACAAACACACACACACAACACAAACACACACACACAACACAAACACACACACAAACAACACAAACACATACACAATCACACACACTCTCACACTCACACACTCTCACACTCACACACACTCTCACAAACAACACAAACACATACACTCTCACACACACAATCACACACACACAACACAAACAGACACAACACACACACAAACACACACACAACACAAACATACACTCATACAACACAAACACATACACACATACTCTCACACTCACACACAACACAAACATACACACACACACACACACACACTCACACGCGCACCCCGGCTGAGCCCGTGCCAGGTGCACTTTAAAAACACTGACTCCAAACTCCGCAGCGGAGACCAGGTGATGTCTGTCTCGGGGTTTCAGGTGTCGGGGCTCCGCGGGAGGAAAATGGGAGGACGCCCAGCACTGATACCGGGGCGGGCCCTGCAGGAGCGGAGGGAGAGCCGGGCCACCACCCCTCACCCTGCAGAGCGAGCGGAGCGGCCCTGGCAGCGCCCGGGAGCCCCCGCCCATCCTGGTGCCCAGGCTCCCCTCTCCTTCCCGCGTTACCCCGCGTGTGGCCTGTGGGCCAGGCGCCAGCGTGGATTACCCACCGCGAACTGCTCTCCGTGGAGTCACTTTGAAATGATCCAGCGCTAGCTCGGACTTGTCGCTTTTGTTTTTCTTTTCTCTTATTTGAAAGTTATTGGGAAATTTCAAAACACAGTCCTTTCACATCGATAAGGTTTTCTGAGTCTAGCTGAAACAGATTATGCCAAGTGGGTGAAAGTGTTTAACTTTTAAGTCTCACCCAAGAAAATGCCTGGTTTGTGCGAGACACAAGGTTGTGATCGCTGATGGGTCTTTGGTGAAGGATAGGAGAGCAGCCGGGACCCCTCCCGGTGAGCTTGTTTTCGGTTCAGCATCTGCAGGCTCCGTCCTTCACCTAAGCCTTCCTGATGTGTGGGTACTTCTCCTGCTTCATCTTTGGTTCTTTGTCTTCAAAAAGTTGGGTCAGGAGAGAAAGAGCCCTCATTTTGAAATTGAGTCGCTGTGGCCTGCAGCCAGGATAGGATACGGAAGGTTCTGGTCTGGTCTGGGGTCTTGTTCCTTCTTGCTGTGCAGCACTTTTTGTGCTGCTGCTGTGCGGTGATGCCCCTTTGAAGTCTGGCCCTCTGGCCATTTCTGGTACCTGTCTGTGTAAAGAAGTCCTGTGGATGGGGTACTTTTGATACCTTGGGTGTTAAAACCTAAGACATAATTTCCTGTGAGATGTGAATAAATGTTATTTTTGTTTCTCCCTTCTCTGTTTTTAAAGGGAACCCTAGAACTGGGCAAATCAGCACTTACTCAGCATGTCCCCTCCTGTCGGTCTTGGCGGCTTCTTGGAGGTCAGTGTTCATGGAGACAAACAGGCTGTGGGTTCCTTCAGGTGATAGACATGGAAAAGCCATCCGAGACGCGCATGTCTTGATACTTTTTTAAATAATTTTTATTAGGCATGTGTTGTGGTCATTACCTTTTTGGGAATACATTTCCATTTCTATTTTACATTTTAAAAATCACTCCATTTCTTTTTTCAAGTTTTCTAGTATTGCTGTATATGCTACCGCAGTTGGACAGCTGGTTTTTGGGGTTACATTTTTAGAACTTGGGAAATGAGAAGGCAGTAATGCTGGGATGAAGTTGGCTATGAAAACAGCTGTGCTCACTTTAAGAAATTTGATGTTTACGAGTATAAGATGACACAACAAATGAAATAGTGGTTAGTTATGTTATTATATGAGAAGTCCATATTTTACAAAAAAAGGGCTGACTAAAAGGTACCATCAAGTAATTAATGCTTTTTTAATGCTACTTATAAAATGTGTTTTGTTTTATGAAAAATGAGTTGCCACGCAACAATTTAGCAACAGATTTTTGGCATAATGTAAGATTTATCAGTGAGTTCCTTGAATTGGCTCTTTCCCAAAAATGTTTGGGGATAAAATTAGTGTTTGTGGGCTTTTTAAATGCAAAATTGTGCTAATTGCGTGCTCCTTATTAATGTTTCACTCGAATGGGAACATTGTCATGTGATTTGTGCTTTCCCATTTAAGGAATGCATTGAAACCTAGTTAAAATGCCAGGATTTTATGGTAGGTTCGTCTGGAACCCCATCCAAGGGAGCTTAGGTACTGAGGTGTCGAAAGCACCGTGTTACAGGATGTTCTCACTAGGACGGTGGTCCTGCAGCCCCTGGCAAATGGTTATGCCCACGCTACAGCAACTCCGAATGCATAGATTTGCTCTGAAGTCCGCACGTGGGGAAAACCATTACCTTGAATTTCTCTCCAGGTGCAAATTATTCTCCAGAATTAAAGGCTTGGTTTTCCTAAGGTGCAGTTCTAGTTAGGTCACTTGTGAAAAATTCTCTTTTGATAAAAGAACAACTATATACTCTTTTAAACTTTCAAGGGAGAATTTTTATTTTCTTCTTTCCTTTTTGTTAGTGCAATCAGGTTTATTTGGAATCCCAGGAGATATTGAATGACGTTCTTAGGGAGTTTTCATTCAGAAATCTCTGCTTTGGTGATAATGACAAAGAGAACTGAGTGTGAAAATATTAGTAAAACTTGCTAATGGGTTAGCTCGGGCTTTGTTGGGTCACGGAACGAGGGAAGAACTAGACACAAACTTTATTAAGGATCATTAATCAAATTTTTCTTTATACTGTTCATGCTTGGGTTTCTGATGACACCTCTCCCCACTTTTTGAGAGAAGTCTTAAAGGGACTTAAAGGATAAGAACTGGGCGTGCAGATATATTAATTAGTTTAGGTATCTTTTGAGAGCTTTAGTAATTTTTGTTTTGTTTCATGCACTAGACAGAAAGAAAATAATTTTTTTCATGCTGACTATGGGTTGAGAGCCCAACTTTAAGTTAATGAGCACAGTTTTATTCCTCTTGAAATAATTAAATATTATAAAAATTTAGGGAATAGTTTGATGCCGCTGATTTTTTAGAACAGGTTCTTAGTTCCTCTGTTGGACAAGTGAATAAAAATGAAGATTAAAAATGTGATATTAAGAGAAGTACTTATTTTTTTTAACCCCAAGGGACTATCTCAAAGGATTACTAACTTTAGAGCACGGTGAGGTAAATAAGTTCATTGTTGGGATTTATCATTAATGAGGGTATGTAATTTAAAAAATGTTCAAGTACATGCAAAAAAAAAAAAGTAGACTGCATTTAAAAATTATTTGTGCCAAAATCTGTGAGAAAAGAGGTAATGATTTAGAAATTTTAATTAGAATTTAAGGCTGATTTATGTTCTCAATTTCATTATTTAACCCAGTGTCACTTTTTAAATGTCACTTAATTTTTCTGTTCCCAGTTTTTCTTTTCTGTAAAATGCAATCAGCAGTGCAACATGCTTTATGTAAATTGGGTCTTGAAATATATTTTCTAGACTTATTAAGCATAAAATATTACCTAATACTAATGTGTATGTGTAAGTCCACCAAGTGGGATTTTAAAGCATTTAGACCTTGTAATCTGCAGAAATTTGAGTAAATGATTTAAAAATAAGAAAGGCTGAGTTCAGAATTTTAGTCACAGATGACACTGTAAATTGCTCATTATTCTGAAAGGATTTTCTTTCATATTTATCTTTTCCATATTCAAGCCATGCTAGTCTTTAGTGTTGGGTCATCTTGTCTGTAGCATCTGTAGAACATTCAGAATGATAGAAATGCCTCTTTGATTTTTCCCAACTATTTCATCTGGGAGATTGTTTGAATTTCAGTTATTGAATGTGGTTTAATCAGAAATATTCTAAATAGAAAGTTTATTGCAATTTTCACAAGCTAGAGGAAAATAATTTATCTTAAGTTATGAACATTTTTGTATTACTATGTGGACAGTTAGACACAGCATGTATAATGTAAAAATCCTATCAGCATTTATTTTAAGTTAACTTTATTTGACATATTGTTAAAATCAACACAGTAATTGTACAGTCTCTTAAAAAACATCTATTCATGGAATATTTTTCAGAAACTCGCCCTTACCTTAGAGCAGCAGGTCGCCAACCTTTCGGTCCACAGACCACTGGTAGGCGACCGCTGCCTTAGAGTATGCCCAGCAGTGATCCATTGAATGCTTAAGTTTTGGACTGAGTTTATGATATCATATGGAATGGTATTTTCCTAACAATGATGTTTATATTGTTTCTTTTAAAGTAACATTTCTTAAACATGCTTATACGTGAATGTATTGTACATATTGGTCAAATGATGTACTGAAGGATTAAATTTATGTCCTCTGCTTTTCTCCCCTCTTCCCCCTTTTAATATCAATAATTGTCAGTAGTTGGCCTTCAGCCACATGTTATAAGAGAACTTTTAATGCATGATAGGGTGATTGTTGGTTATTTTTCCATGTTTTGTCTGATGAAGAAAAGTGAGATTGTTCTATAACACTATGTGTTAAGCATTGTTTTGAGAATTGTTTTAAGTTAATCTATTTATAACGGGTTGACAATTTAAATTTTATTGAGACTTTAATTTTGTTTTCTGAAAATGTTAGTGCAAGGAACAAGGGAGGATAAAGGCAGAAGGAAGGATGGTAGGGATTAGATTAGAATAGATTGTATAAAGTAAATCAAGTTGTTTTATGTAAAACATCATTAAATACCTTTTCTCTAGGATTGTGACCTTGCTTTCTTATTAGTACTTCTCATTGTGAAGAGTAGTAAATTGTTAGGTAGGACCTGCATGACTTGACTCAGTTTTACATGTTACTGCTGGGAACGGATTAGATGGCCACGAGAAAGCAGTTTCACAGCGACAGTCATTCTCAGCGGTCACTTTAGAACTCCTAATTTTATAAGATGGGAGGACAGGTGGGGAAGGATTTTCACATACAGAGTTATTGTAAAGAAATTCAAGTACATCCGTCTTGGAAAGTATTAGTTACAATCCTATGGTCTAGATTTCTAATACTGTATGAGTTTTGAATAATCTGGCTATTATGTCTAACTATAAATTCTAACTTTTAGGTTAGAAAATGTGGTCACTTAAATTATAATTTAACTCAAGAATACAAAAGCTGATAATTTTTTCTTTTTCTGTATTGTAACTTTTTGTTATTAATTTTGAAGGCCTCATAATATCTCTTTAGTTATGCCTCGTTCTGTAATTGAATTGAACTATGAGGATGAATCCTTGTACTGAGAAGTTAGAATCACATTGGGAGACGCATGAAGTACATAGAATGTGATTGGGAAGATACTAGTACAATGACTTCTTTCTAAAGCAGTGGTTTTGAAACTTAGGAAAAAGGCTTCTGGAGAAAGTCGAACAGGCTCATTCCAATTTCAACCAGGGCAGTTAACATGATCAATTGGAAGTCTGCATAATATTTCATTTCAGTGCAGGTTCTGTTGTTGAAAATAAAAAGTGTGATAGCCACTTTCATTAGCACATTTGATCTCATCACTGTTCCTCTTAGATCCTTGCAATGGTTGGGTCTTTTTATTATGACTTCTAAGACATTTATCTCGCTGCAGCGGCATTCTTCATCTCTCATCACTGTTTCCCTGGCTTGCCTTGTACACCCTGCATTCTAGTTCTATCTAAATTGCTTGTTATTCCCTAAGAGGAAAATGTTACATCTCCATGCCTTTGCACGTGGAACTGCCACCATTCTTGCCATATTAGGTGGAACTCTGTTCCCTTGGAGCCTTGGTCATAGCTCCCTAAAAGCACTTACTTCCATTGTTTCGTAACTGTGGCCCCCCTTGAGAGCAGAGACCATCTAATTTATCTTTGTATCCATAAGACTTGGTGTTTGTTAAGTATTCAAATGTCTGTTGACTAATTGCATTTAGAATTTGAGAAGTAGTAGTGTTACGTTAATGCACATTCATGTGAATAAAACATCCCAGATCTTGCCAGTGCAAAGTATTTAAAGTGACATGGTATCACATACTTATTCTTTGTAAAAAGGTTCCCACTTACACATATGAAGTATAAGGGCAAAATATATATTCCATGGAAAGATTAGATTAGTTGTGCTATTGGCTTAAATGAAGTGATATATTGGATTCAGTCATCTGATCTTAAAAGTTAGTTGTGAAAATATCTACAATATAATAATAAAAGTGTAACAGCTAATTTCCAGGTGTCCTTCCAGATGTCCTTCCGGAGGAAGCTGTGGCAGCAGGGGCCGAGGCAGAGGCAGTTAGGGATGATCAGGCAGGCAGGCGAGCGGTTAGGAGCCAGTGGTCCCAGATTGCAAGAGGGATGGATGTCTGGTGATCGGACCTAAACCAGCAGTCAGACATCCCCCGACGGGGAGGATTGTGAGAGGTGCAGGCTGAGCTGAGGGACTCACGCACACACAAGCGCGCGCGCGCGCATGAATTTCGTGCACCAGGCCTCTAGTTTTAATAATTTTGTACAGTCTTAATTGCCAATAAACATTTTTCTTTATATGTGATTAAAGCTAATAATCTCATAAAGCCCTTCAAATATCAAAGTATGGATTGTAGTGATACCTACCCATAGAGGTTAAAGAATGGGTCCTAAAGCAGACCTGCCTGAATTCATATCCCTTTCCCACCTACCCCTCGCTCGCTATGTGATCCTGTGCAAGTTACTTAACCATTCTGTGCCTCTCTTTTCTGTCCTGTAGAATGAGGATGTTGCTCTGTTTTAAATGGCTGTGATGAAGGTATACATGAGTTAATGTATGTTGAGCACTTAAGTATGCCCAACACACGCAAAACATTCAGTATATGTTATCTATAATTAGTTTCTAGTGGCTTCTTAAATAAATGTTTATTGTGCATCATTTCCATCTTTTTTAAAAAATGCTTCAATACATGAGTATCTAATTTAAAAGACATTTAACATTTTTAGTTAGTTACTGCATTTTCAAACTGGCAACTATTTTATCTCTTTACTGACTCATTCTCCCACCTCCCAGTGGAATGTGGACTGTTTTTGTCAGAGGGGTTGACATGGGAGATTTGAAACTATGTTCTCCTGATCCTGCCGCAGAGCATTGTGTTCCCATGACCTTCGCAATTCCTGGTAGTGCCCACAAGAGAGGAGAGATAAATAACCGGCTAGGCATCCAGTGACAAGTTCAACAAGCCTTAACCTGTCCCAAATACGTCCTAAACTTGCATGTTCCCTCGCAGAGGATAGGTGTTCAGCTTTTTTGTTTTTTACATTTCCTTTACTTTCTTGGCTTGAAAGAATAGATGTTTAAAAATCTGAATGTATGTCCACTCCAAAAAGCCACATACAAGTTTATTTTAAAGTCAATGAACCTGTTTTTTAAGTTCATATTTTATCTACGTACCTGCAGTGAAGGCAGTAAGTAGGGTGTTAGTAATTTATGTCAGTACAGTGAAATCCTGTTAAATATGTTCATTAAGCATGCAGAGAGAAATTTAAGGGAAGAAGAAATTTGTATCCCAAGATATTTTGCAAAGAGTAGCTATACTAAGGAATGAAGCACACAATACTCAGTGTGGCTCTCTGGCCTGCTTTGGCTTTCTTGTGTGTAACAGACCTATATAATAAAAGCCTAATATGCAAATTGACCAACGGCAGAAGGAACAGCAGAATGACTGGTCACTATAATGCTTACTGACCACAGGGGACAGATGCTCAACGCAGGAGCTGCCCCCAGCCCTCAGAGGGAGGCAACCAGGGGCAGGGGAGGGAGGGGCTGGCCAAGGCGGGTGCCAGTCAGGGTCCCCAATCACACCGCCAGTCACCCCACAGATCGGCCCTGATCGCCTGCCAGGCCTATAGACCCTACCCATGCACAAATTGTGTGCACGGGGCATCTGGTTAAAATATAATGAGAAATTAGTGTATAACTTTAAACAATATTTTACTAAAGGAAGAAAATTTTAAAGAACAATTTTGAGTTTACTGTACTAATTGAGTGATTTTAACATGAGAAGCTGGGATATAAAGATAACTCAGGTGTTATCTTTATACACTACTTATCACCTACTGGGGAGACCAGAGTGTGCAGAGAATGTGTGGGGAAACGGAAGCTGGATTTTGAAGAGTAAGGAAACAAGATATTAGCAAGGAATCATTTTTAATACCAATGGCATGTGTGTAATAGTCTCCCATGGGAAAATTGAATACTTATTCCAGTTGATCGATACACTAGAAATTGTCTTGTAATTACAACACTAGTTTAGTATTAGCAAATTTTTGCTGATTGCCGTTGTAGGAACTTGTAAATATTTTTTTGCACCTCCTTGGAAATTATAGGAGCTAGGTCACACCAGGAAAAACAACTTGTAGAATACAGTTTTGACTAAGCCTGTTTCCTCCGTGCAAACCACAACGCTGGCTATATATCTAATGTTATCCAGCTGGAAATTTCATTTCCCTTCACCAGCATGACTTTCGGTGCCTGTTAAGCCAAATACCTCCTTGTTTTACTTTTTACTGCAGTTCTTGTTTCTAGTATTAATATTATTTAATCAGGGGGAAAAATACCATTTGGACATTTTCAAATGCCTCAAAAAATGCTCAGTTAATAGAGGAGTAAGTTAGATTTGGTCCTCCCACATCCATCTCTATCATGTTGTCATCCACCCTTCTTGTTTTAGAATGTTTCCAGTTAGAAATAACTTCTCTCTTAGCTAGATCTGTTTCCCTAACTTTCACTTCCTGGTTCTTGGCAATCTAAGTCTCTGCATGTGAAAGTTAGTCTTCTTACAAACAGTAACTTTTAAAGTATCTGAGAATGACTGTTAAATCCTGCTTAAGTCTTTTTTGATGCGCCTAGGGGGGAAGCCCTAATTCTCAAACCATATGCACATGACATGGTTTTCAGACCTTTCTCCATCCACATCACTAAACTCATGACAAAGTCTGTTTGTCACTATACCTCTTAAAACATGGTAGCCAGAGCTGAACTGACTACTTCCGGTATGGCTGAACAATTGCTGAAGACAATGAAGCTATTAACTGGATACTGTGCTTCTATTCATGCAGCCTGAAATGTACATTAACATTTTTTGGCAGCCACATTACCCTTTGATCATATTGAGCTATGGTCAACTAAAACCTTGTTGTTTTTTTTCCTGTGAACTGCTTTAAATATAATCTTTCTTATCCTTGCCAGTTAATGCTTTTAAAGTAAATGCCAGATATTATGTATTGCATTATATGAAAGTTGAAATGAATTTGTTTTTATCAAATGTCATCCCATTGGACTATCTATCTGAAGATAAAGAGCTAAAGCAAAGTTTTCACGGGGCTTTCACAAATATTTTTATTTAATCTTTGCAACAACTATCCAACAGTCAGAAGAGAAAAATTACTTTCCACTAAGTCAGGAATTGGCAGACATAACACTTCATCCCAGGCCTGTGATTCCAGAACCCATGCTCATCTCATTACTGCTCACCGTGTAAGCATTCAGTTTGTCCTTTGCTGTGTGCCCAGCACTCTGTGGCTGGTACATCCAGTGAACAAGACAGATTACAGTCCCTGCCCTTCGGTGTTTATGGCCTGGCATGTAAATATTACCTCCAGGCCCTGAGCACGTTCTATGGGGAAGGCTGTGTGGTAAATTGTAGTATTGCTCAAAATGTCTATTGCACCTCTCGACCAGGGTCCTCTCTGCAGGAGGACTATATTTCCCACTCCGTTGACACCAGGTTTGGACACTTGGTTTTCCTTGACCAGTGAAAATGTTAGAGTAAGAGACATGTGGGACATTTGAGCAGATGTTTCAAACTCTATCTTATGTTTCTGCTGGTGGTCTTTTCTTTCTCCCATAGAACCAGCATGCTTTGGTGAGGGCTGGTCCCAGGACGGCAGAGCCATCCGACTGGGTCCCTGGATGTCGGTGCCTCGCTGAAGCTGATTCACAATAGACATTTTATGTAAGTGAGAAACCAACGCTTGTGTTGTAGGCACTGTGATATTAGAGCCATTCATTACCATGGAGTTATGTGGCCTGGCAGAGTGTATTCTGACAATATTGCAGGTGCTCTCGGAAGATCAATAAGACTTGTGTTCAAGGAGCTTGCCATCCAGTTATTGGTAGTTGAGAAAGAATCAAGTATACATATGAAAGGTTATTGAATTTGAGGATGTTTCCTGACCTTCACCTTACTTACCCCTAGGCTGAATTCATAGATGTGTTCCAGCTACTTACTGTCACAACTTATCTCCAAAATTTGATAAGCATGCTTTGTATGTCCTTTTGTGAAGCAAATGTTTGCAAATGTTTAAGAGAATGGTCTTCTACAGTATAGCCATCAGAAACTTCCTTCATAAATCTATTAATCAACACTTACTAGGTAACCTAAGAATCTGTCTAGTTGAATTATTTTGCCAACATATCTAGAAAACTATTATGTGATCCTAGATTCCATGTGAGTTTTATTTGTGGGCATTCGAATTTCTCCTTGCCATAGTGTGCCATCCCCTCACTCACTCTGCAGGGGGTTTAGAGACAAACCCAGGGGAGGATTCTGTAAGAAATCCCCTTACCTGAGAAGCTGAGGAGTACAGGGCCAAGGCTCAGGGCGCTCTGGAAACCTGGGAAGTAATTACATGTAAGTCTATATAAATACACAGGGACCTGGGTCAAAACTCATCAAATTACCCAAGGCAATCATGAGTCTCCTGGAAGGGGAGCCCTGCTGTGAACTGAGACTAGAGTACCCTGGAGAGCACACATGTTTAGGGGCAGGTGGGCCAGAAAGTTACAGAGTGGTTTTTTTTGTTTGTTTGTTTTGTTTTGTTTTTTAATATATTTTATTGATTTTGTACAGAGAGGAAGGGAGAGAGATAGAGTTAGAAACATCGATGAGAGAGAGTCATCGATCAGCTGCCTCTTGCACACCCCCTACTGGGGATATGCCGGCAACCAAAGTACATGCCCTTGACTGGAATCGAACCCGGGACCCTTCAGTCCCCAAGCCAACGCTCTATCCATTGAGCCAAACCGGTTTTGGCTCCCACTGCTTTTTAGAGAGAGTGGAAACTGGGGGCTGAGGAGAGAATTATTTATGTGAGAGAGGCATATCTATTGGTTGCCTCCTGCACGCATTCTGGGAAACGAATCTGCAACCCAGGTATATGCCTTTGACTGGGAATTAAAACCATGATCCTTTTGTGCACAGACGGACACTCTAACCATGAGCACACTGACCGGGGCACAACTTTTTAAAAACAACTGTATTGAGATATAATTATTATACTTAAACTGCACATATTGAAAGTGTACAACATTATAAGCTTTGACATATGTTTATACACATAAAACCATCACCATAGTCAAGATATTGAATGCATTTGTGACCCCCAAAAGTTTTCTAATCTCTCAGTAATCCCCTGCCTCCCTTTATTCCCCAGGCAACCACTACTTGTTTTCTTTACATTGGTTGGCATGTCCTGGATACATTAAACAGTCATTTTTAGCCTAGCTTCTTTTCATCCAGGATGATTATTTTAAGATGTAGCCATCTTGTAGTGTGCGTCAATCATTTCTTTTTATTGCTAAGTGTTTTTCCATTTTGCAGACATGCTATAGTTTGTATATTCTTTCACCTCTTGATAGACGCTGGGTTGTTTCTAGTGTTTGGCGTTTAGAAATAAAGCTGCTGTTGCCCAGCTAGTGTGACTCAGTGGTTGAGCATTGACCAGGAACCAAGAGATCACCAGTTTGATTCCCAGTCAGGACACATGCTCAGGTTGCAAGTTCAGTCCCCATTAGGGGTCGTGCAGGAGGCAGCAGATTGATGATATTTCTCTCTTATGGATGTTTCTATTTGTCTCTCCCTTCCTCTCTCTTTAAAAATCAATTAAAAAAATATTTTTAGCCCTAGCTGTTTTGGCTCAGTGGATAGAGTGTCGGCCATGGAGACTGAAGGGTCCCAGGTTCGATTCTGGTCAAGGGCATGTGCCCAGATTATAGGCTCGATCCCCAGTAGGGGGCATGCAGGAGGGAGCCAATCAATGATTCTCTCTCATCATTGATGTTTCTATCTCTCTCACCCTCTCCCTTCCTCACTGAAATTAATAAAAATATTTTTAAAAATATATTTTTAGAAAGAAAGAAAGCTGCTACTAATACATGCCTATGTATGGACATATGCCCTCATTTCTCTTGGGTAAATTCCTAGAAGTGGAATGGTTGAATCATATGGTTGTATGTGTGTGTGTGAGAGAGAGAGAGGGGCGGGGGGGGGGGGTGGGGATTGATTTATTTTAAGAAATTGACTCACTTGATTGGAGGAGCTGGCAAGTCCAAATCCAAAATCTGCACAGGACTGGCCAGCAGGCTAGAACCTCAGACAAGAGAGTTGATGTTACAGTCCTGAGTCTGAAATCTATAGGATAGGTCAGCAGGCTGGAACTCGGGTAGGCTTTCTGTTCCTGTCGTGACACAGAATTCCTTCTTCCCAGGGAAACCTGTTTTTGTTCTGATTGGATGTGGCCCACCCACGTTACGGAAGGAAATCTTTACTTAATGTTAACTAATTGTGAATGTTAATTAAATTGCATTTACACAATACTTCCACAGCAACATCTAGACTGGTGTTTGACCAAATATCTGGGCACAAAGCCTCGCCAAGTTGATGCTTAAAATGAAACTATCACGATGCCTAAACATTCTTAAGTCCAGCTTCTGGTTGTTGCTACTTCACTAGTTTTTGTTTTTAATTGTAGCCTCCTTTTCACTGGTCTTAAACAGATGAATGGCAGTCTTTTCATTCTGGGTTAGCATCACCTTCCATCTTTTTAGGCATATCATTTAAAAATGTGAATTATTTCAGACACTTCCTAATGTCATTACTTAACCTCTTTTCTTGTTTATTGGAGCCAGCTGACAGAATTGGCAGTTTCATTTTAGAATCTGTCATACCTCATTTGAGTCATCTTTTTACTATTCTCATCATAGGGTTATAACAGTTCTTAAGTATTTTAGAAGTTAACAGTGTAGGTGGACTTAGAGTCTAGAACCTAGGCAATTAGCAGAGTGGAGGTGCTGACACCCAAAAAGGAAACGGAAAGTTTGGGAGTGAAGCCCTGGCCCCGTGGTTCGGGTGGAGCGTCCTTCCATCCACCGGAACGTGTTTGCTCCATCTGCGGTCGCGATGAGAATGGGAAGCAAGGATTGATGTTTCTCACATCCCAGTTTCTCTCTCCCTCTCTGAAATCAA
The DNA here is from genome assembly GCF_014108245.1 of Pipistrellus kuhlii. NCBI lineage: Eukaryota > Metazoa > Chordata > Mammalia > Chiroptera > Vespertilionidae > Pipistrellus > Pipistrellus kuhlii. Next base: position 1,862,994 of record NW_023425449.1, read on the forward strand.
TACCCATATCCTCAAGGGAGGGGAAAAAATAGAAAGTTTGGGTGTAAAGATACAAGTTCATATTTTTGGCATCACCTTTATGCCATTCTCTTTCTTTGATCAGGTGATTAACTTTTTTGAGCCTCTGTTCTTAATAATAAAATGAAGCCATCACAAAGTTAAGTGAGAAAGAAAATATATTTTCCCAGATATATAAATCCTAGCCATACTTGATCAAAGCCAAGTCTGGGTTGTGTAAAGCAAATACTATTTTATTTTATCTTTTACATTTTATTAAAACTTGTTAAGCACTTAAATGTATTTTCAAAAATAATGTTTTGTGGATTGTTTTTTGTATGTGGCAGTTGACTAGCAGAGCAGTAAACAACTTTGGTTTCAGATTTATTGACCACATAGAAACACTCAGCAACCGTTGACATGTCTTTATTACTAGAATATAGTGCCATCATACAGTCATGGAGTTATTGAGATGAAAGGACTTTTAAGAATTATTTAGCCTTAACTTCTTCCTTTTATAGAAGAAACAACTTAGATCCAAAGAGGTTAAGTGGCTCACATTATATAAATACTAGAGGCCCGGTGCACGAAAATTCATGCAAGAGTAGGCCTTCCTTTCCTGGCTGCTGGCACCGGCTTCCCTCCAGGCCCCGGGGAGCTTCCTCCGGCCGCTGGTCGGCACCCAGGACCCAGGTGGCTTCACTCCAGCCCCAGCTTTGTCCGAAGGACATCCAGTCTAATTAGCATATCACCCTTTTATTATTATAGATTAAAAAAAAAAAAAATGAGCCTCCCAGTCATAGGATGAAAGGCTCTTGAGACAGAATATGGAACCAAGGAAAAGACAGTGCCATCAGTTTGCTTACTGTGTGCTGCCTTTGTTGTTGCTCGTTCATATTACATGTGTGGTATATTACACTTACCCTTAACTAAGGCTGTTGGGATGGACTAAACACTCTTCCCTTAGTGTGGAAACAGAAGCCAGCAAACAGTTGCCACATGAGTTAAATGCCCTGATGCAGATGGGTGTGTCTGTGAGGTGCACCAGGTTCAGGGTCTGTTTACTTTCAGAGTCCAAGGTGTTAGGTCCCTTATTCTGGTGAAATGTACATTACACTGCCTCAGCTCTTGGCCTTCCCTGAGCTGTTTTGTGCCACCTTCCCCCCCTCCCCTCCCGCCAAAGCCCTAGACCAAATGTAGGTGAATTTGAAGTCCCTGCACTGGGCTGTCTGACCAATAACACTTGTCCTGGTGGCCCTCTCTGTTCCTGCCCCCTGGCCCAAGGCCAAAGATAAGGCACCTTGGTGTTAGATTGGCTTGTTTTAAACAGAATTACATTTAGAGCCTAAAAACAGTTGATGCAGATTTTATTTATTCTTAATTTTTGAAAAATTCTTAAAATAGGAAAGATTTTTTTCTTTATTTTGGCTCATTTGCCATATGTATTTTTGAGGGCGGTCATTCCTAAGAAAACTAGTACATGAAGTTTACTATTGATGTGCTAACACTTTCTGAATCTTAAAATAAGGAACCAAAATACATTCAGAGTACAAGTAGGTAAAGTAGCACTGCTATAATTGTGGAGAAAGTGGTTTCTTTCTAAGCCTTCTTCTTTTAAGAGCTTATAATTTTCTTTATAACCTAAACATTATCCCTTGGATAGGTATGTTTTATTCTTACTCTTGATTCTGGGTTATAAAGTTTGGTTGAAAAAAATGAAGATATTAACTTTGTGTCTTCCACACAAAGAATGTTCATATTTGTACTTTTTTAGTAAGACTCAATTCCATACCCTAAGCCTGCCTTAATTTGAAACTCATATCTTTTTCTACAAGGAGTATCTTTGACAATGTGTATATGTCTAAAATCAAAATCTGCAAGTATGGCATACATTGTCTAGAATATTGGATGATCAGTTCCTGGTAACTGTATTATATTTGCACAGAGTATTAGATGGCAGCTTGTTTTGGCAGTCTGATGGCAATCTCCATCTCTGGGTCACATGAGGATAAAATGATCCATCTCCCAGGCCTGATGAGGAAGGAACTAGAATTGGAGAAGTATTTTTCATGAAGAGTGAATAAGCTGTCCATAATGAATGATTTTAGCATGCATAGAAAACATCGTCAGCTGTACTAAATATAACACTGTCATCTCTGGGAAGGTCTCTGCAGTAATTACCCATCCTTCTCAGCCGACAGCGGAGGCATGTAGCACAGGTGAGAGCAGGAGTGGGAGAGCCAGGCTCCGGGGCTCAGAGCCCAGGCCACCAGCCACTGTGCGGTTCTGGGCAGACTGCTTTCTGCCTTGTGCCCTTCCTTACAGAAAGAGGACAATAGAGTCCCACCTCACAGGGCTGTCGTGAGGATTAGCTGAGCTAACAGACATGTCACACTTAGAACACTGTCTCAGACATAGGGAGCACTCGATGCATGTTCATTGTTCCTGTTATTGATGTGTATGTCTATAAATTTTAAGTGGCTGGTTTTACTGGTGAAGTTTTTATAGAGAATTTGGCATTTGAACTGGGCCTTGAAGGATACGCAAAGTTTATAAATATGAAATTGAAAATAGGAAAATCTATGTGAACACAGTTACAAAAGGGAGGTAAAGAATCTTCTCTCCCCCCCCATTTATCACGTATTGTCTGCGCCTAACACCAGCTCAGCATTTGACAGGCATACAGTATCTTCCTTTGTCCTCACAAGAATCCTACAAGACGAGCATTTACATCCTCATGTCATGGAGGAGGCACAGAAAACTCAAGTCACTTTCCCAGAGTCCCAAAGTTACATATTGGCCTAGTTCTGTCTACTGTAACGCTCAGGTTCCTGCTTGTTATCCCGAACTGCCCTCAGAAATGTTGACTATCAGAAAATGATTCCAAACAGCATTTCAAAGGGTGACTGTCATGGTTGGCGTTCTGAACGTTAATTGAATTATGCTATTAGGATGCATGCAGTCACCTGGTCGCAGTGAGAGACTCTGGGCACTGATGCTGGTCGTTTGAGAAGGTCGAAGAGAAAAGCGCTTGTCAGTGCCTGTTGAATGTGTCCTTGTCATTCTGGCTGGATGGACGTACTTGTTTTTTTTTTCTGGATTGAGAATGACAGTTTTTGGTTGTGAGGTGTTTATTGTTTTTTTTAGCAGAAATTGCACACTTTCCCCAGTGGTGTCCTGGCTGGCTGACTGGGACTTGTGTGCTTTTCACACTTGCCTTGAGTAGAATTGACTGCTGTTCGAGCCTCTTTTCTGTTCCCTAGTCAGAGGAGTGTCCACCTCTGCTTCCCAGTCGTCAACATTTAGGTGTTCACGTTTGTGAGGTTTGATTGGAATATAATTAGGATGTTTTTAATTCTGTTGCCGTTTATTCCTTCCATCTTCTAGCTACTTTGTCGCACTTTTTTAAAAAACTTTAAGGGCATGTTATTGGAACTGTGGTAAAATCCTACATGGATCAGTGGTTACAGGAACTTCGTGTGCATAGAATCACGTGGAAGGCTTGTTAGACACTGCTGAGTCTTGTCCCGTAATTCCTGACCCGGAAGTCGGGGGGTGAGCCTGAGAATTGCTCGTTGAGTTTCCTGGGTGGAACTGATGCTGCTGGTTCGGGGCCACACTTGGAGAACCACTGGCTTCGATAGAGCACGCGAGGTGCCTGGGAGTCTGATGATGCTTTATTCTGTTTGTGCGGAAAGAGAGCTGCTGCTGCCTCGCAAGCCTAAGCCTTCACTGCCCGAAAGGTGTTCGTGTGACTTACCATGCAGCACAGTAGAGGTGACAGAAATGGGGAAATGGTTACAAAAGGTCTAACTAATTCAGGCCCTCACCAGTTTGGCTCAGTGGATAGAGCATTGGCTGAAAGATCCCAGGTTTGATTCTGGTCAAGGGCATGTACCTTGGTTTCGGGCACATCCCCAGTGGGAGGTGTGCAGGAGGCAGCTGATCGATGTTTCTACCTCTCTATCCTTCTCTCTTCCTCTCTGTTAAAAATCAATAAAATATATATATTTTGAAAAGAGGTCTAATTCAAAAGTCATTTATGTCTACATTTTTATAAGTTCCTTAGGCAAACTTTTCTTTGATAATCAATTTGAGTGTCATAGAGCATCCGAAATGAATAATTGCTTGCAGAGATGAACTATTTATTATTATAACAGTAAAGATTTAAGCTGCCTGCAGTGGGGACAGCAGTCCCACCTTGCCTGCTTCCCAGAGAGTCACTGTGACATCCATCTGAAAGGTGGGCTGCTCCGCAGGCTTAAGATGTGGTGATGACTGGGATGCACTTTCCTCCTCCCCCTCCCCCTCCCCCTTCTCCTCCTCCTCCTCTTCCTAGGTGCTTTCACCTCCATCATCTCATTGATAGTTTTCAGGGATTTTCAGAATTTGAGGAGGTAGGTGGGGGCTGTTTTACTATTAATTATATCATAATTGTTCCCTGTGACTTTGGTCAGAGCCTCAGACTTCATTTTGCCAGGCCTGTTTGCCCTCAGAGGTCGTCACTAGGCAGGTGGTTCCTGGGTAGTGGCTCATCGGTCTTAATGGCGTAGCTTGGTCAGACCTAGTCGCCTCTAGTGTGTACCTTCTTCTTCATTCATAAAGTAGGTTAGCACCTCCCCTGCTGCTGGTCGAAGGTGAGAAACCGAATGAAAACACTGTGAAGCCTGTTTACAGACGGCAATTGGTAATAGTGAGTAAGGAGGCCTCAGACAGCAGGAAGCACGCTCTTGCCATCAGTCCTAAGCATTTTGCCACCTTAAACTTCTTTCCCCAAATAAATTGAGTTTACTGATTCAGATATTTTCTTTCCCTTTTGTGTGTCTGTTGTTTCCTTTACATAGAGTATATAGAGAATTGTAAGTTTTATTGAATGGGTTGGAAACATGAATGGAATGTCTTTTAGGGTATCTTGTTTTTTCTTTTAATGTGGGCGTTTTCTGCTCCACTACCTGTTTCCCACTGACTTGTGAATTATTGCCTTCAGCCAAGTGTTTCCCTCTGTCACCACCATGCTGCTGCTCCCTGCTACTACTCCTTGAGTCAACCCTTCCAGCGACCCTGCCTATTTCAGAGTTCAGGGTCAAAATGGTGGTATCCGTTTCTGAGAGGTTGCCTAGGCACCACTGAATTTCAGCAAAATTAATAGCTTTCTTTAGTGGCTGCAAAATCTAGGCCAATTGAGAATTACCAACTTTGAGTTCGTTTTTTCCCCAACATGTTTATCTTATTACAAAATATTTCTTGTTAACTGTTTTCTTCTGTGTTCTAGTAAATTTTCTTAAACTCAAGAAAACTTCCTTATAGTAATACTATTAGGAGATAATGTCTTCATTTTAGGTTGTCTAGTGAAAGCGGTGTATTTAGGTATCTAAGTTGTTTGTAACATTGTACTTAAGAGATGTAAAGTATGGCAGAATCAGACAAAATGCAGTGTGGCATCTGTTATATATGGATCCTCATAACCTGCCTGGCCAGGTGGGGTTGACAAACATTCTAGTTTCTGCACAGTAGCACTGTTCCAGCCAGCAGTTCAAGAATAATTCTTTTCTGCCTGGATAGAAGATTACATGTATGTAATGTACAGTTTGCCTGTCTTTATAAAAATTTGTAAACAGGAAAAGTGCTAACAGTAGTAAGAAGGGTATACAAACATACATGCAATATGTTTGTGACAAAGGTCACCCTTTAGCCTCAGCTACAACCTCATTAGATTTCACCTGTATTTCATTATGAATAAAAGAACAAAATTAAAGAACATTTCTGAACTACAGATTGCATATTATACTTGAAGATTATGTCTAGAATATATTTATAATTATAGAAGGTATTTTATAATTGATTCTATAGTAACAATTATTCACTCTGTACATGTAATTTTCAGCTGAAAGAATACACTGTGTACAAATGTACAGCATTTGACAAAGATCCCAAACAACCCTGAAGAAAAGATTCTGTATATTGTGTACGTGAGTAAATATCATAACTGAGGTAAACATTTCTGTCTTCTGATCAACCTTAAAAAAATTAAACTGAGAACAGAGGGAAATTGAAGGAGAAAGTTGTAATTACTGGTTCATTGCAACTTAATATTGCAGCATCCTAATTAGTTAAGCATCATGTACTGTTCTAGGCATGAAATAGCTTCCCCCCCCCCTAATTTAAATCTGGAAATTTTCCATTGTAGAACAGCTTGACTAGTCTTCGCTGTAAATAGCCACTGGACTTTTAAAGTATTTGTCTTCAGAAACAATGAAGGTCATCTTGTGTCCATAGAGACCACATGCACTTTCCTCATTACTTCCAGCATTATTTCTATAATGGGTAGAGTTATTTACGACATTTAAATACAAAAAGAATTTTTAAAAGTAACCTTTAAATATCACAGAGTAAATAGCAGTGACTGAAATCCCTTACTCTTTGGTTTCGTAAAAAAACATTGATATTAGAAAATTAGTACCCTTTCAAAATTGTGCCTATTGGTGTTTTTGGAAGTTATCCCGTTGGGGTGTGTGTGTGTGTGTGTGTGTTCTGTGTGAGAGAGAGATATGCATACTTGTGTGTGTATGTATATATATGTTTATTTCTTGGAAATCACTGTGATTTAACTTTTATAATTTTTTTAAGAAACAGTAATTTAGATTAAAGTACATCTTGCTTTCAATGGAATGCAGGTTTACTGTATTTAGCCTAGTCTTTCTGACTTTCAGGAACCTGGTGTGGGAAACAAAATGGTTTCAGTGTATCACTTTATAAACAAAGCCAAGGTCATGAGTTTAGTCCTCTTATCTACTTTGTTTTGTTTATTTCCATGCACTGTATGTCCCTAACCTAACTCAGCAGGGAGAAAACATTAGACTGCTCCTCAGTGTGACCCACTGCCAGCGCACCACTCTACTAGCAAGCTGAGCTGGGAGGCTTTTGTTCATGAAACGAGCCACTGTTAATAACAGGAGGGCAGCAGGCACAGAGTGAGGTCTTGGGGCAGATGTATGGTCACTAATCGTTAGGGTTGTCATTCTATTGTGTTTATTATTTTGAACCTCTAGATTTAGGGAGAAAAGAGCTAATTTTTGCATATAATAAATATAAAAAATGTATCTTCACGTGAGATAATTGGGTAATACTTTTAATGCTGTATATTTGCCAACATAAATGCATAATGCATATTATCTTTCTTAAATTATTTAAGGAAAATTACGATTGATGAACCACTTACTCTCTTGACAATATCATTGACTTACCATTTTCATTCCAAGGTGTTACAGAAGCCATTCAGCACTGAAGAACCTAAAAAACACTAGGTGAAGATGGTGACTGGCAGCATTTGCTTCTCTTCCTTCTGTGAGTTTTTTGTTCAGAAAGTCTGTGGTTGTAAACATCCCCGACTGGAAGCTGTAAGACAGAACTAAGCTTTCAGTCAGATGTTTGCTACTACCAGCTTTCGTAGACATCGTTTGGGTATAATTATGCCGAGAAGTGGAACTGGGGAAGCTATGAAATGTGTGGGAGCTGCTAAAGACCTTTAGATCCTCAGTGAGTGCTCTGGCGAGGGCATGTGTTCTGAGAATCAGTGTTGGGCGCTGTCCTGACAACGGGATATCCTGTTGCAGATGCCAGCTGAGCTTCCCAGACTTCACATCCTGCTGCTGGGCCTCAGAGAATTCCCCAGCCGCACTAGGTTATTTCTGGTTTTGCCCTATCAGTGGGCTTTTAATTCCCTATTTCTTTTCCTAATAGGCTGCAGTTTAACCTCTGACAGTTCTGGACACTGCTTCCTCCTTCAGAAATTCTGTGGGAGTTCTGGAGAATAAATTTACCATCCCCATCCAGCAGCATAAAGCCTAGAAGTTTCCGTTTTCTCTGAAGGGAAGAGATGTGTGTGTAGAGTTTGTCTCCCTCCTCTCAACTCCCTACACATAACACATACACACACACACACACACACCCTGCCAGCTTCTTGTTCTGCTCACCCTGAATGATGTCACAGCTCCTAATCAGAACTCTTCTCCAGAAAATTATAAGACTTCAAAGCACTGAGCCTATTCACAATATTTACCATTGGTTATATTTTACTTGGTCTATTAAGTATATTTTCCTAAGTAATTTCAGGGTGTAGCTTGCCTTTTCTATAGTAGAGTATGAATGCCTCTGGGCAGGTATTCTCTTCCCCCCCCCCTCCCTCTCCCTCCCTCCCTCTTTCTCTCTCTCTCTCTCTCTCTCTCTCTATCTCTCTTCCTTTTAATCATTATTGGTTAAAGTGTATCACAGTTGTCCGTCTTTCTCCCCTCCCTCCCCCAATGCCCCCTCCACCCAATTCCTGCCTTGCCCCTGGCCTTCACCACCCTGTGTCCAGAGGTAATGCATATAAGATCTTTGGTTAATCTCTTTCCACCCCTGCACCCCCTTTCCTCTAACATTCATCAGCCTGGTCCATGTCTCCATGCCTCTTTATTCATCAGTCTTGTAGTTGAGCCTTGATTAGTGCCACTGGGAGGAATTGGCCTCCAGGTCAATTGGCTGTGAGGACCAGCTGTGTCTACAATGGAAGAGCTACTATGCAGGAGATACCCCTATAGAGCAGGACTTGCTTCAGTGGGGCTTTGGTGCTCACTGAGTCTGCCCTTTGAATGTGTCACCTATGGATGTGTAGGGTTGTAATCTGGTATGGTCTGAAGCTGTCCACCAGGTCACTGGCTATGGGGCCTCCCAGGTGGTGCAAACTCAGCCACTGCCTGGGGCCACTCAGCAGGAGCTAGAGAGAGATCTGCAGACAGCTGCTATTTGAATTGAGGTAGGAAGTGCCCAGGGAAGGCCCAGCTATGAGGAAGGCTGGCTGGTGCTAGTGCTTGGGCCTTTTATTGATGGGTTTGGGGCACATTGACTTCAACTGCTGCTTAAGAGATTTTAGCAAAGTCTGAAGCCTGAGCCAAACAGGCCATTCATATGGAAAAGCAGCTGCAAATAGTTTGTGTGGAGCTGCAAATTAGATGGAGTGGGGTTATGGCTGTCAGCTCTGCAATGGGAAGGTCCCAGTATAGGAACAATGACCCTAGCAAGCATTCCTGTCTTGGAGAAAACCAACTGCCCTGAGTTCCAGCCCTGCTGCCAGTCAGTCCAGTTCCTCCCTACATGTCCCTGCGTTCCCCCAAAGCCACTGCCCAGTGCTGGAGCTCAGAGGAATCGGGACCATAAGTTCATGTGTGGGCCCTTTAAGAGGAATACCTGGGGCTCCAACAGCCTCCATGTCACTCAGCCACAATTCCCACTTGTTTTTTCAGTCTGAAGTTATGGGGACTTATATTCCTAGCTCTGAAACTCTAAGAGTGGGGGGCTTGGGTTGTGGCTGGGACCTCCTGCTTCTCATGGGAGGCCTTGGAAATGTTCCTCCTGATTAAATAAAAGCAACTCGTGGGTGTTGGACCAGCCTATTCCCGCGCCTTTACCCCTCCTACCAGTCTCAATGTGCTTCCTTCCTTCCTTCTGTAATAGGATATCCATTTAGTCTGATTTTAAGTGGTTCTGGGTGATAGCTCTGTATTTTCACTGTAATTTTGACATAGTAGTGGGAGGCAGCAAGTGCTGGTGCTTACCTATGCCACCATCTTGGTTCTCTCTACTGTGTCTCTTTCCGTATTTCTCCACAGAGCTGACAAACAGGGCTTTTATCATAGATGACATTCAGTGTGGATGAGTGGATAGCGTATCATTTTATAGTAGCTTTTTTCGGAGTTTAAAAAATGTTTTATTTCTATTTCTCTTTCAGACACTAGGAAACATTTCTGTTCTAATTTTTTGCCTCATTAAAGCATTGGTATTTTTATAATTTATTACTAAATTACTAAACATCATTCTGTTTTAGGTTCAGTGCATAATTAAACCAAAAGGTAGTTCTTGCTAATCTAATTTTACACGCATCCTTGCTTAGATTACAAGCTTTTTTGAGGGCATGGGCATAAGTAGAGCACCTTGCATGTAGAGGTCTCTGATAACAACTTAATTGTATTATAGGAGTGTCTACTGTTTTCTTGTGTTCTTTATCCAAGCAAACAAATGGCAGTTTGGTCATACTGCAGCTACTCTAAATGCCTGTGCTATAGCATTGGTTTTTGAATGCTCCTTTGTTAGAGTGGTAGTTTACAATACTTAGTGCGGGTGGAAAGAGGGTAGTTAGTTGCTTCAGACACTGGTAGCTTTGCAACTTGTAAGTATAATCTTCATGCCTGCTGATTAGCATGCATTAAGCATCCTTTCTCACTGAACTCTTAATAAAGCAGATTTACTGTATATTATGTGGCTGTGTTTTGGCACACTGGCAGCCTTAGATTCCAAAAAGCGAATGGATGGAGCCATTTCCAAAAGCCCAAGAAATGGTCCCTGGCAAAGGTAGAAAGAATTCTTTGGTTATAGGATTGATTTGTTAGATCAAGTGACATTGTTTATTTCCAATGAAAAAGTTACATAGCTGTGAAATTCAGCAAGATGGAAAGAAACTGCCTAGTTTAATAATTTGCATAGCTGAATTTGAAAGGTAGCCCAAATCTAAGCTAAAAATGGGGTAGGTATTCTGCATAAAGCTGTTATGCTCCGCCAGAGAGGCAGTTATCCCTGGAAGCTGCGGAATTACTGGGACGTGCGTTATGTAACATTGTTCTGTGTTATCCTGCCCTAACGAGGTGGCTGGGAGGCCATGCTGGCTTTGATTCTGAGTGCCCTTGCTCCACTGCTGGAGCGAAGCCTCGTAGTCATTTGCAAATGACTTCTGTGTGCATTAATTTTGAAGCTTCACAGACTTCGCAGTGGCTTGCAAATTTAGCAATTGATTATTTCAAATGAATGCCTTAAAATGTTAGAGCTCAGTATTTGCCAGTGAGCCTGCAGCAGCTGGGTTTCTCCACCCTTGGTGTTAGTGTTTGAGGAGAAGTGTGACAGGTCATAGAAAGCTCTAAGTTTTACTATCTACAGAGATTTGTTAAACCTGATACTAAATTATTTTTAGTTATTGAACATTCTGAAGATGACATGTTTTTTTCCTTAATATTTGCTTTGAGATAACTTAGGGATTACTTTTTTAAAGAAAACAATTACAAATGTGTCTTCAAGTTCATTTCCAATTAGATATGTTTGTGTACAGATATTCATGGTTAAAATTACATTGTTCTCTGGGTCCTCATTGGTCGCAGGACGATGAGCCGTAAGTCCCTAGAAACATGCCTTTCTAGTTGCATGTAGCACATTCTGACTCCCATTCACTCCTCTGGTTAAAACTTCATTCACTGAATGAAAGTTCCTTTATTTGCTGTGCATATTCAAGGGGAAAAAATTAAGTTTGAATATCAGTATGAGCTTAATTACTTTTTTAAAAAAATTGTGCTGTTTCAGATGTCTCTGCCACAGTTGCCCCAGCCTGGTTAATTATAGGTGGACATAGGATACATGTTTTGACATTGCCTTTAAAAAAAAAACCTGTAGTATGTTCTAACCCTCCCAATAACTGAATGTCTGTTGCTATCTTTGCTTTGGCTTTCAACGAAGTTGGTGAAAACAGCCCATTGATTTTCAAATATTAATATGAATCAAAGTTACTCAGAGGGCTTATTCATTAAAACACAGATTGCAGGGCCCTGCAAGAATTAGTTTCTGCTTCCACTGTAGGTCTGGAGCAGGCTTTCGACTGTGCATTTCTTTCCCATAAGTTCCCATGTGCTGCAGATGCTGCTCCGGATCCATGCTTCTAAACCAGGGAGCTCATCTTCCATTTGTCCCTGTTCGGTATTGTGTCCAATTAGTGTCTGAAGAAAAATACATAAAACCCCAACCTGAAATATGTAGTACTTTAGAAGTTTGATTTTAAAAAGGTTTGTTGGAAGCCTGAGACCCACTTTTCTGCCAGATAAAGTATCACTTTAATGGTCTAGTGCAAAAACAAACAAACAAACAAAACTAATTGAATATATTTGCAAAGAAAATAAGAAAAAAACTATTTGAATATATTTGCAAAGAAAAGAAGGAAAAAAATATTGCTATAGGAGTAGTTGAAACAGAAAAACAGTATACTCCTGGAGAGAAAAATAAAGGGGTGTGTGTGTGTGTGTGTGTGTGTGTGTGTATTTAAATCTTGAGCTGATGCTTTAGGAAAAGCAGGCAGAAGGGGAGAAGCCAGGTAGAGACCTAGGAGGTACCCTGGGTCCAGGGTGCCTGTGAAATTCCAGATATTTTTAGTTTTTCTGGCAGTGGTTCTAATATTTAATTTTACTTCCAGATGTGGAGATTTTCTTCTTGGTGAGACCACTTTTAATGTTTTAAATCTGAGGAAAGCAGAGAGGAGGGGAGGTTCTGTTAGGACACGGGGCCATTGGAGGTGGAAAGAGATCAGGAAGGAGGATGGTGAGGGTGCTGCTTGGGTGAAATGGTCTGAATTCTGAGTGTGGTGGAGGAGATGGGGAGAGGAAGCGGCGGGATGTGGGGGAGGGGATGAGAAAAAGAAAGGCACAGCTAAGCTTGGAGCTCTGCAGAGATGTTTTATTAACTTTGTCTTTGATCCCAAACAAGAATCTTCTTAATGCGGAAGAATGGGTGATTGATGCCCTTGTCATCAAATGGGTTCCTATAAATGCAAGTTCAGTGGTTCTAAACAGAGGGATGAAGCAAGATGAAAGGCTATGGAATCTGCCACAATTAGCTTTGGAACATTTACAGAATGTCTGCATATATTGCCATAAATTACCGCAGTGAAAGAATGTCACTTCTGCCTTTTCCTTGGATCCCCAACTTTGTCTCAAAATAGCTTTCAGCCTGACTCGTGCCTCATTTATGTGAATCACAGTAACTGTTCTTTTTTCAACAGATTCTATAAAGTTATCTTTTTAAAATATAGTAATAGTTCGTGTGTACTTTAATATAAATTTTAGTCTTGGTTAAAGACCAATGTAAACACAGTAAAGGATTTTGTAAGTCCTGCTTTAGACCAAGACCAGTTTATGTAAACATCCTACACTCAGCTGTAATACATGGATTGGCTGGGAGGTGGATGTTTACTTCAGCTGTCTTGGAATGTCAGCCATTAACACCGACCAAGGCAAGACTTGGCAAGAAGAGTACACAGGGATGTGGATTTTTAATGTAATTATTGTACATTTAAGCTACTGTCCTATCTTTCATTTGTGTGCTTCTATCTCTAACATGACACAAGACTTGGCATATTCAGACAAAAGATTGTCCTTATTTGGTGGTTGGGTCGTATTTGTAGGCATCTCTCTGTGCTTTAGCAAGTGACATCATACATCTGTAGCGTCTGGGCTCTGTCCCTGAATTTGCTAAGTGATTTGGAGAAGAAAAAGAAACTTGTTTTCACACCTCGGTGCTTTTCTCATTTGCTAAGAGGTGCAGCATCCACTTTGCCAGATTGTGGTGGGATTGACCTATATGATGGCGGTAAAGTGGCTCGTTAGTGCCATCACATTATGTGCTCAATAAAAGCCAGTTGTTATTAATGCTAACTACAGTGTTCAATAAATCACTGCTGGCACATTTCAAGCAGACAACTTGGTTTTATTTTAGCAATAAAGATGATGTCAACTTTCTGACATAATGGAAATGGTTTGCACTTTGCATACCACCACAATTTAGTGAGTGATAAGAGTTTTGAAGCCCAGCTTGAATCATTCTGGTTCTGCCATTGATTAGGTACTAGTACTTTGGGGAATATATTAACCTCCCCGTGTCTCAGTTTCTCCAATCTGCTAAAATGATATAACATTACCAACTTAATAGGATTGTTATGAAATTAAACAAGTTAATACCAGTAGTAGTCTAATATATAAAAACCCTGGGCCCGTCACAACCACAGTAACCTGAGACTGGACTTAAAGCCCAGGCTGCATGTGCAGCAGGCTCTAGTGGGTGGGGACTTGTGGCAGCGGAGACAGGGATGGGGGAAGTGGGGCCGGCACTCACACTCACAACTGCACACACATGCACAGACACCACAGCGCCCACCAGCTCACAGCCTTTTCTCCCTTTCACAGCCTCTCTCAGAATGAGGAAACAAAACAGAAGAGGCTTGGATGGAAGAGAGGGGGGGCAGAGGGTGGAGCAGCCCCCTACTGGCCCCGCCCCCTCCCAGCCAGGAAAGAGGAAGAGGGAAGCCTGGAGAACTGCTGAGAAAAACCTAGAGAGACAGAGACTAGACAGGATCAGGACGGCAGGGGAGGGGAGTTGGGAGAGAGATCAGGCCTTAGGGGAGGGAAGTTAGGGGCAATCAGGCAGGCAGGCAGAGGCAGTTAGGGGCAATCAGGCAAGCAGGCAGGTGAGCAGTTAGGAGCCAGCAGTCCCAGATTGCAAGAGGAATTGTTTGGGCCTAAACTGGTAGTCTGACATCCCCCAAGGGGTCCCTGATTAGAGAGGGTGCAGGCTGCTGGGCTGAGAGAACGTCTACACACACACACACACACACACACACACACACACACACTGCATGCATTTTGTGCACGGGCCCACTAGTGTTAGAATAATTTCTGGTACATACTAAGGTCTTGATAAGTGGTAGCTGCTATTATTATTTTAAAAACCTGTTTGTCATATGTTATTTTTTCCCAAGTTGTATCATACATTTCTAAATTTAAAGAGAATACATGATAATTAGTTCTATTTATGTATTGTTTTGGTTTAAATGGTATTTTCATATATTGTGCTTTTATTGAAAAGACTTAAAATTTTTTTCTCTAGCTTTATTTTTTAGTTTCATGAAATCAGCTTTACTTTTCTTTTTCTTTTCTTTTTTTTTTTTTTTTTAGTAATAAATCCACATTCTGAATAAGTAAGAAACAAAACCACCACCACAAAACCAAGGTTACTTAACAGGTACGCATCATTCTGGCAGCGGGGCAGGGGCTGTACCTTTGGCTAAGTCCAGAGTTAGGATCCACGTTTGATGCCTCTCTGGGGAAGACGCTTCCATGTTAGGAGACACTCAACTAAAGAGCAGTGTGAGCTGAAGGCATGGAGACCTGTTCTCGAAAGGTGAGTACTCGTTCTCATTACGTGGTACTTGTTCAGTGAGCTAGTTTTTCATTATTTTCTTTATTAAATGGGGGCTGTTCTGTTACGTTCTCAGATGTAAAACATATCTCAGTGAGTTTCACATAGTCACTTGAAACTTGTCAAGTGTTTAAAATATTTTCTAGTTAATAATATTTCAGAGAAAATATCATAGTGCATTAGGGAAGCATCATATAATCTAAAGGTAGTTTTATGAAATATATTTTTCAAATTAAGCATATTTGGGAATTCCTATCAATTTACCTTTGAACCTCAGTGGATTTTCTTTTCTATTCTCCAATATAAAAAAAAAAAAAATGTTTGTATGTTGTATTGTTTAGCCTGTCAAATAGCCTGAAAGTTAAATTCCTAATTCAAGTGTTTTTTAATTCATTACTCTTTTTTCTTTTGTTAAGTGGTCATGTATTTATATCTTTATAGTATATACTTTTCTGATTGTATTATGGGGTCTTTGATTATGTGGGTTATCAGCTTTGTCTCACTTTGTCACTTAGAAGAATATCCACATTAAATAAATGAAAATTGGAGTATTTATCTTATTTTAATTAATACAATTCTAAGTTATACTGAGCTAACCCCCACCTTTATAAGAACATATATATCTTGATTTCTTTAAAAACTATGTATCAGAAATGTAATAGAATTTTATTTTCTGATGAGCATGCTTATCAGTTTAAATGTTACAGATTTTAGATGTATGTTAAAATGTCCTCATTTCTGTCAATTGCTATTTGTTACTTAGTTGGTTGATAGAGAACAATATAAAGTTGGATTTCTTGGATAATACTTGGATATGTTCTAAAATGAAACTGTTTTCTATCCTTTGAAGATTTATCTCTTCCTTATCATTATTTTGTAAGCCTTTGGCAGAAATTATTTAACTTCTCCCGTTCATTATATCTTCCTCATTTCATTGATTCCCTATAGTCGAATTTTATGGTTCTAAACAAATGTCCCCTACAGACTTCAGTAATTAAAAATGTCAGTTAAATGGAAAATTTGTGATATACGAGAACTTACCTTTTAGTTCTATTTATTTTAGTTTTTTAAAAAGTGATTCTACTTTTTAATAAAGGTCAGGGGTTATTCAGTGCAAAATAGTATGCAAAAGTTACAATAAGTAACTATATGATCTCTTTTTGTTAATTTCTTAATATTAAGGTTTTTAAAAACTAGAAATATGCTAGTATCCAATTGTGGATGAAAATGAAAGATTTTTTGTGTTGTTTTTTGCTTTTTTAACTTTTAAATCTTCACAGAGTTATCATTTTGAAACCAATAGCAGTTTCACATTATAAACTAGGATTACTTTTTTATTAGCCTTAACTTCCTTTAATTTAATGGAAAGAACCAGTCCCAAAGGTGTGTTTATAACTTAATACACATTATTCCTGTGAGGCTGAGTAAAACATAAAAACCATTCCATGAATCCAGATCTTAGCACAAAACCTGTTCTGCTGTTAACTGTCTTGGGACTAACCAGGTGCAGTTAGAACTGTTTAAAGGTGCTGGCCTTTCCTGCCTTAATTCAGAGTGGTTCTTTAAAGACTCTTCAGCTGTTTGTCCTCGTGTTCAGTACTTGTCTTACTACATAAAAAAAATTTAAAAACAGGGTTTGGGCTGTTTGTTTTGGTTTTTAAAAACTAGTTTGAGAAAGTTTCTTTGCTACTTGTTCCCCATGCAAATTTATAAGAGCTCAAATTCCCCAGAAGAAAGGATTTTTGTAAGGTTAAAAGTATAAAAGGTCCCTAACGGTATACAGTTGCCTTAATTTTAACATTATACGTTTTTCTTATCCTATAGGTTATATGTGAAAATATTTGGGGCATCCTGTTTATATTTAATAATCGCTTGCGTGCTCTGTATAGTCAGTAGCACAAAAAGATTTTATGTTAACCGAATGCTGAGCTACTTCTGAATAAAGGTATGAGATGAATGAGAAGTACAGTTTGGGGACTGGGTATTTGGCAAGTCCTTATTTTCAGATAACTTTCTAAAGTTCCATTACTAATCTGTACTATTGGGAGTAAAATGTGCAAGTGCCACAGCCCTCCTCTCTGTTACACTGACTGTGATACTCTGCACACCCGTCCGTGCTCATGCACATATGTGCCGGGCTGCTAGGCTGGTGGTGTTAAGATCACCATGAAGTTATACTATATATATATCTTGTACTCTTTCAAGCATTTTGGAGAAGTTTCCATATTTGGGTATCAAATTTTCACATTCCTTATATAAATCTGCCATAATTTACTTCTTGCCCTATTGTAGACCCATAGGTTGCTCTGATCTTTAACTACAGTATTACAGGCAGTCCTGCAAAATACACGGGTTTTGGTGCATAGGTGTGACTGTTTCTACAAGACAGTTTATAAAGGCATAAACTGGGTCAAGGAACATGTCTGTTTAAAGTACGGACAGCCCTGGCCGGTGTGGCGCAGTTGGTTGGGCATAATCCAGTGCACTGAGAGGTCGCTGGGTGGATTCTGGTCAGAGCACATGCTCTGGCTGTGGACTCGGAGTGCAGGAAGAGCCAATCGGTGTTTCCCCTCTCACATGTTTCTCTCTTTTTAAAAATCAGTAAGAAAATAAATATTTAAAAATAAATAAAATGTGGCTAGATACTGCTGAATTAATCTCTAAAGGGCTGTGCCAATTTCTACTCTGATTAACAGTGAGGGAGCACGGGGCCAACGTTAGGGAGGCCTCGTCCTTGCCCCAGGCGAACAAGTACAGTTTATTCTTTTGCTCCTCTGAATGCTACAAAGTAGTGTATCTCTTGTACTTGCATTCCCTTATCTAAAGGGGAAGTGAGCAAGTTTTCATATATTTGTTGGTTTCTTTCATTGTTATCTCGTTTTGTTGTTGTTGTTATATGCAGCCAATCTGGAATGCAACAGCCATAATTTTTTAAATTGTGTGATTCTGATTTTCAATATCTTTTTGGAACCAGTATATGCTTTGCTTCCAACTAAATGTTTGCTTTTGTCCCTCTCTTATTGGTAAGTTTGTTGATGTTTTTTGGATCCTGTCACTTTTCATATTAAGCATTTTAGAATCAACAGGATTTGTTATTGGGTCTTCAGTTTAAGGTGGGAAATACACTGATACCAGGAGAAGTGCCTCTCATTCTCTCCACCTGGTGTAGAACCAGAACCAGAACCAGAACCAGAGATTGTCATTGCACACTGGCCTTGAGCAAAGTTACCTGCACTGGAATCCTAGTCAGGATTCATAGTGGTCCGCCTTGAACTTTTAAAGCATGTTTTTAAACTGTATGTACAATAAGAATGATAGTGCTTTTATTATAACCCTGGGGAAGCCATTCAAACTTATTTTCATATAAGCATTCAAACTTCAGCTTCGGACTGAACAAACAAGATAAACAGTTTGCACTGTTTGCTTATGTGTAACAATGGTTGACCATATCTCTGGCAGCCAGAGCAGGAGACAGGCCACCAAGGGCTGACGTCAGAGGAACTAATCAGAGTGCTGAGTGCTCAGAACACGTGACGTGGCCGGCCAGACGGGGCATGTAACCAAGGCTGGGAAGGAGGCGCCCTGGGCCCGAGCACAGGCCTCTCCTAAAGCGTCAGACACCCTGGGCTGCAGCGCATGCCTGGTCCTCACTTCCCTCTGTAACTGGTCCAGTGTGGGCAGCAGTGTTCAGAGAAGTCGGCAAACCTGCTTTACCTGTTTCTGTCTCGCTTATCGTTCTTGGGAAGCCCTGTTCTTTCCAGTAGATACCTTGTTTCACATACAGGCTGGCCTGCTGAATCCTGTATCCGCCCGCACTCAGTCACTGACTTCCCTCTGTGCGTCCACATGTGACTGTGGCGCTCTCAGTGCCTCGGCCTGGTGGAAGGAGTTAAGGGAGAAGCAGGAAGGGAATAATCGTTTCAGGACATGGTGATCATACAATAGACAGGCCCTTGAGAGAGGAAAGGCTACAGCTCTGTCTTTTTACGTGACCTTTGGCTGATTCCTGAAGCACGCTGGCCTCATACTCCTTGTCCTTAAAGGAGAACATTGTAGTCTTAAAATAGATCCGGAGACATAGGACCACGAACACACTGATGATTTCAGAGGGAAGGGAGGTGGGGGAGGAGGGATTAACCAGGTTACTTACATGCACAGCCCATGGACACAGCCCAGAGTGTGGCAAAGGCTTGGGAGGGGCAGGTTCGAAGGGGGGTGGTAGGGCTTTGATGCGGGAAGAGGGGCAAAGAGGACATCTGTAATACTCAACAATGAAGATTAAAAATGTTAAGTCCCTTTCCCTCTGTGCCTCTGTTCAGTGCTCTAGCTCCGTGGTCTGCAAACTGCGGCTCGCGATCCACATGCGGCTCTTTGGCCCCTTGAGTGTGGCTCTTCCACAAAATACCACGGCCTGGGCAAGTCTTTGCTGAAGAAGTGGCATTAGAAGAAGTTTAAGTTTAAAAAATTTGGCTCTCCAAAGAAATTTCAATCTTTGTACTGTTGATATTTGGCTCTCTTCGCTAATGACTGGTCTAGCTCATCGTGGGCTTGTTTTTTATGGCTGTGGCAGGAGAGCCAGCATAGCAGTGAGTCAGGTTAACCCACCTAGGCCCATCTGTGAAATGGGCTTCCTAGCTCCTAGCTTGTCATGAGGATTTGATTAGATAGCCCAGCTAACTCTATCTGGCCCCTGCTGAGCACTGGGGAAACCCCTTCCTTAACTCCATGCAGATGTCATCAGGCCTTCATAGTGGGCGGACAGCTCTGTGAGCTCCAGCTGAGAGCTGTTCTGACCAGGCCGATGTTCTTAGCACCCAGTGGCCATGACCTGGCAGACTAGGGGGTGGGGGGTGAGAGGAGACTGTGGTGCACCCTCAGCTTTCTCCTGGGCATGTCTGCCCCTCCCCCAGGCCCCCCTTCCTGGGGGAGGGGCAGACATGCCCAGGAGAAAGCTGAGGGTGCGCCACAGTCTCCTCTCACCTGTTCACGCTTAACTTGAAAACCGCTGTGAGCAGCAGGATGCGTCAGCCCAGAGAGGTGCTGAACAGGCGCAGGCTCCTCCGCTTAGGCCTCCACTGAGGGGCGTTGGCTGTGCGCACCAGGCACTGGAAGACCTTGGAAATGTCAGAAACACTAAGCGAGAACCAGCCTTCGCTCTACAAGGAGTTGTTTGGCATTTGCCTTGAATTCCGCTACATTTACAGATAGCACTGAGGACAGTTGTGAACTACGCTGTCTCCATCGTTCGCACAAAGGTTGCAGTTCAGATCCGGAGGAAATGTGTGTAATAAAACACTTTGACAAAACGTTCCCTTCTCTTTGTATGGGATAGCAGAAAAACACAGCCTTTTGTTGCTTATGACAACATACAGGCTGTGGCAAAAGTAGGTTTATAGGTGTTCGTATGAAAAAGCCAGAGTCTCCAGTAACATTCAGCCCCGGGCCCTCGAACTGAGAAGGCTCTTGATAGGTGTGTGAAGGGGAGGCTGGAGGTGGCCTGTTAGATCCTGTACATTCCACAGATAAGGCCGGCCCCGACCGGCTCCGGAGAGAACCTGAGCCCGCCCGCCCTGCCTCCCTGTTCACTGGGGGTTTGCGCAACCCCAGATAGGGGTGCTGGCAGCGAGTACGGTGGGGCCTCGAACCACACAGCGTGAGTTCATCTGGAGGAGCCGGAAGCTGAGTGAGGTCAGCCATGTAGGTGTTCCATGCCCTTGACACTGACCCCGATAAAACCTGCACAGGAAGTCTTAGGGGAGTTTCTCTGGTCCACAAGTGTCCACGTGTGCTGCCCACGCGCTCCCAGGACAGCTGGCAGCTGGCGTCATGTCTCCTGGCTCTCCCCTCGGTGCCTGCCACATTGGCGGGTTTTAAACTGTTTTTTGCAATAATAAATTGTGACCATTTTTCTGAGTCCTGTGTGTCACTGAATCCCAACACAACATGGTTAAATGGTTATGTTTAAAAGTGCAGTAGAGACCCATAGGTGTCCTTCGAAGCCTAATGATTGGCCATCTGGCTAAACTACAGAAAAAGTTGACCAACTAACACAGAAATGTAGCAGATAAAGCCCCTTTTTAATGTCATACATTGAAATCGTAACAGTTAAAATGGATGAGTATCCATATAAATAAATCTCAAACTGTTTTAAATGAAAAAAGTAACACAAGGATAATACTGCTTCTGTGCATTTGTGAAACAAAGATCCCATCAAGAGGATATCCCCAAACCTCAGGAGAGTGGTGAGTTGGGTTGGAGGTGTTGGGGGGTGGGGCGTGGAACGGGTGGTAAGACTATTTGTCCCATTGTCATTCTTAAAAAGTTTTGAGTGGGGGGAGGAAATCAGACTTGTAAAGTAAATAACATTGGTTTTATTTTACTAATGTCTTTCATTTACTTCCTTAAATCAGCCAGCTCAGAATTATAAATGATTGTGCTAAAGGCCTCACTGCTTCAAACTGCTCATGTTCTGAGTTCAGAAACTGGCCTTGGTCGGTGACCTGCCCAGGGTCGTGCTGGGCCTGTGGGTGAGAGGCCCCGTTGTAGACAGTGTCAGTGCTGGCCGATCCGCCCTCCCCCGCCCGCTGTGCAAACTCAGAAGCTGATTCTGGAAACAACTAATGGCTGTGCTTAGGACCTGTCCAGTTATCTCAGTTTTGTGAATCTGCAAATTGAAGGCCATCGAGAGAGTGGGGAGTCGGAAAGGAAGGGAAGCTTTCCGAGAACAGAAAAGCATTGCTTCTCCGCGGTTAGTGGCCGCCTGCGTGCCGCTCGTTCGCTGCAGGTGTGCACGGGAAGCAATACGCTGAGCTTGTCTTCGGGAAAATCCTCTGCTCTTCGTAGCAGTTATAGAGGCCATCCAGGTTTAGTGTCCACTCTCATCTGGAAATGTTAAAGGTGTGAAATATAAGTAGTGTTAGGGTCTTAAGTGATTAAAGTGTGGGGTTTTTTTTTAAATGATTTGTAAACCATTAGGGTAGAAGTACTAGACCTACACTGAATTCATAATTCTGGTATAAAATTTAACGACACGTTTTCTATCTACATTCCGGAGTCACTGGGAGAGTGAAATGAGATAATAAACTTTTTTTTTTAAAGGTCTTCATAAATGTTAAATACTATGTAAACGAGTTTTATTTAAAACATTATTACCACCCTCCTGACTGTGATGACACTCACATGGGCTAAACAGAATTGTGAAGAGAGAATACCTCGTGCTCTGGTTCCTGAGACCAAACCTGAGTTGTGTCAACTCTAAAGAAGGCGGTATGGCCGAAACCGGTTTGGCTCGGTGGATAGAGTGTCGGCCTGCGGACTGAAAGGTCCCAGGTTCAATTCCGGTCAAGGGCATGTACCTTGGTTGCGGGCACATCCCCAATAGGGGGTGTGCAAGAGGCAGCTGATAGATGTTTCTCTCATCGATGTTTCTAACTATCCCTCTCTTCCTCTGTAAAAAAATCGGGGGGAAAAGGGTATGGCATCCATCTAGTTTTTTTTCATGTAGTCTGTCAGGTTAAAGGAGAGGAGAAGAATAGGACAGTTTCTGCCCTCCCCCCTTTCAGTTCAACATTTATTGAGCAGCTACTCTGTTAGGTGGAGGTGAGCAAAGTGAGTGTATTCATTGTGCTCACATTTGCCTGACAATCTATTCTCCTTATTCAATGGAAACCGAGGCTTTGGGTCAGTTAAGTAACTAAAAACCTGTTTGGTCCAGAGCTAGCGTTGGAACCTGCTATTTGTAGCTTCAAATCGTATGCTTCCCAGAGCAACTGACAGCACAAGAGAGCCAGGATCTGAGAGTTAAACGTGTAAAGAGAATGCAGGAGGTCAGGGAAGGAAGGTACTGGTGTGGGCTGGACCCGGGCAGGCAGGAAATGCAGGAGGCCGGGGGTGTGGGTGGCGGGGGTTGATTCTTTAGGTGAGGACCAGGGTGTGAGCAGGGGAAGGGCTTAGGAGGGCTGTCTGCTGGCTCCCTGCCTCGCTCATCAGTGTGTGTCTTGGGGAGGAGAGCACCCCTGGCTGGGCCGCTGCAGTCATGGGCCGGGGGGGGCCTGGGACCCCGTGGGGAGCTGCTGCAGAAACCTGGGAGTGAGGGGAACTCAAGAACAAGGCCAACAAGTCGGGGATCAAGCTGATGGCATAAAATCCACATCTTTGTAAACTACATCAGAACCGTTAAGTGCTCTGTGGGTAGCAACTTGAGTTTTTAAACTCTTTGAAGCAGGCATTGGGGTGCAACACCAGGACAGGTTCTGCAGACCTGGCTCTGCCTTGTCCCTTCACACAGTTCACTGATGCTGTACATGCATTTGTGTGAATAGGTTGAGCCTTAGTCACCACAGCTGTCTGCCTTTAGGGCTGTGGGTGTAAAGGAATCGATGCACAAAGACTTTGAAAAAGATAAAGTTCAGTGTAAGTTGTGACAAGTGTCATTTCCAGCCTGCACAGCACCGTTACTGCGGCAGAGATTGTAATGGGGAGTTCATCGTGACTCGCTCCAATACAGTTTTAAAGAGTATAAAACAGGTATTTATGTGTGTGTGTTTTTATTTCTATCGGCAGTGAAATAAAGAGAATAAATCACATCCTGTAGCCAGACTTTCCTAATAAACATAACTGGAGCCAGGGGAGCCTCGTTTTGTACATTTGCACACTGTAACTTGAATGTTCATGTTTTAATGAGGTAAATAAAGTGTCCATTTCCCTGCCTGCACAGTCTCTGCCGGTCACCGCGCTCAGGAGGGCATGGGCTTACCAGACCAGTTTGTCCCTTCGCCTTCAGGGCGTCCCTCGTGGCAGCAGCGGCTTGCGCAGCAGCGCTGGCAACATTTAACCCACGTCTCGCCCGCTGGTTTTGTGAGATTGGTCCGGATTGTAAAAGCAATGCCCAGGCTTTTCCTGGCCCGGACTGCTGAGACGCACTGTCCTGAGGGGAATGAGGCGATGACAGCTTCCAGCTGAGGATGAGGCACAAACTCCTCCACGCAGACAGTCACTGAATTACCTACAGTGGAACTTGCTCTTTAAAAATCTTACTAATGCCCAGTCTGCAGGGCTCAGCTACGTCCCCAGTTTTCTCTGGTAGAGAGTGATGCACCACCTGAAGGCCACTAGCCTCAAAACTCCCATCTGGCCATCCCTAACAGATTTTCTCCACAAAGTTCTGCAGGCAATCCTAACAGGAAGGAAGCTCCTCCTGGCTTTTGGTTTCAATGGGTTTCCTTGTGATCTTTTCCTGACAGTCCCCCTTATGCCCCCTTACGGCTTCTAGGTCGTCATGTCACTCCTCTGTCAGCAGCCCCTCCACCACAATGGTTTATTTACTGCAGTGTTTGCCAAACTTCTCGTGATGAGAATCACCTGGTGGAGTTGTTAAAATACAGATTCCTAAATCCCAACTAAGAAGTGCTAGACCAGAATTTTTGGGAACATTTACGTAAAATTGTATACTTAGTGCTCTGTCTTACCTGTTTGTTCCCCATTTTACCTATATGTTCCAAAAAATTCTAGGCTGGCCGGCGGGGAGGCCGTGGCAGGACGGACGTGAAGAGCTTGGCGGGCGCCCCAGCCGGCCAGCCTGTTTGTGTCCCTGGCTTCCTCCCGCCCTCTGGCCATGGCCGGTGACTCCCCCCCAGCAGCCAGCCGGGCTGGCGGGTTCTGGGCCCCGATGGAGGGAGGGGGACGGGGCGACGAGCCCTCGGAATCCCTGCCCTTGGGGTTCCCCCAGAAGATGCCTGCTTCTGCCCATGTGGAGCGGAGAAAACTGCTCATGGCTGGCGCGTGCCCCCCACCCTGCACCTGCCTCCTGGCCAAGCCCTGTCTCAGGCACCCCCTCAGCCACATGGCTGTGGCCTCACTCTGCTGTGGTGGTTCATCCTCACCCAGGTATGCTTTTTCCATTGATATTAAGAGAGAGTGGGAGACAGACGGAGAGAGAAACCAATGTGAGGTTGGTGGCCTCCCTCATGCGCCCTGGCCTCAGTCTGTGAAGCAACTGCGAGCTATTTCTGTGTTCAGGTGAGCCCTGCCCTCTGCTCATGGACACCCAGATGCCCATGCCTTTTGAAGTTTTTCTTTTTTTCCTCTGAACATCTAAATCGGTGGGTCTCAACCTTCCTAATGCCGCGACCCTTTAATACAGCTTGTGGTGGTGACCCCCAACCATAAAATTAATTTCATCTCCCAGGTTGAGAACCGCTAGCAGGGTCGCCTAAGACCATCGGAAAACACAGATTTTTACATTACGACTCATTAACAGCAGCGAAATGACAGTTGCGAAGTAGCAACGGAAATAACCTTATGGTTGGGGATGGCCACCCCGTGAGGAGCTGTGTTAAACGGCCGGGGCATCAGGAAGGCGGAGAACCGCTGGTCCAAATAGTGCTGTGGACACGGGGCCACAAAACTAACGTCCCGCCCTCTCTCCCGCCGCCTCACCGCAGGCGCATCCAGGTGGTCCTCCTGGCTGTTCCTCCTGTGATTGGGACCCCCGTTTTTTCATGCACCGGGACTCCTCCTGGTAGTTGGCTTACACTCAATCTATTGCCACTTACACATTTATTAATTTTCCTCTAAACTAATCACAAACAGGTGGCCTGACCGGCGTGGCTCAACAGTTGAGCATCAACCAAGGAACCAGGAGGTCAGGGTTGGATTCCGGTCAGGGCACATGCCCAGGTTGCGGGCTCCATCCCCAGTGTGGGGCGTGCAAGAGGCAGCCGATCCATGATTCTCTCTCACCCTGGATGTCTCCATCTCTCTCCCCCTCGTCCTTCCTCCCTCTCTGAAATCAATAAACATGTATTTTAAACACAGACAACTGACCAAAATGTAAAGCCTCACACACAGATGGCCTCGGGCATTCACACCCTCAGTGAGATCCCTGTTTCTACTGTCAGAGGCTAACATCACTTCTGGATGCTCCGAACGCCTCAGAAACACGGGAATGTTCACTGTGCCCATAGCCAAGCTCGTCTGTAAAAGTCGTAACTGTTGTTCTGGTTAACTTGTTACCCCACAGAACATGTCTGCACACCCCAGGGCTGCGGTATCAGAGCCCGGGCCCCTGGGAAGCACAGCCTCTGTGAAGGCGCTGGGTTCTCGTGAGAACAGAGTCCGTCACGGTGACTGACGCCCTGGCAATTGCTGGTGGGGCTCCCTCTCTCAGAACAGGCTCACCTGCTGTGTCCACAGCACGGAGAGGCGGGTTCTCGCGACCTTTACCTCTTTGTCCTGTAAGTCCCTGGCACACGATGTTCTGCCTCAGTTTACAATTAACTTCACTATGCCTCATTAGCATTCCGTTTCAATTAGCAGCACCATATGGCAGGTTAATCAACCGGCCATTCTCCCAGGACATTTGGCTAACGCATTAACTCGAAAAACCCATGACGACAGTCAGGTGTCTCCCCACCCGCTTATGTCTTGTCCTGCCCCCTCCTGGTGTAGGTGTGGGTCCTCCTCTGGCTGGAAATCTCTGTCGCACTCACAGTCCGCTTCTCTGCTCTTCTCACTTCGCAGAGACACGGCATTCCATGAACAGACACACATGGAGCTCCCAGGAATAAACAGAACCCCATGTCCGCCAAACTTCCCTGCTTCCCAAAAGACCTGATGTCCACCCTTTGAATCACAGCTAGCATTGTAATTGCACATTTATTTTTTTAAATACATCTTTATTGCTTTCAGAGAGGAAGGGAGAGGGAGAGAAACATCAATGATGCGAGAGAAACATTGATTGGCTGCCTCCTGCACGCCCCCTACTGGGGGTTGAGCCCACAACCTGGGCACGTGCCCTGACCGGGAATGGAACCATGACCTCCTGGTTCATGGGTTGATGCTCAACCACTGAGCAATGCCGACTGGGATATACACACACACACACACACACATGTATATATATATATATATATCCCTGCGCATGAATCTGAATCTGTGAGAGCTGCCTGCTTGTAGCTCGCTGCCCCACCTCCTGTTGATCTGTGATCCGGTGGTTATGCGGTTGGTCGCTACGCTTCACCGCGTAATGACCATTTGCATGTTACATCTTTATTATGTAGGATATTTTCTTCTTTCATACAATGTCAAATGGACTCTACAATGTGCCACTTAAGATTTTCAGCATCTCACTCAGACTGTGATTAACCCCAGCTCTGACTTCATCATTGCTGGGTGCCTCTAGGGTCATTATTTTGAGGTCACCTGTATGCATCCTCTCTCAGGAAAGTATCTTACAAAAACAAGCATCCCTGGCGGGTGGCTCAGTGGGTTGGAGCATCATCCCTTAGGCCACAAGGCTGCGGGTTTGGTTCCTGGTCCGGGCACACGCCTCGGTTGCTAGTTGGATCCCCTGTTGGGGCTTTATGGGAGGCAGCAGATCAATATTTCTCTCTCCTTTTCTCTCTCTCTCAAAAAAAGCATATAATTATTCTATTTTCTCGTAATGAAAATTATTCTGTTGTCGCATAGCCGTTAGATATAATTATGAAAGTATTGACACAAATCCACTCAACTATTTAGATTAATCATTGATTTGTCACTGAATGCCGTTTCCTGTTGCTACATTATTGACACCCATTCACGCACGTGCAGCTGTGAGCCGCTGGCGGCCGCCTGGGAGGCCCACGTGCCCTGGGGACCACCGTGGAACGAGGCTGCCGCTAATGACATAATTTGGAGCAATTTATATCTAATTCCGCGATTGCCTCTTCATTAACGGAGGGCATTCTGAGCGATTCCTGGCGAATGAAAGGATAAAGATGTTTGCCGGCTGGAAATGTGCAAATCGCCAGCGGTGGAGGAGCCAGTGGTGGAGTCGCCCCTCCGTTTGCCAGTCTGCTCCCCCGAAGGGGCTTGGTCCTTTCTGGGTGCCTGGGGCCAGGACTGTTCTCAGTAACGGGCTCCCTGTGGGTGCAGGAGGAAACGCCGTGGGAACAGCAGAGAGAACCACCGCTGTCTCAGTGACCCAGCATCCACGCCCCGAGTCCACAGTTGCTTTTTTTTTTTTTTTTTTTTTTCAGACTTGCCTTTGATACATTCTGAGACAAATTTTAAATAGCTTCATTCCCGCCGAAACCGGTTTGGCTCAGTGGAGAGAGTATCGGCCTGCGGACTGAAAGGTCCCAGGTTCAATTCCGGTCAAGGGCATGTACCTTGGTTGTGGGCACATCCCCAGTAGGTGGTATGCAAGAGGCAGCTGGCCAATGTCTCTCTCTCATCCATGTTTCTAACTCTCTATCCCTCTCTCTTCCTCTCCGTAAAAATCAATAAAATATATTTTTTAAAAATTGCTTCATTCCCACATTTCCAAAATTCATTTGGGTTCCACCCAGAAACAGCCCACCTGCTCATCAGTAGGCACCACGGAAAAGCCATCAGCTCAAAGCCGATACCGTCAGCAGCCGGGACAGCCTGCAGTTCCGGAAGGAAATGGATCCACGGCAGACGGGCGGTGATTGTAAATGCTTATTATCGCTGCAGCCGTTTCCAAACCAAAGCTGGGACGGGCTCCCCTGGCCGCCCGTCCAGTGAAGGGGGTGCGGGGGTGGGTCCCAGCAGCCCTCCTATCGCCTTGGGTTTGGCGCTGGCAGGAGGGTGTGTGGGTGACCGGGTGCCTCCCGGGTGGCCAGGCGGTCCGGGCGGGAGGAGCAGGGGGCGTGGAGAGCCCAGGCCACACCTGGTCTCCATGGACTTACAGGTGAGTGCAGCAGGCACAGCCCCCTCCGAACATGGCTTCCTGCCTCCGCTCCAGGATGCCAATCCTCCCTGCGCAGCGCCAGCCCTCCGGGGCCGGACGGGTGGCACAGGGGGTTCCTCTAGGCATATATATATACACACATTGGTAGTCCTGCACACAAGAGTCTAGGCCAGTGGTTGGTAAACCGCGGCTCACAAGCCCTGGCTTGCCGCTCTGTTGACTAATGAGTTTGCCAACCACTAGGCACATATTTAATGGGCAAATGCGGGGCCTGAGAACGGCTCCTTAGGTCCCGAGAACGGAGTGAAGGAACAAGGCAGACAGGCCCTGAGAAGCGAGGCTGCTGCAAACGAGGAGGGGTGGGTGGGCTCGCTCAGCAGTGCTGGGCGGTGGGTGCTGGGGAGCAGGTGACAAAGCCCGGAGGTCAGGCTTCCCCGGTGCTGGGGCAGCTCGGGGGGAAGGCTGTGCTCACAGTAAGTGTGACGGTGTGGGGACCACAGGGCATGTGTGGGCAGAGCTGTGGGGGCACAGGCATCGGCAGCAGGGCTGTCCCTCGGCCCGAAGGGGATTTCTCCACACTGAGCAGCAACAGGGGACTCCTTTCCCCATGAAAATAAGCCAGTGTTTCCCAACCTTCTCTCTGTGCTTCCCTCTCACGTCTGTCTGCCTTGTCCGCAGCATGTCTGCCATTTCAAGTTGAGTAATTTAAAAGAAATGTGTTTAAAAAGAAAACTTTATATAACTGCCATGAGCGGAAAACACACTCACACACACCATCATTTGTTACGAACTGAAGATACCGTAACAATACCAGCAGCACAAGCGCATTCATTTCCTTAACCAATGGCTGGCAGGCTCAGCTCGTTTCTGGGACTAACGGGTGGCCAAAGGCGAGCCACTGAGAAAAGCCAGTGGGAGGCAGTGATGGACACGATGTAGAAAAGTCCAAGTGACTGAGGTTCCTAGAGGGGTGATGGGGGACCCCCTTGGAGATGTCATGTGAGCAGATCTGAAAGGTGGCAGAGCCAACCACCACCTTGGATTTGGCGCTTTGCGGGGAGGGTGTGTGGGTAACTTGGGTGACATTAAAAAACAAAACAAAACAAAAAAACAACCATGAAAACAAGGTGATTGCATCTCAACTAGATACCACTGCTTGCAGAAGGCGTGTGTGAGCCCAAGGAGGGAAGGACAGAGGTGCACTCACACCCAGCTGAGCCTTTTTGCAAGGCAGCCAGGAGGGTGGCGAGAAGGCGCCCCAAGGTGGTGCAGCCTGGTCCTGTCTGCATGGACTCCATTAAGCCCGGTCCCTCCAGCCCAAAGCATCCACCTGGGGAACCACTGACTTGGGTTTATGGTTCCCTTGTTCACCCATTGGCACATTGGTGAACTGGGACCAAGAAGAGTTGCCCGCTGCCCCAGGTTAGTTGGTAAAGGGCAGAACGGGGGCACCAGCTCTGAACTATGTCCAGGCCTCGGCCCCGCACTAGCCGGTGGAGGCACAGGCTGGCAGGGAGCAGAGCTGGGGAGGCTCCGAATCCGGGGATCCGCCCGCCAGGCCTCCGGACAGCCGCCTCCCTGGAGCGCTTCAAAACGCGGAGGGCGGAACCTGCGGGACCGGATGCCCAGCGCGGCCCCAGGCGTGAGCATGCGCAGTGGCCCGCGCCGGCCTCGCCGCGCCCGGCGCTGGGGGCGGGTCCTCGGAGGCGGACGTCCGCCGCCACGCCGGCGTCAGCCACGCCGGGAGGAGGAGGGCGACGACCCCAGCCGCCATGTTGGATGCCGCAGATTCGCCATAACCTCGCGGGCTCTTTTCCTAAAAAAATAAAAATAACCACCGAAGCGTCAGCGGGGCGCCCCGCTTGGTCGGTGGGTGCGGGACGGGGCCCGGAAGAGCCCCAGGCTTTTTTTTTCCTCCGCGGCGGGGGCGTTGCCATGGAGACGCGGGCGGCAGGTGAGCGGGGCTGGGGGCGGGGGTGGGGGCGGAGGGGCGCGGGGAGGGGCGCGGCGCGGGCGCCGGCCGCCGGGGCCCGGAAGGAGCGCGGCGGCGGCGGGCGGCGGAGGGATCCGCGTCCGGGCGGGGAGCGCACGCAGCGGCGCCCATCGGCCGCACGCGCCGTCGCTGGCAGTATCCCGCCGCCTGGAGCTTTTTTTTATTAAAAAAAAAGAAAAAAAAAAGAATATGGAACCAGGGTGCTGGCGGAAGCGGGGAGGCCGCGTCTGCGCGTGCGCGAGCCGTTTCCAGGGCGACGGGTGGGGCCGGGGCGCGCGCCAGCGAGGGATCCACCCGGTGGCGGCCACGTGGACGGGAGGTTCGAATCCGGGCTCTGCCAGCTCTTTGGCCTCCTGGTGGGACCTCGACCTTGCCTGGCCTCAGTGTCCTCCTCCGTGAAATGGGTAGCCACGTAGGGAAGTGCCCACGTGAGGGGCACTGACCGGGGGGGTGGACAGACAGCCCGAGGT
Source organism: Pipistrellus kuhlii (assembly GCF_014108245.1). Lineage (NCBI taxonomy): Eukaryota > Metazoa > Chordata > Mammalia > Chiroptera > Vespertilionidae > Pipistrellus > Pipistrellus kuhlii. The sequence continues at coordinate 1,894,189 of NW_023425449.1, forward strand.
AGGGACATGATGGTTGGATGTGGTGACTGCTTCCTGGCTCCTGTTTAGAGTCAGGGTCAAGGTGATGCCGGTGGAAATAGGGGTCCTCCACGGAGTCAAAAGACCCAGGCATGGGAGGATGAGGTGTAGTGGTGAGATTTATTGGGGCAGAGCCCTGGCCGGTGTGGCTCAGTGGATGGAGTGTCGGCCTGCGGACTGGAAGGTTCCTGGGTTCAATTTCTGTCAAGGGCACATGCCTGCGTTGCAGGCTCGATCCCCAGTGGGGAGGTGCAGGAGGCAGCCGATCAGTGATTCTCTCTCATCAGTGTTTCTCTCTCACCCTCTCTTTTCCTCTCTGAAGTCAATAAAATACATCTATATCTGTATCTATGTCTGTATCTATATCTCTATCCACAAAAGATTCTTTGGGCAGAAATGGAAGACTGCCCGCAGGGCCCGGAGGCGGTGTCTCAGGGCGCAGGGGGCTCAGCTCCCCCCTGGGGTAGAGGCTGGCCTCCGTTGTCTTCCTCAGCCAGCAGCAGGGCCCGGGCCAGAGCTCAGTCCAGCCCGACTATTCTCACACACACACACACACACACACACACACACACACACACACACTCACACACACACACACACACACAGACACTCACACACACACACACACACTCACACACAATCACACCCCCCCAATCACACACACACACACACACACACACTCACACACACTCACACACACACACACACTCACACACACACACACACTCACACACACACTCACACACACACTCACACACACACACACACACACACACACTCACACACACACACACACACACTCACACACACACACACTCACACACACACCCGGCTGGCTTAGTCCGTGCTCCCCGCCGCCCCCGGCCGCCGCTGTCTCCCACACCCAGGCCTGTGCCGGGCCCACGCGCGGAGCCGTGCCCGGGCCCAGCCCTGCCAGGCCTGCGAGGCGGCTGCGGAGGAAAACCGGGGGACGAAGGGGCCGGTGCACACGCATCGTGGAGAGGGCCCTGTTAGCTTTATGACCTGACCTTGGGCTTGGGGAGGACCAGACCAGCTCTTTCCTAATCCTTTGTGGCTTGTGCCGCCCTCCCCCTAACCAGGCCGGTCTTTCCCCGATGAGGCTGCCCCTTGGCTCCTGCACATGTGCCTGGCAGAGGGATTTCCCCTTTATTTTCTTTCTCTCCCTGGCCCAGTGGTCGGCAAACTCATTGGTCAGCAGAGCCAAATAGCAACAGGACAACGATTGAAATTTCTTTGGAGAGCCACATTTTTTAAACTTAAACTTCTTCTAACGCCACTTCTTCAACATAGACTCGCCCAGGCCGTGGTATTTTGTGGAAGAGCCACACTCAAGGGGCCAAAGAGCCGCAGGTGGCTCCAGAGCCGCAGTTTGGTGGCCACGGCCCTAGGTAATCCCAACTGCCTCCTACACGCTCGCAACTGGGGCGTGTGCCCTGACCAGGAATCGAACCCGTGACCTCTTGGTTCGTGAGTGGTCACTCAATCACCGGGCCACATCGGCCGGGCTAGAGCTTAATAGGTAATTACAACAGTCCCCCGCTTACCCGCGGTTTCCATTTCCATGGTTTCCATGGCCATCTCACCGTGACCCAAAAATATTGAAGGGAAAATTCCAGAAATAAACAGCTCGTGAAATTTAAAGGGTGCACCGTTCTGAGGAGCGTGATGGAAGTTCTCGCTGGGTCTGTGAGTGACCCCTTGGTCCACCCACGTCTCCCTGCTGTAGACTCCCGCCTGCTCCTCACTCAGCAGCACCTCGGGGACCAGATCCCCTGTCGGGGTGTCCCAGTGGGTGTTCATAAGAACGGCCCCAAAGGGCACAGACTGGCCCAGGTGAAGCTGGCCATTCGGATGCCACAGGGAAGCCGCAGAGCGCTTCCTTTAAGGAAGAGGAGAAAGCTCAGCTCTGACGCCAGCACAGGGAATGTACCGTATTTTTCGGACCATAAGACGCACTTTTTTCCCCCCCAGAAGTGGGGGGAAAAAAGTCCCTGCGTCTTATGGTCCAAATATAGCCTACACATATACTTTAAAAAAAAAGTTTTTTTACTTGCCCGGCTCTGTGTGGTCTCTGTGTGCTTGCCCGGCTCTAAAATGGTTCTAAATGCTGCTGTTTACTTTACAGGGTTGATTACATGTGTTTATGACTGTGATGTTGGGTTTTAATGCATATAAAATATTTTAGGACACTATTTGTTTCAGAATCTTTTTTTCTTCATTTCCCTTCTCTAAAAACTGGTGCGTCTTATGGTCCGAAATATACGGTAGTCAGTGATGCGGCAGGAACTGTGGTGCCAGGAGGGTGCCAGACTTATCGGGGAGTACGCTTCCTAAGTTATATAAATGTCCGGCCGTATGCTGCGTTCCCGAAACGAAAATGAAGTCATACTGAATGTCAACTGTAATTGAAACATAAAAAAATTAAAATCCTATAGGAAACATATTTGTTGGTGACACAATGAAAGCTTTCTTTTTGAAATGAAGAATAGAATAGGAATGCTTTTTATTGTCACTTCTCTTTCACCTTTAAAAATGAATTTATTAAAAAATAAGTTTTTATTGATTTCAGAGAGAGGAAGGGAGAGGGATAGAAACATCACTGAAGAGAGAGAATCATGGATCAGCGGCCTCCTGAATGCTCCCTACTGGGGATTGAACCCACAACTCAGACACATGCCCTGGCCAGGAATCGAACCGTGACTTCCTGGTTCATGGGTTGATGCTCAACCACTGAGCCACACTGGCCAGGCTGTATTTCATCTTTTATTGAAGATGTTAGCCAATGAGAAAAATATACCAAAGACATAAAAATGGGAATAAACAGATACAGTTTTAGTATTCACAGAGAATATGACTGTATATGGGGGAGGGGGAAAATAATAAAACTCATTTAAAAAATATCTCCAAAAAAAAGTAAATAAAAAAATAACTGCATTAGGAAAGAACAGTTGTATGGGGGCCGTGGGGAGCCCTGCCCTCCCCGGGCTCCCTGAACCCTGGGCTGAGGCTGTGGGTTGCGGTCAGCGGGAACCTCCCGGGCGGGGACGGTCAGCGGGGACGGTCAGCGGGAACGGTCAGCGGGAATCGTCCGGGCGGGGACGGTCAGCGGGGACGGTCAGCGGGGATCGCCCAGGCGGGGACGGTCAATGGGGACGGTCAGTGGGAATCGCCCGGGCGGGGACGGTCAGTGGGGACGGTCAGCGGGAATCGCCCGGGCGGGGACGGTCAGCGGGGACGGTCAGCGGGAATCGCCCGGGCGGGGACGGTCAGCGGGGACGGTCAGCGGGGACGGTCAGCGGGGATCGCCCGGGAGGTTGAGGAGGAGGAACATGGGTGCTCCCTCGCCGTCGCCCCCACACTGCAGGTGGCAGAGTGGCCAGTGCGTGGTTAGCGTGGAAAGGGCGTTGCAGCTGTGGGCGGGGGGCGGGAGGCGGGAAGGGAACACGTGTCCCGATGATGGCAGGGTGTGCAGGAAGCTTGGGGCCTCTTGAGCCTTCCGCAAGGGGTCCCCCGACAGAAGAGATCCGCGTCCCTGGCTGCGGTGAGGGATGTCTGCACACACCCGGGTGGGCTGTCACTGCCTCATCGCGTCATCGCAAGACGAAGCGGGGTACGGGACAGCGGGACATGGAGCACGACCCCATTTCCCAACTCCTCCCTGGTTGTGAGTGTCGTCCGCCTCCCCCCAGCCCATGTACAGGGGCCCGCGTCTGCGTGTGCGGGACAGACAGCGTCCGTGTGTGCGGAGCAGACAGGGTCTGTGTGTGCAGGACAGACGGTCCGCGTGTGCAGGACAGACGGTCTGCGTGTGCGGGACAGACAGCGTCTGCGTGTGCGGGACAGACGGGGTCCGCGTGTACGGGACAGACGGGGTCCGCGTGTGCGGGACAGACGGTCCGCGTGTGCGGGACAGACGGTCTGCGTGTGCGGGACAGACAGCGTCTGCGTGTGCGGGACAGACGGGGTCCGCGTGTACGGGACAGACGGGGTCCGCGTGTGCGGGACAGACGGGGTCCGCGTGTGCGGGACAGACAGCGTCCGCGTGTGCGGAACAGACGGACTGCGTGTGCGGGACAGACTGTCTGCGTGTGCGGGACAGACTGTCTGCGTGTGCGGGACAGACTGTCTGCATGTGCGGGACAGACAGTATCGGTGGGTCTGGCGCAGACACCCGCTCCCCGGGGGCTGGGCTCGTCCCCCCTCATTGCCTGCAGTGGGGGTGCTCATTGGGACAGGGCTCCCTTCATCTGTTCCCGTTGGGTTTTTTTTAGGCTCCCCCAGACTTGTCTGTTTCTTACGTTTTGAAGTATGAATTTCTAGAGTGAGAGTGTGTCTTGTGTTTTAGGTAAAGGAATGAGCTCTGCTTCTCTTTTTGTGGGGGAGGCTGGTGTGAGCTTCCGGGGAGGCGCATGGTCCTGGGGAGTCTCGGGGGTCCAGAGGAGGCTGGGGAGGGGGTCCTGGGGAGATGCAGGGACGGTCCTGGGGAGGCTGTGGGGATCCAGAGGAGGCTTGGGAGGGGGTCCTGGGGAGATGCAGGGACGGTCCTGGGGAGGCTGTGGGGGTCCAGAGGAGGCTGGGGAGGGGATCCTCCTGGGGAGATGCAGGGACGGTCCTGGGGAGGCTGTGTGGGTCCAGAGGAGGCTGGGGAGGGGATCCTCCTGGGAGATGCAGGGATGGTCCTGGGGAGGCTGTGGGGGTCCAGAGGAGGCTGGGGAGGGGGTCCTGGGGAGACGTGAGGGCGGGGTGGGGGCTGGTCCTGGGGAGACGCGGGATTGAAGTGGGGCTTGCCCTCTGGCCGAGCCCCTGCTCCCTCCTGGACTGTGAACGTCCTGAGCGTCCCTCCTGCAGGCCGCTGGCTGGCCTGCTCTCCCTCCCGGGGTGACTCCACTGCACAGACAGGGGGCGCTGGACCGGAGGGTTACATGCTCCCACTCCCTCCGCTGGGCCCGGGCCGCCCCTTCCCTCCCCGCACTGCCGGGCTGTGCGGCCAGGAGGCCCGAGTTACCGCGGGGCTGACCCTTTCCCAGGCAGCTCCGTGGCCTCTGCTCCTGACCTCGTGCGGAGCACACGCGTGTCTCTGTTTACGGCGGATGTCCTTACTGCCGTCGTCATCCAGCTCTTTGAGCCTTGCCTGTATTTTCAGTTAAGTGGTACTGATGGCTTTGGAGCTTCTCATCTCTTCGGGCAGATCAAACCCGTTAGTACGGCGTTTGCTTCCCGCACCCTCAGAGCTAAGCGCTCACCCGCGGGGTCCTGCTGGCACTGAGCGAATGGGGCTGCTCCTGCTTACAGGGGGGTTTGGGGGGTTCCCCGGGGGTGGCAGGGTTCCCTGTGGGCTGCTCCCCGCCAGGGCCCTCCCGGGAGCGCTGGGAATAAGGTGGAGAGAGTGATGCACGTGCAGCTCGGAGGAAGTGTGGTGCGGAGAGAAAGCGCCAGGGGGCCCGGCCTGGTCCCAGAGTGTCTCCGTGACTGTTAATCCAGGCTCAGCAAAGGAGCGCTCACAGGATTTTTCTCTCATTTTTATTCTTTTATTTTTTATTTTTTTTTGACTTCTCAATAGATGCATTTTATTTTATGTTTTTTTAATCAATCTTTATTGTTCATATTTATTACAAAGGTTCCTCATTTCTTCCCCCCTCCACCAGGTTCCCACCCCACCCTCCGCCCCCTCCCCATCCCCCATTGTCCTCATCCATAGGTGCACAGTTTATGTTCAGTCTCTTCCTCCTTCCCTTTCCCCGATAGTAAATCCCTTTTCAGATAGTAAATCAGTTACTTAGCATTTTCTCATATCAATAATACCTCCACATGCCCAAAGATACACTTCACACAAAAGACATTTCCAAATAGGTCAACCAGCCTCATCCAGGCCCCACCCAAGTCACTCACAGATCAACACCCTAGCGCTATACTAACTCAACACATCCAGATCTAAGCCTTCATCACTTGATTCAGCAGACCCTCAAGTTCCCACAAAAGTTTCCAGCCATGTCTGAGAGGCAGCCGTGGGGCAGGGGCAGACGAGGAGCGAGCTGTTCCGGGCCTGGATGCTCCGGGACTGGCCTCTGTTGCTCTGGTTCGTATCTCTCTCATTTTCAATAAAATGTTAACTCGGGAGCCGTGGAAGCCAGCACACTTGTCGGCATTTATGAGAGGCGTGTTGATAATGCCATGTATTGGGGCAGTGTTTCCCAAACTTCTCTCATGATGAGAATCACCCGGTGGAGTTGTTAAACTACAGATTCCTGAATCCCAACCAAGAAGTGCTAAACTAGAGTTTTTGAGAACATACAGGTAAAATTGTATACTTAAAATTTGTATAACTAAGCTTAGAGCACTAGTTAAGTATACAATTTTACCTCTATGTTCCCCAAAATTCTAGTGTAGCACTTCTTAGTTGGGACTCAGGAATCTGTAGTTTAACAACTCCACCGGGTGATTCTCATCATGAGAGAAGTTTGGGAAACCCTGCATTAGGGCATGCACTTATTGGGACCGCTGCCCTGAGCCTCCCAGCTGGGGGCACCATGGGGATTATTGGGGGTGGGGTGGGGGTGGGAGGTGGGGGGACAGGTGCAGAGGGGCCCCTCCAGGCTGGAGGGAGGAGGGTGCTGGGTCGGGCTGCCCCGCGTCCTGGTGTTGGTCCAGGTGACTGACCATCTGTCCACACACTAGCCTCTGGACGAGGCCGGAAGACCAGCTCCACGTTAAAACATTCGAAGGCCACTTCTGTCAGGGCCCCTCATCTTCCAGAGGGAAAAGGGAGGCCGAAGGATGCCCAGAGGCTCACTCAGTATCCCCGACACTGGAGGCGAGCCTGTCGGGGGTTGGGAGCCCGGGGCCCTGACTCAGGCAGGTGCCTGTCCAGCTGATTCTGGGAGGTCCCTGAGTGACACATAGTACCCCGCGCTGTGCCGACGCGGACACGGAAGCTGCAAGGGCCAAGTGGCTGTGTCGGGGACTCAGCTGCTGGGCCTCAGGGCCTCTCACTCACCATGTCTTTAAATACGATTCACCTGCGAGTCCTGACCAGTTTGGCTCAGTGGACGGAGCGTCGGCCTGGGAATTGAAGGGTCCCGGGTTCGAATCCAGTCAGGGGCATGTACCTTGGTTGCGGGCACATCCCCAGTGGGCAGCTGATGGATGTTTTTCTCTCATCAGTGTTTCTGACTCTCTATCCCTCTCCCTTCCTCTCTGTAAAAAGACAACAAAAAACAAAAACAAACACACACACACACACACACAAACAATAAAATCTATTTAAAAAAAAAAAGGTTCATCTATTAATCAGAATCTGTTCCCCCAATAACTTCTACTTCAAATGTCCCCCTGTACTTTTTTTTATTACCTGATATGACTGCCCTAGCTGGTGCTGCTCAGTGAATAGAGCATCAGCTTGCAGACTGGAGGGTCCTGGGTCTGATTCCTGTTCGGGGCACGCGCAGGAGGCACCCGGTCGATGTGTTTCTCTCACATCGGTGTTTCTGTCTTTCCCTCTCTCTCTCCCACTCTCCCTAAAAGATCAATGGGAAGATATCCTTGGATGAAGAGTAACAAAAGTAAAAATTAAGAAATTGATGACTTACATGCAGAGAAGTGTGTGCTTCTCCAGTGAGTGCAGGGTGTAGTGCCCCGGTCGGCCACCAGAGGGCACCACCAGCACGTGTATCATGCCCGCCCATGAATGAATGAGGGCTCTGTGCTTCTGGTGTTGGTGTTTTGTTTGTATTTTCCCTAGAAAAGCTGTTTGCTGTGGGTGAGTGGGTAGCGTCCCCTTCCGGCACTTCCGTTCTCCGGCTCCCTGCTGCCTGCGGCGAATGGCTGCAGTAAATCTAACAGGCGGGGAGCAAAGGCCCCCTTTGCAGTAGCTTCCCTTCTCGGTGTAACTGACTGATGTGTCTCTGTAACCATGCTGCCAGCTACAGATCGGGGGCCAAGGCTTGCACTCCTCACAGGGATCTGCTCGCCTATTACAGGAAATAGGCATTTTTCCCTGGCACGGTGCTGGCCGCCGGTGGGTGAGTGGGCAGAGATGCGGTCACCTGGGTGAAGTGTGGACTTCTATCAGGCGGGGCTCCTTGGCAGCCCAGGGACGTCTCTGAGCCCACGTTCTTCTCTCTGAAATGGGGAGACGGGGTGGTGCTGGGTGTGGGGGTGGGGTGATGATGGCGATGGCTCAGAGGGGCAGCCTTCCGGGTTCCTCTTAGGTGGGGGGGTGGGGTCACTGTTTCTGGGAAGGTGAGAAACGTGTGCACTTCTTCTTGCAGAAAGCCCGGCCATCTTCATGTGCAAATGCTGTAACCTCTTCTCGCCAAGCCAGTCGGAGCTCCTCTCCCACGTGTCTGAGAAGCACGCGGAGGAAGGGGTGAATGTGGACGAGATCATCATCCTGCTCCGGCCTCTGAGCACCCCCGAGCCCCCCCAGCCCAGCAAAGCCGGAGACGGTAAGGGGGCCGGGGCCGGGCGGGGCGCCGCACCCGGGTGTGTGTGTCTGTGACGGCGGTGCTGAGTTGCTCTCAAATCCTCTGATTCTGGGTTTCTGTCTGGCATCTGGTTTTTGTCTGATGGGCACAGACACGTGGAAAATCTAAGTCTCTAACCCAGAAGCCACGGTAACGGTCTAGTTGTAGATCTGCCCAAATAGGATGGTGTTTGAATCCCCTGAGCCTGAGGTACCTGGTCAGTAGATGGATGACCGATGGAATGAATGAATGAATGAATGATTGAATGAATGAATGAATGAACGAACGTTTGACTAAACAAATGAACGATTGAATAACGAATGAGCGAGTGAACGAATGAATGAATGAATGATGGCATGAATGAATGAATGATTGAATGAGTAGATGGATGGATGGAGGTGGTGCCATCCAGCAGAGTAAAAAGCACGCACGGATGTCAGACAGGCTCCGGCACCATGAGCTGCGGTCCCTGGAGCCCCCTCGGCCTGCCTTCGCTCCCTGGAAGGGGAGGGCCGGTGGGCCCGGCACAGGCGGCCGGAGGGGACGCAGAGAACACGGTGCAGCCCCCGGCGGCGCCCGGCACCGAGCGGTCACGAAGGGGAGCTGTTCTGGGAACACACGTGATGCGTCACATGCTCGCTGCACAGTAAAAACAGATTCACATCGCCCAAAGCTTCGGTCCGCACAGACCCCTGTGGGCGGGCCGGTGTGCGGGGCGGGCACCCCGGGTGCCTGTCCGGATGTCCCAGCCGGAAGGAGGGTGGTCAGAGGAAGCGTGCAGGCCGGGTAACCACGTCCCCACAGGCAGAGCCGGCGGTACGGGAGGCGCAGCTGCAAACTGGCGTTGGCCAAAGGCCCCCCCAAAACCGCTTTTATGTGGGGGACAGTGAACAACCAGTCCCCCCGGCAGCGGGGTTCATGGCCTCACTAATGAGCGGCTGCTCTTTCCTGGGAGTCATTCAGACGCGTTTCCAATCAGCAGGCTGGCTGATTGACCGCCTGTCTGACTCAGGCCGAGGGGTTAATGAGTCCCCGGGCGGGCGTTCCCGGGCTCAGAGCCGCGCACCCGATGGAGCGGGAAGTCGCCGAGACAATCGGAGAGCTGTTCTGGCCACGGTCAGCGCGTCGGGTGGGCGCTGGGAGCCCAGCGCTGACCAGTCAGGGCACTTGAGGAGGATGAGCCGTTTCCATCACCGTCACCGTCCCTCAGCCCCCTGGCCTGAGGTCCGTCCTCCCCACCGGGAACGCCACCGAGCGGTCACACGGGATGCTGTGCTTTGGGGAAGGCACGCGGGCAGAGGTCTGTGCTGGGCACTAAAACTCTACCCAATAACCCGATGACAAATGCAGGCCAGGACCGGAACGGACCTTTTCCCAAGGATGATGTCCACATGGCGACAGGTATATAAACGGTGCCCATTACTGGTCATCAGGGCGGTGAGAGCCAGTGCCACCGAGAGACAGCGCCCGGCACCGGGGAGAACGGCCATCAGCAGCCGGGCGGGCGATGGGGGGCCGGCGAGGGCGTGGGGGGTCCCTGTGCCCGTGGAGGTAGGGTCCTTGGTGCAGCCGCTGCGGGGAAGACGGTGTGGAGGGTCCTCGGAAAATGAAAGACAGGCCGCCGTGTGGTCCCGTCCCTCCGCTGGGCTTGTGTCCACTGGAAATGGAATCATCCTGTGTCCACTGTGTGTGAGGCACAGTAGACGAGCTATGGAAACTGCCCAAGTGTCAATGGCGAGATGAGTGGGTCTGGAAGATCACACACACACACACACGCACGCACGCACGCACACACACACACACACACACACACACACACACACGGTATTCAGCCATTAAAACACAAGGACCGTCTTCCTTTTGCCACATGGACGAACCTGGGGGACATGATGTCAAGCAGAATGAGCCAGACGCCGAGAGACAGAGCCCGTGTGGTCACACACACACACACACACACACACACACACACACACACGGATGTAAGCTCGCATGTCCATGGGACCACAGAGCGGGACGCTGGGGGCCAGGGGGCGGGGAGGGGAGGTGCTGACCAGGTGTACAGGTTTTCAGCCCTGCTGGTGTGCCCAGTGGCTGAGCATCCACCTAGGAACCAGGAGGTCACCGCACCATTCCGTCAGGGCACAGGCCCGGGCTGTGGGCTTGGCCCCCGGTAGGGGGCGTGCAGGAGGCAACCGATCCATGATTCTTTCTCATCACAGATGCTTCTATCTTTCTGTCCCTCTCCCTCCCTCTCTGAAAAAAAAAAAAAAATTTAAAATATATGTGTGTGTGTGTGTGTGTGTGTGTGTAAAAGATAAAAGCACTTCAGAGTGTGCAATACCTGCCTTGGGTAGAACATCTGTAAACTCAGGGACACGCATCATCTCTCTGTAAGATTCATAGCAGAGAGCAGTCTTCAAGATTCCCATGGAAAGAACTTTGCGAAATCCCGTTACAAAGCTGCTGGTTCTCCTCGTATCCAGCTCTGCCGATTAAGATTTTCTTCCTGCTAAAGTGGGATGTGAGTCAGAGAGAAGGCAGTGTGAATTCTTCATTCCGTTTGTAGATCATAAGTGAATAAGGGACAATAGGGAAGATGCGTGTCACGGGGGATGCTGTGTGTGGGTGTCCTATAAGGCACACGTGTCCTGACGCCCCCTCCCGCTCCTCACTGATGTTGGTCAGGGTCAGCCCTGCACCCCGGCCTTGGTCCTGGACCCTCCTCCTCCTGGGGGCCCACCTCCCCCATCTCTCCCACTGTGAGCCCCCCGAGCCCAGGGCCTCCCAGTCCCATCCTGCAGGCTCTGGCCCGTGGCTGCCTGGGGGCCTGGCAGGGTGTGCCGGGTTCCCTCTCTGGGAACTGGGCCTGAGGCCTGAGGCGGGGGTAGGAGGTCTCTCTGGGCTCCTGCAGCCCCACGGCCGCCACAGTTCTGTCCCCGCGGGCGCCTTCCGTCCCTGCCCGTCCTCCGCTCGGCGGGAAGGCTGTTGCCGCTCTCTGGCCCCAGGTGTGATCCCGTTCTCACCGATGAGCTACTTCCACGATTTATTTTCCTTATGAACTAATCTGCTTCTGACTTAATTCTCCGGGAATGCATTTTCTGTACGAAGCGTGGCTGCCTGTGTCGCTTTTTAAAAAAGGTGTTTCTTGTGCCCCGAATGGCTCAGACTCTTTAATGCGAGAAAACGTCTTCCAAGGCTTCTGGTCAGAACCCCGCCCGCCGCCTCTCCCCGCGCGGGTCCGAGAAGCGTGAGGCTGCGAGGCCTCGCTCCTCTCCCTCGATTTCCACTCCGCTCTAACCTTCGCCGGAGAGATACCTAATTACCCTCTCACTGAGCGGTAATTGATTGATCATCCTGGTCTCCCGTTACAACGCAGAGGGCCCTAAGTCCTCGGTTTATTTTATAGCCTTTTAATCTGATCGGGCTGCCTGAGAGCTTTCTTCTTCCGCTTCCTAATCAGTCTGGCCCAAGGCCCAGAAAAACGGCCTCACGGGCCACACGCTCTCCCTCCTGTGCATGGTGTGTGTGAGTGCACGGGCGGGTGTGAGTGTGTATGAGCGAGTGTGTGATTGTGTATATGGGGGTGTGTGTGTGAGTGTGTATATGGGTGAGTGTGTGTGAGTGTGTGTGTGGGTGAGTGTGTATGTGTGCGTATATGGGGGTGTGTGAGGGTGTGTGAGTGTGCATATGGGTGAGTGTGTGTGAGTGTGTATATGGGTGAGTGTGTGTGTGTATATGGGTATGTGTGAGTGTGTATATGGGTGAGTGTGTGTGAGTGTGTATATGGGTGAGTGTGTGAGGGTGTGTGATTGTGTATATGGGTGAGTGTGTGTGTGTATATGGGTGTGTGTAAGTGTGTATATGAGTGTGTGTGTGTGTGTGTGTGAGTGTACACATTTGTTTGTCCCGATGGGGCCGGGCGCTGGGCTTGCTCCAGGAGGAGTGTCTGTGGGTCTCGGAGAGCCAGCCCTGTGTGGCTCCCATCCACCTGCTCCTCTCAGGGGCTTCAGTTCAGGGTCGGACACTGGAGGCAGGAGCCGGGTGCCCCCCCCCCCACCTCTCTGCAGGGCTCAGAGTCAGGCTTTGTGCCCGGCATAGTGCCCGCATGACCACAGCGTCTCTCCCGCAGAGCTGTCCGTCACCAAGAGGAAGCGGGGCCGGCCCAAGGGGTCCACGAAGAAGCCCAGCGCGGAGGAGGAGCCGGCGGGGGGCACCATGGGGGTGAGCGTGGCCCCCCCGCGGGCCCCGGAGGAGGCCGGCAGCCCGGCCCCCGGCTGCCTGGAGTGCCCCAAGTGCGCCCGCAAGTTCTCCAACCTGCGCCAGCTGCACAAGCACATCTGCATCATCGTGCTGAGCCTGGGCGAGGCCGAGGGCGACGCAGGTAACGCGGCCGTTAGGCGGGGCGGGCGCCCTGGGCTCTCCCCGCCCGGGCGGCTCTCCCCAGCCCCCCGTTCCCTGGGAAGAGCACGTGTTTATACCCTCTCCCCTTGGGGAAGGGGCTGGTTTTGTCACCATCGGGGGGATGACCGAGCGGAAGCTTGGATTGGACGTGCCCTCGGGTGGTGGGTGCCCCGGGAGCCCAGGTCACAGGGTGACTCAGCAGGTGGGCTGGGGGAACAGAGGGTAAGACTGGCTCCACCCTTAGTGAGGTGAGGGAAGTGCATATCCCGTCAGCAGATTCCGGCAAAGGAGTGATCTTCATGCCTGCAGTTTGGTCGATAAATATACTGAGTGGCCAGATTATGATGATCTCTGAAAGCATAATAATCTGGCCATCAGTGTGTGTGTGTGTGTGTGTGTGTGTGTGTGTGTGTGTGTGTATCTTAGAGGCCCGGTGCATGAATTTGTGCAGGGGTGTGGTCCGACCAGCCTGGCCAGGGGGAAGAAGGGACATGGGCGATTGGCCGGCCTGTCTGCTGGTCGCACTCCTGGTCGAGGGGACCATTTGCATATTAGCCTTTTATTCTATAGGACACACACTGGGTGGCCAGGTTATTATGCGTTCAGAAATCATCATCATCTGGCCACTCCGTGTATTTCCAATCGTGGGGTCCACAGAGAAAAGAGAGCAGCCTGGGTCAGGGTCTGAGAAACCCTTTCCGAGGAGAGCTTTGTGCTTTGCAAAGAGCTCATAGGAAGCGGGGAAGACCGGAAGGAGGCCTCATGTACATGCCCCCCCCCCCCCCCCCCCCCCCCCGTGACTGCATCTCACATCACCAGGCGCAAAACCAGGGCCTGGCCAGGGAGTTGTGCCTGCACGGCCCTGTCATCCTCACATGTGTAGCCACCCCTGCCGGGAGGAGACACAGGGTCCCGTCACCCCAAAATCTCCCTGCGCTCCCGCTCATAGTCACCCGCCCCCAACCCCATCCCCATCCCCATGCCCAGCGGCCATTGATGTTCTTCAATTTGCTCATTTTGCCATTTCCAGATCAGCTGAATCCCACATCACGTGACCTTCTAAGATTGGCTTAGAAAACCCCCTTTTCAGACCCGGTTTCAGGATTTTATCATTGAGGAAGTCGGGGTCCCCATGGGCGATCGGCCAGAGCCACACTCCGTCTCCTCCACCTGCCCCGCGGCCAGCCGCCCTCCACCCACTCATGTCATAACACCAGGCCCCTTCCCACGTCGAGGACCAGATGGCGTTCATTGTCGGGCGCCCCTCGGCAGGGGTGGAAATCGCGCTCCCGGCGGCTCCGATGTGGTTTCCCGCGCTGTAGTCAGTGAGGCAGGGTCTGGGGCCCTGGCAGGCACGGCCCTGCCTAATGAGGTGATCAGCCTCCTGTGGTAACGCCCTGTCTGGAACACCGGCCTCCAGTTGCATTGATTTGAGCGACTAAATAGATGGGAACAAACACCGGCTGGAAACGTGGAAGCGCTGGGTGCCTCTCCCTCCCGGCCGCTGCCGACCCTCTCTCGTACGCAGAGACGGCCTGAGGCTCCCTCCACCCGCCCTCTCCTGACGCCCTCCCCTCACCTGAGTGCGGGTTCCCTCCGCCTGACCCTGAGGCCCACAGCGGCTGCTCTTGCTGCTCTCCGTGTGCCAAGCACCATATCGCACTCGGGGGGACTCTCACCTCATTGTTTTCATTGTGCTCTGCAGAGAGCCGCTCAGCGACAGTTCGCACAGCCGGCCTTGGCTCTCGAGCTTGTTGAAACAGTTAGAGGAATACCTTAATCAATCAGGAAAGAAGGGAAGAAAAATAAAACAACGGTGAGAGGAAAACAAAATACACTTCCCCCCTGCCCCGAGCCATGGCGAGCTCAAATGATGCTGTGCTGTGCACTCGGCCTTCACTTTGTTCTGCCTTTGAGTAGGAACCAGGAGAGCAGGTTCCTTCTGAGGCCCTTCTGTGCGGCAGCTGGTGCTTCTGAAAAGCATTGTGCAGCCCCAGAAGCCGGCATGTGGGGCTTGTACAGGGGCCCCTGACCCTCCCCGGCTTGTCCTGCCGGGGGTCACGTGTGCAGCATGGCAGAGGGCTTCCTCTCGTTGAGTCCTCCTTAAAGAAGAAGGCACCCAGGGGAAGATTTTACCTGAGATGCACTTGCAGCCTTCATGATGATTCTTTTTTAAATGTTTTTGTTGAAGTCAGAGAGGAAGGGAGAGGGAGAGATAGAAAAATCTATCTATATATATATATATAAAAGCCTAATCTGCAAAGTGTCGCCTCGGGAGTTTGATCAACGGGAGTTTGATTGCTCGCTATGACTTATGTCGACCACCAGGGGGCGACGTGGGGTGAAGCAAGGGAGGCCCTGGCCGGCAGCTGCTACGGCCCCTTCCGGTGCATGAATTTCATGCACTGGGCCTCTAGTCAATGATGAGAGAGAATCAGTGACCAGCTGCCTCCTGCACGCTCCTCACTGGGGATGGAGCCACAACCCAGGCCTGTGCCCTGACCCAGAATCGAACTGTGACCTCCTGTTTCATAGGTGGACACTCAACCGCCGAGCCCCTGGCTGGGTGAGGGGAGACCTTCTTGTCCGGCTTCTTGGAGGCCTGCCTGGGGCTGCATTGCTCAGTGACCACGTGGGGGAAGCTGCCCCATGGGCCTGGGAGGCAGAGGGAGCGACCTCTTGCATTGGCTGTCCGAGACCCAGTGGGTGCCTGCTGTGTCCTGCGTGGCGGGACCTGGTGGCAGGTGACGGAGCTTGAGACACAGTGGCTTTTAAGGGACGGTTCTCCCCAAGACACGTGGTCGCTGGTTATAACCCCGGTTTGAAGAGGAACGCTCTCTCCCGTGACAACCGATTGCTGAGAGTGCTGAGTGATGGCCCTGGCGGCAGCCGGTAAAGCCGGGCGGCATGCCGCTCCGCCTGGTGCTCCCGGGCGCAGGAGCTGGCGCAGCAGATGCCAGGGAGGTCCTCGCCGCCTCCTCTCCCTCCTGCTCCTGAGTGTCTGCGGGGGAGGACAGAGAGGGGAGCAGATGACAGATGTGAGGGCAGGGCGGGCCCATGTCTGCAGGGGGAATCGGGGAGGGCTCCCAGCCTGGCATTGTGGGGGCGGGAGGGTGGGGAGGGGAGGGAGGCATTTTCCCCTCCTGTCAGTTCACCAGGAGCCTGCAGCCTGGGGCACGGGTGCCCTTGGGAATGCTGGGGTTCTCTGCAGTCAGGGTGCAGGGAGACAGGGTCACGTGGAAGACAGAGGCCGTGCCCGCCTCTGCTGGTTTCCCTGCCTCTCTCTGTGGGGTCATCCTCAGCGCCAGGGCGCGCAGGGTGTGAGCAGGCCTGGGGTGGCTCGGGCAGGGTGACTTGGATGAGAATGAGGAACCAGAGACGATGCCGGAGCTGACGCAGGGGAGGGTCACCGGCGCCTCCCACTCCCTTGAGCTGTGATCACCTGATCCCTCTTGCTGCTTGCTCGTTAGGGAACGAGTCTGACCTTGAGCTGGAAAAGAAGTTTAAGGAAGAAGACCGAGAAAAGGCCCCGCGGCGACCCCGGACGCAGAGGACCGAGAAGGCCCAGAAGGTCTCTTCCGGAAAGGAGGCGGCGCCGGGGCCCAAAGCCAAGAAGCCCATCGTCAGCGTGGTGCTGACCGCCCACGAGGCCATCCCAGGTGACTGCCCCGGGACCCGTCCCGGGTGACCTACCCCAGGTGAACCATCTCAGGTGACCTGCCCCAGGTGACCCGCCCCAGGTGACCGTCCCCGGGTGATCTACCCCAGGTGACCTACCCCAGGGACCAGTCCCAGGTGACCCGTGATCCGCCCCAGGTGACCCGCCCCAGGTGACCCGTCCCAGGTGACCGTCCCTGGGTGACCTACCCCAGGTGACCCGTGATCCGCCCCAGGTGACCTACCCCAGGTGACCCGCCCCAGGTGACCGTCCCCGGGTGACCTACCCCAGGTGACCTGCCCCAGGTGACCCAGGTGACCGTCCCCGGTGACCTACCCCAGGTGACCCGCCCCAGGTGACCTACCCCAGGTGACCCGCCCCAGGTGACCGTCCCCGGGTGACCTGCCCCAGGTGACCTGCCCCAGGTGAACCATCTCAGGTGACCTGCCCCAGGTGACTGTGACAGTTGGGGAGTGACACCCCCAGAGTCTCTGGGCAAGGCTGTGCCAGGCTGCCTGGGATCCTGAGCTACAACCACCTCTCTCCCTCCCTCTCCCCTCCCCATCAGGAGCAGTGCCAACCGCAGGCTTCTCTTTGCACCACCCGCCCTCTCCGGACGCCCTCCCCTCACCTGAGTGCGGGCTCCCTCCGCCTGACCCGGGCGCCTTTTAGCGGCTCACCCAGTGCTTACAGCCAGCTGGCCATTTCCGTCTCCTCTCCTCTCCCAGAACGTAGCAAGGGGACACACTTCACTGCTTTTTCCGAAAGGGTCTCTTCCAGGAAGGGCTGGAGCAGAAACAGTGTGTGATCGTAGATTCCGAAGTAAAATAACGGTGTGTGTTTTTGGAGTGATCGGTGTGAAATAAAAATTAAGTTGAGGGTTTTAAGAACAGCTGCGGCCTTTTAAGCACCCATTTTCAGTGCTAACAGTGACTCCTCATTTAACGTGAAAGTGCTGAGTAAATGCCTCCTAAGACCTCAGAGCTGAGGACAGGGGACAAGGAGAGAGTGACCCTGATAAAGCTGGCGACTGGAACTTTCTGGAAAGCCGTGTTACCTGCCTCTCCCCCCTCCAAAGAGGTGTGGGTCTGGGAACACGGTCCCCGCACAGAGGCTCCTGCCTCCGGCCTCTGCAGGGAGTCTCTGCGGTGACGTCTGAGGAGCTGACCCTGGTTCCTGTGAGCAAGTGGAAGGGGCGCTTCGTCTCCTTCGCTGTCACAGAACCGGGGCAGACCGGACGGAGCCTTCCTTTACTGCATGGATACAGGCATGTGCGTGTGTGCACATGCATGCACATGCGAACGAAGTGCCTGCTGCTCTCAATGGCCTTTGGCCGTTTCCCATGTAGAACTGCAGGGCAGCCACCTCTGCGTGATTCCTGGGCTGAAGCAGAGGCCCCGCGTGGGGGGGAGGTCCTTTGGGGGGATGGACTCCAGGCTGACCAGCTGGTCCCACTCCTTACACTGTCTCAATGCCAGGTTACTTCCACGCAGAGTCCCACACGAGATTTCATGTATCGCCCGCGGGTATACACACGCGTGTATCTATCGAAGTGTTTGTGTTTTTAGTTAATAGATCAAGTGAAGATGGACCTCCGCACGCTTGGAAAGACTATTAGAAAAAGTGCCAACCCCAAACACACGCACACATGTTACATGTATGAACTGAAGGGAAACTGACGCAGGGTACAGGGCAGTAAGGAACCCTGCTCCCCAGGCTCTGCTCCTGCAGGGGGCCGAGGCATTGGGAGGCATTTACTCAGCGCTTTCACGTTAAATAAGGAGTCACTGTTAGCACTGAAAATGGGTGCTTAAAAGGCCGCAGCTGTTCTTAAAACCCTCAACTTAATTTTTATTTCACACCGATCACTCCAAATGGACTGGGGAAAACACACCATTATTTTACTTTGGAATCTACGATCACAAACCTCTTTAACACGCGGTGCCCTGTGCCTCCACCTCAGGTGCCACCAAGATCATCCCAGTGGAGGCGGGGCCCCCAGAAACAGGAGCCACGAACCCCGAGGCCACCTCCGTGGACCTGGCGCCCCGGAGAGGGTACCAGGAGTACGCCATCCAGCAGACACCATACGAGCAGCCCATGAAGTCCAGCAGGTACCGTGCCAGTTCTGTGTGACCCAGGGAGGCTGGGCACCAGTGTGCCCACTGAGGGCGGGAGCACAGCACGCTAGGTTGGCAGGGCCCTGCTTTGTTTGGGACGTGTTTTTTGTTTGTTTTGTTTTTAATGGTTATTGATACTTAGAGAGGGGAGTGTGAGAGTGAGAGAAACATCTGTGGGAGACTAGAACAAACATGTCAAAGTCGCAGCTGGCTGGCTGCATGCCTTAGCCGTACGGCCCACTGGCCGCGAGTTTGACATGCTTGGAATGGAACATCGAACAACTGCCTCCTGCACGCCCCCTACCGGGGATTGATCCTGCACCCTGAGCACGTGCCCTGACCTGCAACCTCCTGGCCATGGGATGATGCTTAACCAACTGAGCCACACCGGCCAAGCAAAGACATCGGTTTCTTTCTTAAAAAATACATATTTTTACTGATATCGAAGAGGAAGAGAGATGATGAGAGAGAATCATGGAATGGCTGCCTCTTGCATGAACCCTACTGGGGATCTCCCTGCAACCCAGGCCTGTGCCCTTGACTGGAATGGAACCTGGGACCCTTCAGTTTGCAGGCCAACGCTCCGTCCACGGAGCCAAGTCGGCAGGGCAAGGCGCCTTCATTGGCTTCTCGACGTAACGTAAAAGTCAAGCCCGCTGTGGGGCCGGTCTGCCGCACAGGGAGGGAGTGTGGAGTGTGGTCTGCCCAGGCCCGGCCCGCCGGCTGTGTGTGGGCCTGCGGGGCAGCACGCCGGCTGTGTGTGGGCCTGCGGGGCAGCACGCCGGCTGTGTGTGGTCTGCCCAGGCCCGGCCCGCCGGCTGTGTGTGGGCCTGCGGGGCAGCACGCCGGCTGTGTGTGATCTGCTCAGGCCCGGCCCGCCGGCTGTGTGTGGGCCTGCGGGGCAGCACGCCGAGCTCCCAGCGGTGCTCCCGTGCCTGCGGGAGGGGCAGGAGGCGTGCTTGCAGAGAGGACGAGCGTTAGTGCCACTTGGACCTGGCGGCTCTGGACTCTCTCCTCGAGGCCAGCACAGCGGAGGGAACGCCTGTGACGTGTCAGGGTCGGGGGGTGAGGATCTGCGGCTGCGGATGCGGCGTTTGCTCTCCTGTGACCGAGGCCGGGGCTCGCCTCCGAGCCCGCGGCACCAGCCGTCAGCGCGTCCAGGAGCCTGGCTCAGCGCAGGGGGGGATGGGGGATGAACGACGTGGCGCGTCTGGCGTGTGCGGTGCTCTCGCTGCACCAGAACGTGCTGCGCGGCTGCTGCCTTCACCTCCAGCCTCAGTCCACCCTCTCGCGGGCGTGAACATTTATCCATTTATCGATGGCGTGGCGGCCATACCCATTCCTGCGGCAAAGCTGTAATGGGGTTCAGTTGGAAGGCCATTCTGGTCTCAGCTCGGGGTGATTTGCAGACCTGAGCTAATTACCTCCATCATATTTCAAGGTCTGTTGTGAGGGCTTCAGCTAAACGCTAGCTCAATTTCAGGGAGGTGTACTCAGTATCTAATTAACGGGTCGAGGCTGTGTTTCTACTGCCACGTGATTATAGTTACGAACGGCTTTTGTGTAAGGTAGGGGTGTCGAACTCAATCAGAGAAGGGGCCAAAATCTAAAATCCAGCCTAAATCGAGGGCCGAATGGTTTACTGAACAGTCATAAACTGTCATTGTGATGGAAACGCAGCGGAGTGCAGTGATGACAGCGCGGTGCGGGCCACATTGCAAGGCCTGGCGGGACGGATTTGGCCCGCGGGCCTTGTGTTTGACACATGTGGTGTAAGGTGACCAGACGTCTGCTTTTTAATAATTTGTAAAAAATCAGGACTTTTTTAAAACGCCGTGGGACGTGGGACAAATTGTTATAAAGCGGGACTGTGCCGCCAAAAGCGGGATGTCTGGTCACCTTACTTTTGTATGATGATTTCGCTTTATAAAATACAAACACTTTTAGGGTACAGCAGCATGTCCATTAGGTGTGTCAGTTAGGTTCTCATACAGATAGGGTACAGATTCATTATTATATAGAAAACTTTGGAAGTCCAGAAAAGTATTTAAAAGAATCATTTGCAATCTCACTACCCTAACATGAGCACTGTTAACATTTTTAATGTATTTCCGTCCAGCCCTTTTTCAGGCCACATATTTGATTATTACTTTTAAAATAACAAACATGTATTGGTATCACTTGTAGGCCATATGTTTTATAACATTGAGGCTATATTTTATGGGGAACCTTGTATCTTGGTTTTTAATTTGTTATTTATTGTTTTTTAGAGAGACAGAGGAAGGGAGAGGGAGAGAGAGAACCATGGATGTGAGAGTGACACACTGATGGTCTGCCTCCTGCACCACCCCCGTGGGGGATTGAGCCCACCACCCAGGCCTGTGCCCTGACCAGGAATCGGTCCAGTGACCGTTCAGCTCTTGCATCACAGGAGGAAACTCCGTGGTGTGTAACTCAGTCAGCGCCATGAACCCAGGACCCCTGCCTCCGGGGCGCTCTGCGCCGAACCCAACGCCACCTCCGGGATGCCTCTGCCTTTGAGGAAGGCCCGAATGAGTCCGCTTCCGTTAGTCTTGTGTGCGGGCGGCCAGCGGCGTTCCCATCTGAGTGTTTCCATTACACCTGTGAGTGGTGCCCTCCGGCACCTGCAGGCCATTTACATGTGTTTAACGTAAGGACAAGGCAGCCTGTGTGGGTCACACTCGGCTGGTCATGGTGCACGCAGTGAGCAGCACGTTCCCCTCCCGCCTCCCGCCTCCTTGTTCTGGGCCTGGACGCAGACCTCTCTGCTCCAGCACCTCCTCATCTACCTCACCTAGGTTAGCTGTCTCTCTCTCTCTCTCTCTCTCTCTCTCTCTCAATCTCTCTCTCATTCTCTCCACCTGCTCCCATTGCTATCAACACACCCAGTGAGTGCTGATCTCCTTTTAAACCCCCCACCCCCCAGCCAGCCCCTAGGAACAGCGCCCCCTCCCTCCTGTCCCCAGAAGTGCTGCTCCCTCTCTGCTCCTCCAGTCCTGCCAGCTCATGAGCGTGTGCTGTGTGCGCGTGTGCGTGCCACACCCATCCACGCTCCGTCCCGCGTGGCTTCCCTCCGAGCCCTCGCCGTCCGCTTCAGGGGGGCCCCAGGCCCCGGCGGTCACGGTGCTGCCGTGTCTGTCCGCAGGCTCGGGCCCACGCAGCTCAAGATCTTCACCTGCGAGTACTGCAACAAGGTGTTCAAGTTCAAGCACTCGCTGCAGGCGCACCTGCGCATCCACACCAAGGAGAAGCCCTACGCCTGCGCGCACTGCAGCTACGCCAGCGCCATCAAGGCCAACCTCAACGTGCACCTGCGCAAGCACACGGGCGAGAAGTTCGCCTGCGACTGCTGCGCCTTCACCTGCCTGAGCAAGGGCCACCTCAAGGTGCACGTGGAGCGCGTGCACAAGAAGGTCAAGCAGCACTGCCGCTTCTGCAAGAAGAAGTACTCGGACGTCAAGAACCTCATCAAGCACGTGCGCGACGCCCACGACCCGCAGGACCCGCAGGTGCGCGCGGCGCTGGACGGGCTGCGCCTGCGGACGCGCGAGGGCAAGCGGCAGCTGCTCTACGACTGCCACGTGTGCGAGCGCAAGTTCAAGAACGAGCTGGACCGCGACCGCCACATGCTGGTGCACGGCGACCAGTGGCCCTTCGCCTGCGAGCTGTGCGGCCACGGCGCCACCCGGTACCAGGCGCTGGAGCTGCACGTGCGGAAGCACCCCTTCGTGTACGTGTGCGCCCTGTGCCGCCGCAAGTTCGTCAGCTCCATCCGGCTGCGCGCCCACCTCCGGGAGGCCCACGGCGCCGAGGACGAGGCCGAGGCCGCCGCCTTCACCAGCTCCATCAACCAGAGCTTCTGCCTGCTGGAGCCCGGCGGGGACCTCCAGCCAGAGGCGCTGGGCGGCCGGCCGCCGCTCGCCGCCGCCGCGGGGGAGGGCTGTGCCTTCCCGGGGGCCGGCGCCCCCCAGGAGGAGGCGGAGCCCCAGCCTGAGCAGAGGGATCCAGAGGCTCCGGCGCTGCAGGTGCCTGAGCCGCAGCCCGGGCCCTCAGAGCCCGCCCCCCAGGCCGGGGACATGGCCCTGCCCCCCTGCCAGCTGGGAGCCGCGGGGGTCCCCTCAGACCCCCCCTCCCCAGGGGCGGTGTCGGATGAGCTGCTGTTGAAAAGCGGGCCCTCCGAGGAGGAGGCTCAGCCTGATCTCCGAAGGACCCTGCACCCCCAGCCCGGAGGCCCCGCCCAGGCTCAGGGCACAGAAGGCACCCCCCTGCTGCCCACGGCCACCCAGGACGCCCAGGGCGCCCCAAGCCCCGGGACCCACGGGCCAGAGCCCAGCGGGTGCCTCGGGTCAGACGCAGCGGAGGCCCCGGAGCCCTCTGGGGTCCCCGGCGAGGAGGCCGAGGCCCTGGGCCCGCCTGACCTGGGCGGCCCCGGCCCCGAGCGCCGGGCCAACATGAACGCGTTCCTGCGCATCCTGGACGGCCTGGCCAAGAGGCGCATGGACCCCGGGCTGTGCGAGCGGATCCGCAAGGTGTACGGGGACCTGGAGTGCGAATACTGCGGTAAGAGGGGCGCAGGGCGCGGGGGGCCTCCCGCCACCTGCTCACCCACCTCGCCGGGGTCACCTGTCTCTCCCGAGAGCCCACCCTCCTCTCCAGAGCGATGGTGGCCCCCGTGGTGAGGTCCCTGTGCAGGCGGCAGGAGGCAGCCAGGTTGACGGGACAGCGAAGTGTGGGCTCAGACAGAAGCCCTGCCCGCCTCTGCCAGGGGGTTACCCAAGGAGAGCATTGTGCTGGCGTGGGCCACGGGTCACCCAGGGCTGTCCATGTGGCTGAGGTCCAGAGGAGCAGAGGACACGGGCATGGCTGCAGCGCTGTGCAGGGAGGCCCCCGTAGAACCTTCCAGGCACAGAGCAGGCTCGGCCTCAGCCGAGAGCTGGCAGGGCAGGAGCAGGCGGTCCAGCTGTGGACCTGGCCCCCGAGGCCCTGGCCCTCAGAGACCCTTGGAGATACGCATGTGCATCTAGTGGTCGGCACCCACTGGCCCTCCTCTCCTGGCTCTGAGCTCAGGCAAGAAGCTAGCAGCGTGAGTGTTCACAGGGTCCCGCCCGTGGAAAGTGAACGCAGACAGAAACGTGGCGGAGAGCGCAGAGGGTCGCTGGGACTAGCAGGAGACAGATAAATACAGAGGTTCCTCAGGAGTAGGCAGGTGGAAAAGAATCAAGCTCAGTGTAAAAGACACTTCCTTGTTCTCACGTGAACATGTTTTTTTAGGCAAACTTTTTTGGTACCAAGTGCACTTTGACATGCATGTCCGCACCCACACCCGGGAACATCTGTATTATTGCTCCCAGTGTCATTATTCCTCCATCACCAAAAACTGCCTTAAACGCCATGTCATTCAGAAACACAGTAACATCCTGCTGAAGTGCCCCACTGATGGCTGTGACTACTCGACTCCAGATAAATATAAGCTGCAGGCCCACCTTAAAGTGCACACAGAGCTGGTAAGTAGAAGCGGGGGGCAGCCCGTCTCCCCTGGGTGCTCCTGGCTTGCTCACTCGCCTTCGTGCCTATGGAGGTGTCCCCGCTTGGTGCCCATCCGGTGCGTCAGCGCCCACCCTGAGCCCAGAGAGGCCTGCTCACCACGCCGGCTCTCTGCCTCCCCGGAGCCTTCCCGGGAGAGTCTCCCGTGGATGAAAAAGAAAAAAGAAGAAAGATGAGAGGGAGGAAACTTGCTTTCTGTGCAGAACGTTCAGCAGGGGGGAGAGTCTGCAGAGGGAGCTCTGCGGAACAGAAGTAAGGAATACTAATGACAGGAGTGAGGGAGCCCCCGGAGCTGCCGCCGGAAGATGTGGTGGGATCTGGTCCGGTGACGCCTGCCCAGTGAGGATAAGGCGTGGGGGTCATAGCAAGAGCCCAGTGAACCGTGACGGCCACGACTGTCTGTGTTATTTGTAGGAAATCGAGACTATCGGTGAAGCAATTTTATTTTGTTTTTTAACATTTTCATATGGATTGCAGAGAGGGAGGGAGAGAGAGAGAGAGAGAGAGAGAGATCAATGAGGAGAGAGAATCATTGATCGGTTGTCTCCTGTATCCCCACTGGGGATTGAGACATCACCCAGGCCCGTGCCTGACCAGGAATCGAACCGTGACCTCCTGATTCCTAGGCCCACGCTCAATCACTGAGCAAAACCGGCCGGGCAAGCAATTTTATTTTTAAAAAAGCGATGTGTTTATTCCAGGTGCGGTTCCTACTCACGGCGGTGAATTGTTTACTTCTGTGGTGGGGGATGATGTAACAGCGCAGGACGGTTTATTTTTGCGCTCGCTCATCGAGCTGGAGAGGCTGACAGTGGGGAGTGGTTTGAGACTGTGAGACGGGTGTCAGGGGCGCAGCCGCCCGGGTGGGGCTCGTTTCCATGGCAACCTTCCTGTGCCTCAGGCGGCACAAAGCGGGGCTTCGGAGGCTGGGTGTCATGCCACCGTTTCCTGGCACCACCGTCAGTGACACTGGCATGTGGCCGCTAAGGCTGAAGTCAGGGTTCCCAGGTTTTGAGGGGAGGGGATAGCATGCCCTGTGGGGTTAGAAACCTGGGTCCGAGTCCCGTCTCCCGCGCTGCACCGGCTGTGTGGCCTTGGGTGAGTCCCTGTCCTTGCGGAGTGGCGTGACGGCGCTGCCCCTTCCTCCGAGGTGCACGCGAGCTTCGTGGTGGAACACGGCGTGCAGGCAGACGCCGGGCGGCGGGCAGGCTGCGTGGGGAGGGTGCCGTCCTGAGGGGGTGAGTCCTCCAGTCAGCCCGGGACGCGGTTCTCACTGTGACCCTCGGCGCTGAGGCCGGGCGTGCGGGGACCCCCCCTTCGATGCAGGACTGGCCTGTTTTCAACATCGAGTCCCACGCAGGGCGAAGTCTGAAAGGAGCCCTGCCCCCCTAGGACCTGTACCCCGTCTGTTCCCGCTGTGGGGGGCTCCGGGGGGCTCGGTTTCCTTCCCGGGGGACTCGGCTGTTTCTCAGCTCAGGGTCCACCCGGGGAAGGAAGGTGTGTACCCCTTCACGCGGTTCCCGCCTGGCACCCCGCCCTCCCGTTAGGCTGCCTTGGAGTCAGGAGGTGGGGAGGCCTGCTCAGGGTCATGGTCGGGGACATGCCTGGGCCGCTGTGCCCAGGGGAGGAAGGGGAGTTTGAGGAGGTCTCTGTTTGTACGGGAGAGGGGCGTTGGGGTGTGGCAGGCTGGAGTCAGACCCCGCGTCCACGTCTGGGTCTAGGGCGACAGTGCAGCCTCCTTGAGCCTTCCTTTTCTCATCTGTGAAATGGACACAACGCCTCTGTCCTGTTCTCAGGGCGGTGAGGGTGAAGCTAGGGAATGTGTAGAACAGCCAGGTCAGCGTGTGTTCCGGCCTGGGGCCGACCCCTTCCGGTCCAGTCCGGGGCGCTCGCTGAGTTCGGTGGAGCCCGGCCGCTCGACCTTACACAGGGGAGGGAATAGAACAGAACAGAAATTCTCAGCATTACCGCCCCCACCGAGGTCGTGTTATTTCTGAGACCTTTGTTTCCGTACGTGTACATGTCCGTGTGTGTACATGTATATGCGGGGAGGCGAAGGGACATGTCCGTGAGTCCCTGACCTGTAAGTGCGCTCATTTGGCTATAAAGGCAAACGCATGTAAAAAACCTCACCAGGGATGTGTGCCCGCCGGGCGCCGAGGAAGGAAGGGGCTGCCCAGTGCCCCTCTGGGCGTAGTGCCCGTCCCCGGGGCCTCCTTTCTCTAAGTGGGGGAGAAGCTTCCAGAGCCTGAGTGGCGGGAGACACTGTTCCTTTCCCGGCTGCGGCTGAGCCTTTCTTACCGGGTCACAGGCCGGTTTGTCCCCGGGCCCCAGAGTGTCCCCTGCACAGAGCAGCTTCCTGGCAGCCGCCCGGGCCTGGACCCCAGGGGGCGGCCTGGGAAAGCAGAAATGGAGCTGAAATGGAAACCCAAACGGAGCCCGATTCCAGCTCCTTCCTCACGGCTCAGTCCCAGCGCCGCTGTCCCTGTGGAGCGTCCGGGGTGATGGCCGGGCCCAGGTGGCGCTCTCCCTGCCGTGGCTCCGCGTCTCCCGCCTTTGTCCTCGCGGTGAAGCTGGGCACAGCGCGGCCCCCCGGGAGGGCTGAGCCCCCCGAGGACGGCGGTGCCGTAGACACAGCCTCTAATCCCCGAGACAGTGGTCCGAGTGCGGCTCCCACTTGGGTTTGTAAGTGAGTTTCCAGGTGCTTATAGGTGCTTAGGCCAGCTGATCCAGCCTGAGGCACTGGGTGTAGACAAGGCGAGGGGTGAGGGGTGCTCAGAGTGGGAACGGGGCTCTGAGCCCCGGCCGGGGGCTGCACTGCATGCCGTGGCCGTAGCCCTGGCCTCCGGTTGCCGCCTCCCTCCTGGGAGAGCCTTGTGCTGCTCTGAAGGTCATTTCCCGGGACCACAGCTCTGGGCCCCGGCTCTGTCCCCATCACGGGTGCCGCCCGCACAGCTGCCTCTGCCGGGAGCGCCTTCACCGCCGCGCTTTTAAGTTTGCTTCGTCCGCCCGTTTTCATCTCCGCGCAGAGCGGGTGGAGGTTTTGAAAAAGGCATCAATGTGTCTGAGAGAGCACCTTCCAGCCGCCCGTGTCCTTCCGCCAGGCTTCAGTGGCACCGGGGAGGGAGGGGCCTGATAAGCTCCGAGATAAATTGCTTCCGGACGATCAGAGATTAAAAGGAAAACAATCAAACAGCAGGGACTCGGGGGAGATCCCCGCCGACTCCTTCAAGCTTCTGAGCTCCTCCGACAGCGCAGGACGTGGGCGGGACAGGTCTCCTCCGGGCGGGCGCATCCTTCAGGTGTCACCGTGACATGGTGTGCGATGCGGAGGCCGAGGTGACCTGGGGGGGGGGGGGAGGAGGCAGTGACAGGAGCACGCGGAGAAGCCGTGAGCCGTGATGCCATGGGGGCGAAGGCCTGGCCACTGGCTGGGCCTCGCTCGCGCTGGCTGCCTGCACCCCGGGCGTCCGGCCCGGCGGGCGGTGCTGGAACCCAGGAGGTGTGAAATGCACCCACACCAGTCAGCTGTTCAGAGGGACTTTGCTTTTTTTATGTTTTATTTTTATTCTTGTTAATCCTCACCGAGGATACTTTTCCATTGATTTTTTTTTTTTTTTTTTGAGAGAACGGAAGGGAGGGGGAGAAGCAGACGTCCATGTGACAGAGACACGTCAGTTGGTTGCCTCCTGCACGCACCCCAGCCAGGGCCGCTGGGGAACCTGCAGCCAAGGCTCGTTCGTGCCCTTGACTGGAATTGAACCCGGGACCGACCCTTCAGTTCGCGGGCCGATGCCGTGGCCACTGAGCCAAACCGTTTTGTTTTTAAATACCAAGGACCCTTTTCTTAACTGTACTCCGGGGAGCACCAGGCTCCTGGGACCTCCTTCGAGGCCACCAGGCAGTCTGGAGGTACGCTCAGCTCAGTCAGACCCCCAGGCGGTCCCCAGGGCCGGAGGGTCTGCGCTCCGAGGCTGAGCTGCAGCAGCGATGGCCTCATTCCTCCAGCACTCGCTGTGCTGAGCACTGTGTGTGCCTTTTGGACACACTTTACTTCGGAGCCGTTTTAGGGTCAAAATGAGCAGAACGCACACACTCCCCGTGTGCCCCTCCCCCACGCGCCCTGCCCACCCGGGACGGGCCCCACGGGCCCGCAGGGTGAGTTCCTTCAGGTCCCGTTGGGTTGGTGTGCTCACGTTCTGTTCAGGTTTGCGTCTGTGATCAGGGGCGATGCCGGCCTGTGGTTTTCTCTTCTCCTATCGCCTTTGGTTTGGCATTAGGGCTGGCGGTGAGGCGGCGGCCGCGCCGGGGAGGGCCTCACCGCAGCCCAGGAGGCGGGAGGAGCCCAGCTGGGCATCGGCACCCTCGGGTCCGACCTGGGCTCTTCCTGGCAGCCCTCAGCCTCAGTCTCGTCGTCTGTGCCGTGGGCACGACAATGGCCGTCCACGGAGAGCCTCCTGCACCCTGTGCGCCGGGCCCTGAGCGCTGGGGACTGGCCGGTGTGAGCCTCGAGGCCGCGCCGTGCCCTGCAGCCTGGCCACCTCCCACCGAGCCCGTCCCTGCCCTGCCACGGGGTGGCCGCGCTCCCCTGCCCCATGGAGCCAGCCAGCCGTGTAGGCAGATGTGAGCCGGTGCGGGCCGTGCGGGGCAGGTATGGGCCGCACACGCGTTCCGGGACGGGCGTACTGCGCACCCGGCTCCCTCATGGTGGCGGCGGCGGCGGCGGGCGGTGACCTCTCCTCCGCGCCCGGTGACTCCAGGCGGCCGTTGACTGCGCTCTCTCTCCGCTCAGGACAAAAGGAGCTACTCGTGCCCCGTGTGCGAGAAGTCGTTCTCGGAAGACCGGCTGATAAAGTCGCACATCAAGACGAACCACCCGGGTAAGGCCATGCCGCGTGGAGTGGGAGAGCCTCCTGGGGGCTGCCCCGTGGGCCCGGCTGCC
Source organism: Pipistrellus kuhlii (assembly GCF_014108245.1). Taxonomy (NCBI): domain Eukaryota; kingdom Metazoa; phylum Chordata; class Mammalia; order Chiroptera; family Vespertilionidae; genus Pipistrellus; species Pipistrellus kuhlii. The sequence continues at coordinate 1,923,376 of NW_023425449.1, forward strand.
CCTGGGCCCGGCTGCCGCGGTGACGCCCGCCTTCCTTGCAGAGGTCTCCATGAGCACCATCTCCGAGGTGCTGGGCCGGCGGGTGCAGCTGAAGGGGCTGATCGGGAAGCGGGCCATGAAGTGCCCGTACTGCGACTTCTACTTCATGAAGAACGGCTCCGACCTGCAGCGCCACATCTGGGCTCACGAGGGTGAGTGTCCGCCCAGCCGCGGGGCGGGGGCACGCTTCCATCAGGAGCGAGGCCAGGGGCGGCCCTGCCTTCGGGTCTCTGCCGGGAAACTCCTCTCGCACACCGCGAAGCGTGTCCCTCCGTCCCTCCAACCGGGGGCTCAGCTGTGCATGTAGTTGCAGTTGTGGTGGTGAGCGGTGAGCGGCTCTTCATAAAGACATCCCCAGGAGGCCCCGCCCCAGGCAGCCGGGCCCCTCAGCACAGCAGTACCGCCGCTGCCCACAAGGGGGCGCCGTGCTGGCACTGCTGAGCAGTGGTGGTGGTCTGACCCCAGAGCCCTCTATTCCAGGAGTCTGATCCGGCCCGCCAGGTTTTTTGGGCAGTGAGCGCAGCCGAGGTGTTACAGTAGGAATTAGTAGTTCATATAGTCCGGCCCTCCAGCTCTCTGAGGGACCGTGATCTGGCCCCCACTTTAAAAAGTTTGAGGACTCCTGCCCCACCCACGGGGAGGATCTGATGGTGGAAGAGTTGGGTGCAGATGAAGCCCCAGGAGGAGGGATGGAGATGTCAGAGAGGAAGGGAGAGGGGGAGAGAGCGAAGCATCCGTGATGAGAGAGAATCATCATCCGCTGCCTCCTGCACACACCACGGGATGGAGCCCACAACCTGGACATGTGCCTTGGCAATGAATTAAACCGTGACCGCCTGGTTCACAGGTCAATGCTCAACCCCTGCACCACGCCGGCCGGGCCCCGTAGGTTTTTACGAAGGCTCTGGGTTGGTTAATTTTGTTCAGTTTAAGGCGTTGGAGTGGATTTGATGAGCATCTGGTGGGTGAGCTGCCCAGGGCTGTGGGGAGAGATGTGGACAGCGCCCCGCAGTGGCCTGAGCCGCACAGTGGGCTGAGCCCCCGGGGCGTGGGCACAGACAGGGAAGCGGGGATGTGCTTGAGGAGGAGGGATAAGGGAGGGGGTGCCGAGGGGGCCTGGGAGGCTCCGGAGGAGAGGGCGGCCCAGTCGGGGCGCAGCCGGGAGGAGTGGGCGTGGAACTTGTGCAGCGAGTGTAGGGCAAGCACTGCGCTGCTTTGGTCAGGATGGGGGTGGGCGTGTGCACACGCACACTCACACATACACGTGCACACATGCGCACGCACACGCACGCACATGCACGCACACATGTACACGCGTGGGCACAGATGTCTGGCCTCTGCTCGGCAGGCGTGAAACCCTTCAAGTGCTCGCTGTGTGAGTACGCAACGCGCAGCAAGAGCAACCTCAAGGCTCACATGAACCGGCACAGCACGGAGAAGACCCACCTCTGCGACATGTGCGGCAAGAAGTTCAAGTCCAAGGGCACGCTGAAGAGCCACAAGCTCCTGCACACCGCGGACGGTGAGTCCCTGCCGCCCTCCCGCGAGGCGTGCGGCTGCGCCCGCGTCCGGCAGGAGCGGCGGGTGTCCGGGCAGGGGCGGAATTTTCCTTCTGAGAGGTGGCGGCCTGTGTCCCTGCCGGCTCCCCCGAGACTCCACGCTCCCCATGACAGGCGTCCTCCGGTGCCCGGGGCCCCGGGCCTGGCACTGCCGCTCACCCGCCCCCCCTCCTCCCCAGGGAAGCAGTTCAAGTGCACGGTGTGTGACTACACGGCGGCCCAGAAGCCCCAGCTGCTGCGGCACATGGAGCAGCACGCCTCCTTCAAGGTACGGGCGCGGGTGCACGGCCTTCCCTCTCGAAGGGGAACCAGGCAGACCGTCGGGGAGACACGGGGACGTGGCATTTCGGTGCGATGTGTGTTTGCCGCCAGCCGATCCTCAGTGAGCAAGGCGTTGCCGTTGTCAGGTTACAGCGTGCTCAGTTCTAGCATCTTCACAAACCCCTTGAGGGTGAGTGGCGTTGCTGGGGTTCTGCCCGGTCTGTGTCCGACGGGCTGGTCTCCCTCCCGCAGAGGGAGGGGCGGGGGGCCGTCCCCGCTTCCCTCGCTGCTCTGAGCACCCAGCCCGCAGTGGCTGTCCGGTTACCCAACGCAGGCGAACCCTGAGCGCTTGCCACTGCGGGTCAGCTCAGCAGCCAGAACGTGTCCCAGGTCCAGCGGCGTCCCTGGGCCTGGGGGGAGGGGGGTGTGTGTGGGCAGGACAGGGCTGGTGTTGTGTCTGCTTTCAGCTCTCAGCTGGGAAGGAGGGAGGGTTTGAGGTCACAGTCCCCTCTCCCCCCGAAGCTGTGTAGTTAGAGGAGAAGGAAGGGGCTGGCAGGACCGGCGGGTTATTAAATGGTTAGAGCTGATACGTCTCTGCTGAAACCCTTATCCGCCCTCTGCTTCCTTGTGTGCGAGATGCTTTAAAGCACTTCTGGGGGGGGGGGGGGGGAAGAAAAAGAAAATTGGATCGACTTATGTTAAATTAAAACCCTGCCTGTCTAATAACTCGTGCTGTCGCCTCCGGAAATACTGCATTTTTGACAGCGCCAGTGATTACACAGAATCAATGCTGGGAGAGCCCCTGAGCCCCGGGCGAGCAGTGGTTAGCTCGGATGGACTCGCTGCTGCTGGCGGTGATGAGTGCGGCCTCCGTGCCCCCACTCTGAGCCTGTGGTGCCCGTGGCCTCACGGCATCGGCCCTCCTGGCTGTCGCCTTAGTCTCTGCCTTACTTTACAGCAGAGGCGGCTCTGTGCTTGCTGAAGGGCGGAAAGGCGGGGGTGGCCCAGTGGTTGAGCTCCTCATCCTGAGGGTTCCACCTGGGCCGGGCTCCCCTGACCGTCCTCCTGGCCCCACCTTCCCCTGGCCGTCCTCCCCGTCCCCACCTTCCCCTGACCGTCCTCCCCGTCCCCACCTGCCCCTGACCGTCCTCCCCGTCCCCACCTTCCCCTGGCTGTCCTCCTGTCCCCACCTTCCCCTGGCTGTCCTCCTGTCCCCACCTTCCCCTGACCGTCCTCCCCGTCCCCACCTTCCCCTGACCGTCCTCCCCGTCCCCACCTTCCCCTGACCGTCCTCCCCGTCCCTACCTTCCCCTGACTGTCCTCCCCGTCCCTACCTTCCCCTGGCCGTCCTCCCCGTCCCTACCTTCCCCTGACCGTCCTCCCGTCCCCACCTTCCCCTGACCGTCCTCCCCGTCCCCACCTTCCCCTGGCCGCCCTCCTGTCCCCACCTTCCCCTGACCGTCCTCCCCGTCCCTACCTTCCCCTGACCGTCCTCCCGTCCCCACCTTCCCCTGACCGTCCTCCCCGTCCCCACCTTCCCCTGACCGTCCTCCCCGTCCCCACCTTCCCCTGACCGTCCTCCCCGTCCCTACCTTCCCCTGGCCGTCCTCCCCGTCCCCACCTGCCCCTGACCGTCCTCCCCGTCCCCACCTTCCCCTGGCTGTCCTCCTGTCCCCACCTTCCCCTGGCTGTCCTCCTGTCCCCACCTTCCCCTGACCGTCCTCCCCGTCCCCACCTTCCCCTGACCGTCCTCCCCGTCCCCACCTTCCCCTGACCGTCCTCCCCGTCCCCACCTTCCCCTGACCGTCCTCCTGTCCCCACCTTCCCCTGACCGTCCTCCCCGTCCCCACCTTCCCCTGACCGTCCTCCTGTCCCCACCTTCCCCTGACCGTCCTCCCGTCCCCACCTTCCCCTGACTGTCCTCCCCGTCCCCACCTTCCCCTGACCGTCCTCCCCGTCCCCACCTTCCCCTGACCGTCCTCCTGTCCCCACCTTCCCCTGACCGTCCTCCTGTCCCCACCTTCCCCTGACCGTCCTCCCCGTCCCCACCTTCCCCTGACCGTCCTCCCGTCCCCACCTTCCCCTGACGGTCCTCCTGTCCCCACAGCCTTTCCGCTGCGCCCACTGCCATTACTCCTGCAACATCTCGGGCTCCCTGAAGAGGCACTACAACAGGAAGCACCCCAACGAGGAGTACGCCAACGTGGGCGCCGGGGAGCTGGCCGCAGACGCGCTCGTCCGGCAAGGTAGGCGCACGCCGGCCCGGGGCCCGCGCAGCCCCCGCCGCCTCTGCGCGTTTCTGCGGAGCCGTGACCTCTGGCCGTGTAATCCTGTCCCTGAACGAGCCGTTAACGCTTCGTCGTCGCCGTGTCTCCCCCCTCCTCCTCCTCGTTACTGTTCGCCGGCGCTCCGCTCCTTGTTGGCCGTGTTCGAGCAGCCTCGATGGAAGTGTGAAAGGCAGCCGTCATAACGTCCCCACAGCTCCCCTCCGCCCGCCTTCGTCTGCGTCCGGCCGCCCTTCGCACCCCCGGGAGTCACGGCGTCCTCTCTCCATTGCACACGGACTGGCTTCCTTCTGGTCCTCCTTGTCTCTCGAAGGCTCTCTGTGCTCAGCCCCGCCCTGGGCCGCTCGGACCCGTCCCCGCTCCTGCGGCCGGCCGTGGGGTCCAGGCTTCTCGTGTATTGCAACTGCAGAGACCGCTGCGGCCAGCGTGTCTATAGGGGGCTTCTATAAGGGGCTCAGAAATGGTTAGCGAGTCCTCAGAGTCTCACCCTGGAAAGGAAAAACCGCCCAGAACATTCACCCTGAGGAGGGTGGAGGGCGCCTCTCCTGTGATGGAGACGTTGGGAGGTTTTGGCTGCTTTTTTCAGGGATCGGTCCCGTGTTCCCGCGTGGGAGGGGTTAGCGCAGATGCTGGTGTCGCACAGAGCAATGTCGTCCGGCTTGCCTGCGCTCTGTTAGTTCAGTGCCGCAGCCTGCAGCGTCCGCTGCTGCTCGTCCCCGCAGGTCCGAAGTCCCAGCCGTGTCTCCTCGTCTCCCGGGGGAAGGCAGGTGTGCCAGCCAGTGTGTCGCAGCGGCGCTGGTGGGAATCCGTTTCCTGGCCTCCGCCAGCTCTAGGGGCCCCACACTCCTTGGCTCCAGCCCCCCTTCACCTTCAGAGCCCCCGATGGCCAGTGCTGGGCCCCCTGCTCCCTTGGAGGCGCCCTGGGGTTACACCGGAATCCTCACCCTCTCCAGATCCTTCACCACATCCGTCCTGCAGCCCTTTGCCACGGAGGGCACGTCCCACCCAGAGGGCACATCCCGCCCGGAGGGCACATCCCCCCAGGGCACGTCCCCCGGAGGGCACCCCCCCAGGGCACATCCCGCCCGGAGGGCACCCCCCAGGGATAAGGATGCAGTGCCTGGGGGCCGCCTGCCCCGCTGTGGGGCATCACCATTTCACCTCGGAGAGAACTCCCTCCCCGGAGGTTCAAGTGGCTCTGGGCCCAGAGAGCCAGCGCACATGGCGGCCTCCACTCCCCAGCGGGGCGGGGCGTCCCGGGAGATAGACAGCTGAAAATGAAACTGGAGTCGTTCTCATCAGCCACCACAGAGGAGCACGGTGCTCAACGCCTGAACTCCTCCAGGATAGATTCCGTTCCTAAAAGAGCACGGGTGCCACGATCGATTTTGACAATTGCTCCTGAGACTCTGTTCTTCCGCCCGGTCCCGGGCCTGAGGGGACGTGGTGGGGTGGGCGTGCAGCTCTCAGGTGGGCACTTCCCATCAGCCCTCCTGCCCCCGTGGCCCCTGACCGTGCTGTGCCCGGCCTGGGAGTGCCGGGAAGTAAGGTCGGAATTCATTTCTCTCAGCTCTGATGGCAGCTCACGGCAGAGTGACGCCCTTGGTCTAGCCCCGTGGACGGCAAACTGTGGCCCGGGAGCCACATGCGGCTCTGTGGCCCCTTGAGTGTGGCTCTTCCACAAAATACCACGGCCTGGGCGAGTCTATGTTGAAGAAGTGGCATTAGAAGTTTAAGTTTAAAGAATGTGGCTCTCCAAAGAAATCCCAATCATTGTGCTGTTGATATTTGGCTCTGTTGACTAATGAGTTTGCCAACCACTGTCTAGATTACAGACTTCCACTGGTTCTTTAATTAACGTCGCTGTGGCTGAGGTGGAAGCTTTAATTAATGTGGGGCATTATCATACTAATTTTAATTTAAATGTAAGGTAAGGATGTTTCCTCCCTCAACTAGTTTTCTCTAAGGAATCTTTTTTGTTGCCGTCAATCCTCACCCGAGGATAGTTTTTCCGTTGATTTTTAAAGAGAATGGAAGTGGGTGGGGAAGGGAGGAAGAGAGAGAGAGACAGACAGACAGACACATTGATTGGTTGCCTCTCACAGGTGCCCCAACCAAGGGCCAGGGTTCGAACCTGCAGCCTTGGCATGTGCCTTTGATCAGGAATGGATCTGCTCACCGGCCTTGGCTTTCATGTGAGCGCCTGCGTGCAGCCTCAGGCGGTTTGCTCTGGTTGGCTGCCTCATTCTTAGTCTTTCTAGAACCAGCATCCGTTTCACCAAGAAGAAGCAAAGGTGACGGGTCTCACACCTCGGGGAGTTTTAAACAGCGATCCTATGAAAATGTGGTTTTAATAGATGGTTAATCAATGATAACAAAGCTTTATTATCCTCTGTCCGTGAGAAGTCAGGCTCATTAGGTCTCGCCTAAAAAGAGGAGAGCGCGGACCATTGGGATACAGCGTCTCTCGGAGCCGCCTCTCCTGGGACGCAGGGCGGAGAGCTGGCGCCTGTGGCTCTCGCTCTGCCGGCTCCGCCCGCGGGGCCTGGCGTCGAACCACCTTTGGGCACTCAGCGTCTCGGGCCATGAAAACGCCGTGTTGTTTGAGGAATAGTGACACAAAAAAGAATCTGTGCAGACACAACCGTCATAGTTGACTGCCTAGCACACACTACAGTGTGTCTTTAAAAAATGGTATTTTCCACCCGTGGTTGGTTGACTCGGGCTGTGGAACCCTGGCTGTGGGTGGCGGACAGATGCGTGGGCTCTGCAGGTGCTCCTTCGTGAGTGGGGAGGACGCCCCCCATTGAAAAGCCTCTGCCTTAGCAAGCGGGCCTGTGGCTCTCGCTCCAGCGCCAGCGAGCGCGGCTGGAAGGTGAAGCCCGGGAGGGAGGAGGCCCCGCTGACCGTGTGTCTGTCCCCTCCGGCAGGCGGCCTGAAGTGCCCCGTGTGCAGCTTCGTGTACGGCACCCGCTGGGAGTTCAACCGGCACCTGAAGAACAAGCACGGCCTGAAGCTGGTGGAGACGGAGGGGGAGCCCAAGTGGGAGGTGAGGCTCAGCCGGAGCGGCCAGGCCCCGGCTGCCAGCTGCTCCCGGGCCAGGGCGTGGGCAGGGCTGCCCACCAGAGCTGGTAAAGGCTCCCCGTTCACAAAGGGAAGTTTCTCCCTGGGAGATGGGTTTTTATCGGAGCAGCCGCTGCCTCAGGGGAAAGGGGGAGGGTGCAGAGAGCTCTGGTTTTGTCTGCTGACCTCATCCCGGGACGGGGGTGGGGTAGGGTGCAGGGGAGGGGCAGGTGGCCATCAGGAGGTCACGCGGGTGTCCTGTGTTTGCTCAGCCAGCGACGGAGGCCGCCGAGGAGCCGGCCGCCCAGTACCTGCACATCGCGGAGGCCGAGGAGGACGTGCAGGGCACGCAGGCCGCGGTGGCCGCACTGCGGGACCTCAGATACACCTCCGAGAGCGGTATGTGGGGGCCTGGGGGTGCGTGTCCGAAGGTGGTCAGGTCACGGACATCGTCGTTGCCACGGTCATGTGCCCCATCCTGCCCTTTACCCAGTACCTGACGCCCCCGCCTCCCACTGCTCCCCGCAGGGCAGACACCGCCCTGATGGCGAGGGCAGGCAGGCAGGGGTCTCAGCAGTTCCCCTACCCCCCCCCGCCCCGATGACATGGATTCTAAAAATTTTTATTTTTATTTTTAATTTTTATTTATTTATATATTTTTTAGTATATTTTATTGACTTTTTACAGAGAGGAAGGGAGAGAGATAGAGAATTAGAAATGTCGATGAGAGAGAAACATCAACCAGCTGCCTCCTGCACACCCCCTACCAGGGATGTGCCCGCAACCAATGTACATGCCCTTGACCGGAATCGAACCTGGGACCTTTCAGTCTGCAGACGGACGCTCTACCACTGAGCCAAACCGGCTTCGGCTAAGCTTTTAATTTTTAAAGTATATTTTTAAATTGGTTTCAGAAGGAGAAGGAGATGGAAACATCAAGGATGAGAGAGAATCATTGATCGGCTGCCTCCTGCACGCCCCCTACTGGGGACCAAGCCTGCACCCGGGGGAATCGAACCGTGACCTCCTGGTTCACAGGTTGACGCTCAGCCACTGAGCTTACCGGCCGGGCTGCATTCGGGTTTTTGGAGATGATTCAGGTAGTACCCAAGCTGGAATGGGTTTGGGACGCTAAGCCCGTCCCCTTGACAGTGAGACCTCCCTGGCTGTTCTGCCAGAGCCTGTGCCACATCTTTGGCGCCGAGTGCCTGGCCCCGCCCGGGCCTCTGTCCTGAGGGGCGGTCCCGGGCCACCACACTTGGGCTCCGAGCATCTGGGCGGAGCTCCGGCTGTGGGCCTTCAGGGATCTCCAGGACCAGCGGCCTCAGCAGTCCCCCGTGTTTCTTCCCCGAAAGGCGACCGGCTGGACCCCACGGCGGTGAACATCCTCCAGCAGATCATCGAGCTGGGCAGCGAGGCCCACGATGCCACGGCCGTGGCCTCCGTGGTGGCCATGGCTCCGGGCACGGTGACTGTGGTGAAGCAGGTACGGCCCTCGCCTCGCCGCGTCCCTGTCCCCTGGGCGCTCGCTCGCTTCCCGGGCGGAGCCCAGCACGCGGGTCTGTCTCCCGCGCGTCCGTTTCTCCGTGGTCATCACAGGCTTGTTTTCCCCATCGCCCCGTGGGTAATGCCGCTCCCGGAAGCTCGCTGGCTCCTGGTGACTTCTGTCAGCGATGCGACTCGGTGCTCTCCCAGGCCTCCCCTCTGTGGAGTCCGACCCCCGGTGCCTTTCCAACTCCTCTGAGCGCGGCCCCTGCCCGCGGCCAGGCCCCTGCCCACAGGGAGCGGTCTAGTCGTGGGGCCCAGCGGGAGCGTGGAGTCTGGCGTGTCACGGGGTGGGCAGGGAGGAGAGGCCCCGTGCTGGCTGGGAAGGAGGCGCCATGGCCAGGAGCTGTGGGAGCAAGCCCACCTCCCCCCTCTCCCCTGGAGTCCCTGCCATCTTCTCACCTGCCCTCTGCCCTGGCCGCCCGCCCCCCTGCCCTGCGCCCCTGGTGGGAGCGGCCCAGCCCTGCACCCGTGGCTCTCTGCGCTGTGTCCTCCCCAGCACACTGGTGTCCCATGGGCACCGGGCCCTGGGCAGCTGGTGGGCCGTTGTCCACGCTGCACCTGTCCCGGGGGTGAGGGCACCCGTGGAGGGGGTGCTGTTGTCACGGCCGGACCCAGAGGCAGGCCCTGCGTGACGTGACCTCCGTCCTGCCTCCCGCAGGTCACGGACGAGGAGCCCAGCGCCAACCACACGGTCATGATCCAGGAGACGCTGCAGCAGGCGTCCGTGGAGCTGGCCGAGCAGCACCACCTGGTTGTGTCCTCGGACGACGTGGAGGGCATCGAGACGGTGACGGTGTACACGCAGGGCGGGGAGCCCTCCGAGTTCATCGTGTACGTGCAGGAGGCCATGCCGCCCGCCGAGGAGCCGGCCGGGGGGCAGCCGGCCCCGGAGCTCTGAGCTCGCACGCGCAGCCCAGGGCCCGGTGCCAGGCTGTGCGGGCGCCGGGGGGCCGGGCGGGGCGGCTGCCGCCGGTGCTGTCCTGGCTGCTCTGCTCTGTGCTCCTCCCACCCGCCGGCCGCCACGGGGCTCTCCTGGCCCTGCAAGGTGACGGGCATCCACCGCAATATGGGATTCCCATCCCCAGCACAACCCCCTCCCCCGCCCCCCGAATGATCTGCTTCTGGGAAGATTTCTGCATCAGTTCTTCAGACATGGCTCACACCACATCGGCCCTTCCTTTCGCATACACCCCCCCCCCATTCCCATCATTCTCTTCCCGAATCCCAGCCCCACTCCTGACCCCACCGAGGTGCCGAATCTGCACTCGGGACTGCGTGCAGCCCGCTGAGAGGCGGCACCACAGAGCCAGGGCCCCCTGGAAAGGGTGGGCAGGCTTATCCCCGAGTCCACCCCCCTTCCCCCGAATCACAGTCCCCCCTCCCCCGCATCCAGGCGCTTATCATGGGAGTGACCACAATTCCATGACTCTGCCCCCGTCATTTCGGGCCGGGGTCTCAGCTTATAGTCTTGGCATTCTTTGGCTTTTTTTAAAAAAAAGAAATGCACTTTTAACCCTTCACCTCCTATTCTAAGGAGGCAGGTGGATGGAATAAAACCAGCCTCTGCCTGAGGACTTAGGCTGGGTGGTTTGCGTCTCCGCTCCTGGATACAGACCTCAGGTTTGGCGCCCACCTCGCCCCCTTCGGTCCGCAGCCCAGGCCCCTGAGGCGCAGCCCCGGTGCTCTCTCCTGAAGCATTTAGACTCGCTCTGGGGCCCAGTGTTGGGGGCTGGCGTCTGTGCCAGCATTTGGCTTGCCGCCGGCCCAGACGTGGCAGCACCTTCCCCTCTGTCCACTTGGTGCCCACGATCAGGCCTTGCGGACACACCAGGTGTGACAGGTTCCAGTCCAGGCGCTCAAGGGTAAGGCCTGCACCTCTCTGAGCCCCCGCCCTGTGCCCAGCACCGGTGACATCTAGGCGAGTCCTCCTGCACCTGCCCAGCCTGGGCCGCCTGACGTCACCACCACCCAGCTCCCCAAGGTCAAGGTCCGTTCCCTCTAAGGACCCTGTAAGGCCATCCCATGCAGGTGTATCAGCAGGTAGAGAGATGCAGTGGTCGTTGGTGTGGTTAATGAGGGTGGAGTCCACAGCCCCATGCACTTGGCCTTCACTGTTGCCATCCGCTCGCCCTCCCCAGCAGAGCCTGGAGGCTGCTCTAATAGGAGGAGGAAAGCAGCGGCCTGTCCTAAGCCAGGGAGGGAAGAGGGCGTCAGAGGAAGAAGGAGTGAGCTGAGAACTTCCTGGAGGAGGCGGCCTGTGATCAGGGTTTGCGGACTAGATAGGCGTTGCACTTGCAAGGACTGGGGTCAGGGAAGGGAATTCCAGAGAAAGGGATGTGGAGCTGGCCCCTGGGGCCGGGGCAGTATGAGCACAGGCACCGAGCCATCGGCATCCCCTTGGCTGGTGGGTAGCTCTAAGGGGAAAGGGACAAAGATCAGCCAGAGACAGAACCGAGAACAAGCTGAGAGGCGATGGGTACTGATGTACTCAGTAAGCCTGGGGCGTCGGCCACTTGCTAGACCCAGGGTGTGAAGGGCAGAGCAGTACCCCAGAAGAGTGATCTTGTCCATGCACCAGTAGGCTGTCACATAGTAGGAACACAGTATTTCCCTTCCTGCTGTCCCTGGTGAGTTCCTAGGGGAGCCCCGTGACAATGGCAGCCCAGCCAGGGGTGTGTTGTTTGCTCGCCTGTGAGCAGAGTGAGGTTCACACCCAGTGCTGCCTCACCGAGCACCTGCATTGGGCTCCGCTGTCCTCCCGCTCCGGCCCTGCCACAGCGCCTACTCTGTGCTCACTCCGCGCTGCAGCAGAGACTGACCACCCCCAGCAGCCAGGCACCGGGCTGCGAACTGGGAACACAGCTTACCGAGGACAGTCTGGGCCTCAGAACCCCACCGCAGTGCAGGCAGGGGTGGAAAGGTGATGGGAAGCTGTGAGGGTGTCGGCAGGGGCCGGGCAGGCTCACTAGCGTGTCTCAGGGTGGGTACCACACCCTCGGGTCTGGGCAGAGAAGGGCCAGCGTCAGAGAGGCTTGGATAAGGTGACCAGATGTCTGCTTTTGGCCGGGACAGTCCCGTGACGTTTTTAAAAAGTCCTGATTTAATTGGGACTTCTTTAAAACGCCTCGGGACTCAGGACAAATTGTTAAAAATCGGGACTGTCCTGCCAAAAGTGGGACGTCTGGTCACCTTAGGCTTGGACTAACATGACCTGCCCAGGAAATGGCAAGTGTTGACCTCAAGAAGGAATGCACCTGTCCAAAGCACTCTCTAGGGCAGTGGTTGGCAAACTCATTAGTCAACAGAGCCAAATACCAACAGCACGATTGAAATTTGAGAGCAGAAAACCGACTTATGTGCATGGACCACAAAGTTTCAATTACACTGTACGTGCACACCCGCACGTGGTATTTTGTGGAAGAGCCACACGCAAGGGGCCAAAGAGCCGTAGTTTGCCGCCCAAGTTCATAGTCAGAGGTGGACAGCCCTCATTTAGAGGCCGTTGTCTGCTCAGCACCCCTGCCCACTGAGCCTGAACCTTATAAAGGAGGCCCTGGCATATCTGACCAATAGGCTGAGACTTGCTCCTCCCCCGACCCAATCAAAGGGCACAGCTACATCATTTGCATCTTCACCGACCAATCAGAGTGGCTCCATCATGACCAATCAGGAGGCATGATTCTGACCAATCAGGACAGTGCTAATTGGACCAACCCCAAGCAGGCACTTCCGGTTCTCAGAGGAGAGCGCCCTGGGTTCCATCAAAGGCTGTTTCCTGTTTGCAAAGTGTTTACCTGAGCAAAGTTTCTCCTTTCACCCCCCCCAACACCCCAGAGAGGGGCTCCTGGTGGCATCAGGTGGGTGGCTGCCGGTTAGTTGACCTGAGCAGTAAAGGCCAGAAAGACATGTGGGCCTGCCAGCCCAGTGCCAAGCTCTCCTGATGGCATCCCTCCCGTCACTGACTCCGCACGCAGCCCATGGGTAAGTTCCAGCTCGTCCTCGGCCAACCGGGCAGGACACGCTAGGCAGGAGGGTAGGAAACCAGAGCTGCAGCTAGAAAGAGGCAAAGCCAATGTCGGCCTGGAACCCGCACCCCTGCCCGCACCCTGGCTTGCAGCCGGAACCTCAGGGGTCTGGGCATCTGTCCCGGGAGAAGGCCCAGAGAAGGCAGGCCTTCACAGCGTTCGTAGGCGCTGCGGACTGTCCCCTTGGGAGCCATTGGCTCACCAGGCGGCTGGGCCCTCGCCCTTACCCGGTGGGGCTGGCCAGGGCAGTTGCTCACAGCGTGCTGGCCAGCAGGCTGTTTATCTGGTTTTCCTCCCCCTGCCTGCCCCTGCATCACCGCACACCCTGCACGTTTACTGGCCTGTGCCCCAGGGCTCCTGTGTTTTGTGTGTTTGGGGGGTGGGGCAGGGCAGGGTCTGGCTTTCCAAGATTCTTTCCTGTGGAAGGGCTGGCTTCTCTGATTCACGTGGTTCAATTAAAGCAATGAGCTCCCCCTGGGCCTTTTCCTCGGTACCATGCCATCCGCCTGTTGGCTCAGGACTTGGTGCCTCCTTCCTGTTGCAGTGTGTCCTTTGTGCCAGGCCCCGTGCCAGGCTCTTGAATCTCCCGTCCACCCGTGTCTTACGACGGAACCCTGGGCACCAAGACAGCCCTCGCTCGATGCAGGACGGGCGTTCTCGTTTCATTCTCACTGCAATCCTGCACGTTAGACGCTGCTGTCCTCAGAGTGTCATCGACGGGGACTGTGGGCACAGAGAGGTTAAGGAACTTGCTTAAGGTCACCCAGGAAGCAGCAGCGCTAGCATCTGAGCCCAGGCCAGATCTGCGCTCAGCATGGAAGCGCTGTGTGCCAGCTCTTCCCCCTTTTACCCCGAGGAGGGGGTGGCCCTCCCTGCTGCCTCCCTGGCTCCAGAGTTTGCATTACGGAGAAGCCTGCGCCTCGTTTTTATCGTCTGTATCTGCAGGGCCAACTTAGCAAATTAATTTTCCTTGTGATAAGTATTCAGCATTTATTAGCTGTTCCACTGCTCCTGTCGGGGGTCCGGGCGGGGAGAATCTGGGTCACCTGTGGACCCCTCTCTGTCCTGATAGGAAGCACCCCAGTCAGACCGGCTCTGCGGCTCCCAATGCCCATGCTGCCCCGAGGAAAAGGAGACGCCGCTGTGGCTGTGGAGGGCGGGACCTGTAATTAAATCACGGGGAGATCAGGAGGATGGAGTGACGGGAGGCAGAGGTGAGGCGGGGCCGGGTGTGCTCTCCGTGGATTAATTAAGACGCCGCCGGGCTCCCTGCTCCCCAGGACGGGAGCTTGGGCACCAGAGGCCTGACCCCCAGGAACATGTAGCCGACCCACGGGGCCTTGCTATGCGTGGCCGCTCCCCGACCTCTCCTCCCCTCCCCTCCCCCCGCCTCCTGAAGGCCCTGCCAGCAGCTGACAGTGCTCACAGGGAGGCTGTCTTAATTAAGTGGATGTTCGTTCTGGAGCTGCAAAAGCAATTAATGTTTCCTGCCTGGATCAGGGTGGGGGAAGGGCTGCCTGGGGGTGTGCCCAGCGCACCCCACCAGGACCTGGGGCGGGGTGGGGGTGGGGGGATGCTGGAAAGCTGCCCCCTGAGTCCTGCCCAGGGCCACTGCCAAGTCTGGGCCCTCTCCACAGGCAGCCACGGGGCCGGACACCGGGTGGCTGCTGCAGGACGGCCTGTGGGGACTGATCCGTGCTCCGGGAGACAGGGCAGGGTGAGGCCAGGGCAGTGAGAGGGAGGACAGGTCACCGCACTGCAGCCAGTCTGATGGGGGCGGGGGTGGGGGTGGGGGGAGGAGAGGCCTGGGGGAGAGAGTCGGCGTCTGTCACAGGCTTGTCAGGCACCGTGGTCCCAGGCGGAGAGAGGCACGGGTGGGCGGTCCTCAAAGGGAGTTCCCTAAAGCCTGTCCCCCTGAAATTTCTCAGCCACATGAGCACTTAGTTCTTTAAAAGGAAAGGTATTTATGTGCAAAGCCACATCTCTCAGAGGCCCTGGAAGTAAATCTCCCTGTCGCCCAGGCTGCATATGCAGGGGTGACCTCATCTCTCCCTGGAAGACAGAGTGTGGTGGGGTGAGAGGGACCCCAGAGAGTCCCTTTGCCCCTTCCGCCGTGCAAGGACACAGCTGGGAGACAGCCATCTGTGACCCAGAGGCCCCGGGGCTGTGGAGGGTCAATGTCTGAGAACCCTTCAGCCCAGATGCCTCCCAGCCAGGCCCTGGCCTCGCCCTGCTGACCCGCCTGGGTGGGAGTTTCCTCTCTCCGGAGGTCAGGTTCTGATAACTGAGTCGTCAGCTGTCCCGCCCTCCGGCTGCTGGACAGGAGAGCCCCTTGGCCTGCGAACCAGGAGGTCCCGGTGGTCACATGGGCTCCCCCTCCTCGCCAGTTCATCCCTCTCACCCGATACCAACCTGCCGGCACCTTGATCTTGGACTTCCAGCTGCCAGACGGGAGGAATGCATTTCTGTTGTCTTCGATATTTTGTTATAGCAGCTGAACTCGGACAGATACCGAGGGCGAGGAGTACCGGCCCAACGAGATCAATGCATTTCCTCCTCATCAGAGGGTGTGAAGTGCCTCGGTGGGTGTTGTCACTCGCCAGCGAGGTGACTTGGGGCTTGTATCTGGTCTGTGCCTCCAATTCGTGTGTGCAATAATCCCTTCTTTCTCTCCTTCGATGAGTGAGCACGAGGGGATCCACTCGGGAGGTAGCGGGGAAGCCGTTGTGAAGGGTGTACCCCCGAGGCACCGGCCTCTCTGCAGCAGCAGCTGTTTCTGCAGATATCTAATCATTTCGGCTCATCACGGAAAAACATTTTCCAGAGCCCTTCGAATGACATCCCCGAGGCCGTAAAATTATACATCCTCTTGTAATTCTGCTCGGGGAACCTTGACAGATGCCCGGAGCATCCCAGGCACATTTGTGTGCTACGTGGTCGTTAAGACAAAAATCGATAAATGGCCCGCGGAGCATTAAGTAAGGATTGGATGCGGAGACATGGCGATTACGCTCCCTGGAGGACGTCACAGTGTCCCGAGGCCCGTAACAAGCTGAAGCCGGGCCGTCTCTGATGGCGTGGACTCTGGACGCCCCTGGGGGGGGCCCACCTTGGGGTGACCATTTGCTGGGGGAACGCTGGCTGCTCCCGCCTCACTCTGCAGAGTTCACGTCGAGGTCATCCCCTCCCCGTCAGCTGTCCGTGACTCCCTCCGCCCCAGCAGAGCAGCACCAGGTTATTCCTGAGTTTTTGGGGGCTCACATGTCCTCAGAGACAGTTCTCGGGGTCCCTCTCCTTTGGTCCGCGCAGCTGTAGGCCACTGGTTGGCACTGCAGAGCCTGCGTCATCATCAAAGCTTCAGGCTTCTTATCGGTAAAATGGGGCCACTGAAGCCGCTGTGCCCGCTTCCCAGGCTTGTGTTACATGAGATAACTCACAGGAGGTTTTCTTCCTAAAACCCCAGGCACAGGCACACACCTTCACCTTCTCTGAACGCCATCACCCAAATCACTTACGTCCTCGGCAGGGGGCAGGGGCCTTCCCCGTGCCTGCTTGGGGCCTAGCGTCTCCCAGAGCCGGGCGGTGTGGGGGTGAACTTCCCTGGGCTGGCGCTTCCGCACACCAGTGATGAGCGGGTGGGACAGCCGCTGGGGCGACTGCTTTACGTGTATTGTCCAATTTCATTGCCACACCTTTTCAACAAGCCCAGGAAGTGGGTGTTTTATAAACTATTCCTGCTGACAAACAAGGAAGTGAAGGCCTGGGGAGGCCAAGTTACGTGTCCTTGTCACTCCCTCCGGATCCCAGCCCAGCTCCCTCCAGCCCCCGGCGCCTGGCTTCTGGTGTGTCACACCCACTGCTCTCACCAAATCAGCTCCGGCTCCTCCTCAATGCCAAGTGCACGGGTTTACCCAGCACATTCTGGAGCGATTGCCGGACCTCCTGCGACCAGGTTGGCGTGATCACCCCCACCCGCCGGGGGGGGCCGTCCAAAGACTGTTCTGGGTGACAGCGTCAGACAAGGGTCCAGTGCCTCGCACGCTGTCTGACACAGAGGAGGGGGTCAGCAAATGGCACCTGCTGCTGTTATTGTGTCAAAATTCTCTGCTTAATGCCTTTGTCCTCCCCGAGAGCTGGTTAGTTCTTTTCCTGGCCACTGAGATGGTTTGAAGCAAGCTGTGTTTCAGAACCGCGGACAGCTCTCCACCCCCAATGGCAGCCAATGCTACCAACCACCAGCCAGGGTCTTCTACCCAAAGGAACAGCCTCTCATCTCCCACCTGCTGCCCCCACAGGCTTGGACTTTCTTGAGCTTGGGCCCCGAGTCCACTCCGCCTGCACACACTACACGTTAGACCACTGGGCACTGTCTTTATCCTTCTTCCCGCCGACTCCTGTCAACAGGGTCCCAGCGTACCCTGCAGCCAGCAGAGCCTGCGTTATCTCATTTGAGGAGACACAGTTGCTAGCTAGCACATTTGCTGCTCTAATTAGGCTGGTTTTAACAAGCTCTGGAACTTTGTGTTAGGTTTTTATCTCTGAGATGATTTAAAGCATCATAAAGCTGTGAATTGTCACGGGCAGGGTCACATCTCCGCCAACATCCATCTGCTTCCTCGGAAAACGAACTGTCCCAACCTCAGACTGGAGCATGCGAGGCAGACAATAAAGAGAGAGTGTCCTCAGTTCGGTTCATTTTTTTTTTTTTTCATGACAAACAGGTTTTTTTTTTCCAACCAGCTCTTGAGTTCTTGGCGGTGTACTTAAATCACTGTTTTGACCTTCCTTTCATTTCCAACCAATAAAATAAAATTAACATGCTGGCTGTCATTTTGGGTGATTGCCTTCAGAGTAGGTGAACGTGTTTGCCTGGCGCCTGAGGTATTACAAAGAAAATCTCATGTGCATTATCTCATTTAACACAAGCCTGTGAAGCAATGCACAAGCTTGTGTTAAATAGCGCTTATTGGTCCCATTTTACAGATAAGAAACCTGAGGCTTAAGGCAAATGCAGGTGGGAGGATAAATTAACGAAAAGAGGCATTTATTGAACGTCCACTTTACTGCCATCGGTGGTGAGAAGGTACCAAGTATAATAAAAAGATCACTTGTAATTTCTCTAGGGTGTCTTTTTTTCTTGCAAACATGTTGCTCTCATGTATTGAGTTTTGATCCGAGTAGTTTGCCTCAACAGAACATCTTGTCATACTTACTAAGGTCACACAGAGGGGCTCACAGTGAGATCAGCCACGTGCAGGTGAAGTCATTAAAGCTTTCACAGGTGTTTTTTGTTTTGTTTTGTTTTGTTTTCCCTCGAATTCCTCCACTAGTCTTGAGTCAGAACAGGCTTGTTCCTGGGCTGGTCTCTGATGAGCCTGATGACTGAGTCAGTGGCTGCGGCGTGGGGAGAGATGCCGTTTGGGGGCAGGGCGCTCAGTAGATACATCGGGCGGCTCATCACTTCCACCTAAGGCCATGGTCGGCAAACTCATCAGTCCACAGAGCCAAGTGTCAACAGCACAACGATGGAAATGTCTTTGGAGAGCCACATTTTTTAAACAACTTCTTCTAACGCCACTTCTTCAACATAGACTCGCCCAGGCCGTGGTATTTTGTGGAAGAGCCACACTCAAGGGGCCAAAGAGCCGCATGTGGCTCAAGAGCCGCGGTGTGCCGACCACTGGTAGGCCCTAAGGAAAAAAAGGAAGTCCCTGGCTGTGGCAACCACGAGGGTGGGTGTACCCTCCGCTGGGACAGGACTGGGGGCTCCGCTCAGTCCCTGTGGGCCCAGCCCTGTGCTGCCTCCCCGCTACCTCTGTCCTCTCACACAGCTTCCCGTCCCTGCGCTGGCTGCGAGGCGCTCCCGGTGACATCCCGATGAGCGTAGCGACCCCACACTGCGCTCAGGGTTTCCAGCAGAAGTCCCAGGAAGGACGTCACTGAGCAGATTTTGGATGACCTCGAAGGAGGCCATCAGAAGGTGGCTCGAAGGCGGGACTCGAGCCGGCAGAGGCTCCCTCCACTGCTCCTCGGAAAGTATGCTCTGCCGGCCGTCCCCACACGGGAGCCGTGTTCAAGGACGCAGCCTCGAGATGAAGGCGGCCGTGACCAAACCCTGGTAAGGCCTCTACGTGAACTTTGAAGATTCTGGCTGAGATTGGGGAGATCTCCTCCTCTTCTGGCCCAAGACCATCCTCATATGTAAGTGTCCTGCCACCCGCCCATCCGGACGGGAGAGATGGAAGGACGCTCTTCCTTCCATCTCTCCTCCCCTTTGCGTGTGGAGCCAGTTTGGGAACCAACAGGTCAGAATCACGGGGTCCAACTGAAGCTATCGCTGTTTTAGGGGGCGGAGTTTCCCCAGGGCTCAGGCCATGAGATGTGCCAGCCTCCACGGCCACCGTGTGTCCAGCCCCGAGGGAGCCCCCAGGGCTGAGGGGGCCAGAGGGAAACCGCAGTGCATGCAGCTCTCTCTCCGCAGCTGGGCGACCCCTTTCTGCCCTGGAGGGTATCGGGCACACGCGTGGCAAACGGCAGGGCCGTGAGCTCCAGGCCACTGGCCAGCTCAGGGCAGCACTGCCCTGACAGTGCTGAATGCTGGGCTCCTTAAGAAGGTCCCCGTGTTCACCTGACGGCTCTCAGGACGAAGCCAGGCTCCCAGGTTTATAACGGACAGGCTGGCTGCTCATTTTGGAGGTGCGGGCGTGTCCAGAGGCCGGCCGTAGGCCGTCCGCGCCGCCATCTCCGCCAGCCTCCCGAGCTTGGGAGCTTGGCTTCCGCATCGTGTCACCAGTCCTGTCCATTTCTAGGCAGGTGACCTCACCCCAATCTCTTCGGGCTGTTTCTCTCCTTACATTCAGGTTATTTCCGTGGACAAGGCCGGTGGCAGGCGTACGAATATTGTTGTTTGCCTGCGCGTGTCACTGCGGGGAAATGGTTTTCTCGCTGCGAAGGGAAATTGACTTTCCATCTCTGGTGGCCAGCTGGCGGGGCGCCCCCTCCCCCCTCCTGTGTTGGAGGCATGGAGGGGTGGACGTGGCGCTGAGGACCACGTGGCCAGCTCAGCAAGGACATGCCTCTGAGAGGGCTTTGGAAGGATGATTCTAGAAGGTATCCATAACACTTTCTCGTTTAAACAACGAGTTGTCAAGTTGCTAAGCTTTTTATTCGCTGTGTTGGCAGGGCCAGGGAGGGAGAAAACCCTCTCTTCCTGATGGTCTCAGTGCTCCTCGGTGACATGCCCCGCACACCACGCCGTCTGGGAATGTCTGTGCGGTCTGGGTTATGGACTCGAGAGCACTCACCGTTCAGCAGTGAACTTGGCGCTGTGATGTGCGCCTGGGTAAGAGGCACGTGCAGAAGACACAATTTTGGGGGCGATTAAGGTTGCAAGTTCCTTTTGGCGACTGGGGCAGGAGGAAGGGCAGGACAAGGAGGCCAGTGAGAAGGCTCCATGGGACCCGGGATGAATGCAAGAATGGATGAACGAATGCTTTGACTTTTCCCCTAGGCCAGTGGTTGGCAAATTCATTAGTTCACAGAGCCAAATATCAATGGCACAACGATTAAAATTTCTTCTGAGAGCCACATTTTTTTAAACTTAAACTTCTTCTAATGCCACTTCTTCAACACAGACTCGCCCAGGCTGTGGTATTTTGTGGAAGAGCCACACTCAAGGGGCGAAAGAGCCACATGTGGCTCAGGAGACGCAGTTTGCCGACCACGGCCCAAGACCATGTGACTGTCAAGCACTATTGAATTCAAACACCTTGAATTCCTGCCGCAGCCCCTGAAGTGACAGGTGATCTTTATAGCCCCCCTTCCCTGTCTCCATCCTCTGCCTCCCCTTCTCGGGAACTTCCCTCCCCACAGGGTTTTGCATCCTCGGGTACAGAGAACACAGTGCAATGTCCCCTGAAAGCAGTTACACTAGCAGGTCTGGCCACAGCGGGAGCTTCTGCTTAAGGCTTTCGCCAAATCCCAGGAAAGCAGAGCAGCCTCCTGCAGAGCAAGACTGGGCAGGTGCTCCTCGCTCCCAGCGCCAGCTCCTCTCGGTCTTCCCGGGCTTGTCAGGAGGAAGGACAGGGTCCGGAACGGCAGGGGAAGGGCCAGCGGGCTGAGGCTAAAGGAAAGCCTTCAGAGGATGTGCGATGGAGGAAACATTTTCATATTCCTGCCGAGATGTTTGGACAAGGATTCAAAACTGCGAGGACGTATAAATGAATCACGGGAAGCTTTAAAAATAGACCCTGACATTTTTAAAACGATATTCCAGGTGGACCCAGCCGCGTAGGCAGAGGGGCCTGTCTTCTCTCTGTAAACAGCCTCGGACACGACTGGGGGAAGCGGGTTCCGTTAACTCCAGCCTGGCCGCTCCGCTCGGCTCTAAGCACGGCCGCCGCTGCCTCACAGGCCTGCTTTGGGAGTCGGGGCCGGAGCCGCCGGGAAGCAGCCAGCCCTGAGGCCCGTGCACAGAGGCACAGGCTTCTCGAACCCTCTCGCCGAGAGCGCCTGTGTGGGACTCAGCCAACCAATGCCGTCTTCCTATGGAGACCGTACTTTAGTCTCCACATGGAAAGAGTCCCGTCTCAGAACGCGCTTTCTTTCTTTCTTTCCTTAAAAAAAAATATATTTTATTGATTTTTTACAGAGAAGGAAGGAAGAGGAATAGAGAGAAACATCAATGAGAGAGAAACATCCATCAGCTTCCTCCTGCACACCCCCCCACTGGGAATGTGTCCGCAACGGAGGTACATGCCCTTGACCGGAATCGAACCTGGGACCCTTCAGTCCGCAGGCCAACACTCCATCCACGGAGCCACACCAGTCAGGGCAGAACGTGGTTTCTTATACAGACCTGGACCAGCCAAGGCGGACGGGATCCGATTTGCCAGGAGAGACAGTGTCGGGGACAGGCTCGCTGAGGAGCCAGGGGGTCCCCAGCTCCCCAGGTAGCCAGCCCCCTAGACCCTACAGACCAGCAGAAACGGGTGTTTGGGGTCACAGGATACGGATTCTCTGCGGAACCCGCATTTGCTGGGCTGTGCTTTGGTTTGATGCCATCAGTGTGCGGGCATGGGGAATGGGGACCAGCCCGGGTCACTCCCTGAGCCACTGGGAGCCATGATGGGGAGACAGGCCACTTCACGCTGGCTCATCTTCCTGAGGATCTGGGGGACAGGCCTCTTTCAGCGCCAAGAATGGCTGGACCCCAGGCTTGATCTGCTTTTACCTCACGTTGTACCAACCGAGCACCTGCTATGGTCCAGGGCCTTGGCTGGGTCATGCAGATGCCATGTGAGTGAAAGACAGTCCGTCTTCCACAGAGCTTCCGGCGTATGGTGGCACCGGCGCCAGCTACCTCACAGCTACAGAAGAGCACGTTTCCAGAAAGCTCAGAGCTGCGATTCTGGCAAACGTGCGCGTCCTTCGCGATGCGCGTGTGATGATGTTCACGGCTCCACTTCCTCTCCCCACCGGCCTCGGCTTCCTCCTTCCCTGCTCCTCACAGAGGAAGCTAAGTTGTCTGGGAAGCTTCCTTCGGTCTCGCAGGCGGGTTGGAGAGGGAACCCACAGGAAGCCCGTGAAAGCTGCCGGATGAGAGCGGCTCTCAGCTCGCCCGCCCCGGTCCCCCGGAGGGACAGCGCGGACGGGCGGCAATGCGCTCTCTGCCGAAGACGGACGCGCGATGCTTCTGCTCCGGCCGGCAGGGCGGGTCACGGCTGAGCGCTCCTCTGGGAGAGGCCCGTGTCCATCCTGCCCGTGGCTGGCCATCAGGCCCAGCCCAGGCCGGTGCCCCGTGCCGCCCCTCCATCCTTGTGGACGACTTCATGCCGCCCGATGCTGCTCCGGACGCTGTGATTTACACAGCGCGCTCTGACCTGTGGCCCCGGCAGTCCCTCTTGTATCAGGGTCATGCCAGCTGCTGTAACATACAGATCCCGAGACGTGGGCTCAGATCCAGCAGCAGCTTACTTCTTGTGTGCGCGCATGGCTGTGCCATGAGGACATTCCTGGTGGGTGTTTGGCTTTGCTCCGTGTGGTCGGTCAGGGCCCGGATCTCACGGTGGCCGGAGCCTCGGCCAGGCCTGAGCACGGCACCCTGCTTGCTCTGCCAGAGATCGGTCTCCGGGTTACACACAGAGCACGGGAGGGCTGGGAAAGGGAGGGCTGAGTGAGCAGCTCATTCCCATGACAGCTCTGTCCCCACCTCTGCCACTGGTCTAGTTTATGTGACGTCTGGCAGGAAAGGGATTGGCCAGGCTCGAGTCCCAGAGGAGAGGGGTGGGGTCCCTGCGCACGGAGCTGAGGCCCAGCCGGGCTGGACACCCCGCAGGACACAGCGGGCCGGGGGCCACAGAGCTGTCTCCGTTCTGGGCGCAGGGAGGTCGCACCTGCTGCTCATGCAGAAGCTAAAGGAAGCCATTACCCCGTGTGGCCCCAAAAGACATCCTCAAGGCACCTCCCGGGTAAGGCAGAACCCCTAGTGGTCTGATCTGTCTGATCTGGACTCTCGTTGATGCTTATTTTTCAAAAATGGAACATTTCCTCGTTTGCAGAACTTGCCAAGCACTTTCCCATTTCTTGGCCTTTTGTGTGTGTGTGTGTGTGTGTGTGTGTGTGTCCATGTCCATGCATTCACTTGTGTATGTGCTTGTCGGTGTATATGTATGTGCATGTGTATGGACATGTCAAGTGTGCATGGCCATATCTGTGCACACGTCTGTGTACCAGCGTGTGTCCATGTGTGCACGTCCGTGTGCTTGTCGGTGTGTTTTCCATGTGCACACATGTGTGCATGTGTGTAGTTCAGGGCAGGGGAACGGGGCATGCTTTAGCTCTAGCCTGTGCTTTGTGGCCCCTTTCCTCCTCAGCGGCTGGCTCTCTGGTTATTAATTATCCGGGAGTAGCAGGGGAGCCAGGAGGGGCCCTTTTGGTCTCAGTTTTGCCCGCGGGAAAGCACAGCCCTGCTGTCCGAAATGATTTAGCCTTTAATTATTCAATCACACAGCGCAGCGGGCATCGAGGGGGGGCCTTGGTCTCCGTTTTGGCTGAGACATCAGAAGCCAGTGCAATCAGTGCCAAGCACCCCTCCCCCCTGCTTGGCACGTGGGTCATGCAGGGCCCCGGGGAGGCTGGCATCGGCTCCGTCACCCCTGGCAACCGGACCGCCTCTGCGGCGGGGAGAGGGGTGGAGAGGGCGGGTTTCTCTGGAGGGCCGTTGGAGTGCTGTTCACCCCGCACCCCGACCCTCTGCCTCCGCGCTTGCTCCTGCCCTGGGGCTGGGAGTGCGGGCCTCGCAGGGCGCTCCTGGCGCCGCCTCAGAGGCTGTGCGGATGGAATGGGGCTGCGGAGGGCTGTGCCTGGGATGGCGCCCGGGTGTCGGTTTCCAAAGCTGCTCTAATGAGTCCCCACACACTGGGTGGTTAAAGCCACAGGATTCACTCTCCCGGTGGTGAGACGGGAGGTCCAAACCCGAGGCAGCAGGGGCCCGGAAGGAGGTGGGGCTACGTCATGGCCTCGTAGCTTCTCGGGCTCCTGGCCGACGGGTGCTGCTTGGCCCAGAGCTGCTCCCTCCCCGCTCTGCGCTCCCGTCTGGCCTGTTCCCACGTCTCCGACCGGGAACGGAACCGCGACCTCCTGGTTCTAGGCAGACGCTCACCCACTGAAGGGCGAGGAGAAACATTCTTCCCAAGGAAGAGCAGGCCCAAGGAGGGAGTCGTGACCCAGACAGCGTGCGTGCCCACAGGGGTCTGTGTGCTTGTATGTAAGTAACTTCGTACATTTCACTTCAGTATGTAAACCGTGCCTACTCCACCGGGGGAGGCGTAACCCAGTGCCGGCAGGTGCCGGGCCAAAGCTTCCTGAAACGGATGGGCCAGCTCCCCCCTCCCCCCCCCTTCCTGCCATGTTCCTCTCTGCAACCGATGCACCCTCTGCACACGAGTTGGCTCAGATGAACTTGACCCCATGACCTTGGATGCATGCTCCCTGTGAGCCAGCGCTCTGAGCCGGCAGTTCTAGGCAGATGGCTCTTCAAAGCCAGTGACCTCGGGGTCTGGAGCAGCCATCACCCAGATTGCAACCTCCTTCCCGACACTGTCATGTCTCCATCCGGCCTGTCCGGAGAGTTGGGGGCGGGGGGCTCCTGGTGCCCCCGGACGGCTCCTCCTCCAGTGGCCAGGCTGCCCCGCGCTGCCCCAGCGGTTTCAGCTGATGCTTTCCTAACGGCTCCTTGTCGGGCTCCCGGGAATCCCTCCCCTCGGGGTGAGGAGCCGGGTGAGGAGCGGGGTGAGGAGCGGGGCAGTCCTGCTGGTGGATGACGCGCCGATGCATTAGCATCACGCTGTGCCGTCCTTTTCTGCCTGCGATTATGTGGGGTTCCTGACAGGAGGGGCCGAGTGGCAAATGGCCATGAGCCGCAGGGGGAGTCGGTTCTAATTGAGCAGCGGCAGAGGCGCCTGGAGGAGATGGCAGCAGTGACAGTCACACACCCAGCCCCCCCCCTCACCTCCCAGCTCCTCAGAGGCCCCGGGACGCAGGGCGGGGACGCCGTGATCAGACCTCCGGGCGCCCCTGGTGGAGCCCAGCAGCGCGGCGGTCTGAGGATGCCCCCGAAGCGCTTCGTCCCCGCAGGCGTGGTCGCCCGTCCGAACACGGCCGCCGCGGCCGCTCCGGTGCCCGGGGATGGGCGGGCGGGCACCCAGCGCCGCCCCCTGCTGTGCAGGCCCCGCGGGCGCCGGCCACCTTCTCGGGGAGCCTGGTGGCGTTTGGAGCTGAGCGGAGGATTGCGGGAATGCCTGAGTCGGTGCCGGAGCGTGGGCAGCCTCAGTTATTTTGCTGATTGGGCCCAACGGGAAGGGCAGGAACTGGTTCCCCTGCCAGCGCTTTAGGTCCAGGCTCCAGGCGGAGGGGGAGCGGGAGAAAAGAGGAATGTGTGCGGAGCAGGGTCAGGGGGCGAGACACAACACACACCCACACCCACACCCACACACACACCCACTCACACACACCCACACTCACACACACACACACACACTCACACACCCACACACACCCACACACTCACACACCCACACACTCTCACACTCACACAGGCCAATACACATTATACACCCACACACCCACACACCCACACACTCACTCACACACAGGCCAATACACATTATACACACACACACACACTCAAACACACATTCCCCCACACACTCACACACGCCAATACACATTATACACACACACACACACACACACACTCACACAGGCCAATACACATTATATACACACACATAGACCAACACACGTTATATATACACACACAGACCAATACACACATATACACACACAGAGACCAATACACATTATATCATACACACACGTGTTGTTATACTAGTAATTAAGCAAATTGCATTTTTAGTGGAGGGTATCATTTTAAAAACTGGAAAGATCAAATTCTGCCAGTGAGTTGTGGGGGACACCCCCCCGCCTGCTTCACCAGGATGGCAGCACAACCCCCCTTTGGCCCTTCGGAGTTGCAGCACATGCTCCAGATGGCTGCACTGCGCCTGCGAGGCAGCCCGCAGACTATTCTAGAAAAAGAACGTTCTCGGGAAAAGGAACGGAAGTGTGAATTTCCGACATTCCAACCCTTAAGAAACGGGAGGCGCCTCGCACTTCTGTGAAAGGAGGCGCATGCAGAGCCCCCAAAGCTCGGGCTGGGTCCCAGCCTCAGACTCCACACGGGCACCGCCAGGGGTGCCAGGAGGCGGGCGGGAGGAGACACGGTCCCTGAGCCCAGGAGCCGGGGTGGCATCCACACCCGGTCAGCACGCCTTGCGGGCAGTGGTCAGATCCAGTTGTTTTCCGTTGGAAGTGCCAGTGCAGAGGAGACTGGCAGTGCTGCTGAAGGACGGCTTTGGGGTGATGCTGTTAAAGCTGCCCCTGGGGCGTAGCCGGGGGGGGGGGGTCCAGGCAGGACAATCCTCACGGAGCAAAGGGATGCTCCCTCACTGGCACGGCCCTCAAGCTTGGGGTAAGCTTGTCAAGAGTCCCCATATCTCCACATGCACCTCCCATCTGGACCACACGGGGGCACTCTGCAGGCAGGTGGCACAGTCTCCTGACCCCCCAAGCTGCCTGTCCTGCCAAGCCCCTGTCCCCTCCCCTCCTCCCAGGACACGACAGCTAAGATGGGGGTGCCAAGGGTCCCAGGGCCAGCTCTCTCTCCTCACGAGTGAGCGTACCCTCAGCACAGTGGTGTACGCTAGGGGTCCCCCTCCCTCCTCCAGGGGCACCCGCTTCCCACGAGGACGTACCACCCCCTCCAGCCCCCCCGGCCTGGTGTGGGTCCGAGGCAGATCATCGAGCCTTTCATCCACGTAGACGCCTTCCTCCAGCCCGGGGCTCCTCAAAGCGGAGACTGGTAAGATTCAGCGACAGAGAATGTTGTCACGGAAAATCCTGGGCCCCGGGCCAAAGCCTCTGGCTCTGGGGCGGCCCCGAATGTGCGTGTCTGACAAGCTGCGAGGAGGCCGGGACCACACGCCAGCCGGCCGCCCGGCCCGGGCTGTCAGTCATGCTGAAGGCCGCCTGGTCGTGAGGGTGGAACTCACGGCTCAGAGCCGTTCAGGGGCCTGGGACACCTCCCCCTGCTCCCCGGCTGGGCCGGGCCTCACCTCACCCGGCGCCGGCACCTCACCCGGGCGGAGGACCGAGCTGGTTTGCCGTCACCGGCTGCAGAGCCTCGGGGTGCGGATTGCATTCGCTGGCCACGGCTGCCCTCACACAGCGCCGCGGGCTGTCGTTCGTGTTTGACTTTTCCGAGGCCGGGCCCGTGGTAATGGCTTTCCTTTTCGAGGGGACAGCACCTGCTCGGAGGGCTGCGGTGGTGACAAAGGGAACGGGGACGCTCACAGAGACTCATCAAGAACTACAGCCCGGCGTTGTCCAGACGCCCCCTGGGTTCCAGGGAAGAAGAAATGGTGGTGACGACGCTTTGTGTGCCCGGGGCGGGGGAGGTCGGGGGGCGGCGGGCATCCTTGGGACTCTGAGAGATGAAGTGATTCACCCGAAGCCACGGCGGGAAGAGGGCAGCGCTAGAGGCCGGCCCAGCTCTGCCGACTGGACTGCCCTGGTCTCCACTGGCGCCCGGCCATCATCCTTTCGCCCCGAGGGTCCCGATGTGGGCATGGATTTCATGGGGACGTCCTTTTGGAGTTTAGGCGGCAGATACAACCGGGGTCACACCCACAGGCTCGAGGGCTGGATACAGGGCTTTGCGACAGGCCTGGCAGGAGCCTCTGTGCACAGCCCTGTGAGAGCAGCCTGCACAGCGTGAAGGAGAGGCGACATCACCTGGAAGCCTGCAGAGAACGCTCACCAGAGAAGGAGTGTGTGTGTGTGTGTGTGTGTGTGTGTGTGAACATAGAAATACCCAGTTATTGCCGAAACCGGTTTGGCTCGGTGGATAGAGCATCGGCCTGTGGACTGAAAGGTCCCAGGTTCGATTCTAGTCAAGGGCACGTACCTTGGTTGCAGGCACATCCCCAGTGGGAGGTGTGCAGGAGGCAGCTGGTCGATGTTTCTCTCTCATCCATGTTTCTAGCTCTCTATCCCTCTCCCTTCCTCTCTGTAAAAAAATCAATAAAATATATATTTCATATTTATATATATATATATATATATAGCCAGTTTCAAGATTTGGAAATAGAGATGTAGTTTCCGTTTAAAAAAATCATTTCCCCATTCTGGAAACGCTCCTTTGCTGGATGCACACAGGCATGTCCCAACGTCCATGGCGAGCCATCCATCAGTGGAAAAGGTTAATGCTGGGAGGGATTAATTTCTCCTTCCCTAGCAGCCGGACCTAATTAAATCCTTCCAGAAGCAGATGGACAGTCCCGCCTCCAGGCAGGGATGTTTATGTAAATATCACTGAGCTAATTGGCACTCAGCTGAATCAGAGGAAGGTAAACAGCAGGCCCCCCTCGCCCCCGCCCCCCAGCCCAGGGCCAACATTGAGAGTTTGTTTCCTGCTTTAATGACTTCCTGGAACCAGCTGCTGCCCAGGGTGGGAGGGTCTGGGATCTCATTATGTCCCTGATTATCGCCTCGTTGAGAGGCAGCCCTGTTGACAGGAATGGAGCGGAGGGGGGGGGGGGTCAGTTTGTGCAGGCCCCTTTGGCCCGGGGATCGGGGTTCTGCAAGGTCAGGGACTGCTTATGTGGACGGACCGAGGGGCCCCCTGCCCTTGGGCAGTGACTCCAGGAGTCGAGGCAGCCTGGGCAGGGCAGAGTGCTTAGAGTTCAAGTCCAGCACCTGGACTCATTTCTGCAGAGCCAGCCTCGCTCTGCTCCTGCCCCTTCCCCAGCTGCCTTTTGCATCTTTCAGAGTGCGGAGGGGCCTGCTGCTGCCCCCATTTGGGACCAACGGCCCCCAATCTCACGTGACACGGACAGCCTCCTTCGGCAGCATTCGTTACACAGCCGTGTTGCTGTGACGTGTTCCTCGTTGGCCACGGCTGTTCTTTGCCCGGGAATTCCCCCCTCCCCCTCAGTTTCCCTGTCTTTGTGTGTGTGCTTCTACCGTAGATGGAGTCGCAGGATGCCTGCCCTCCGAATGGCCTTCCCTGCCCCTGGCCCACCTGGGGATGCTGCGGAAACAGGTAAGTCCTGTCCCATCGCCCGCGTGCTGAGGGCGAGGGGGAGCCCTGGCGGGACCGTCCTCGCCGCTGTGCGGTGCCCTCGCTGGCGCGGGGGAGGCCCACCCACAGCCACGAGGCTGCTGTCCGGAGAGAGGGGTGCGTCTCATGCAGCTGTGGTCACGGTTGTTTCTGGGTTGCAGATGGGGAGACTGAGTCTCAGCGAGGCTGGGTCCTCTCTGAGGTCAAGCTGCTTGTAAGGGCAATGCTAAGAGGGTCCAGGATAACAGGTGGCAGATGAATATGGTGTAAGGGAAGGGGTCATTGCCCTGGCCCAATGGCTCAGCGGGTTGGAGTGTCATCCCACACACGCGCGCACGCGTGCGCGCGCACACACACACACAAATAAAATAAAATACAAATAAATAAAAGAAAAAAGGTTTGGAGTTCAATTCCCGGTCATGGCACATGCCTCGGTTGCAGGCTTGATCCTTAAGACGGTACAGGAGACAGGCGATAGATGCTTCCCTCTCTCGTTGATGTTTCTCTCTCTCTCTCTCCCCCTAAAAATCAATGAAAACATGTCCATGGGCGAGGATTGAAGAGAGTAAGAGGGGTGGTTGGACCAGGGAGGCTCTGCGGTTGCTGTTTGAAGGCTCTGGCCCTGTGACCTGGGCAGGTGGCTTCCCCCTCCAGCTAAGTGGTCCCTGAGCTCTGGGTCCTCACCTGTGGGTGCACTGATGTCCTCCTCAACGTGCTGTGAGCTCTCTGTCTCAGCTCCCTCCCCTGCCGCCGCCTCTCCATCTTCCTAAGCGCTAAGCACACACTGGCCTTCTCCCCGGGGGCGTCTGAGGGGCGTCTGGGACCAGCACAACCATGGCAGACCCACTGCTCTTCCTCTCCAAGGCGCTCCCCCTGCAGGCCTTCCTGACCTTGACAAGGGCCCTGCCTTCCCGTTAGGCCTGCTCTTTGGCCTGGGACCCCTTCTCTCCCACGGGGGATCCCGTCTGTGTCACCACCTGGCACACTCACTCACCACGCTCCTCTCCCCTCCACAAACTGGTTCTGTCTGCTCCACCTGCCTGCAGCCTGGTGCCTACGCAGCGTTCGCCAGAAGGAGGCACTGCATGTTCTTTTTATAGGCAGTTCAGCCCTGGCTGGTGTGGCGCAGTGGATAGAGCACTGGCCTGCAGACTGAAGGGTCTCAGGTTCGATTCCGGGTCAGGGCACATGCTGCCTGGGTTGTGGGCTCGATCCCCAGTGCGGGGTGTGCAGGAGGCAGCCAATCACTGATTCCCTCTCATCATTGATGTTTCTATTTCTCTCTCCCTCTCCCTTTCAGAAATCAATAAAAATATATTTTAAAAAAAATAAACGTAAGTCAGACAATGTCAGCCTTTCTCTTAAAACCCTTCAGTGTTTTCTCATCGCTCTTAGAACAAGATCCAGCGCTACCCCATGTCCTGGCCTGCTCTGAGCCACACCCCCGCTCACTCCCACCACCGCCTGCCTTACCGGGTCCCCCTTCGGCCTACCGCCCAACATGCTCTTCACACTCCGAGGGGCAGCCTCGGTCTAATGCTCAGCCCGGTACTCAGGGCAGCGTTTGCTAACGGGAGGGTCTGGGGCACTGCCTGTTGGCCTGGTGGGATGGGGGGCGTGGGCAGCAGGGTGTCTGACACGCAGTAGGCCCAGGGGACTGTGTTTAGTGCCTGGAGCGTGTGTGTAGACGTGGCCGCGGGGAGGACGTGGTGAGGAAGCCGGGCTTGTGGTGTGCTGTCTGCTCAGCTTCCCCGGCGCCTCCTTAGAGAAGACAGATGCCCCTAATTCTCTCCTGCTCCCCTCGAGGGCGATCCTTCCAATTCCCCGCCCGGGTGGCATCTGCCAGCCTGCGTTTCAGGGGAGGCAGAGGCAGGCAAGCTGGCGACGGGCTGCCTCTCCCTCGGGGAGACTCGCCGTTCGGTCTGGCTCCCGCCTCCGCTCCTGGCCACAGCCCGGCAGCTCAGCCCTCGGCCACACGGATGGACGGCGGTCCGAGGAGATGAAGACACTTGTGTAAACATCACCGGGCACACTGGGCTCAGCTGGGCGGGAAGGAGGAAACAGCAGGAGCACGGGGTCAGCAGCTGGGAAGGTACTGGACCCCATTAACCACTCTTCCCGGAGGCTGCTGGCCGGCGTGACACGGGGCACACGGCGTGTGCGGGTCCCGCTTGTAAGTCACCGGCCCCAGAGGGAGGCCGGGGCTCACATCGGGGGCTCTTCCCCGAGGTCGGGCATTTGGCGGGATTTCAATACTCTCGTTCTCAGGCCAGGCGTCTTTTGAGAGCCATCTGAGCACCACTCTCTGCCCACTGGGTGCCACTCAGTCCACTGAGTGCCACTCTGCCCAGTGGGGACTGACAGGCTAAAGAGATGCGGCCAGTCGTGTGTGACGAGGTCTCTCTGCAGAGAGAGTTGTGACTCGTACCGCACAGGATTGTGGAGACCTCGGAGCAGGGTCCGAGGGGGAGGACAAAGGAGGTGGTGATCGCCTTGGGACTGGGCTGGGCATCCTGCAGGCTTCGTGGAGGAGGTGACACTTGTGAACATTCCTAAGAACCGAGGGGACAGCATGAGCAGTCGAGTTTGGGGAAGTAGTAGGATGGTGATGGGATTTTAGGATGATGATGGGATGTAGGGAAGCAAGGGGGTTCTGGGAGCTGAGCCTGGAGAGATGCCCTCACCTGGCTGTGTATGTGTGGGGGGAGGGGGTTTGACAGGCAAAGCAGGTAGGACTGTCCTCCCCGGGTATGGACAGCCCACAACAAGCGGCGGTGATAGAGGACACACAGCACCGCTGGGCTGCCTGTGGAGGTGGATGTGGGCGTCACAAAACCATTTTTGACAAATTAAACAGGAGGAACAAAGGGGTGAGACATAAAGAAGCGGGTGCCAACAGGGTTGTACGTACGTGGTCTTTTTCTGGAGCCTGGGGTGTGAGAAATGCATCTACAATAGAAAGCGGGTTGTTGGACAGGCCAAGGGGGCTGGGTCCTGAGAGGTGAGGCAGACTGTCCTGGGGGATCTGGTCCCATGTGGTGGGTGGGCTCCATGCTGCCCTCCGGAGTATCCGGGTGGTGCCCTAGAGAGCATTTTAAACACCCAGCCAGGTGGTTTGAGGTAGGTGAGGAGGAGGTCACAGCGAATCATTGAAAACATATGGGAGTCACTGAAAACACCGGGGCTGGGAGTGGCTGGATCTGGAGGGGGAGGGTCAGGGCTAGGGCTAGGGCTAGGGTTAGGGTTAGGGTTAGGGATAGGACTCGAGTTAGAGTTAGGGTTAGGGTTAGGGTTAGGGTTAGGGCTAGGGCTAGGGCTAGGGCTAGGGTTAGGGTTAGGGCTAGGGCTAGGGCTAGGGTTAGGGCTAGGGTTAGGGTTAGGGTTAGGGCTAGGGCTAGGGCTAGGGCTAGGGTTAGGACTATGTTCTTGCCGTCCTTTCCTCATGTTTCTCATGTGTCCTCCACTTATTGTGAGAATTGTATAAGCTTCAGTGTGTGCTATTGCCAATGGAAAGTTGATCATGTTGACCGCTGGGTGGGAGCAGAAGACATTTCTCTGAGGTACAGCATAGATCTCATATAAGGCTAGGAAGCGACCCAAGCCCTCTGGCCTTCATTTGCAAACAAGGAATGGAACTCATTTTGAGAAACCCATTGGGTGCCATGGGGTATTTATGGGTCCCTGCGTTTTACTCAGCGATCGCATCCTCATTTACAAGTCTGCCTCCGTTCCTGCAGCTGGCGCACCTTCCCGCCTCCTCCTCCTCCCAGTTTCATGCCAGGTGCCGGCTGAGTTCTGCTGGGATTTCTCACTTCTCCCCGGATGTCCTGGATGACGGGTTTGGTCCTCGGCCCTCAGGCACCCTGCGTTTATCTGGATTTCCGTGCCTCCTGTGGCTGGAGGCGTCCGGGGACTGGGCCTCAGAGGCAGGGACGTCTCTTATGAACTATCGATAGAACGCGCAGACGCAGCACTTCGTTTGATCTCTTCCTTTCCCGGCGAGGCCCGGGAGGAGAGTCACTGGCCCCAGTGTGTCTTTACAGGCACCAGCCCTCCTGGTCACCTTTGCATGCTCTTCCTTTTTCACGGGAACAGCGCCAACAAACGAAGGGCGGACACCCAGTGGTTGCGTCTCTCTCCCCCAAGGCCCCTCTGCACGCTCCCTGCTGCCTCTTTCTGGAAGAACATCAGCTGTCTTGGATGAGGTCATCACCCTTATGACCCCATTTGACCTTAATTACCTGTTTAAAGACCCAGCTCCAGCCTGGCTGGTGCGGCTCAGCGGTTGAGTGTTGACCGATGAACCAGGTCAAGGTTCAATTCCCAGTTGGGGCACATGCCATGGTCGTCAGCTGGATCCCCAGTGTGGGGCCTGCAGGAGGCAGCCAATCGGTGACACCCCCTCCTCATAGATGTTTCTATCTCCCTCTCCCTTTCTCTCTGAAATTAATAAAAATATATTAACACACACACACACACACACACACACACACACACACACACACCTCTGTCTCCAAATACAGTCCCTCTGGGAGTTGGGGCTTCAGTATAAGAGTTTGGGGAAGCAGTCGGTCACTAACCACTCTGCTAGGGGGCGGCAGAGGGACCAGGGAGACTCCTGGGGAGCTTCTTCTCTGGAGGGTGGGCCTTTGCTGGGCGGTGCCCACGCCCAAATGCTGGCGTCTTCCTTTGGCCTCTGCTGCCCGCCTGCTGTTGGGCCAGGGCCGAGCCCCCTGGAGGAGGAGCTCCCTCTCCCTGCCTCTGCGTCCCCCTGTCCTGCTCGTCATCACGTCCTCAGACTCACAATGGCCGCAGCTGGAGATGGGAGAGGAGAAGGAAGCGTTCCTTCGCATTCCAGGCGCGTTAAAAACGCACCCACCGCTCTGTGGGTGGGCATCGTTGGGCTGATGGCTGACTTACCGCCAGGCTGTGCAGAGACCAGCCTGTCTGTCTCCTTCAGGGCCTCCGGGTGACAGTGACGCCCAGCGCCGGGGCCTGTCCCAGAACCCGCCACTCGGTCAGTCGATGTCCGAGCCCCACAGTCAAGGGCATGTGTGAGAGACTCTCTCAGCCCCCCGTTCTGCTCTCACGTGTAAGAGAGGACTCACCTCGGTGCTGGGTTTAGGAACAGGTGCTGTGATTCCAACAAGCCTTTTGTTTGTCACTGAGGAACACAAAAAATACAGAAATGATAACAGTTCTAAAGGCCAGATTTACACTGAGTCCGTTTTTAGAAATAGGGCGGGCTCACCACAGGACAGTACTGTGGACAAGCAGGTGGACAAGCAGAACGCAGTGATCGAGTTTTAAGTTCAAGGACACCTGTGGTCCTTAACGGAAGGACTAATAGACACAAATCCCCCCTGAGAGCCAGGTTCATCTCTGCAGAACGCCCTGGAGCATGTTTCCCAGCTCTGCCGTCTGTACGGATGAGGGGCCTGCACTGGGGCGGAGGAAGAGGACAGCTGAATGAATGAAGGGGCCTCGGGTCTCCACTCGGAGTGACAGGGATCCCCCGCCCGTGGTGGAGGAGCCCGCCAGGGCCTCTCCTAGAACTTCCTTCCTCCTCGGGAGGTAAGCTGTTCCTGTCGGCCTCAGGGCCAGCTTCTGGGCATCGATCTTTGTCCTCAAGAAAGAGCAACTACAAGTCAGAAGTGGGCTTGGCGGGGCAATGATCTCCAAGCCATTTGCGTGTGGTTTACCTTTAATTAAAGTAACCTTCACAGAGAACCCCACATCTGTTTTATATCCTGTCTTCCTAGGGCTGTGGTCGGCAAACTCATATCAACAGGACAACGATTGAAATTTCTTTTGAGAGCCCAATTTTTTAAAACTTAAACTTCTTCTAATGCCACTTCTTCAAAATAGACTCGCCCAGGCCGTGGTATTTTGTGGAAGAGCCACATGTGGCTCGTGAGCACAGTTTACCGACCACGGGCCCAGGGAATGAGGGTGAGCATCGCCATCAGAGCCATCCACAATACCCACCCTCGTCTGTCTCGGTTACCTACGGCTGCGTAACAAATCACCTCCAAATGCAGCGGCTCCGGCAATAATGAGTGTTAATTAAGCTTCAGATTGCTGAGGGTGGGCCATTGGGCCATGGCTTAGCTGGGTGGTTCTGGCTTAGGGTCCGACCTGGTTCTCTCAGACTTGGCGGGGCTGGACGGGGGTCCACGTGGGGCCAGTCCTTGGTAACGTGGGGGAGAAGTTCTCCAAAGGCCTGGGAGCAGGCAGCAGGGACGACTGGGGGCCACTGGGAGGCCGTCACCCCACCAGCATCACACACGCCGGAATGAAGGGGTGCCTTAAGAAACGAGGAGCGTACGGACCCTGAGGAAGGCTGTCCTGGAGATGAATGGGATGGAGGGAAGATATGTTTGCAGACGCCCTTTCTTCTCTCTCCACCCGCGGTTCTTTCTTTCGTTTTTTTTTTTTGTGGAAACGGGCAACAACGTGATGCCAATTCCTGCGTGTTTACAGACAGCAGCTAATCTCACATGATAATGGATGATAATTGCTTCCTGCTCTAATTGGGATGTAAACAAGACGAGGTACCGAGAATGCAAACACCCTTGGGAAGGAAAAGGGAAATGGAAGAAGGAAGTCTGTCACGTTAATTTACAAGCTGATAAGGAGCTGACAAACCCAGCCCACACCTCTGCAGCCTGCCAAGCAGCGAGGGCGAGGGCGGCTGGTGCCTCCTGGGAGCCGGCAGCCTCCTGGGAACCGGCGGGAGTTGTGCGGAGTGCGAGCTCCAGGCTGGCACCGCCCGGGATGCTGCTGGCATGTGTGCCCTGCCCCACTAACCTGGCGTGCTGGGGGCTGAGGTGTGCGAAGGCTCGCAGTGTGCGAGGCCAAAGCAGGCCTAGCAGCGGGAGATGGGAGGGTGCCTTCCCTCCGCGGTGTCCTGTGCCTTCTGGAGAGAGGCTAGAAGCGCAGGGGGGAGGGGGTAAGGGCTGGGGGTGTGGGGAGGGGAAGGCTGGAGGTTTGCACCACAGCTGGGGTGGCGGGGGGGGGGGGCACTGTGAGGAAGGCACCTCGCTCAGGCCAGCCATCCAGGGGAGCAGGGGAGCCTGCCTGCCTGGGTCAGAGAGGATGAGGGGCCAGTGGAGAAACGGCTGGAAGCCCCACTGAATCCCATCGGACGGCAGGCGAAGGCAGGGGAAGTTAGTTCGCAGCAGTGGGTCCCAATACCGAGGAAGTGCAGACAGATCCAGAAGTGTTATCCAGGATGGGGACGGAAAGCCAAGGGAGCCCGGCCCGCACGGCTCCGGGGGTGAGCGTCCACCAGGAGGTCACAGCTCAACTCCCAGTCGCAGACTCTGCCACTTCCCTGTGGGGTCCCGCACTGTCTGTCCCCGGGCAGCTCAGAGCCCTCCCTGGTCTGGCCTGATACTGTTCCACCCGAAGCCAACACTGTGAAGCAGGCGTGAGTCTAATGAGGAAGGAGATAGGAGGGGAAGAGAGAGAGGGAGAGAGAAAGGAAAGAGCGAAAGAAGGAAGAAAGGAGGGAGAGGGGAAGAAATATCCGAGGCATGGAGGAAGACACGTTTACAGATACGCACGGATGTGCAAGGCGTGGACGGCTCATGGGAAAGGAAGGCGGAGGCCCCTCCTCCGACCTCGGGGTCCTCAGGTGGCCCTGGCAGGCCTGCACCCGCCCCCACGCAGCCTGCCCGCTGCGGACGGACGTGCACGGGGAGTGAGAGAAACATCCCCCGGGAAAGTCGATAAGCGGCTTACTAGGTGGCCACCTGAGTGCAGT
Source organism: Pipistrellus kuhlii (assembly GCF_014108245.1). Classification (NCBI taxonomy): domain Eukaryota; kingdom Metazoa; phylum Chordata; class Mammalia; order Chiroptera; family Vespertilionidae; genus Pipistrellus; species Pipistrellus kuhlii. The sequence goes on from NW_023425449.1 coordinate 1,960,605, forward strand.
TTTTGTCTGACACGCTGTAATTGCATGTAATAGCAAGCCCTGCTCACCGAGACGCTAATGAAGAACAGATTCCGTTATCTCCTGTTCACGTCAGTCAGGCCTCTCTCAGATGCCTCTGGTTCCCGCTACGGGCGCTAGGAAGGTGACTTTTCTCCCTCGGAGCCCGCGCTCCCCTGGTTGCCGTCGGAGGAAGTGGCTGGTCTGGGCGGGGTGGTCCGGAACGTTTTCCCGAGGTCTCTGTCTGGGCACCGTGTTCTGCCCTCGCTGCCGGGATGCACTGCAGGCTCCCGGCTCTCCCGCTGGACTCCTGGAAACAGAATAATGACCTTCCGGATTACAGGGCGCTCAGGGGTGTCCGTGTGGCAGGACGTCTCGGAGCCCCGAGGGTCCTGCTGTGCTCTGTGCGTCGCGGAGAGGGACAGGAGGCCACTCCCCAGACTGCTGCCCGGAACTCCCTGCAGGGCACCCTGCAGCCAGCGCCTTGTTTGCCCGGGAGATGCCCTCCTTTTTGCAAGGGTTGGCGAGGCCTCGCCTGGGGAAACCCTGCTCTCACCCGGCCCCTCTCCTAGGTGTCCTGAGCCCCACTCTGCGCCGTGGCCGCACAGGATTTATCACATCCCCCAGCACCTGCTGCCCCCCCCCCCTCACACTGTGCAGACTTTTTTTTTTTTCTTTAAAAAAACCCCAACATTTTATTGATTTTTTACAGAGAGGAAGAGAGAGGGAGAGTCAGAAACATCGAGGAGAGAGAATCATTGATCAGCTGCCTCTTGCACACCTCCTACTGGGGATGTGCCTGCAACCAGGGCACATGCCTTTGACCTGAATCAAACCTGGGACCCTTCAGTCCGCAGGCCGACGCTCTCTCCACTGAGCCAAACCGGTTAGGGCTTTTTAATAAAACGGAGATGCTGCTGCATAATTAAGAGGATGGTGATGTGTTGTAATGTCCCGTTCAAGTCAGCCTCGGCCTCCCGTTGTGTGTGACCTTGGGCAGGTCCTTGAAACCCTCTCACTCTGTCTCCCCATCGATAAAAGCAGAGGTAGCGATTCAGAACAATAAATCCTCTCCTATGAACTGGCCGTAAAGGATTAATCTGCGGGGCTGCTTTTGCTAATATACCACATAAAATGTAATTTATGTTGGTGTTCACGGCCCTGGCCACTGAGGGCAGAGAGGAGGGGGGAGGGAGAGGAGGAGGAAGGAGCGGGTGGAGAGGGAGGAGGCCCCCCCCCCCACCCGGCTTTCCATCCGTTAAGGAAAGCGGTGCTTTTGGTCTCCACGCCCAACAGCTGCTCCCTCCACTTCCCCGCAGCCACCTGGCTCCTCAGAGCAGTGTGGTCCTCACGCAGGCAGTCCCTGGCTGATGGGACTCAGTCACGTCTTCAATCTTGTTGAAGTGCTTCCCAGAGAGGCCCCCTGAGGCGCGGGGCTGATGGAGAGTGTGTCCCTGTCTGTGTCCCGTCCCCGTGCACCAAGATGCATTAGGATTCCCGTCTCCTTGGCAACAGTCCCAGGGTGGACCCATCCATTTCCAGACGATGGTTCGCCTCCCGTGAGCCCAGGGGGCTGCAAGGACCTCGGTGGATCAGTGAGCGCCCCCACTTTCGATGAAGAAAGAAAATTGCCAAGCGCTCTTTCCTAACCGAGAGAATGACCCACGGCTGATCCTGCCTTCCCTTCGTGGTCTGTAAAACGCTTAAAAAAAAAAAAGGAACCTACCAGAAGACATCAATTGCATCTTTCAGATTGTAGCGCTATTGGTTGCCGGGTTGAGTATAAGTGGGTTTCAATAAAGACACATGAATTAAAAAAGTATTAAAAAAAACACATTAATTAGGATAAAAACAGCAAAACAACCAAGATTTTAAGTTCATTTTGACTCTCTTCAAAAGGATAAAAAGCACACCCTAATGGGTTTGGCTTGGTGGATAGAGTGTCGGCCTGTGGACTGAAGGTCCCAGAATCGATTCCGGTCAAGGGCATGTACCTTGGTTGTGGGCACATCCCCAGCAGGAGGCAGCTGAACGGTATTTCTCTCTCATTGCTGTTTCTAACTGTCTATCCCTCTCCCTTCCTCTCTGTAAAAAATAAAAAAAATAAAAAATAATAAAACATTTTAAAAAAGGATGAAAAAGCAGTATATGTATATATAAAACATGTTTATATAGAAATATATAAGCACTATATGTATATATGTTGTGCCTATAGTTACATGTTATATCTACATTTAACTAGGGACAACTAACTCACTTACCTTTTAAACATTTTTCAAAAGGAGGACATAGAGCCAAAACCGATTTGGCTCAGTGGATAGAGCGTCAGCCTGTGGACTGAAAGGTCCCAGGTTTGATTCCGGTCAAGGGCATGTGCTTTTGTTGCGGGCACATCCCCAGTAGGAGGTGTGCAAGAGGCAGCTGATCAATGTTATTCTCTCTTCGATGTTTCTAATTCTCTATCCCTCTCTTCCTCTCTGTAAAAAATCAATAAAGGATATTTAAAAAAAAAAAAAAAAAAAAAAAAGAGGAGGACAACGAACCAGTCATCATTCCCGCCGTGGGCAGCCCTCCTCCTCGCCCAGACGCTCGTAAAACACCCACGAAGGTGACAGCACCTTAGCCTGTCCGTGTCCCGAGGGCCAGCCTGGCTGGGTTTACAGAGCTAGAGACGGCTCCCCCACCTCAGCCACTCCCGTTCCTTCGCCCTCCTCCCGTGGGTTCGCAGCCTGGAGGACGGTGGTGAGTCTGTGACCGAAGCCTGGGTGGTGGCGGAGGCCTCACCTCAGCCCGAACCTCAGCTGGTCCCACTGCCCCACCTGTTGTGTGGTTTGAGTCCAGTGACCACCAGGCTCCCGCCCGGGGGGAGAGAGCCGTTTGCTTTCCCCCTGAGTTTGAGTGAGAAGCTACTGCTGACACCCGGGAGGCAGAACCTGGGGCCCCTGTACTCTGTGACTGTGCTGTTGCCCCCAAACTCGGGGGCTCACATCAGCAGCAGACACTGACCGCCGCCCACGTGTGTGGGGCAGACACCTCTCAGGGCCTCTCTGGGACTGCCGTCTGGGTTTGGCCCGGCCTGCGGATGTCTCCACGGGGCTGCTTGAGCATCCTCACAGCATGGCTGCTGGCATCTCCCAGGCTGAGCGAAGCAAAGGGCAGGGCTAAAGCCGCCGTGACGTCTGTGACCGAGCCTCAAAGTCACACGCTGTCCTGTTTGTGACATTCCTTTGGAGGTGGCCCTGTTCAGAGGCAGGGAACCCGAAGGCCGTCCTGCCGATTGGCTACCAAACCCCGGTGCGATGCTGCCGATGACAACAGCCATCACCGGGTCAGGCCAGTGCCATTGGCGAGCAGTTTGCTTTCACCTGAGTGTGAGTGAGAGAGCAGGAGGCAGGTTGTGCCGGGTGAGGATGTGAGCCATGCAGGAGGGTCAGAGACAGGTGGGTGTGGCTCTGGGTGCGGGCCAGATGGGGAATGTGCCTTCAGGACTCGGTAGGGGGCAGGCTGCCCTGGCTGGGGCCTGGGCTGGTGGAGTCCGGAGAGCAGTCCTGTGGGATCTGCCAACGGGAGAAGGTGTGATCCGGGCGCCTCCTGCAGGACCAAGTTCAAAAGCGAATGCCCTGTCTGGTGAGCAGTTACAGAAGACGGTGTTTCAGAGAGTGTAATAACGGGCCCCAAGGACAGGGCTGCTGAATTAAACCTGCAATTTAAGAAGAAATTAAAGAAAGGAGAAAAAAATGGTGAAAGTGGGGAAGTAATAAAGACCCAGTCCCCAAAACAGAATTCCTATCTGGCAGTGTCTTTGTGGGGGAAATGGCGGTATTGAGAGCAGCGAACCTGGGCCCCATGCATCCCACGGAAGTAAAAGCCTTTATTGTTCTTTGTGCAGAAAAAAGTGGAGGAGGGAGAAAAAAAAATATTTTTTTTGAGCCAGAAATGGATCGCTCCTGCAAAGGAGTTCCAATACTTTTATTCTCCATCACAAAAATTCAGATGGGTGGCCTGCACTCAGGGCCAAGTTCAGAGGTCAGTTCTGCAGTGGCTCATCATATTACATATTTAAGCTTAAAGTCACGTGGGCCCTTCCGACACGTCCTCCCCTTTACCCCCAGCAGTCATGCTGAGGAGCAAAGCTGGTAGTGCATTCCAGCATAATTTATTCCTCCTCAGTCTAAGCGATGACTGTTCCTGATTATGCTCCGTTTCAGTGTTTACAGATCCGCTCTCATAATATTGTATTTCCTCCGGGCTTATGCTTCATTGGTGAGAAGTCGCTCTGTCCTCGGGTCCGAGGGAGCCGTGTCATCTGCCAGGCGCTGCTGCTCTGCCTCCCGTGCTGCCTGGAGCTCTGTGGCAGCCGGATGGCGCTCTGCTCGCCGGAGCGTGCGTCCCGGGCTCCGCGGCTTCGCAGGCGTCTGTGGTTTTGGATGTAGGGCAGTGCTGGGGCGGGAGTGGGCTGGGAGAACACAGGTGCGTTGTGGGTATGGCTCTGCTCTAGCACGGATAAGGATGCCTTGATCCCCCCTCAATAACCTCTTTGTCTGGACTCCACCCCCTCGCACCTCCACTAGACCACCCACGTGGTGGTGATGGCGCATCCCCTCGCTGTCATGGTGGCTATGGGTTGGGCAAGGTCTTATTCATTTTTTGTGTCTTTGAGTATGTATTTCCTCCAAAGATGTAGGTTTGGAGAAACGTATTGTCGGGTTGTTGGCGGTCATTTGCTCGTTCAAACCCACATTTTTAGATTGAACTTATTGGGGTTACATTGGTTAATACATTATACAGGTTTCTGGTGTGCAATATTAGTATACAACCGTGTATTATATTGTGTGTTCATCACCCAAACTCAGGTCTCCTTCCCTCACCATGTATCCCCCCTTTTCCCTCTCACCTGCCCCACCCCCTTCCCTCTGAGAACCACCACACTGTTGTCTATGTTCATGAGTGTGTGTGTTTTTCTCAATCCCTTCACCTAAGTCACCCAGCTCCCACCTCCCTCTCCCCTGAGAGTTGTCAGTCTGTACCTCTGAGTCTGTGTCTATTTTGTTTGCTAATTTTATTCATTGGGCCCTAAGAGCAGAGTAGGCGCTAGGTGCGGGGTAGGCTCAAGGGAACAACGTTTCTGGGTCAGCTCTTTAGCGTCAGCGGCCTCCATGCAGCACCTCCGAGTCCTGTGCACGCGATTCAGCGACAGAGGAATAGCAGGGCTAATTTCTGTTATTAATGCACCTGCCCAGGGCATGTTCTAGAAGTTTTCTTGGAGGCCTCTTTGGACAAGTTATCTGGATTTCCTCTGATAATGGACACGAAAGGACCCATTTTATCAATATCTAAACAGGCCGAGGAAATTGCCTGTAAACTGGCATCTCAACCACAACAGTGTTTCATGTGCTTTCCCAGGATCTCCACGAGGCTGGAATCCTTTATTAATTGGGATGATTACAGTCACAAGTAGCAGTGCGCATGATTTAAAGGGGAAAGGGCATGTATGGCGTCCGGCCCTTCCACCCAGAGTCCAGACCGTGGGCAAAGGACACGCTTGTTCTTCCTCTTATCCCGACTCCACGTTCTCTGGGCTAGTCCCTTGCTCCAGGGGATCTCAGAGTCCCCAGCTGGCTCAGTGCAGCTCTCAGGCTACCTCCTCCCGGGTTCAGATCCAGCGTAAAAATGACCACTTGGCCTTAATGGGCGTGGCTCAGTGGATAGAGCATTGGCTTATGGAGTGAAGGGTCCCAGGTTCGATTCCGGTCAAGGGCATGTACCTTGGTTGCGGGCACCTATTTAAAATATTCCTTCCAGTAGGGGGTGTGCATGAGGCAGCTGACCGATGTTTCTAACTCTATCCCTCTCCCTCTCTGGGGGGGAAAAAAAAATCAATCAAAGACAATTAAAAAAAAAAAAGATCATGTGGAGTATGACCCAACGAAGGCACCAAGTTCACTGGGGTTTGATTGGCGTAGGTGGTGAGCCCATCACGGGGCCAGCCATCGTGGTGCAGGCATGCTCAGAACCTCCTTCTCTGGGACCGGGGCAGGGGGGGTGGTTTGGAGGGGGATGGTGGCTGGGGGCCTGACTCCAACCACATAGCGTGAGTGTGGGGTGCCCCTGGCCTCACCAAGCGGGAAGCATGCGGGGGAAGCAGACGATGCATGCTCACTGCGCAGACATCGGTTTCGTCGTCCGCAGGTGAAATATTTAAAATATTCCTCCCGTATGCAAAAGGACGCAGGAGCCAGCAGCTGTATCCTGTTATGCGCTGGCAGAGCCACGTGGGTGCCTTGCATGTAATTAATGCAACAATTCGGCCCGTTTTGCAGAGGGCGACCCTATGAGAGGAGGTGGGAAGCAGGCTGCAACTTGTCATAGATTGAGAGTTAGAACAGTGATCGCGGCAAACTGCGGCTCACCAGACACATGTGGCTCTTTGGCCCGTTGCGTGTGACTCTTCCACAAGATACCACAGCCTCGGCGAGTCTATTTGGAAGAAGTGGCGTTAGAAGAAGTTTAAGTTTAAAAAATGTGGCTCTCAAAATAAATTTCAATTGTTGTACTGCTGATATTTGGCTCTGTGGACTGATGAGTTTGCCGACCACGGAGTTAGAGGAAGTGGGGTGCTCACCCCGAGGGGCTTTCTGACTGGAACGCCCACTGTCCGTGAGGAGCTGAGTTAAGTTTTGTTTGGTTCCTGAGCTGCGGTGGCCGGAGAAGTGACCTCACACAACCCGGGTGTGTCCCCGCGTGTCCCTGTGGCCCGGGCCCCCACGCTCCCCCGACCCCGCTCTGGCGCCGGGCAGGAGGTCTCCCAGGGCGGTCCTCCCAATTAGAGCAGCAGCAGCGCCTGATTATTAGGCTCCGCGAGGGAAGGCTGCTCTGCTGCTCCCAGCATGATGCCGTGTTTAATAACCCTGAACGTGAAAAATCAAGAACATAAAAAAATCCTAATTACAACTCTCCAGGCAGCTCGGGCCCAGGAATTGGCTGCTTTGCTTTATTAAAAAGAAAGAGCGTTAGACCTACAGGAAATCAGAGCGTCCCAACGACCGTGGTCGGCAAACTGCGGCTCGGGAGCCATGTGTGGCTCTTCCACAAAATGCCACGGCCTGGGGGAGTCTATGTTGGAGAAGTGGCGTTAGAATAAGTTTAAGCTTAAAAAATGTGGCTCTCCAAAGAAATTCAATGGTCCTCCTGTTGGTATTTGGCTCTGCGGACTGATGTGTTTGCTGACCACTGGCCTAGGACAACCAGCTCTCACTGCAGATGAGAAAACAGCCCAGAGGGGTCAGGTGATTACTCCAGCGCTGGGGGTGGTGGCCCATTATCCTTCCCCCAGGAGGCAAGTCCCGCCCGGGTCTCAGCACTCCGGGATAGGTGTCAGCCGCCCAGCCCTAGAGGGAACCGTTAAAGGTGCGGTCTCATGTGGGACTTTTTGGTCCTTTCCTCACCGCCTCACCCTATAGTCTCACACAGCCCATAAAGGGTGGGTTTAATAAACCGCCGAGTAATCATGTGACTAAAGTACAAGATTAGAACGTTCTGCGGGCGTCTACAGAGGGGGAGGAGGGGGCTCTGTTCGCAGGGCAGCTCAGTAGCTCAGGGCAGACCTGGTCCTCTCACCCTCTCACAGGTAGCTCAGTCTGCAAACTACAAACGTGAGGGAGTGGGGTGGGGTGGGGCGGGGATAAACCTGGCCTACAGCTCCCGGAGAGGCGCCCCAGTGCGGACGCCCAGGGAAGGAGAGGGCCCGAGAGGGACCTGTTTTCCTGCTGCCCTCTCAGGCCAGGCCAGAGGCAGGGCCATGTTGGAAGGCTACAAACACAGAAGAAAACATGCACTGAGAGACACATATACACACACCCCAACCCACCTAGTGACATGTGCCCCCTCTCTGGCCTGTAGACTCGGGGCAGAGGTTGGGACTCGGGGAGAAGAGCTGAGAGGAGGGAGCGGGAGGCGGAAGCCTGGCCTGAGTGTAAAGGCCGCCCAGGCTTTCTGGGACCCGTGAGCCTCACGGTGGCGGGGGGGGGCAGCTTAGCCAGGGAGAGACCAGGAACTGCAATCGGAGCTGCCACCCAAAAGCCAGAGCTTGTGGCGGGAGTCTAATCCGATTAGGTGCCTGATTAACAAAGCCAAGCAGCGAACAGTCAAATAGAACCACCTCCAGAACGCAGCAGGACGCAGTCTCCACAGGTGTCCTGAGCACTCCTCAGCAGAGGGAAGACCCAGGATGTCCAGGGTCGGGAGGGGGGGGGCGGGGGGAGGGGGGAGCCTGTGCCTGGGCCTGGCCTCGACCGGACGGCCTGCTCACCTTCTCCTCCTTCCCCGGGGCTTCCCGGGGGTGTCCCCGTCCCCTCCCGCACACTGCCAGGAGGCGGTTGGTTTCCAAGACGGGCTCTGCGTCTGGCACTCAGCCAGCTCAGCACCGCTTCCTGGACGTCTCCGATCTATGCGTGATGACTGGCGTTTGCAGGAGTGGGGGGCAGTGTCTCGGCTCAGGCCCAGGCCTCCGTTCACACCCATCCGGGACTGGGCTGGGGCTGGGGGTCTGCATTGCGAGCCAGGCCCAGGCCTAGGCGGTGAGTTCAAATCGCACTGTGAGCAGCAGGGTCCGGGGGAACACGGTGTCCTGGTGAAACGGCGGGAGGATCAGTAGCCACGTAGACGCGGGGGCTGCTGGGCACTCCGGCTGCTCTCACGGATCCACCAGGCGCCCCAGCCCGCCAGCCTCTGGGGAATGCTGCCGGCACCCACTGTGCTTTTTTATTTTTTATTTTTTTAAAATATATTTTATTGATTTTTTACAGAGAGGAAGGGAGAGAGATAGTTAGAAACATTGATGAGAGAGAATCATCCATCAGCTGCCTCTTGCACATCCTGTCCTAGGGATGTGCCCGCAACCAAGGCACATGCCCTTGACCGGAATCGAACCCAGGACACTTCAGTTCACAGGCCGACGCTCTATCCACTGAGCCAAACCGGTTTCAGCTTCGCTTTATTTAACTCAGCGTTTCCCGGATTAATTCCACCTCTTGAGTATTTTTTTTTTTTTAAACAAATTCTATTGCACAACACAGGGCAGGTGTTACCTAAAACCTCGTTTGGGGGAATTCTTTATTGTAAGAGGATCCTAAATGCATACATCTGTGGTCTTACGGGATTCTTCTGTTTCGGTGTTATCAGAGAACCCACCTTCTCAGATCCTTAATCAAACATACGGCTTCCTTGAGTGTTGCAACGTTGGTTTCAGGCAACGTTGGTTTCCAAAGGCGTTGCCATAACTGGGCATGGCTGGTGGCACCACGCGCGGCGGGGTAACCTGAAGACCCTGGGAAGTGCCTCCGCCTGGAAGCTCGTTCTCGGATGGAGCGCTCCAGGGCTGAGGGCTTATTCCTCCAGGTCAAGCCTGGCAAGCTTTACACCGGCCGTGAGTTTGACATGCTTGCTCCAGGTTAACCTTCCCTTCATCGCTGCTCTGACACGAGCAGGCGCCCAGAGGGCTGGACATGGGGTCCTACACACACAAGCCAGGCAGAGCGGCAGGTGACAGGACAGGACATGGAGGGGCCGCCCTGCCCTGGAGACTGAGGGGCTCCTTGCAAAGGGGTCCAGCCAAGACCTCCGTCATCTCTGGGGAGCAGACAGGAAACCTCTGTTTCCGTAGCTTTCCTCTTCTCACCAGGACACGCCTTCTGTGGGATTGGGGTCCTGCCCTTAGGACCTCATTGACCCTTCATTTCTTCCTTAAGCACCCCATCTGCAAACACAGGCACTTGCGAGTGAAGGCTCGCACGGATGCATTTTGGGGGCCACAGGCCAATTCACAGCAGGTGCGGGGGGGGCGGGGGCAATCCCTGGGGTGTGCGGGCCTGGGAGCAGACGGCCGTGTGCCGGTGTGCCCTGCCAGCCTCCGGGCGCCTGCAGGTGGGCCTTACGCTGGAGGTGGGAACCTGTGCAGTCTCCCATTGCATTCCCTTCGCCCTGCCTTCCTGTTCATTCATCCGGTGGATTTCCCTCCCAAATGGGCACTTCTGCGGGCTGGAGGGCGCAAGGCCCTGACGCTGGGAGGTGGAGGGGGGAGGGGTTGAGTAGGGCAGGGGTGGTCTCTGTCCTCAGTGGGGAAGTCTTTTCAAGCGAGAACCCCGGAGACACCTGCCCCTGTGCTGGGAGGCCTCTGGATCCACGCCTCCCTCCTCTGACCGTGAGAAGTGCTGCCAATTACCTGCCTGCCTCGGTTGTGGAAATAGCTCCGTCTCGGCCACTCAGCCCGGATAATGGAGCTACACCTTCAAGATGGGTTTTTAATGGGGGAACCCACAGTGGCGGGAGAGCTGATCTTGTAAATAAAGTGCCTCACAGTCCGAGGCGTGGTAATCCCCACCCCCACCCCCGGGGGCAGCCTGTGGACACGCCCTCAGGAACTTGGCAGAAGGCACATCGGCCACCTGTCTGTATCCTTCCCCTGAGGCATCGGAACCTGGCGCTGGAAGGAAAGAGGTTTGCAGACGTTTGACATAAAGGAGAGCTCTAGAGCTCCGTATGTTTTCAGTTAAACACTTGTATGGACACCCACAACTGGAAAAGACCTATGCAGGGCAGCTCTGGGGTCCCACCTCCACGCTGTGGTCCCTCGTGGTCTGGGCTACCTTCCTGGGCTCCTCGGCCCCTGGGAGGGGAGCACCGCCAGAGTCCTCTCTGATTTTCCGGTGCATCGGCAGAGTGCGCCGCCTTGTTCCCACCGCCTGCCGCCTTAGGAGTGCTTGGCGGAGAGATGGTTGGAACCCCTCATCCTGCACCACCCTGGGCGATCAGACAGGTGCCTCCTGCAGGGGGCCGTGCTCAGAGCTGGCTGAGCAGCTGTGTGCCTAACGCATCACAGCCTCGTTCCCGGGCCGCTGGCTGCTCACGGATGAGGAGCACGGGACGCGGTGCGGGGCGGGGACTTGCCGAAGGTCGCCCGGCCTGTGAGCCAGGAAGCAGGACGGGGCTGGCTCTCCCTGACCCCGAGCCCGCTCTTCCCAGCGGGGGTCCGGCTGCAGCGGGTTTGGGGCTTCCGTTGATGTGACAGGTGGGTCCTCGGTCCTCGTGATGGTAGACTGGACGCTCCGGGATCACACAGACTGTCCCCTTTCCGTGGCGGCGGGAGGACAGCAGGGAGAGGGTGAGGCCCACCTGCAGGCGTCCGGGGGCTGGCAGGGCAGGTGCCCGGGGTCTTCCCTCGGTCACACGGTCTTTGACTCTTCCGGGACCGAGGGGTTGAGGTCAGACCCGTGGGTGGAGTGAATTCGGGACGATCGAAGGATGTTCTTTCTGAGAGAATGGGCCCTGCCAGTGAAATGGCGAGGAGGACCCGGGAGGCTGCTCCCTGGCCCGAGGATGCAGGTCCCTCCCAGGACCAGTCGCTGCGTCTCTGTGGATGTGTGGTCCTTCTCTGACTCCCCACCCTGTCAGTGCTGTGAGCACAGGCCATCCCCCTGCTCGCCATCCCCCCAGCACGGACATGATAAATCCTCCCTTCCCCCACGTGATGGACAGAGAATGACGTGACTGCACCTGCACCTGGACATTCCTGAGCACCTGACCAGGCACCTCATATGGACTGTGCATTGAACCACCGCCTTCCTGTGTCCTGCCTCCAGAGCTGGATTTAGTATCTTCTCTCCGTGCTGCTGAACTGCACCAAGGGTTGTCCTTCCCCGCCCCCAGCCGCATCCTCCTGGAGTCCACCCAGCCCGGTGTCCTTCCTGTCTCCGGAGGAAGCCCTGGGGACTGCGGGGCGGCTTTGAGGTCCCTGATGGCCATTAGCGAGCGTGTTCCCTGCAGCCGGAGCGGGAATGCTCAGCCTGGGCTCTGGGTGCGGCACGGGGGCGAGGTGACCTCCGGAGGGCGCGGGAGGAGGGAAGGGAGCACCCCCCACACCGCTCTCACTGCGCTCCGTGTGCTCAGCACATGCTCAGGCGCCCCCTTCCCCTCGAGGTGCCCCTTTTCTCCTCCAGTCCGATCCACACGGAGAGTGCTTGCTCTGCTAGGAAGGAAAGCGGAGAAACACACAGAGTGGAGAGGAGGCGGGAGAGGCCTGACAGACGCGGCTGTCGGGCGCACAGCCATGCTGGGCTGGCGCGCTTTGCTGTGCAGAGATCGGTGCCATGTGGGGTGCGTGCTGGGGGTGGGGGGCGGTAATGGAAGAGCCTTATTATGAAATGAAATGGCCTGTGAGCTCATTGAGGGCCGAAGGCTGCTGCCGGGGAAGGCCACTGTCCGGGGAGCAAATGGCCCTGCAAATGAGAAAGTACAGCCATTTCCACGAAAGAGCAGAAACGGAGTTGCCGGGCCAAGGGATTCTGTGTGTGCCAGCAGCGCCCAGAAATGAATCTGCGGCTTTTTCCCCCCCTGCTTTTTTTAAAAAAAATCTGAGCAGAGAATAAAGTGCCAAAGTCTCTCCGAGCTGAGCAAGTTTTTGGAAAAGGTCATTCTGGGTAAATTCTCAATTCCTACTGTGCCCTCTTACAGAATATTGCTTTTGGAAAATGAACTACTTCTATGTTGCCTCCTCCCACTACCTTTTGATTTGATTCGGTGTGAATAAAGATTAAGAGCCACTGTTTTCCAACAGAACACCCTTCACACCTGCCCCCTGCGGGGTAACAGCTGGTCACAGTGATGGCACCTGACCCAATCGGAGCCCTTTGTAAGCGTCTCTCTGCACTTGACCTGGGACGTCAGCGTGATGCTCTTGGGTGATGAGAGCTCTGAAGGGTGAAATCTGTGAGCTCCCGTCACCGTGTTTCCCCACCCGGGGAATTTTACTGCAGTGAGAATGCAGCTGAGCCCGGAGGGATGGGGGCAGAGAGAGGAGAACGTAGTGTGTTCAGATCCTTGGTTTCAGCTCTCCTGGGAACCCACTTCCCTCCGTCACTCTGCATTGACCTTGAGAAAAACAGCACCTCCACCGGCGTGTGGCCTGGTGCTCACTGCGAGGCCTTGGGGTTCTCCTGCCACAAACAGCTTCACAGAATTCACCACCACAGAGGCCACGTGTGAGGGATGGGTCAGGAGGCAGAAAGTAAGACCGCTTCGTAATCATGTCTGAACACGGAAAAACACGCAATGTCCACATGCCAAATAACAAGCACGCCTGTGGGGTGCGGCTACGGCGTTTGGACAGGTTCAAGCCTCGGGCTGCTGAGAGGGCGCAGTCCTCTCGTGGCCACGGGCAGGTCCCAGCGTGGAGGGCAGGGCCTCCCAGCACCGTGATAGCCAGCAGCTGTGGTTGTGAGCGTGAACCTGCGGTCCGAACACGTGGCCCCTCGTGCCTGGCGATGTGGGCTTGATAGGGTTCAGGTGCACGTAGTGGAGAGGGATTGAAACCTACGAGGATGCTGTGAACATCTTGGCCCGCCCTCACTTTGCCTCGGGGCATCGGCTGTAAAGACAAGACCTGGCTCATGGGCTGCGGCCTCTCAGGAAGCAGCATCCCACCAAGGCCCAGCTTCCATTCCCTTGTCTGTCTGTCCTAAGCCTCTCAGCCGCCCCCACTCAGGGTCACCCCTGGTCGTGCCCGCGCGGCACACGTGTCCTTCCCAGATCATACTCTCCACCAATCCTCCTTCCTGGCTGATGCTCCTGACCGCGCCTCCTCATCAGCTGGCGGTTAGCCTAGTTCGTGTGACCTCCTCAGGGGTCAGTAGGGGTTCTGCTCAGGACGTCATCCAGGGACTCCAGTGCCTTCTGTTTAATGGTTCCATCAGCCCCGGAGGCCATCAAACTTCCCGTTGGATTCTCCATGTCTTCCGTCACCTAGGCTGGTGGTTGGCAAACTCATTCGTCCACAGAGCCAAATAGCGACAGTACAACAATTGAAATTTCTTTTGAGAGCCTCATTTTTAAAAATATATGTTTTATTGATTTTTTTACAGAGAGGGAGAGAGAGAGAGTTAGAAACATCGATGAGAGTCATTGATCAGCTGTCTCTGGCACGCCAAGGTACATGCCCTTGACCGGAATCGAACCCGGGACCCTTCAGTCTGCAGGCTGACGCTCTGTCCACTGAGCCAAACCGGTTTCGGCAAGAGCCACATTTTTGAAACTTACACTTCCTCTGACACCACTTCTTCAACATAGACTCGCCCAGGCCGTGGTGTTTTGTGGAAGAGTCACACGCAAGAGGCCAAAGAGCCGCATGTGGCTCTCGAGCCTCAGTTTGCAGGCCACGGACCTAGGCCAGCACAGGGATGAGAGGGAAGGACTGCGAGGCTGGCGGAAACGACCTGGCTCTTTGCCCTTCACGCTCTCTGTGAACACACAGACGTGTGATCGGACCCACTGCAGGGAGATGGGGATTGTAGGTTCGCAGCATCGGCCGGAGGGAAGCGATGGGGCCCAGTGAGCACAGAGCACGATGGCAGCCACACCCCACATCACGAAATAGACCGCCTTTTGTCCAGCCGTGCAGTGGGGGAATCTCAAGGTTTCCCGGAGCTTCCCGGCGCCGTCGTGGCAGGCTGGAGGCGTGGCTGTGGTTGGCGTCCTGGTGGGCATGGCGCTCTGGGTCTGACCTGGAGTGGGAAGAGTCCACAGATCCTCGGCACCTCGTGGGGCACCTGCCCACTCGCAGCCCTGCCCCGTGCAGAGGGGAGGATGCAGAATGGTCTGGAGCCTTCGCTGTGACGCCTCGTAAACCAGTCGGGCCGCCCGGGGCCTGTGGACCCACCAGGCCCCGTTCCGCTCCGCCGGGTCCCTGGGGCGATCGCAGCTGACAGGTTTATGCCTCGTGACGGCGGCGTTTGTCCCTCAGCTCCCGCGCCCGCAAATGACTTCACAGTCCGTGGAGCCTAAACCTCTTTAAGCTGCGGCAATTGATGTCAGGGAGCGTGCGTGCTGTGATTCAAGGCGAAGCTCACTCCGGCATGAAATAGGCTGACGCTTCCCCCGGGAGGAGATGGAGGCGCGGGGCAGGAGGGTCCTGCAGGGGCAGAGACTGAGGGGCGGCAGGCGGCCCGGAGACAGGCCTGCGTGCCGGGGCTCCCCCTGGCCCCCGGGGCTGAGGTGGGAGGTCTGCAGCCGCCATGTCCTGTCTCCTCCTGCCAAGAGTCCCTGTCCCCTCCAGGGCCCTCCAAGTGGAACGGCCGCTCCTCCCCATGTTCTGAGTTACCTGGCTGCACGTCAAGACCTCCGACCTGTCCTTTGTGCACTGGAGACGCGCTCAGTGCCCATGTCCTGCTCCTTTCCCCCTTATCACATGCAGCAGCCCCCTCCCCCCTCCCCGTACAGATGTGCCCGCCCACTGCTCCGCTGACATCACTCAGCACACGGTGGCTGTGCTCTCTGCTCTCCCCGGCCTGCTTTCCCTCCCAGGAACTACCAACAACAAGGGAAGAGGGGAAATCCAGAGCATGTGTTTTCATTCAGACAAAGGACTTCTCACCTTACCTCCCATCTCTTTTTTTTTAGATTTTTTAAATTGATTTCAGAGAGGAAGGGAGAGGGAGAGAGATAACGTCAACGATGAGAGAGAATCCTTGATTGGCTGCCTCCTGCACGCCCCCTACTGGAGATCGAGCCCACCACCCAGGCACGTGCCCTGACCGGAATTGAACCCTGGGCCCTTAAGTCCGCAGGCCAGTGCTCTATCCACTGAGCCACACCAGCCAGGGCCCTGTCGCCCTTTAAAGAGAGAACGGCCGCTGGAGAAGCACCGTTACCGCTGTCGCTGGAGGGACAGGCCACTGTGGATGCTGAGCTCTACTTTGCCCGTCGCCGGCAAGCAGCCCCACCTCCAGAAGAGGAGCCAGAGCCACCCTATTCCCAGCTTCTTACTTTAATCACTAGCAGTTTTTTTGAATAAGTTCCAACCTTATTACCTCCTGGAGAGCTTTTTGCTGAAATCTCCGAGGCAAGCTTTATCTTTTTTAAAGCTAATTCCCTCTGCTTCGCTGTGATTAGGGTCTTAACTGGCACTTGGCTGCTTTTAACTTGCTAATGCTCTGCAGCACACGCCCTGCAGATGCAAGGCCCTCCCGGGAGACGGGGTGCTGTCCGTTGGGGGCCCACAGACCCTCGCTTTAAATGCAGCTGGTTCCTTGGATCCGCTTGGCGTTGGCTTCACCCTGGGAGAGTCCCTTGGAAACCTGGACTCTCACATAGCTGGTGAGAGACCTAGAATTCGGGGCCTAGAAATGCTGACATATTGACAAAGGACAGTACATTGCAATCGCTGAGTAAGCTCTCAGAGCAGAATATTCCGGAGGATTATTCTTTTGTGTGCAAAGCAATAGCTACTCAAAGGGCGTTATGAGCAGTGGGGTCTCAGCCAATCACATGTGGAAGTCTTCACACATTTGCGTAACTGCTGGTTGACAGCTTTGGGGTTTGTAGTACACGCATTTGTTAGCTCTTCAGCCACCCGATGAGATGGAAAATGTGAAGGTGAAATTAGAAGTCACAGATGGCAGATTTAAAAGGTACTACTACTCTGAGAGCTTCAGAAGGCAGTTTATGCAGTTTATGAAAAAGAACCCTGAGACTCGAGAAGCATGATAACAAATACAGAGCTAAACAGGAAATACGGATTCCTTGCAGAGAAACATCAGTTCTGCAGACAGTAACTGCAGGGATATCTCAATAGCAACAACGGAGGCCAGAACACTGTGTCTTGATAGTGATGGCATTTTCAGTGCATCGAGGGAACATGTCAACCTAGAATTTTATACTGAGCTCAATTAGCACTAAAAAAAAAATAAAGGTAAAAGAGGACATTTCCCATAACCATTTCCCCTCCAAAAAAAGAGAACGAAATAAAATGTCAAGAGAATGTCCAGTCCCATACTGTAGCTGAGCGAACCATTGCATCCTGGACTATAGAAACGTGGAAGTTAAACTCTGAAAAGGCCTGAGCTAGAAAGA